>NC_084829.1:130162995-130787995 GCF_033115175.1 Lepus europaeus | reverse complement strand
CAAAAGAAATAGGAATATTAAACTTTTTAGTTTAAGATTTATTCCAGGGGCTGGCATTGTGCTTAGTGGGTAAAGCTGCCTCCTGGAACACTAAAAACCCATATGGACGCAGGTTCGTGTCTCAGCTGCTCCACTTCCAATTCTACTCCCTGATAATGGCCTGGTAAAAGCAGTGGAAGATGTCCCAAGTACTTGGGCCCCTGCCAGCATGTGGGAGACCTGAAAGAAGCTCCTGGCTCCTGGCTTCAGCCTGGCCCAGTGCTGGCTTGTTGCAGCCATCTGGGGAGTGAAGCAGTAGATGGAAATCTCTCTCTCTCTCTCTCTCTTTATGTGTGTGTATGTGTGTGTGTGTCTCCTTCTATAAATAAATTTTTAAAACAAAAAGATTTATTCCAGGGTAGATGTCACGTGTTGGCTCAAGCTACCATTTGGGATGTCAGAATCGCATATTGGAATGCTTGATTGGAGTTTCAGCTGCTCCTTTCTGATCCTTCTTCCTGTTCTTAGGACTCAGGGAGGCAGCAGATGATAGTTCAAGTACTTAGGTTCCTGTCACTCATGTGACAGGTGGAGACCCAGGTGGAGTTCAGGGCTCGAGGTCTTTTACAGAAAGGCTGATCTCTTTATTCTCTGAAATACTGACAGGCTAACACCTAGAACAAAATTTATTCCTCAATGTCCTTATTCTTAGGGTAAAGGGAGGCTAAATGAAGGTGATACACTTTTGATAGTAGGAATACAAAGAAGAAAAACAGGATTGCATTCAGATTCTTAGGATTTTGCAGCAAAGCAATAGGCTGAGGGGCAGGTATTGTTGAGAAAGAATGGGTCAACCAAGTTCCTTTAGATTTTCATTTGATATACCCACAAGCAAGCCTGGGCACAGATGCTTATGCCATTCTCTATACCTCAAACCACCAGCTCAGCCTCTAAGGAAGAAGAGAAGGGCAAGGAGGCAGAGATAGCATTTGTATCCAAAATAGACTCAAAGAAAATGCAAATAGATATTTAAAACATATTTTTTACATTTTTAGTGATTTCATGGGAAAATAGTTGCTGGCTCTATGTGCTATACACGCAGGGATTTTCTGTGTTATTGGATTCTTTCTCTTACACAAATGTTATTGATACCCCACTAAACTGAGGGTCATGACTGATGAATGGGTCAGATCCCTCCGTTTGAAAATACTGATTTAGTTATTGGCTTGCTCAAGCTGTAATTCACATTTGGATATATATATTTACTACCTAACTAATTGTGAGCTGAGATGAAATACCTAAATAAGTAGAGGGGAAAATAAAGAACAAGGTAGGAAAATTGATGTTAGTAACACATGGTTTTGTGTGAGTCAAAATTCATGACCCCATCTTTCAAACTTCTTCTTTCCTATAACTTAATGACCTGTCCTTTTTTTCTGTTAGAAGTCATTCATTCATCATGGAATGTCTTGAACCACTTTTACATCTCAGGCACTGTTCTGGGCCTTGAAGGCACAATGATGACACAGACAAAGAACAAGTCACATGGAGCTTCTATTCTATTTCATCAATATTTGCACTAACCATGATGACTTTCAGAAAATGCTTTCTATGAAGCATTATTCACTTTCCAAAGATACTTATGCAAAATAATAATTTTAATTTTTCTTTCAGAATGTTAATGGAAATAGAATGGGGTAGGAAAAAACACTGCCCAGAAGTCAGTATCAGACTAGCCAATGAATTCTCTGTTTCTTTGCCTAGGGAGGAGAAGGAGGAGTGTCAAAATTGTGTTAAATAAAAAGAGATGGTATTTTATTGGCCACAATCTACGAACACTATGTCCTCAGATTTTACAGTTCTTTATGAAATAGACATTATTATTTATACCATAACTTGCTAAAATTCACATAGCTGACAAATGGAAGAGTTAGAGTTGAACTTGGATTGATTTTCAATTCACATCCATCCCTGCACTTTCCACTGTCATGATGCATATAATATTAGACTACTGGATTAAGTTGGTGATATTCAGAGTGTCTGAAACCCAGGAAAGGTAGGCTATCTACCCATCCATCTGTCTGTCTATGTATCTGTCTCTCTCTCCATTGATCTGTTTATCCTCTATCTACAGATACACATAAGGTAAATATTTGTGTCTTTTTATCTGTCTGACCCAAATAATATAATTTACAGTGTTGGTTGTTCATCAAAACATTCTAGTAAATATGATTTCCTCATTCCAGTCTCTCTCTATATACATATATATACACACACACAAACACACACACAGATATACACACATATACATATATGAGGATACTTCACATGGTTTGTGGAGAATGGAAGTAAAGGAACAGCTTATTTTAGTGCCAAAAATTTTGAAATCAATGCATAGTTTACTCATAATATGCATTTTACATTAGCAGTTTGATGACTTTGTATCTGCATGGACTTAAAATTTTTTGTATCCAAATAAATTTACTTTTTAATTCCATTTCCATGAACATATTTAAATACTCTTGCATATGCCATTAGCTAAGTTTGCAATGATGTATCTATATAATTAATTTATAAAATGACCATAATCTGAAAATATATGTTGCATTATCATTTTGATGTAATATATAAATGTGTAGAAAATTCAATTTTGAGTAATATCATTTTGAGCATGATTTGCACCTAACATTTATTAATATAAACAATAATCCACCCATATTTTTGGTGAAAGGATCATTTTTATCTCATTCCATAAATAAAAACCATCGTGCTGTCAACTGATTCTTGCACTACAGGAGAGGAGTTCTTGGGCTCTTCTAATTTGTAGACCAAAACGGTAGATAACCCAGGTTAAAGCTCATGATAAATCTTCTCTTTAACCAGTTCTACTGCAATTCAGAAGAACCTACTGTTGACATTTACAGGAAAAATTATAAATATTCAAACTTTGTTGCCTCTTCATTCTAGGGGTTTATATATATATATATATATATATATATCTTTTAAAACACTGCACATTTATGACCTATACAAGAATTATAAAACATTGTCAGTAAAAGAAAACAAACCATTTGGAAGCAGCAGCAATGATGTAATTGAAGATGATGATAAACTGGTGATTTCCCTGGAGCACAGCCTGGTGAGAACATGGAGGGAGCCACTCAGGCTGGACACCATTGGCCAGACTGGCAGATGCTTTGAGGACGCTTTTCAGAAGTGATTATGTGTGACAAGATGCTCCTTTACAAATGGTTGTTGTGACAGCTTTCAAATATTAGCTTGAACTAATGAATTCATATTAGAATTGTATTGTCAATTAACATTGCTTATTGTAGTTCCTGTTACATTATTTCCATCTGATACAGGAGATAACAGTATGTGAACAGCTGCTACTCTATATGGATTTGCACCTGCTAATACTTAGACTTGAGACTTCTACTCTCCAAGCCCAAAATTACCTTAGATTGACTTTCCTGAATATTTCTTCTTTTTTAAAGATTTATTTTATTTATTTGAAAGACAGAGTTACAGAGAGACAGAGAGAGAGGTTTTCCATCAGCTGGTTCACTCCCGAGATGGCTGCAACGGGCGGAGCTGTGCTGATCTGAAGCCAGGAGCCAGGAGCTTCTTCTGGGTCTCCCACATGTGTGCAGGGGCCCAAGGACTTGGGCCATCTTCTACTGCTTTCTCAGGCCATAGCAGAGAGCTGGATCAGAAGAGGAGCAGCTGGGACTAGAACTGGCACCTATGTGAGATGCTGGTGCTTCAGGTCAGGGCTTTAACCAGCTGTGCCACAGTGCTGACCTCCTGACTATTTCTTCTTATATACCTGATTCTCAGTGAAACTAAGCTCTTGGCTCATCTCTAAACATCTTGGTTGACTTGCACCTGACAGTCTTGGCTCATGGTTGTTTTTTCTCCATTTATTCTAGAAGCAGACTGATGAATGTTCCAGTTTCAGAAAGTTACTACTAGTTACTACTATTTGATGGGGCTTAGGAAAAGACCTTTCAGAATTCGCCACAAGATCTTTTTTTTAATTTTTGACTGGCAGAGTGGACAGTGAGAGAGAGAGAGAGACAGAGAGAAAGGTCTTCCTTTTGCCGTTGGTTCACCCTCCAATGGCCGCCACAGCCAGCGCTGCAGCAGGCGCACCGCACTGATCTGAAGCCAGGAGCCAGGTGCCTCTCCTGGTCTCCCATGGGGTGCAGGGCCCAAGCACTTGGACCATCCTCCACTGCCATCCCGGACCACAGCAGAGAGCTGGCCTGGAAGAGGGGCAACCAGGACAGAATCCGGCGACCCAACCAGGACTAGAACCCAGTGTGCTGGCACTGCTAGGCGGAGGATTAGCCTGTTGAGCCACGGCGCCGGCCTGCCACAAGATCTTACATTCTTTCTATAAGTTGCTGTCTACACTTGTGTTCAAATTCATTGGCCAAACAAGTCACATTAGCAAGCCAGGTCACACTGCCATGCCAGTTATCAAGTGGCCAGGGAAGCACAACTTGAGTTCTTAGAAGTAAAGGGAATGGATATATTTTTGTCACTAATTCCACATGGGGCCTGAATATTAGTATTTTTTAAAGGTCCCCAGGAGTCTAATGTGACTCAAAGTTGAGTCTAGGGCTTATACTATTTGGAAGGAAAGAGGGAAGAATCATTTGCCCTATTTAAAGTTTCATATTAATTAGTGCAGGTTAAATGTGTGTATATGATGCAACACAGGTGTACCCCTATTTTACCCATATTTAGAGATAGCTTTACATGGTGGAGAGAACAAATTGTCATTGGTGGTTACCACTGCTTATCAGCCTTTGTGCTCTTGCCTTCTTTCCCACACTGGTCACCATTAGCTATTCCTAATAAACACACAAGGTCTCTCAAGTCACTTGGAATGCCAGTTGTTCAAGATTTTGAAATGAGATAAATGAATAAAAGATGTAAAAGAAAAGAAAATGAAGTAGAGAAAAACCATCCTATTTGTTGTTTTATTCTTTCTCTTCCATTATAATCTGACTCTATTGTTTTTTGTTTCATACCTACCTACCCACCCATTCAGAGTTTTATCTTATTTTGAGATACTAGGTACTGTCAAAGATAAAATATAGTGATGCTACCTTCCTTAATGAAGCATTTTCTGAAAATAAATTTCTCCATCCACAGAAAGAGAACTAGTGTAGCTTTATATATTTTATCTTCTACTGTGGCTCATGCTGAAGTTGGCAACCTTGGGTGGAAGTTATTGTAGGCAGAGATATTTTGATATTATGCTAATCCTTTGTACTTTCTGTAATATTATCCTCCACAAAATGGTAGTTAAGAAATAGGAGGGAGCCGGCGCTGCGGCTCAATAGGCTAATCCTCTGCCTTGCGGCGCTGGCACACCAGGTTGGAGGGTGAACCAACGGCAAAAGGAAGACCTTTCTCTCTGTCTCTCTCTCTCACTGTCCACTCTGCCTGTCAAAAAAAAAGGAAATAGGAGGGAACTTCAAAAAATTAATAAAATGCATATTATGAATTATTTTATGAATTTTATGAATTTAAATTTTTTTCCATCAAAATAAACTGACCTTTTCATTCAGTTCTCCAGAAAATTTTTGAAGTTCCTTCATACCTGTCAGGAACTAAATGAAAAAGAATAAACACTATGCAAATATTATTTCCTTCAAATCTTTTTAAAAAAGGCTTTTATAGAGGTCTTGTTTCATACCTCTGCTTGTATACATCCAATTTTCCCAACACCATTTCTTGAAGAGACTGTCCTTTCTCCAGGGATTGATTTTAGCTTGTTTTTCATAGATGAGCTGGTTGTAGATGCATGGATTAATTTCTGGGACTTCTGTTCTGTTCCATGGTTTACATGTCTATTTTTGTGCCAGTATCAGGCTCTCTTGATTATAACTGCCCAGTAATATGTCTTGAAATTTGGACAACTGATAAAGCATTAATATTCAGAATCTACAAAGAGCTCAGGAAACTCAACAACAAAACAAACCATCCATTTAAGATTTGGGCAAAGGACATGAACAGGCATTTTTCAAAGCACAAAATACAAATGGCCAACAGACACATGAAAAAATGCTCAGGATCACTAACAATCAAGGAAATGCAAACAAAACCACAAAGAGGTTTCATCTTAACCCGGTTAGAATGGTTATCATCCAAAAATCAAAAAAAATAATTGCTTGTGAGGAATGGAGGAAAAGAAGGTACACTAATACATTGTTAGTGGGAATGTAAACTAGTACAACTATCGTGGAAGACAGTATGGAGATTCCTTAGAAATCTGAAAATAGATCTACCATATGGCCCAGCCATCCCACTCCTGGGAATTTTCCCAAATTAAGATAAATCAGCATGTGAAAGTTATTGCAACTCAATTCCCAATAATTATGATATGGCATCAACCCAGATGTCCATCAAATGACAACTGAATAAGGAAGATGTGATATATATTAACTATGGAATACTACTCAGCCATAAAAAGTGAAATCCTATCTTTCACAGCAAAATGAATGCAACTGAAAGCCATTATGCTTGGTGAAATAAGCCAGTTCCAAAGAGACAAATATCATATATTTTCTTTTTAAAAAGATTTTTTGTTTATTAATTTGACAGATAAAGTTACAGACAGTGAGAGGGCAAGACAGAGAGAAAGGTCTTCCATTTGCTGGTTAACTCCTCAAATGGCCGAAATATCTAGAACTAGGCTTATCCAAAGCCAGGAACCAGGAGCTTCTTCTGAGTCTCCCACGTGGGTGCAGGGGCCCAAGGACTTGGGCCATCTTCTATTGCCCTCCAGGCCATAGTAGAGAGATGGATTGGAAGAGGAGCAGCCGGGGCTAGAACTGGCACCCATATGGGATGCCGGCGCCACATGCAGAGGATTAACCTACTGCGCCATAGTGCCAGCCCCAAATATCATATATTTTCTCTGATATGTGTAAGTTAATATGGAATACAAAAAATGCAGAGGAATGAAATGGACATCTTGAGATTTGATTGTCATTTTTAGCCTTATGTATTTATACTCCTGTGGAACTGCATTCTTTCTATTTTTTTATTTGTTGAATATTTTGGTTAGTGGTGCCCTAAGCCTGTGATTATAGAGTGAGCTGAATTTACATTTTTGCAAAAAATTAAACAAAAATAAGAAAGGAAGGGTGGAAGGATATTGAGAGAGAGAAGAAGGGAGGGAGGTAGTATAGTTATCTTCTTAGAGTTGTACCTATGAAATATGTGAAATCTGTTCCCTTTATATCAATAAAAATTTGTGAAAAAGATAAATGCTCTTGTAATTTATTTTTCATTCTTTCTAGAAAGTTCTGTCTCATAACATTTTACATTCCTTTATATATGTACTTATTTATATATGTGTGTACATATATGTGTGTGTATCTGTACATATAAATAATAAAATCAGTGCAAACCCTCATCTGTTCTATCCCCACGTTAACCTTTGTGTAGTCACATTGCTTTCTAAGCTCAATTTCCTGTTGAAATAGCTCCGTTTTTTTTAATAGCTCCATTTTTATGCTTCCCTGTAAGATATTCACAAAACTGGGCAAGTGCTCAGACTCTTTAATATAAATGTTAAATTTCAAAATCATATGCTGAAAGGGGCCTTGAAGTTATCCCTCTAGAGAGGAAATAAAAGGATAGTAAATTGCTCAAAAATAATTCTTTTTGTGTGCAATAAAAGTAGGACACAAAATCCAGGGTACTTTTTATGAAAATCATTGAACTAAAGACTGAGTAAAAGATGATGGGATTCACCTCCATATGAACAGTAACAATAAAATGATTCAATAAACAAAACAATCCAAAGTTAGGTTCAGCCAGTTAGGGTGTTTGAAGCACTAATAAAGAGAAAAACAAGAGTAGACAATGAACATACAGAACTCTCTCTTTGGCAAGCCATAATGCACTATTATAAATACTAGTGGTATACAAAATCCATGAAACTTTTGCTACTCAGAAGATTAAGAAAAACATGTGGTCAAGGGTCTGATAAGAAGGTGAGGAAAGTCTAAATGGAAATGAGAGAAAACACTGGATTTGAGCCAAAGGATGTCATTGGTTACAGTAGAGAGAGCGATGGCAGGGGAATGATAAATATGAATGTCAGGTTGACTAGGACATAGAAATCAATCACATGAAACAAATTATAATGGAGAATGAAGATAGCATTCTGTAGATAACAGAATTTGAAGTGGAAATAGGAGAGCGGATAGAAATGTGATCAAAATCAGATAAATTTAGTGTATAGTATTATAAAAGAGATACTTAAAGTTCTGTTTATGATTCCCCCAACTATAATGGTTATATAAGAAGTAAATTAGAAGCATTTATCAACTTTGTATGGACATTTTCCTCTATATGAAACATTTTTTATGCTGTCTCTTTTTTAGGGAAAAGCAGCACACATAATTATGTTCTTAGCTTTTAAAGGTAGAGTGTATTTTGACTTAAAAGTGCTTTGATCTTAAAATAGTTTTGCATGGTGGTAAGAGATTAGCTAAATAAATAATTTGAACAAGCTTTGGGATATGCTGGATGTGTATTTAGACTTGATGGTGGGAGTGTTAATGTGTGTATACTTATTTCTAAACTCATCAAGTTGTATACATTAGCTGTGTACAAATTTGTATGGTTCAACCATACCTTAATACAGTGATTTAAAGGGGGCTGGCACCATGGCTTAACAGGCTAATCCTCCGCCTTGCGGCTCCAGCACACTGGGTTCTAGTCCTGGTTGGGGCGCCGGATTCTGTCCCGGTTACCCCTCTTCCAGGCCAGCTCTCTGCTATGGCCCCGGAAGGCAGTGGAGGATGGCCCAAGTCCTTGGGCCCTGCACCCCATGGGAGACCAGGAGAAGCACCTGGCTCCTGGCTTCAGATCAGCGAGATGCGCTGGCCGCAGCAGCCATTGGAGGGTGAACCAACGGCAAAAAGGAAGACCTTTCTCTCTGTCTCTCTCTCTCTCACTGTCCACTCTGCCTGTCCAAAAAAAAAAAATGATTTTAAGGAAGTATTTTGAATTGTTTAATGTGGTTGTCAAGTCAGATGCTCCTCTGATCAAAACCTATTCACAATTAGTTCAAAATCTCATACATTCTGTCCTCTGTTAATCCAGATCACTGTCTTCTGGTTACATTGTTCTCCAAATTCAAGCTTTTGCAGAAATAGCTCAGCGTATGCATTTTCCTGTACACAATTCTTAGAATTGGTGAAGTACTCAGACGTTTAACAATTTCCACATTAAAAAAGTTACATCTTTGCTCTCCAAAAGGCTCTTGGTGGGCAACAGATTTTATTAATGATTCAAGAACATATATAGAAAGTGTATGTACTTCAAGAGCATCACCAACTTCAGGCTCAATTGGAGACATCTTTCACTGTAGAGGTCCCTTCTTTCTATCACCTGGTGAATATTTATCCAATTCTCCCAAATAGTTACTGAAGATAAAGAGAAAGCTTATACAAAGATCACGGGTAAAAGCTGAAGAGGTATGGCTGCAAGCACTCCATTATTAACCTTAAAATGAGATCAACGTAGATGATTGGTTTGAACAGAACATGTTTCTGAAAAGCTCTGCACTCATCCATGACTAGACACTTAGCAGAAGTGTGTACACTATGCAATGCAATTGCCTTTATCAGAACTACCGAGAAAATATATGCAAATATACTTGTATAAACCTACATCTAATTCCATGCAATTTTGAATTGAATTTCTATGCAAAGTTGAAAATAAAGAGTAAAACAAAGGATGTTTAGGTAATAAGAAAGCTTTGTTAAATTGTTGAACTTTAGGAGTCAAAAGAAAGGATTGGTTTTATATCTCTTTCCTCACATGCCCCCAAGACCACATTTCCTAATGCCCCATCCCTCACCCGATCCCAAACACCCAAAGTAGAAATGTGTTAGGAATTTAAAAGAGGAAAAATACCTTTTCCTTTACCCTGGGTTTCTCATTAATCATAGTTAAGTTCCCCTATGTGAGCCCTGTTTTCTAGATTTAAACACATCTAAGACATTTTTAAGAAGTGTAAGCATCAACGACTTAGACTTTTTAATAATTCCTGTTGACTGTGGTTTTATGTTGCTGATAGCAAAGCTGATTGTAGCAAAACATGCCAGGCTGTACCCACACTTCATCGTGATTCATTGCTAAATCATTTCTTTGGACTTCTCCCCCTCCGCCCTCTCCTCCTCCCGGCCTTCTCTGCTTCTTTGTCATCTCTCCTTCTCCCCTCCTCCTCCGTCTTCTCCTCCTTCCTCTTTCTGCTGCACAATTTTTCCATATAAACTTCTCCTCAAGAGGAATTCATGACTATGGGCGCAGCTAACAGTTGCCTATTTATGTCCCTAGGGTAGTGGAAAACAGGTCTCTGAATGACGCCTGTGTTCTAATCTCTCAAACCTCAACTATGTTTCCTTGCTTGGCAAAGACGAATGATCAGTAATTGTCTTAGATTATCCAGGTGAACCCAACCTAATCACAGGTGTCATTGTAAGCTGAGAAGCTTTCCCAGCTGCAGAGGGAGATGTGTCTGGTCAGAGAGCAATGAAGTTAACTTTCAAGAGGGAGGAAGGGGCCAACTCTAGAAGCTAGAAAGGCAAGGATATGGATTCTGTCCTAGAGCCTCCAGGAGGCAAAGATCCCTGCCCACACCCTTAGTTTAGCCTGCTAAAACCTGTACCAGGCTTACAGTCTACAGAACGGTAAGTGAACTTGCTTTATTTTAAGGCATTAAATTGGTGACAATTTATTACAGCAGTAACAGAAGACAAATACAACCCCTTGTAAGAACTGAACTTCTGGCTGGCGCCGTGGCTCACTAGGCTAATCCTCCGTCTTGCGGCGCTGGCACACGGGGTTCTAGTCCCGGTCGGGACACCGGATTCTGTCCCGGTTGCCCCTCTTCCAGGCCAGCTCTCTGCTGTGGCCAGGGAGTGCAGTGGAGGATGGCCCAAGTCCTTGGGCCCTGCACCCCATGGGAGACCAGGATAAGCACCTGGCTCCTGCCATCGGATCAGCGCGGTGCGCCGGCCGCAGCGCGCCAACCGCGGCGGCCATTGGAGGGTGAACCAACGCCAAAAGGAAGACCTTTCTGTCTCTCTCTCTCACTGTCCACTCTGCCTGTCAAAAAAAAAAAAAAAAAAAAAAAGAACTGAACTTCTCTATAAAGAAAATAAGCAGAAGCTGAGGAATTACAGTAACTTCTCTTCCTTAGCCCTCCCTTCTCACAGTGGCATCCAGAGGAGTGAACAAGAGACAGCTCCTGTCTTCTCTTTGACATGCATTTGGAAGAGTCATTTGCAAGAGACTTTAAGTACCATAAGACAGACTTTGGAGCCTGGATATAGCATATAGCCTGGATTAGGCATGCCACATAGTTGGATATTTAAATTATAGCAGTTAAACATTTTTTAAATGTTTATTTTATTTGTCTGAAAGGCAGAGTTACAGAGAGAGAGAGAGGGAGTGACAGAGAAAGAGAGGAGAGAGAGAGAGAGAGAGAGAGAGAGAGAGAGAGAGAGAATCTCCTATCTGCTGGTTTATTCCCCAAACAGACAGGGCTGGGCCATACCGAAGCCAGGAGCCAGGAGCTTCTTGTAGGTCTCCCATGTAGGTGCAGGGACCCAAGCACTTGGGCAGTTCTCGCTGCTTTCCCAGGCATATTAGTAAGAATCTAGATCAAAAGTAGAGCAGCTGGGACTCGAACTGGTGCCCATATGGGATGCTGGTGCTGCAGGCAGCAGCTTAACTTGCTACTCCACAATACTGGCCCCTAGTTGAAAATATTAAATCAACATTATTTAATCACATTTGCTATATACAAGAATGCTGAAGATTTGCACCAATCATCAAATAGACATTCTGGGCAGATATTCTTCTTTTGTCTTGCCCTGTGCTGGCTTTAAATGCCACAACTGTTCAAAAATGGGACACAGAAAGTTGTTTATTATTATGTTTTTAGCACAGATAACTTACCCAGTTCTTTATTTCAAAATTAACACAATTATTTATATCTCTATGAGGAAAATATGATAGTTTACAGTAAGTGACTACAGGTGTTTGGAAAAGGCATGATAAATCTAAGACTGGATATGGGGCTGGCGCTGTGGCACAGCAGGTTAAAGCTCTGGCCTGAAGCGCTGGCATCCCATATGGGCACTGGTTCTAGTCCCGGCTGCTCCTCTTCCAGTCCAGCTCTCTGCTGTGGCCTGGGAAAGCAGAAGACGGCCCAAGTCCTTGGGTCCCTGCACCCATGTGGGAGACCCAGAAGAAGCTCCTGGCTCCTGGCTTCGGATCGGCACAGCTCCGGCCAATTGGGGAGTGACCCAGAGGATGGAAGACCTCTCTCTTTCTCTACCTCTCTCTGTAACTCTGTCTTTCAAATAAAATAAAATAAATCTAAAAAAAATCTAAAACTGGATTTAAGCATATTCGTGGGCACCATTGGACATGACAGCTGGTGTGGGGAGAAAGCTTAAAGTTGTCCTGGTTAATGCCGTCATTTCATGGTGGCTCAGGAAGCCTAAGGCATTTATTAGAGTTCACATAGCTGTTCAGTGACAGGCCTGGAAATGCATTCACTCCTGATTCCTGACCTTGCTTCTTCATCACCCTGCACCTCTCCCTGTCTCTCCTGCTTATCTCATATGTTGAATCTGCTGTGAGGATCTGTTGATTCTTCTCTGTAATTATCTCTTAGATTCATTCTGTCTCCATTCTCTACCACATCTTCCTTATTGCCTGTCTTAATTGCTGCAAGTGCTCTCTAACTAGTTTCCCTGGATGCAATTCATCCCCTGATGTCTAATGTACACTCTTTGCCAACTGGAATTGCCTCCTTATTGGCTTCCACAACCTCCCTCCCATTTCCACTCTCCTTTGTTGCATGCTGTTCTCATGGGCTGCAATGTTCTTTTTCTAATTCTATCTGCAAAAATCATATCTTCTTCCTTAGTTTCCTTCTAATAACCTGGATCACTAAGAATTATTTTGTTTCCTGAGTAGCGTTATAAAGATTCATTTATTTATTTATTTGAAAGGCAGACTGTGACAGGGGAGGGAGAGGGGGAGGAAGAGCGGGAGGGAGGGAAAGAGGGGAGGGGGAGAGGGAGAGGAAAAGGGAGAATGAGGGAGGGAGGGGAGAGAGAGAGAGAGAGAGAAAGAGAGAGAGAGAGAGAGAGAGAGAGAGAGAAAAACACTGATCTGCTGGTTCAATCCCCAAATAACTTCAATAGCCAGTTATCCAGGGCTGGACCAAGCTGAACCTAGTAGTCAAGAACTGGTCTTTCACTTGAGCAGCAGGAACCTAAGTAGTTGAGTCATCACACACTGCCTCCCAGGGTGTCTATTAGCAGGACGATGGAAGAGGCAGTGGGACTCAATCCCACATACTCTGGTATGGGATGTGGGCATCCCGGCTGGCAAGCTGTGCCTCCTGAGCACTTTCAGCGTACATTTTCCATGTATTACACTTGCTTATATCTAGTTTAGCTCTTCAATGTACATACTTTTTTTTCTGGCTGGTTCTTGTCTATAACTGAAAGATTGATCCTTTTCACAGAAGAGATGTCAACGTTTAGTGTTGATTTATTACTTATCAACAAATAACACCCTGGGATTCAGTGATACCATTGAGAGAAGCATGGGTAGAGAGACTGGGAAGACTGAAGAGGCCAACTAGAAAAGGAAAGAAGAGAGTAAGGAGGCTGAGAAAGATTATGAAAGTGAGATCCGGGGAGAGTCAGCAGGGGTTTGGGAGAGAGGATGCCATGCAGAAGAAGCAGCAAGTTTCCAAAGAAGGATTCTCTCTGCATTAAGAGCATTAAGTGACATTGCCCTCAGAAGAGGCAAAAGGCTTTGTGGACCACTACTTCAGTTTTGGATTTCAATTAGATTCCTCCAGAACCAAGCTTGTATATGAGAACAGTAAAATAATGTGGAAAAATAAAATGAATATAAAGCTAAATTGTAAGTAATTCTCATCTAAAATGCCTTTGAAAGTTTTAATTGATCTTTCAAATATATAGCTAAAGTAAATGGGATAAAGGGACTAATCTCTTTGAATTGAAGACCAGGTTAATGAGAAAAAAAAAAAGGAAAAAAGGACTGAAAGAGGAAAAGAAATTTAGATGCAAAAAAATGGAGAATAACAGGTAGACTGCTTATTATAGCAACACAGCTGGGTGTTGCCAAATTACTTCTCCCATCATGAACAACTTAGTCTGGACAGACTATTCCTTCAGGGAAACAAGCTGCTAATTGCATACACCTTGGCAGTGACCTTAAAAATGTGCTGTGGCACTGAGAATAACCAAATTAGTTGTATTTGATTTATTATGGCAGCTAATTAGATGAGACTTGACTCAATGATATTATAGTTTAATTGAGTAAATGAGCTACCTATAGATATCAACCAAGTCACCTGTCATTGTAAGTATATAAAGAGTCTAAAAGTGCTCTTTGGACAACCAAATCAAGCAGTACACAATCACCTTCTCACCATTGGGAGAGAAAAATTAGAACTATTATACAGCTGAGTCTGGATGCTTCAAATGTATTCTATTGCACATTTAGCTGGTGCAGCATTTATTCTCAATATAGCCAGCTACTTCAATTGAAGAACATTAGGTGACCATTTGAGCTTCCCATTTACCACACAATTCTGCTGGAAGCCAAAACAGAAACATTACCTCCTTCATATTTGCCTATGAAACTATTTTTTATTTTTTCTTTCTCAAAAGGCACCATAGCAAGTCTATTTTATAATCTTCTATTGAAAGATGAGCCATGTATTTATGTATTAATTTCCAACATAAAATTCAGATCACTCCCCATTTTGTTGTCTGTGACAAACTATAGACAGTCACTATTAATGCTTGTAGTTGAATAATATCCACCAAAATTCATGTCCACCTGACTCCTCAGAGTGTGACCATATTTAGAAATGAGTTTTTGTGATTGGAGTTAGTCTAGATGAGGTCGTACTGTTGACGGTGGGTCCTAAGTCCAGTAACTGGCATCCTTATAAGAAGTGAAGGGACACATAGGGATGCATATGAGGAAAAAGACAGATTGTGTTTTACTTTTCTTTACCTGTTATCTTTTCAGTTTTTGAGGAGTCCATTCACCAAAAGCCCGTCTCAGCACGGCCCCCACCCTCTAAACTGCCACCTGTATCTAAGCAAATGTTTCCTTGGAGCATCGCAATGTATGTTTAACAACCCAGGGAGTGGAATTTCATTGCTTTGACTTTCATAACCCTTAAAGGTCATGCAACAGTCTCATTTAAGCCTGCTGGAGTTCGCACACAATGGGATCTAAGTCTCTCAGCATTTACCTTAGACAACAGGCCTTTACTTCTTACTGCTTTTTGAAGTTGTTGTATTTGTTGAAGGCTAACCCCTAAGCTATTGCTTTAGTGTTCATTCAAGAGTCTTAGTTGTCTGTTCTCTACTGAAGATCTTTGGGACTGAAGGCGGATCTCTGAGTTTGAAGATCATTAATTTGTTAGGGCAAAGAATGGCAGCTTCTTTCTATGCTATGCAGTACATATGATGGTTCCATGGAGAACCCATAGTGCAAGGTTTTCATGTTCAACTTTTATTTGTTATCTGACATGCCCTCAGCTTGTCATATAATACCCTCTATCCTCAGTTTCTGTCTGCCTCATTGGTTTATTGTCCATTATAAATGCATTTAAACATATAAAAGACTTAGAATACAGTTTCACACTTTAAAATACCAAATGTATTTTTTTATATTTTTCTTTTATTTTTTCAAAGATTTATTTATTTATTTGAAAGTCAGAGATACACAGAGAGAGGAGAGGTAGAGAGAGAGAGAGAGAGAGAGAGAGAGAGGTCTTCCATCCGCTGGGTAACTCCCCAATTGACCGCAATGGCTGGAGCTGCACCTATCTAAAGACAGGAGCCAGGAGCTTCTTCCGGGTCTCCCATGCGAGTGCAGGGACCCAAGGACTTGGGCCATCTTGTACTGCTTTCCCAGGCCATAGCAGAGAGCTGGACTGGAAGAGGAGTAGCTGGGACTAGAACCAGTGCCCATATGGGATGCCGACGCTTCAGGCCAGGGTGTTAACCCACTGCACCACAGCGCAGGCCCCAAAATACCAAATGTATGTTATCTTTTATTATAAATCATGTAAATTGCCTCTGAGTTTGAGATGTTTACAGATATTCAGTTGTTAATGAGAAAGCAGATCTTTTTTTTTTTTAGGGTTTTGTTTTTTTTTTTTTTTTTTACAATCTTGACTTGGTAATTCTATTTCTTTCTTTCTTTTTTTAAAATTTAGTAAATATAAACTTCCAAAGTACAGTTTATGGATTACAATGGCTCCCCCCCATAATTTCCCTCCCACTTGCACCCCTACCACCTCCCACTGCCTCTCCCATTCCATTCACATCAAGATTCATTTTCAATTATCTTTATATACAGAAGAACAATTTAGTATATATTAAGTAAAGATTGCATCAGTTTGCACCCACACAGAAACACCAAGTGTAAAATACTGTTTCAGTACTAGTTATAGCATTACTTCACATTGGACAACACATTAAGGACAGATCCCACCTGGGAAGTAAGTACACAGTGACTCCTGTTGTTGACTTAACAATTTGACACTCTTGTTTATGGCATCAGTAATCTCCCTAGGCTCTAGTCGTGAGTTACCAAGGCTATGGAAGCTTTTGGAGTTCACTGACTTCGATCTTATTCTGACAGGGTCATAGTCAAAGTGGAAGTTCTCTCCTCCCTTCAGAGAAAAGTACCTCCTTCTTTGATGGCCCTGTTCTTTCTTCTGGGATCTCACTCGCAGAGATCTTTCATTTAGGTCTCCTTCTTCTTCTTCTTCTTCTTCTTCTTCCTCTTCCTCTTCCTCTTCTTCCTCTTCTTCCTCTTCTTCCTCTTCTTCCTCTTCTTCCTCTTCTTCCTCTTCTTCCTCTTCTTCTTCTTCTTCTTCTTCTTCTTCTTCTTCTTCTTCTTCTTCTCCTCCTCCTCCTCCTTCTTCTTCTCCTCCTTCTCCTTCTCCTTCTCCTTCTCCTTCTTCTTTTTTTGCCAGTGTCTTGGCTTTCCATGCCTAAAGTACTCTCATAGGCTCTTCAGCCAGATCCGAATGCCTTAAGGGCTGATTCTGAGGACAGAATGCTATTTAGGACATCTGCCATTCTATGAGTCTGCTGTGTATCCCGTTTCCCATGATGGATTGTTCTCTCCCTTTTTGATTCTATCAGTTAGTATTAGCAGACACTTGTCTTGTTTGTGTGATCCCTTTCACTCTTAGACCTACCAGAGCCATCAATTGTGAACTGAAATTGATCACTTGGACTAGTGAGATGGCATTGGTACATGCCACCTTGATGGGATTGTATTGGAATCCCCTGGTACGTTTCTAACTCCACCATTTGGGGCAAGTCTGATTGTGCATGTCCCAAATTGTACATCTCCTCCCTCTCTTATTCCTACTCTTATATTTAACAGGGATCACTTTTCAGTTAAAATTTAAACACCTAAGAATAACTGTGTGTTAATTACAGAGTTCAATCAATAGTACTAGAGCAAAAAAAATACTAAAAGGGATAAAGTATTATATTGTACATCAACAGTCAGGACAAGAGCTGATCAAGTCACTGTTTCTCATAGTGTCCATTTCACTTCAACAGGTTTCCCCTTTGATGCTCAGTTAGTTGTCGCCGATCAGGGAGAACATATGATATTTGTCCCTTTGGGACTGGCTTAATTCACTCAACATAATGTTTTCCAGATTCCTCTATCTTGTTGCAAATGCCCGGATTTCATTGTTTTTGACTGCTGTATAGTATTCTATAGAGTACATGTCCCATAATTTCTTTATCCAGTCTTCTGTTGATGGGCGTTTGGGTTGATTCCAGGTCTTAGCTATTGTGAATTGAGCTGCAATAAACGTTAAGGTGCAGACAGCTTTTTTGTTTGCCAACTTAATTTCCTTTGGGTAAATTCCAAGGAGTGGGATGGCTGGGTTGTATGGTAGGGTTATATTCAAGTTTCTGAGGAATCTCCAGACAGACTTCCATAGTGGCTTAACCAGTTTGCATTCCCACCAACAGTGTGTTAGTGTCCCTTTTTCCCTACATCCTCTCCAGCATCTATTGTTGGTGGATTTCTGAATGTGAGCCATTCTCACTGGGGTGAGGCGAAACCTCATTGTGGTTTTGATTAGCATTTATATTAGTTTTCCACAGGCTTTGATGCAAATTATAAAAAAAAAAACTGTTGAATGTGTTGATCAGGGCTTTGTCAGGAAACAGATGGTGCACTGAGGATATTTTGAAGACAATTTATTAATGGCATTTACAAAGGCATGGGTAGGGTAGAGGGGACCCACATGTATAGTATAGATAACTGGATGTGGAAAAGTGGGTCTGATAGGACTTCTAGACATGGGGCTGGTGTTGTGACAGTGGCTAAAACAGTCCCCTGCAATGCTGGCAATCCCATATGTATGCAGGTTTGGGTCCCAGCTGCACCATTTTCAATTAAGTACTCTGCTAATGGCCTAGGAAAAGCAGTGGAAGGTGGCCTGAGTGCTTAGGCCCCTGCCACCCACATGGGAGAACCAAAGCTCCTGGCTTTGGCCAGCCCAGCCATAGCCATTGCAGCAATTTGGGTGTGAAGCCGTGGATGGAAGATACCTCTCTTTCCCTCTACCCCCTCTCATTCTCTTTCTAGTTTTTAAAAGAAATAAGCAAATAAATGTTAAAAAGACTTCTAGATATGAAGAAATGATGGCCCATGTGGTTACCAGAAATCAGGAGGGGAGAATAGAGTAGGTTACTTTGAAGGGGGCGATGATCCTTCAGTAAAGGACATTCCAAGGGAATCTTGCAGGAAGGGAGTTGGGGTAATAAATACTATGATCTCATTCTCGTCCCTGCCTATATTTCACCATCACCTGAACACAAGCAGAAGCCAGAAAGTGTGGGAGTCTGGTGATGTAGTTCCTGCAGCTCAGGCTCCATGAGAAGCACAGTAAAGAGTAGATCTGGAGGGGTAAATGAAAGCTACAACTGGCTCTGGGGAAATTTAGTTACAGTGTTCTCTGTGGCTGGCAGCAATGAGGCAAACATGATCACCTGAGTCAAAGATGCAATGTGGTCCTGGGTCATAATACACAATCCATGGAATCAATTGTAATTTCAGAATGACTGGTCCCTTACTTGAATTTCTTGAATAATTTAAAGGGATAAAATGATGCAAGACTATTTCTCGAAAATCTACATTTTAATCACGGATCCGTCTACATTTCCTCTGCCTCTCTCTGTAATACCTGCCCTCCCTCCTAAAATCTCCTCTATCCAGCAGGTACACATTTTATGTGTCGTTCACTCCCTTTTCACACATTTACCTTCCGTTCTTCCAATACAGCTTTCCCTCTTCCAATACTTAGATCCTCTAAGATAGGGAAGACCACTTTTAGGGGTGAAAGAGGGAGAAACCCAGGAAAGGTTACAGTGGGTAGGGAGGGCAAAGGTTCAGTATATTCTTTTTTTGAAGATTATTTTTATTTATTTGTAAGACAAAGTTACAAAGAGAGGTAGAGACACAGAGAGAGGTCTTCCATCTTCTGGTTTACTCCCCAGATGGCTGCAATGGCTGGAGCTGCACCGATCCGAAGCCAGGAGCTTCCTCCAGGTCTCCCACGTAGGTGCAGGGGCCCAAGGACTTGAGTCATCTTCTACTGCTTTCCCAGGCCATAGCAGAGAGCTGGATCAGAAAAGGAGAATCCAGGACTAGAACTGGCGCCTATATGGGATGCCGGTGCTTCATGCCAGGGTTTTAACCTGCTGCACCACAGCGCTGGCCCCACGTTCAGTATATTCTAGTAATTTCATCTCCTTTTGCAAGCATAGGAGGCATTCAGAGAGGCTGGGTGGTCAGCTCTGGGAAATGGTGGCAAGGATTCTCTGGCTTTAGTACAGACTTAACAGATGACCTCACCCGCATCTCTAAGATGACAAATGAGACTTAGCCACTTAGAGAAAAGCATTGATCATTTACACACTGACCGTTGGGACTCACAAGTGCAATGGACCGCACCAATTCTGGGAGGTTTGAAGCAACATTAGTTGTAGCTGTGTGATCTTCCTCACACCTGCTGGCCAGAGGTGGAGTGCACAAAACTAGAATGCAAGGGCTTGTTAGAATCCTTATCATAAATAGAGATTTCATGAAGATGAAATACTAGGACAAGCAACAATCAATGACAGTAATGCTAAAAATTTCTGATAATTGCCATAATACATTTGGTTTTGAAAATAACTGCAAAAGTTGTAGATGTGTGTGCTGGTATCTATGTTTAATTCTCCACTACTCATTACTCTACATTAATGTTAACCAAAACCTTTTAAAAATATATTAGAAAACAGAATTTCAAACAAGCTCTGACCCTTATTAGCAGCCAGCTACAGGGCAGTATTTGTGGGGCATTTGTTAGTTAAACATGACTGACAATGGTGTGTGTATAGAAGTACCCTCATTTTACAGGTAAGTAAAGTCAGACTTTGTAGACGTTATTCACTCTTCACTCTCCAAGTTTGCACATCTAGATGACAGGATTGAGATGGAAAATCACAAAATCAATTTAAAACCTATATTCCTTTTTCATGACTATACATTGCTGCTAGTAGCATAAATCTGTTGAGCAATGAGAGGACTCTTATCGGTGAGTGGTGCAAATTAAACTTAAACCTAAGGCAGATATTAGAACATATTTTCCTTCTAAATTCTGTTGAGCACATTCATGCTCACATTTTCCTTTTGCCTTATAATTTTCAGTAAATTCTAGAGTAGTATAGTTCAGTAGGTAGAATATGGATTAGGCTTTGGACAAAATAAATTACTTTTGGAACTTACTGGCCAGTATTGAAATATCTAAGGCTGTTTCCTCATATATGAAAGAGAACTTTTCACATTTCATATAAGGACTAGAAATGATAAATGTAAGTTATCCAGCATAATATTGATATCTCAAAGATGGTAGCTGTTACTGTGGCTTATGAAATATTTCTGGCAGAGGCTTGAGCCTGCTATCAGCTTATTTGCTTTGGAACCCTAAATTGGTGTGCAAAGATTCCAGGACACAAATTTCAACCTGATCCCTTATCCAGACCTGGACAAACTTTTCAGGACATGCTATCAATGCAAGTCTCAACGATAGTGTGCATTTTTCAAGTCCTACAATAAAATGCTATTGTATTAAATAATTTATACAATTTACCTTTATCTGTGGACTCTGGTCCTTAGTAGCAGATTAGTAGAAAGATCTTCATGGAAAGACAGTGATCAAAGAAACAGAATATTCTAAAGATGTGCTTGTGGATTGGCACATCCATAAGTAGCACTGAACAAATAGGGGCTATTATTTCAGAGATGAGAAATCCTCAAGTCTCTTTAATAATGTAAAATGTAATTTATCATATGTACCTAAAAAAGTGATAATATGCTGTCTAGCACAAATTACATGCAATCAATTTTAATATTGCCAAATTATATCACGAACAGTAGTTTTTATATATGCACACACACAAATATATATACAAACTCAAAATTACCATCAGACACTTCATAATATTTCATACAAAATGTTTTTTCAAAATACAAAATATTTCATCAAAATGTTTTTCCTACCAAGCTCATTATGTTAGCATTTCCTTTTCCCCACCTTCTTCTGCTGAATGTTGCCTCGGCTGAAAATGAGTTGGGTTCCTATAAATGAATCATAATTTTCGAAAGAATATAGAATAATTTTGGAAGCATTACTTTAAGCTATTTGGTGAATGTTTTATTTTGATTTTTAGAAATAAAATGTTCCAAAGAAGCCTGAAAGTGCTAAAGTAAAAAAATGCAAAGTTTTGAAATTGGAAAAAGCAAACAAACACCTAAGGACTAATAAAACCTCCAAATTAATCAAACCAGAATTCAGAGATAGCAGTACGAGAGAGAATAATACATCTGAAGTCTTTCTCCTGATTTGTCTTCAAGATTAAAGCTGAATGAAAGATAAATAATACAGAGTGGACTAAATGAAATGAGTCTGAGAAATGTTAAGTAGGAGAAATCAAACCAAGAAAGATGATTTCAAATCAGAGATTTTCCTTGTTATTATCAACTATGTGTGTTCTTATTTCTGCTCTTATTTATGATGAACACAATGAAACATTTGTAGTTTTTCTTCTAGGGACAAATATTACTCAGATTATTATCTACCTGATAGTGGTGTAAAATGAACATTTTATATGCTATACCAGTTTTACCCCAGATTTGATATACTTCAATTTATAATAGCTTCTATTCTCATCTGTCAGTATAGAGTGTTGATCATATGGTGCGCAGTAAGGCAGACACAAGGTTTCCAAATGTCATGAAGTATTTTAGAAGCCTGAATTTTACAAAATAAAAAAAGTCACATGAGAGCCCTGTTGCTAGGCAAGTTGAGCCCAGCTGTGCCGAGTCTGTGACAACAGGGCATTCCATTCATTGCTCCACAGTGACCACCAGTGTTGCTTAGCAGGGGTGGAACCTATTAACCAAAATGCCACGCTAACAGACCTTTCTACAGATGCTTGAAAGGTGTAGACACAGAAAGCTGGGGATGAACACGTACTCGAAAATCACTCACTCTTTGGAGCCTAAATTCCCCCTACTTCTGTTTTAAAAACTATCAACTGCAGCATGAAGGATAGCACAATCTGTGTGGTCATTTTTTTCTTTATTGGGAAAGGAGGGAGCAGTCAATATCGCAGCACTGAAGAGTTAGCCTCACAGCTCATGAGAGAAAGAATGCGAACGGGCTAAAACAGTCTTGTGTTCATTGAAAATACCACTGACAAGACAGTTACTGTTACAATACATATAGAAGTTATTCACGTAGCAGTACTTTATCCCTCAAATATTTTGCACTGCCGGGAAGGCTATCAGGTGACTATTATATAATTGGCAAATTTTACCTGTTAAATGCGGAGTCCCAAGTCCCAATCTGGCTCTGCTACCAGCTGCATGGCCAAAGGAAATCACCACATTCTCTGGGTCTTTCTCCACTTGGCAAGGAAAGGGTTGAAGTTTCAGGTCTACCAGCCCTTTCTGTTCTCAGTTTTAAGAGACTCTTTATATTCTAGGGGACATATGAATTCAGTCATGTAACTTCCTATTGGAAGATGATTTCTGAGTGAGAATTGATGTGTATGTAGAAGATTCAATTACTTTTGTCTTTTATATGAAAAAGAAAGTAAAGTAAAATGGGCATTTATCTAAAAAGAAGTGGTATTTCCTGACATTTAAGGAAACTTTAAAATATGGAAGATTGTTTCTAAAATAATTTATTCTAAAAAAATTCCACATTTATGCATTTATCTATGAAGACAGATGAGTTATTTTGAAATGCTAAAGCTGTGTATTTTAACAGCTGTGAACACTCATCTTTGTTTCTTTTTTTCTTTAAGATTTATTTATTTGAAAGGCAGAGTTAGAGACACACACATACACATACACACAAAGAGAAATATATTCCATGTGCTGGATCACTCCCCCAAATGCCCACAATGGTTAGGGCTGGGCCAGGCTGAAGCCAGGAGCCAGGAGGCTCATCCAGGTCTGCCACATATATGTAGGAGCCCAACAAGTTGGGCCATCCTCTGCTGCTTTCCCAGGCACATTAGCAGGAAGCTGAATTGGAAGCAGAGTGGCTTGGACTTGAACCAGAGCCCATAAGGGATGCTGGCATCCACAGGTGGGGGCTTTACCCGATATGCTACAACATAAGCCCCATCACCTTTATTTCTTTTGAGAAGTATCACACGTGTATTTGTGTCCACGTGCCAACCATTCATGTACCGGTAACATGCTGCATGTTTGGGGAAGCCAACCTCCCTGAGGGCTCCTAATCATTTTCACCTAACCCCCCCTTTTTTTAAGAAACTTTTTATTTAATGAGTATAAATTTCATGAGTACATCTTTAAGAATACAATGAAAATGTGATCTCATATGCAAATAAAGTCTTTGCAAATGTAGTCAGCTTTGATGAGATCATAAAGGATTAAAGTGGACCAAGAACCAATGCAACTGGTGTCCTTGCAAGAAGAGGAAAATTTGGTAAACAGAATCAAGACACACAAATGAAGATGGAGGCAGGGATGGTAGTGGTGCAATTGCCAGCTGAGAAATCTCAAGGATTATCAGCAAACACCAGAACCTGAGAGAAAGAATTCTCTTAGAGCCTTCAGAGAGAGCTTGGCTCTGTTGACAGGGATTTCATACTCCTAGCTTCCAGAACAGTGAGAAAATAAATTTGTGGGCTTTTTGTCTTACTCTATTTTGATTTTTATAAACATTTTTAGTACACATTAACATTGTATATAGTTATGGAGTACCATATGATTCTTCAATACATGTATATGTTGTGAAATGGTCCATCAGAGTAAGTATGTCTCTCTCCTCAAATACTTCACATTTCTTTATAGTGAAATTAAAAATTCTATATTTCAGATTTTTAAATAGGGAAACACACAGTACATTAACATTATCTATAGTAACCATATTGTACAACAGAAACCCACAACTTCCCAACCCCTAACCATAATTTAGTAACTGTTAATCAATTTTTTCCCATCCCTTACTCCCCTCTTCTCTCCCCAGTCTACGGTAACCACCATTATCCTTTGACCTTTTGTGAGATCACTTGGTTTTAGACTATGCATACAAGTGAGATTATGTACTTAATTTTCTGTGCTTGTCTGATTTTACATAATGTAATAGCTTCCAGTTCCATCTATGTTGATGACAGTGACTCAATTTCATCCTTTTTATGGCTGAGTAGCATTCCATTGCATATATGCACCACATTTTCTTTATCCATCTGTCAGTGCATGGACACTTAGATTGGTTCCATTGCTTGGCTCTTGTGAATACTGCCGCCAAACATGGGAGTACAGACTGATTTCATTCCCTTGGGTATATATCCTATGGTGGAATTGTTGGATCATATGGTAGTTCTATTTTTAGCTTCAGAAGAAAGATGAGATTTAGTTACACCATTAGCTTTGGGGTAAATTCAAGCATTAAACTAAACTATACATATCTTGATTCTGCATTTTTGGCAACAATAAAACATTAATCATGAAAATCCAGGCATAGGACACAAAGTCTGATTTTATAGACTTATGCTTCAACTGCTATGACCAGGTCAGGTGGCGGGACTCCTTATTGTTTTGTTTTGATGTCTGCACTGATTTCTTTAGTTATCACCATGCTAAGTGTTGTTATGGAGAGAACAACGTTGGGGCTTCTGATCAATTTCACCAATGTGCTTCGTGACAGAATAAGATGACAAGCTGAAAACACAACCCCTACAAAGCCAACTGCATGTGGTGCTTGTTCCAAATAAATCACAGTTTGCAGTGCCACCATCAAAATTATATCACGACTGTGAAAAAGTTACCACTGGTTTGGTGGAAGTGATTTTGCTCAATTTTGGCTTATGTTTTCTCACCTCATCTGCTCCATACTTAGTGACTCTCTGTGAGGTCAGGGAATGGCTTCTCTCCTCCTTTCTCCTGCTCAGGTCATGTGAGATTACTCATCCAGCTTGTGGAGCCTGCATCTCTGAGAAGTACTTATCTCACCACCAACTGACATGCATTCCAGAGTGTTGCAGTTGACATTTATCAATTAACTGGATTCTCTTTTCCTGTATATTTCAACAAAGCATCAACTAATGCATCCAAGGGAAGAAAATGTATATTTCTAATTTACTCATATTTCCAAACTCTTTCTTCTTTTCACTTTCAAGCAAAAAAAAAAAACACTTTTTTTTTTTGGCATGTTTCTTAAATCTCTCTTTTTTTTTTAACTTTTATTTAATGAATATAAATTTCCAAAGTACAGCTTATGGGTTACAATGGCTTCCCCCCTCCCGTAACTTCCCTCCCGCCCGCAACCCTCCCCTCTCCCGCTCCCTCTCCCCTTCCATTCATGTAAGGATTCATTTTCAATTCTCTTTGTATACAGAAGATCAGCTTAGTATATATTAGGTAAAGTTTTCAACACTTCTGATTTTGCTTAGGTCATTCACACAGAAGAATTGGCTTAGCCTCTGTTGCTAGTGTAACATAAATAATGAAAAAGCGGTGAAATCCCTGTTAATTTTTCCTGATGATAAATACTTTTACTTTCCATATCACATCTGTTCTTATGTCCAGATCATATTGTCAAATTTCTTTGAAAACAATAATTGGAGATAAATTATTAAATCCAACATTTCCTTTTCACAAAGCTCAGTATTACCTTTTGGATTGAAGCTACCAGACATAAAAATTAAAAAAGCATCTCCAACCAACTTAAGGATGTTTTAAAAAGTCTTTGGTAGGAGCAGAAGTCTGATTCTCAGCTTCAGCTCCTGACTACAGTTTCCTGTTAATGTGAATACTGGGAGGTGGTGGTGATGGCTCAAGTGATTGGGTTCCTGCCACTTATGTGGGAGACCTGGGTTGTGTTCCTGGTTTTGAGCCTGGTCCAGGCACAGCCATTTTGGGCATCTGAGGTTTGATTGATTGGATGAAGTCTCTTTGTTTCTTTGTCTTTTTGACTCTCGAATAAATAAATGAGTAAATAAGTTTTTAAAACATTAGTATCCTAATTGGGTTGCTTGTTTATTTTATTATACAAGTAAAATAAGTTCACAAGGAAATTAGCAAGCTGAAAAAGAAAACCCAAAGATATTGCCCAGTAATAGCATTATTAGGTAT
Source organism: Lepus europaeus (assembly GCF_033115175.1). Classification (NCBI taxonomy): domain Eukaryota; kingdom Metazoa; phylum Chordata; class Mammalia; order Lagomorpha; family Leporidae; genus Lepus; species Lepus europaeus. The sequence continues at coordinate 130,761,199 of NC_084829.1, read as the reverse complement.
TATATTTTCTTCTGAATTATTTGCATAAAAGAAGAACTTCAAAAAGTTTGTGGAAAAATGTAATTAAAAGGTAAATTTATTTTAGTACAAGACAATTTTGAAGTCCATGCATAGGTTTTTCCTAATATGCATTTTCCAAGACCTTTTTAAAGACCATTCTTATAAAAAGATTTCAACATTTTTTCATCAAAGCAAACTCAACTTTCAGTTCCATTTCCTGTAAACTTTTGAAACCTTTTGATTGAAGGAATAATAACTTATTAGACAATAAATCAGAGCTGTGTATTAATTATTCAAATACTACCAGCTTCTATAAACACTTTGCATGATCAGACTCAAGAGCAGAATGCTAACAGCACTGACTGGTAAGTAGTAAGTGAAAGGACAAACTCGATTGGTTTGAAATTCTCCAATTCCATGTCAGGCGGAACTGGTGACCTACTCATCATGCTTTATAGTTCAGTCCCCAGAGCTGAATCACTTTCTTGAGAGAACTATTTTTATTCTGTGATTTTTAGAGCACTTGACACAATAGGAAAGCCAGTATTGAACCCACTGCTGATGAAGAACAGTAAGGGGAAAAGGATTTTATACACGGAGTGAAGGAAGTTTGTAGTGAATGCACAATATGAAGCAGGCAGACATACAGCTCTCTTAGGTCAGTCGAAGATCATTTTCAAGCTCTTGAGAAGGGCTTCGTTGTGGTGCAGTGGATTAAGCTGCTGCTTGTGATACCAGCATCCCATATGTTTCGCTTCTGATCTAGCTTCCTGCTGATGCACCTGGGAAAACAACAGAAGATGATCCAAGTGCTTGGGTCCTTGCCACCTATGAGGACATACAGATAAGTTCCAGGCTCCCAGCTTCAGCCTGGCCTAGTCCTGACTGTAGTGACCATTTGGGTATTGATGCAATGGATGGAAGATCTCTCTCTCTTTCTCTCTCTCTGTCTCTTCCTCTCTCTCTCTCTCTCTCTCTCTCTCTGTCACTGTGCCTTTCAAGTAAATTAATCTTAAATAAAATAATAAGGTGCTGAGATAATACAGAGAATACCTGGCTGGGACATAACATTGACAACACACTTCACATTTGCATAATATTGATGGTGAACACTTAAAAATTTGATATTTACAGAACTCTGTGGCATATGTAACAATGAAGATACCCCAGTCTGGAAAAGAGCTATCCCAACTGTACACATAACCCATGGGTGGCAGGCCCCCCTGACTATGTTTTTTTAAGTTTGTCTGCTTCTCACCTAATGAGGAGCACTAAATGGTTGTACATTACTGAAGTTTGTGACCAGGGAAATTGTTGCTATCATGGATTCATGGACACCTCTACAGAACACTAGCAGCTGATTTATATGGTGCATTCATACAGAAATTTTACTACTTTATTATTACAAACGCATCATTTGCTAGATGATTTACCATTAATTATGAGAAACCATAACAAGAACCTGTAGGTATTTATACTAATAAATATATGTATGAATGTGTGTTTATGTGTGTGCATGATGGAATCTACAGAGAACAGATAGGGAGTAGCTACTACAGGATCAGAGAAGAGAAAAAGAAAAAAAAATAAAGAAAGAACCAAACTACATAAATTTGTTGCTAGCATTGTGCTGTAGCAGGTTATGCTGCCTCTCACAATGCTGGCAACCCATGTGAGCACCGGTTTGTGTTCCGGCTGCTCCAGTTCCAATCCAGCTCCTGCTAATGGACTGAGAGAAGCAGGAGAAGATGGTTCAAGTGCTTGGGAACCAGCACCCAAGAGGGAGACCTGGTAGAAGCTCCTGGCTTCAGCTGTTGTGGCCATTTGGAGCGTGAACCAGAGGATGGAAAATATCTCTATGTCTCGGTCTCTCTGTCTCCCTCACTTTTCAAATAAATAATAAATAAACAAATAAATCTTTAGAAAATGCTTTAAACGACCATGTAACTTTGTGAGTCAGTAGGTATTCGAGTGTATTCACCTCTGACAAAGGATTGCATTCTCAACCTGAGTTTGATTCACTTCAATCAGTACCAGCAATTTCTATTTGTATCTGGGCCACAAAGACAAGACAGCTGTATTTTTTCATACTTCTTCTCCCTAAGGAAATGCGGTGTATGAAGGAGATTTTTCCAAAAAAAGAAAAATCGATATTTAGAGGGCATTTTCATTTCAGAGAGGTGGAGATCAACCTAAGTCTAGAATGTCTGACATACAATGTTTTCCTCGTGGGACAGATTTTGGTTTCAATGAAATACATTTTTGTTTTTTGCTCCTTCGAATAAATAATCTTTACTTGTGGAAAAACTTTTCAAGGTGAAGACAGACCATGTATGGTCTCATGAAGCACCACCGTTCTCCAGCTGGTGTGAGAAGTTCCATTTGGAGTATTTGGTCTGATTCCGCAGCACAGTCCAATCACCATCTACTTGCAGACAATACAAGTGTAAATACATCTGTTACTTGTTTATGGAGTCTGAATTTAAAATAACAGAACACAGAAGGTTTGCTTTCATTATTTTCTGAGGTGAAGGATCTATTTTTAAAGCCCTCACTGAAGGTCATGTCATTTCTTGATCTCATTCAAACTCATTGCAAATGATTGTTTCCCTTCTGAAACCATTCTACCTCCTCCTGCCTTTAGGACATGCTTCTCTTTCTTTTATTATTGATTTGCACACTCATTCATCTGGTCCATTCCCACACCAGCCTTCTCATGATTGAAAGGGGGAGGTTGAATGACAGGTATGACCCAGGCATCTGTACTTTTGTGCCTGCATTATGGATGGGACTTGTCAACTGCTTGGAGTTTGCTATTTGTTACCTGAACACTTTAAAGCTAAGCTCTTTATTTTTGCTGACATTATTTTATTTATTTAGGCTTATTCTCACATTCTCTTTTGATACTTTGCTTTATGTATAACTTTCTTATTGCATAACTATGCTAAATTCTATAAATTTGTAAGTTGGCAATATTTTTCTATACTTTGAATTACATTTTAAAATTATAAACATAATATAAATTTATGGATTTCTGAAAAAGTTAAGTGGTACCAAAATTTGCAAAGTAAAATATAAGATTTTATACCTCTATTTCAAAGTCCCTTAATCATAGGTAGCTGTTGTAAATTCTTATCTATGATCTATATCTATCTCTCTATCATCTCTCTATCTGCATAAGAATAAACAAACTTGCATTATTTTTAACAGTGATTTGAGTATCTATTAATGGAAATACATGTGTGTATGTTTTCCATTTGAAAGTTTGGAAGAAGAGTTGACATTTAACCTAGCAGTTACGATACCCTTACCCGGAATACTTGGGTTTGACTCTTGCTTAAGGCTTCTGATTTCAGCTTCCTGCTAATGCAGATCCTGGGAGACAGTAATGATGACTGGAATGATTGCATTCCTGCTGCACATGTGAGATCTGGATTGTGCTCCCAGCTCCTGACTTTGGCCCAGCATAGCCGTGGCATTTGTAGGCATTTCAGTGAATGAGCTCATTAGAGCTCTTTCTGTCTACACCTCTCTCATTCTTTGTCGAATTAATAAAAAATGTTATAAAGTTTGGAAGATATTGACGGATGGCTTCCTAACACTAACATATAATTTATTAGAAGTTTATGGTATATGAAATAGCATATAGTGGGTTTAATTTGCTTTTGCTTAATTTTTGTCGGGATTAAGTATCTTTCTATGTACTTATTGACCATAGTTATTCCTTTCTTTGTAAAATATATTTTTTGTTTCATTTTTCTAATTAATTTTTGATCATTTTCTAATTGATTTATGGGAACTTCTTTTATACCAGAGATTAGATTTTGTCTTAATGTCATTTTTATTAATTATAATTTAAAAAATTTTGTGTTTAGTGTTAATCTCAGTATCCATTTTAAAAAATTTACATGGACAAGGCTTCAATTTTTGTTTTAGGGTTTTATATCACACCTACAAAAGACCTTCCCGATTTCAAAAGTCTGAACACATTGATAATCAATCCTCTCTGGATCTCCAGTGGCCTACTTCCTTCTCGCCCTTCCTCTTTTTCTACCAACTCTGCATCCCTCCCTTCTTCCTTCTCTCTTTTTTTTTTTTTTTTTAAAAATTTCCTTCTAATATTTAAAGGTTTGTCTCATCCAAAATTTATTTTGGCACAAGTAGAGGAATCATGCTTTTCCTTAAATGACTAACTAATTGTCTTCTACAATTTATTGAACTATCCATCTTTTCTTCATTCCTTTAAACTGACAAAATTTCAAAGATTTTAAACAATAACTTTGATGCTTTTTAAAGATTTATTTTATCTCAGCCTTTAAAGAATGCCTGTTCATATCCTTAGGAGGGCTCACTTCTTGGCTTGCAGATGGCTATCTCCTCACTGTGTCCTCACATGATGGAGAGGGAAAGCTTTTGGTCTCTTCCTCTTCTTATGAAAACACCAATCATGTCATGGCAGCCTTGTGCTCATGAACTCATTTAAATCCAAGTACTTCTCAAAGGCCTTGCCTACAAATACCATCATATTGGTGGTGAGGGTTTCAACATATGGAGTTTGAGGAAACATTCCATCCATAACATTTTTCCAGATGCATTACGCAAAGCTATCAATTATATTAAAGCAGAATTAAAGGTCTTATTCCCTTCCATCAAAACCTATTTAGCACACACCATATTCTAGTCAAGCTGCTCAGCAGATGAATTGGCCATGTCCTTCTGACAAGTAGCTCCTACTCTTTGTGTCAACAGGGGTATAACCCAACAGCTGCCAAATAACGTCTTCATAACTATTACAGAGCCATTAATTCATTAAGTCACCTCAACAAGATGCCTCTGGAGAACAGCATGTGGAATGGCACTCGGTGGTATCAGGGAAGGCACTTCCAGGGCACTGTGCTTTGCTGAGCCTTGGAGAATACCAAGGGGACTGTTCTAGGGCAGTGCCTTGGAGAATACCAAGGGGACAATTCTAGGGCAGTGTATCCCCAACATAATGACCTGCAAAGACTGAAGTGAATTTGCTTTTGCCCTGACAGGATCATTCTAATGATCAGATAGATGTCAGAGGTAAGTACTGCAAGAGATAGACAGTAGTTACTGAGAGCTCATGAGCTCTTCTGCTGGAAAGATTTCCATTGAATGTGAATATAAAATAGAACTTGAGTGACTTGAATTTTCTATTTAGAACTTTTTATTGCTTTTTTCCCAAGGTTTTATCATTAAAAATTTAAAAAACGATTTCTAGGAATAGTGATGAATACTTAAAGAATAACAAATTTCCGTTCTGTAGGATTTGAAAGGGTCTAATTCGGTCTGAGAAACGAGTAAGCCATATAAATATTGTATCTGGGTCAACAAACAGCTGTTCAGAAATATCTATGGTATTTTCTGTTTACTCTAATTGCCTTGGATAATAGTCGCTAGGCAACAGGACTGTTTGCCTCATCATGCAGAGTGGATGTTAGTTAAGTTGTTATATTATATAACACTTCAAGTCCTGCTATCTATTGCACAGATCAAGTCAAATGAATATAATCATGCAACAAAGCATGGAAGCATGGAATCAAATGACAGCAAAGCAGGTGAGTGAGTACTCCTTGCATTTTAAACGTCTTACATAAACACAATAGTAATATAACTCTGATATTCTGATTAAGATAATTTATAAAGCATTAAGGGAAAATAACATTACACACACACATCACACACACACACACACCTATAGATATATAATACTGAATATGTAGCTTGGCTGTGCCTGCAAATATCTGAGGAAACAAATGTGGATGTTCTAGAAACTACATTTCTCTGCTATGTCTGAAGCTGATAACTAGAAAAATTCTGGAAGAGTGCAAGATAGCATTTTAATTTTTAAATTTTCATTGAAAATAAGCTTAAAAAGGCCAACAATGACAATTATACTGCTTAATGAATTTCATACACTGAATGCACCCTTTTGACAGGCACTCAATTCAAGAAATGAAGTGTTATCCACAAGGGGACAGTTTCCACAGCATCACAGACTTAGAAGGGGAACATTTCAATGAGGCACAGGAAGCACAGAATGAATTAAAGACTCCCAGCCATGGTAGCTGGTTCCCATCTCTTCTCATGAATGCTAGCGGTGCTCACAATATTCATAAAGGACCACGGAGAGCCAATGAGAGTGTTTGTGGAACACCTCACTCTGATGCCACTCAGCAAACACCTGCAACTGCTGACTCTTCCAGATGAAAACCACAACCGGAGTGTTTTCAGGCCAACTGAGAACTCTCCAGCACTCGGCAGTTAATGTTACAATAGAGGATGACTCAAGCGAGGACTGGTCCGGTGTGAATGCTGTCATGTGTCTGGGTGGGGAAAAAGAACAAGGATGCAGTGGGATGAGAATAGCAGAAAAGGAAACAGACAAAGCCTCTTGTAGAAGTCTTCCAGGGTTCTAGAAGGGAGGGATTGCTAGCTTATAAAATAAAAAAGCACTGTCATCCCATTACCTGTAGTTTGTATACATGTTTTTGCTTATATTTACAATGACTGTTTCATGAGTTTTGTTTTTTTCAAATGCTCAATTTTTTCAAAATTTAAAATTTTGTTCAAGTTTTCAAAAGATGGTTTGGGGTTGCTTTCCAAAGTTCTCAATTAAAGACACTGTTTCTCATAGTGCTTGGAAGTTATACTTGAGTCAGGGAGGCCCATTCATAAGATATTTGCTGTAAAAAATATATAAGTAAAATGTGGATAAATAACATAAACACTATGCCTAGTAAGCAAACTGTCTGCTCTTGTTTGATATATACATGGTTTATATAGTAACAGCTCATAACAGATTTCTTGGGTTAAATCTACTTTATTTTTAAAATTTTGGCCCTGTAGAACAAAATATTCTTTGGCATATAAGACAAAGATATCAAGTCTGGGCAATTAGCCTACTGGTTAAGATGCCTAAATACACTCAGAGTACCTGGGTTTGGATCTTGGCTCTACCTCCTGATTCCAGCTTCCTCCTAGGGCAGATCCTGGAAGGTAGTGGTGGCGACAGAAGCAGTTGGGTTCCTGACACCCACATGGAGACCTGGTTGAGTTCTTGGCTGCCAGCTTTGGCCTTAGCCCAACCCTTGCTGTTGTGGGTTTTGGGGAGTGAACAAGTGGATGGGAGCTGTTTCTGTCTTTTGCTATTTCTTAAACAAGTAAATAAGTAAGTAAGTAAATAAATAAAATGTTAAAAACCACAAAGACACCAGGTACAAGAGCTACGCTTGTAGAAGGAATAAAGCTGTTGCATCAGAGAGAATATTTGGATCAGGCAAACACTTAATATATGAAGGAAAATGTGGTCATGTGTACTTAATTCTGTAACTCATGCAAAGTAAGATGGGCATTTATGGTTTAATTAAAGAAATATTGTCAAAAGTGGCTATCCTATAATTTTTATTTTTTTATTTTATTTTTTTCAAATATTTAAGATTTATTTATGATGAAACACTGAAATTCTTATATTTTAGTTTTTATAAATACACAGTTTATTGACATTATTTGTAGTCACCCTTGTGTGCATTAGAACCCCAGAACTTCATACTATTACCTGGTGATAACTTCATACTAGTTAATCAACCTATTCCCACACCTTCCTGCCCCCTTCTCTCCAAAGCCTCTGGTAACCACTGTCATAGTTTTAGTTTCTGTGAGATCACCTTTTAAAAAAGGACTCCACATATGAGTGAGATCATGAGATACTTGTCTTTCCATGCTTGGCTCATTTCACTTAACACATTGCCCTCTGGTTTCATCCATGTTGTTGAAAATGTCAAAATTTCATCCTTTTTTTGGCTAATATTCTATTGTATATCTTTATCACATTTTCTTTATCCATTCACCAGTTGATGGGCACTTAGTTTGCTTCCATTTCTTGGCTATGGTGAGTCTGCAGCAGTAAACATGGGAGTCCATTTGTCTCCTCAACAGGTTCATTTTATTTTCCTAGGATATATACCCAGTAGTGTAATCGATGGATCATAGGTAGTTTTATTTTTAGTTTTTGGAATAATCTCTAGGCTTTACTCCACAATGACTCTACTAATTTACTTTATCTCCAACAGTGGGACACATTCTCAGCAGCACTTGGGCCCTCTTTTACTGCTTTTCCAGGCCACAGCAGAAAGCTGGATCGGAAGTGGAGCAGCCAGGATTTGAACCAGCGCCTATGTAGGATGCCAGCACTGCAGGCGGAGGCTTTACCCACTATGCCACAGTGTCAGCCCTGCAATTTATTAATTAATGCATCTTTCATTTCCTTGGTTTTCTGTCTTTCTTTCTTACATATGATGAACCAGTCTTTCTTATTGTCTGTAAGGCTTTCCTTCCAGCTACAAGATACAGAAGACCCTTATGCAATCATGTAGACCTTCTATTGGTAACAGTGTGTGTTTTTTTTTTTCCAATGAAGTAGGTACTTTTATTTCTTTTTTTTATCTTCATTTTTTATTTATTTATTTTTATTTAGTGAATATAAATTTCCAAAGTACAGTTTATGGATTACAATGGCTTCCCCCCCACCCCGCATAATTTCCCTCCCACTTGCACCCCTACCACCTCACACTCCCTCTCCCATTCCATTCACATCAAGATTCATTTTCAATTCTCTTTATATACAGAAGATCGGTTTAGTATATATTAAGTAAAGATTGCATCAGTTTGCACCCACACAGAAACACAAAGTGTAAAGTACTGTTTGAGTACTAGTTATAGCATTACTTCACATTGGACAACACATTAAGGACAGAGATCCCACATGAGGAGTAAATACACAGTGACTCCTATTGTTGACTTAACAATTTGACACTCTTGTTTATGGCGTCAGTAATCTCCCTAAGCTCTAGTCATGAGTTGCCAAGGCTATGGAAGCCTCCTATGATTTTTATTAAGCTATTCAAAATAAGTTTTTGTTTGCTTATCAATGTTTGGTTATGTTAAGAATTTATTACTATCATTTAGAACATAATTACCCTTTAGAGGCACGGAAATTCACTCTGTGTTAGAGCAGAAACCTTAATTATCTATACTAAGAAGACATGAAGAAATTACATGTTAAAGCAGTAATTACAGTACAAAGGAATATAGTATCCAATGTTTTTAACATTTTAATTTTTGCTTTTAGTTAACATAACAATGTATTTCAAGACATTTCTGTAAAAGAACACTCTTAAATAATTAAGATTTTAACAGGGCCACTGGCATAAATTTGAAATTGGAATATTAATAAATAGGAATTTTTATGTATAAATCAAGTACAATTTACAAATTATGTAATTTTATTTCTTTGACTTATTGAAGTAAATTCAAATAATTATGAATCTATATACATAATTGAGATATTAGAGAAAACAGATGCCTAAAATGTCAGATTAAAAAGTGTGTTGCTTGGCCTTATTTGAGCTCTGCTAAACTTGGTCACGGTTTCATGACATTTCTTTCTTTGCTCTTTCTCTTATTTTTCTTTCCTTGCCCCCTCCTCTCTTCTCTCCTTTCCTACCCTTCCTGTGCTTTGCTTCTCTTCTCTCCCTCTCCAAATTTTTATCTATTTATCATTTTTGGCATTCTGTTGCAGTGAAAGATAAATCATGCATCTTTCTCAGTATCTCTCTGGCTTTGTGTTTGTTAAAGAGTAAAGTCTGCACGAGCAAGACTCTCTGCCACTCTGTGCCACCAAGAACTTGTGTCAAGGAGGTGTCATCAACAACCCTACCAGGCCCCAGTGTGCAGTATATCAGCTAAGGAGTATTGACTATGAATGGTTTTTTGAAATATAAACACCAAATTCTCAGTAAGCCAACTTTAAGATGCCTATGAATCTAATCCTTGCCTTGAATCTAAACATAAATGTGATGATGTCTAAGAAAACTTTATTATGTGTATGTACAGAAAATGCTATGATGGGAAGTTTTCCTTTGCTTCAAGAAGGTGTTGTTTAAACTGTTAAGTGGGACTCCTTTCATTCAGAATGACTAAGAGCTCCCACCTAGAAGATAGTTGCATGTAGCAGTTAGAGCATATGTAGGAATGCCATCTAATCAGAGACAACACTCAAATAAGACATTGCAGCTAAACCTTGTTCATCAAGGGCCACCATCCACCAGAGCAGAATCAGACCTCATGGTCTCCTCACAGCTTGGTCAGTTCTGAATTGATCTCTATCTCCCTTACAGAACTACAATGGACGCCTTTCTCTTCAAGACATCAAGACATTCTGCCCTACATCAGCAAATTGCTTTCTTCATCTCAGAATCCCCCTGTGTCTGCTGAGTATGAAAGGCAAGATTGCCAATATGAGCATATTCAATCAGGATGGCTGGAGGGGGCGGTGAACCTGCACCTGCTGGATGAAGAACTAGAGGTGGCAAACTAGTCCTCTGGGCCATAAATTAAGATACCTACAGAGTTCCAGGTTTGAGAATGAGTTTTTAGGAAGTATTTGCCTTTCATTTAAGCCTCTTCTCTGCAGTCTTGTTGAGTGAAAGCAGTGAATTTTTAATTATCTTGTGAAAATATATCCTCGGTAGCATTTTTGTCAGTTAAACTAAGGTTAATTACTTGAATTTACTTGCTTGTACTTGAATATATTCATGTTGGCCTTGTTTAGCAGGCTTGAGAGTTTACTTTTTATAAGACTGACTCTGCCATGTTTAAAGCAAGGTCACAGGCAGAAGTTCTATATTTAATTGACCAACCATAGTGCTTTTAATTGCTCCCTCTAGAAAGAAAGGCTACCAGAAGGAAAGCGTCATGGTTTTATGTTAGCCAGAAAGAAAATTTCATGACTTCGTAGCGGGATATCTAAATCACACATAATCATGCAGTGACAAAGGACAATGGGGTCCCCTCTTTGCATGCTTTATTCTGTCATACCCACTTCTTGATGACAGCCATCCCATCACTCACTGCAAGGAGACCACTTAATCTGGAAACATCAACGAATGTACAATGAAGAGGTTGCTGATGTTATAACACATGATAAATAATAGACAAATATTGCTAGACTGTATGGCCACCCTCTGTAACGAACAGCTCTCCAAGTATAATCAACACTATTTCAAATGTTCTTAAACTCAGCTATGGGTTTTCAAGACATAATCTTATTTTCTGTTTCTACTTTTGTAAATGTCACGTGTAACTTTTTTTTTTAATTAGAGGGAACATTTGGGATACATGTTTAAATCAAGAGATTCATCTTTTTTTTCTGAATGTCTAAATAATGCATACCTATTATGAGGAAATTAGATATGTTCAACATATGAAGAAGCAGGGGAATGGAATCTCTGCTAATGAATTATCAGGTAATAATCACCACTTCTATGTGAGCATATCTTCAGTATTTTCTTTTGAATATATTTCTCATCATCTAGAATATATTTTACATAAAATTTTATTTTTCTTGACAATAATTATAAACAATTTTGCTTATAATTTGCTTATAATTCAAGTTCTTCACATATTTTTTAACTCCTACAGAATTTTTCATTTCATGGTTAATTTTATATTTAATTATTTTTAATTTTATATTTAATTATTCTTTTAAATATTTATCTAGTATTGAACATCTAGCTTGTTTTGGATATTTCACTCATAACTAACACAGAAATGAACATTTTTTTTTTTAGTTCTACACATTTTTTTTAATTAAACTTTTATTTAATGAATATAAATTTCCAAAGTACAGCTTATGGGTTACAATGGCTTCCCCCTCCCAAAACTTCCCTCCCACCCACAACCCTCCCCTTTCCCGCTCCCTCTCCCCTTCCAATCCCATCATGATTCATTTTCAATTCTCTTTATATACAGAAGATCAGTTTAGTATATATTAGGTAACAATTTCAACAGTTTGCCCCCACATAGCAACACAAAGTGAAAAAAAATACTGTTGGAGTACTAGTTATAGCATTAAATAAGAGTGTACAGCACATTAAAGGCAGAGATCCTACATAATATTTTTTTAAAAATTAATTAATTTTCTATGCCATTTCCAATTTAACACCAGGTGTTTTTTTTTTTTTTCATTTCCAATTATCTTTATATACAGGAGATCAATTCAGTATATAATTAGTAAAGATCTCATCAGTTTGTACCCACGCAGAAACACAAAGTGTAAAAATACTGTTTCAGTACTAGTTATAGCATCACTGCACATTAGACAACACATTAAGGACAGATCCCACATGGGATGTAAGTACACAGTGACTCCTGTTGCTGACTTAAGAATTTGACACTCTTATTTATGGCGTCAGTAATCTCCGTAGGCTCTAGTCATGAGTTGCCAGGGCTATGGAAGCCTTTAGAGTTCGCCGACTTTGATCTTATTCCAATAGGGTCATAGTCAAAGTGGAAGTTCTCTCCTCCCTTCAGAGAAAGGTACCTCCTTCTTTGATGGCCCCGTTCTTTCCACTGGGATCTCACTCACAGAGATCTTTCATTTAGGTCTTCTTTTTTTTTTTCCCCATGGTGTCTTGGCTTTTCATGCCTACAATACTCTCATGGGCTCTTCAGCCAGATCCTAATGCCTTAAGGGCTGATTCTGAGGCCAGAGTGTTGTTTAGGACATCTGCCATTCATTGACTCTGCTGTGTATCCCACTTCCCATGTTGGATCTTTCTCTCCCTTTTTGATTCTATCAGTTAGTATTAGCAGACACTTGTCTTGTTTGTGTGATCCCTTTGTTTCTTAGACCTATCCGAGCCATCGAATGTGTACTGAAATTAATCACTACGACTAGTGAGATGGCGTTGGTACATGCCACCTTGATGGGATTGTATTGGAATCCCCTGGCACATTTCTAACTCCATCATTTGGGGCAAGTCTGATTGTGCATGTCCCAAATTGTACATCTCCTCCCTCTCTTTTTCCACTCTTAAATTTAACAGGGATCACTTTTCAGTTAAAATTTAAACACCTAAGAATAATTGTGTGTTAATTACGGAGTTCAACCACTAGTACTAGAACAACAACAACAACAACAACAACAAATACTAAAAAGGATAAAGTATTACATTGTACATCTAAAGTCAGGACAAGAGCTGATCAGGTCATTGTTTCTTATAGTGTCCATTTCACTTCAACAGGTTTTCCCTTTGGTGCTCAGTTGTCGCCGATCAGGGAAAACAAATGATATTTGTCTCTTTGGGACTGGCTTAATTCACTCAGCATGATGTTTTCCAGATTCCTCCATCTTGTTGCAAATGCCCGGATTTCATTGTTTTTGACTGCTGTGTAGTATTCTATGGAGTACATGTCCCATAGTTTCTTTATCCAGTCTACTGTTGATGGGCATTTGGGTTGGTTCCAGGTCTTAGCTATTGTGAATTGAGCTGCAATAAACATTAATGTGCAGATGGCTTTTTTATTAGCCAAATTAAGTTCCTTTGGGTAAATTCCAAGGAGTGGGATGGCTGGGTTGTATGGTAGGGTTATGTTCAGGTTTCTGAGGAATCTCCAGACTGACTTCCATAGTGGCTTAACCAGTTTGCATTCTCACCAACAGTGGGTTAGTGTCCCTTTTTCCCCACATCCTCTCCAGCATCTATTGTTGGTAGATTTCTGGATGTGAGCCATTCTCACAAGGGTGAGGTGAAACCTCATTGTGGTTTTGATTTGCATTTCTCTGATGGCTAGTGATCTTGAACATTTTTTCATGTGTCTGTTGGCCATTTGGATTTCCTCTTTCGAAAAATGTCTATTGAGGTCCTTGGCCCATCTCTCTCTCTCTCTTTTTTTTTTTTTATACAGAAGATCAGTTTAGTATATATTAGGTAAAGATTTCAACATTTTGCCCATATAGCAACATAAAGTGAAAAAACTACCATTGGATTACTAATTATAGCATTAAATAGCAATGTACAGCACATTAAAGACAGAGATCGTACATAATTTTTTTTTCAAATTAATTAATTTTCTATGCCATTTCCATTTTAACACCAGGTTGTTTTTTTTTTTTTCATTTCCGATTCTCTTTATATACAGAAGATCACTTCAGTATGTAATTAGTAAAGACCTCATCAGTTTGTGCCCACACAGAAACGCAAAGTATAAAAATACTGTTTCAGTACTAGTTATAGCATCACTTGGCTTTAGACGACACATTAGGGACAGATCCCACATGGGGTGTAAGTACACAGTGACTCCTGTTGCTGATTTAACAATTTGACACTCCTGTTCATGGCGTCAGTAATCTCCCTAGGCTCTAGTCATGAGTTGCCAGGGCTATGGAAGCCTTTAGAGTTCGCCGACTTTGATCTTATTCCGATAGGGTCATAGTCAAAGTGGAAGTTCTCTCCTCCCTTCAGAGAAGGGTACCTCCTTCTTTGATGGCCCCGTTCTTTCCACTGGGATCTCACTCACAGAGATCTTTCATTTAGGTCTTTTTTTTTTTTCCATGATATCTTGGCTTTCCATGCCTGCTATACTCTCATGGGCTCTTCAGCCAGATCTGAATGCCTTGAGGGCTGATTCTGAGGCCAGAGTGTTGTTTAGGACATCTGTCATCCTATGAGTCTGCTGTGTATCCCACTTCCCATGCTGGATCTTTCTCTCCCTTTTTGATTCTATCAGTTAGTATTAGCAGATACTTGTCTTGTTTGTGTGATCTCTTTGACTCTTAGACCTATCAGAGCTTGGCCCATCTCTTAAGTGGGTTGTTTGTTCAGTTGTTGTGGATTTTCTTGATTTCTTTGTAGATTCTGGTTATCAACCCTTTATCTGTAGTATAGTTTGCAAATATTTTTTCCCATTCTGTTGGTTGCCACTTCACTTTCCTGACTGTTTCTTTTGAAGTACAGAAACTTCTCAACTTGAGAAATGAACATCTTTCTATGTAAAATTTTCCAGTACAAAACATATGGGTTGCAGGTGGGAGGGAAGTTATGGGGGGGAAAAAGCCATTGTAATCCACAAGCTGTACTTTGGAAATTTATATTAACTAAATAAAAGTTAAAAAAAGCAAAAAAATGCATGTATTTTTAAAAATTTATTTTATTATTACTTATTTGAGAATGAAGAGGTAGGGGGAGAGAGAGAGAGAGAATCTCCCATCCTCTGGTATATTCCTTAAGTGCCTGCAACACCCAGGACTGGGCCAAGCCAAAGCCTGGAGCTGAGAACTCAGTCTGAGTCTCCCTTATGGACAGCAGGACCCAAATACTGTCACTGCTGCCGTCACTGCTGCCTCCAACAGTGCGTATTAGCAGGAAACTGGAATCCGGAGCTGAGTTGGGACTCATGTATTCTGATAGAGGATGTAGGAAATTCATGTTTTTTTTTTTTAACATAGTTTTTTTTTTTTTTAAGATTTCATTTATTTATTTGAAAGGCAGAATTACAGAGAGGCAGAGGCAGAGAGAGAGAGAGAGAGAGAGAGGTCTTCCATCTGCTGGTTCACTCCCCAAATGGCTGCAACTGCCAGAGTTGGGCCAGTCTGAATCTAGGAGCCAGGATCCTCTTCCGGGTCTCCCACGAGGGTGCAGGGACCCAATGACTTGGACTGTCTTCTGCTGCTTTCCCAGGTCATAGCAGAGAGCTGAATGGGAAGTGGAGCAGCCAGGTCTTGAACTGGTGCTCATGTGGGATGCAGGAACTTCAGGTTGTGGCTTTACCTGCTATGCCACAGTGGCGGCCACCACATGGTGTTTTAACTACTATGCTAAATGCCTGCCCCCCATCATATCCATATTCTTAAGGCTCTTATGTTTCCAGTAAAGTTGAATGAATTTATGGTACTACTAATATTAATACAGATAATACAAATACTATTAATATTGAAAATGATACAAATGGTGAGAATAATATATTTGCAAAAATGTATAAATTTGTTGTCAAAATAATGTCCATTTAATTTGATAGGTTGAACACTTTTTTCTTAAATGTTTTTGATACTTATATTTGCTCACCTTTGAATTGTTTGTTCATATCTTTTGCATAATGATATTTTGTTCATCATTTACCAGTTTAAATTAAAAATGCAACTCTTTGCCAAATTTATTGAAAATGTTTACCCAGTTTTAGTTCCTTCATTTCATTTATCATATTTTTAGATACACATCTAAAATTTTACATTTCTATAAAATTTTACATTTTCAGAAAATCCAATTTACAGAGATTTTCCTTTGTGGCGCTTCTAGTGCTTTCAAATGAACAGAATCCTCCCCATCCAACATTAGATAACTATTCATCTCTTTTAAAATTAAATTAAATTAGAATTTTACATATAAGCATCGAATACTCTATAACTGAGTTTGGGAAGTGTTTTAAAAGCAGATTTGGAATCTAGACTGAGGTCTTTAAACCTGTGCAAAAAATAATAAGTAACACTACATTTCCGACCATGCCTAATGATTCTGGCCAAACGTTAAACCTCATCTAACCAAGCGGATATTATCTACGTTAGACTGTAAAGGGCCCAATTACGTTTGCAGTCTCCAGCTCTCTGGCAGTGCAACGCGCTTTGAAGTACAGTAAGGGGAGGGTGGTTATCAGGTGCCCTGGCTGAGTCCCATTCCTCGGCTTGTTTTGCGGTCGTTGTACTTGATTTGAGAAGGAAGCTCTCTGGATGTTATTGAGCAAGTGGAACTCACCCAGAGGTGGGGCAACGGTCACCGTGCTTGCTGACATGGAATGAAGCTTAATTTTCTGAAGAAGCCACTGTCACTGATATGAAACGGCATTCTACTGACATTTTCTCCCCAGAAGCTGGTGCTGTTGCCTGAGCTCCGAAATGCAACCTGAGGCGCAGTGGGCAAGGGCATCCACAGGGGTGAGGAATAATGAATCATCTGGGTGCCAGCATCTGTTTCAAGTTCAAAATTGATGGCCTGCTATTTTTCAAAGGACTTCTGCCTTGTCAGAAAGGAGTAATTAGCTTCTGCTTTAGGAATTTGACCCATGTTTTCACTTTTCTACCTTATAATTGAGAGTGCAGTGGTGAAAGTCTCAAAAATTATTTTGAATCAGTGAGAAGGACATCAACTTATTTGCATGCTGGAATCATCCCCCCCCCCCCCCCCCGGAAACTGAAATCAATTTAACAGGAATTCCAGAGGTGCAGGCACATTTCGGATGATCGTCACTGAAGATGGTGTTTTGATGTGACTAAATTTATGACTTTATGACTCACACCATGAGGCTTTTCTTTTCATTGTAAGATGAAGCCCAACCTCTGAAAACCCCCTCCCCCAGCCATGGCCAAGGTTATCGAATGCCTATTGTGCATATGGTACAGGAGTGGGAAGTCGTCCCAGCCAGGTAACGACAGCATCATTTTCTGGTGAACTTCCTGTTACAGTGGATTTCCCAGGTAGGCAGCAGGAGTACAATACATTAATGGACAAAGTAAACTTTAAGCATAGAAGGCTCTTGAGTATTTGGATAGAAAGTAAAATGTACACTTGATTATTCAACCTCTTATAAATAGATGCGAAGTGACATGCAGACAAATATTTGTGTCGATCTATTGGTTCTTTTTTTTTTTTTAAAAAAAACTTTTATTTAATGAATATAAATTTCCAAAGTACAGCTTATGGATTACAATGGCTTCCCACCCCCCCATTAATTTCCCTCCCGCCCGCAACCCTCCCCTTTCCCGCTCCCTCTCACCTTCCATTCACATCAAGATTCATTTTCAATTCTCTTTATATACAGAAGATCAGTCTAGTATATATTAAGTAAAGATTTCAACAGTTTGCACCCACATAGAAACACAAAGTGAAAAATACTGTTGGAGTACTAGTTATAGCATTAAATCACAATGTACAGTGCATTAAGGACAGAGATCCTACATTATGTGGCTGTAGTCTCCAAGTGGCAGAATTAAAGCTATTTTTTTATTGAGCCTAATGTTGATTGACAGTTCAACTTTTTGCAAAAAGACCAAACCACTGAGGGTCTCGAGTAATGAGTTATCTCTAGAATGTTTAGTCCTTCTCTAATATTTGCTGTATTTAATCCAATTCAAATATCTTTTTAAAAAGATTTACTTAGTTGAAAGGCAGAATGAAATGCTCAGAGTGCAGGATAGAAACCTTGGTTCACTGCTCAAATGGCTACAATGGCCAGGGGTGGGCCAAGCCAAAGTCAGGAACCTGGAACTCCATCAGCCTCTCCCTTGTGGGAGCAGGGGCCCAAGCACTTGAGCCTTCATTGACTGCTTTCCCATGTGCATTAGCAGGGAGCTTGATCTGAAGCAGAGCAGCCAGGACTTGAAGTGGAGCTCTAATATGGGATGCCAGCGTCATAATTGGAAGCTCACCCTACTGTGCCACAATGCTGGCCCTCCAAGCTTAAATATCTTAAAAATATTGCTGAGAATCCAGTTTGTGAAAGAAAAATGCTAAAGGTTCAAAATATTTGACAATTTTGCTATTTGACTTCAATTACTATAAAGTCCATTTTATTAAGTGCTAGTAAAACTTGCTCTGAGGGATTGCTGTAAGCCAGGGTTTAAATACTAGCAGCTGCAACTTAATTTATAGGCTCAGGACAGAGAACTTGCCTGCAGATGTCCATATGATTCATCGTTCACCTTGTGCCCTCTTTCTTGGTGCTGTCATATATGTAGTACCACTCTAAGTGGTCCAGAGAAGTTAGGGAACTGCTCCCAGTTGAGTGCCAACGTAATCCACCAGCAGGAAAAGTCTTTTTCTACTTACTATTCTAGCAGTTGATTCATCGGCCTTGCTTCAGTAACTTGTTGAACATGACAATTTGATTAGATGAAAGCATTCTCTTGCTTTTGCCATAGTTGTTACCTTAAAAGAAGTAACGACAGCAAAAACCTAAATTTTGATTATATACTCTATTGGGATAAGCTGAAAGTAAGAATATGGGTTGGTTTGTGTGTGTTTTTTTTTAATTGAGTGTGGAAATTGAAGCACATAAGATCTAATTTTGGGGGGCAGGAATTTTGATCTAGTGGGTAAAGCTGCTGCCTGCAATGCCAGCGTCCCATATGGGTACTGGTTCAAGTCCTGGCTGCTCCAATTCTGATCCAGCTCCCTGCTATTGTGCCTGGGAAAGCAGTGGATGATGGCCCAAGTCTTTGGACCCCTACCACCCGTGTGGGTGACCCAAAGGAAGCTGCTGGCTCCTGGCTTTGATCTGGCCCAAGCCTAGCCTTTGCCACCATTTGGGGAATGAATCAGTGGAAGATTCTCTCTCTCTCTCTCTCTCTCTCTCTCTCTCTCCCCCCCCCCTCTCTCTTACTGTACCTTTCAAATAAATAAAAATAATCTATAAAAATGTCTAATAGTCTAGGCTCAAGATTAAATTTAAATTGACTTACAAATTCAATGGAAGTGAATTCAGTGGAACTGGGATTAATATAAAAATGCTATTTGTCTCTTTCAAAGGATACCTGGGAGACAAATGTGAAAGTCAGCTTTTACCAATTTTCTATAGTTAGTAGTAATATGTGTTTGTAATTGAAAAATCTCTGAGCATTTAAAAGAAGATAATTCAATTTATCTACCAAGAAAATAAAATCTTAGGAATAAATTTACCCTAGAAGGTAAAAGACTCAAACACTGAAAATTATAAAGCATTGATGAAAAGAAGTTAAACCAAACACAAATTAATGGGGAAAAAAGATTGTGTTCATGGATTGGAAGATAGTGCAGTCGAAATGGTCATACTACCCAAGGTGGTCTGCAGATTCAGTGCAGTTTCTGTCAAAATCCCAGTGTCATTTTTCACAGAAACAGACACAATAATCTTAAAATTCATGTGGAACCACAAAAGAGAAGAGCCAAGGCCATTTTGAGCAAAACTGGGACTGGCATACTTCCTTATTTCCATAATCAAGACAGTAGAGGCATGAAACAGACATATAGACAAACAGGAAAGACCAGAGAGCCCAGGCACATACTCATACGTGCATGACTTCCACAAGAATGCCGAGAGTACACAGTAGCAAAGGGATAGTCTCTTCAACAATGGGTGTGGTGAAATTGGTACCTGCCTGCCAAAGAGTGAAAATGTGCATTTATCTTACAATACACATAGCACAAAGTGGATTAAATTCTTTAATGTATGACTTGAGGCTGTAAAAATACTAAAAGATGACATGGAGGGAAAGGCTCCTCCATAATATTGGTTCTATCTCTGGTGTCTTGGATAAAATATGGAAAGCATGGGCAACACGAGCTAAAGAAGGTAAGTGGGATTACATCAAACTGAAATGCTCCTTCACAGCAAAGGAAACAATCAACAGTGAAAAAGCAACCTTTAGAATGAGGAAAACTATTTGTAATCTTCATTTGGGAAATCTAAGAAGCCAGTTACTATTAATGATTAAACCATCTGCTCATTATAAATGTGAGGTTTAACAAATAAGTAATATGTTCTATATTTTCAGGTGTCTATTACTTAATTGTTAATTGTGAGCAGATTGTTGAATGCCTACTCTATTTTCTGCAGTTTACTATATTGTAACTTTGTGTAAGTTGAAATTTAATTGTGCAACAAATTTATATTAGAGTACAATTTAAAGTGTTTTTCTCTATAGCCTTTTTTGAAATGGTAAACAAAAGGTAATGTTATTGGTACAATTTGTTCTTGTACTAGCTATGTTTCTATAAGATACGGTGCCCTGTGTATCCCAGAGAGGTTAGGAAACTTTGCTCCTATTTATGTGTTCTGTTTTTGTGTTTTTGGGGGAATATGCATACAATAAAATATTCCTTGCTTGTAAAAAAAAAACTGTGACAAAGATAAACACAAATATATGATATATTAAAAAACAGGTAAATTTTATTACTACTAGTATGACAAATAGAAAATATTAGAATTCCATAGAATTCTTTTTTAAAAAAAGATTTATTTTTCATTTATTTGAAAGGCAGAGTTACAGAGAGAGAGATAGAGAATTGAGAGAGATCTATCCTCTAGTTCACTTCCCAAATGGTTGCAATGGCCAGGGTGGAGCTGATGGGAAGCCAGGAGCCAGGCTCCCACATGGCTGCAGTTTTCCCACATGGCTGCAGGGCCCAAGGACGGGAGCCATCCTCCACTGCTTTCCCAGGCACATTAGCAAGGAGATGGATTGGAAATGAAGCTTCTGGGACTCAAAGAGGCGCCATATGGGATGCAGCATCTCAGGTGGTGGCTTTACCTGCTACTCACAAACTGTCCATATCCATCTTGAAGAAATTCCTGGTGCAGATGCACTTCAGTTATTGGAGAGTTTTAGAAAGGCACGGCAGTGCATGTACC
Organism: Lepus europaeus; assembly: GCF_033115175.1. Classification (NCBI taxonomy): domain Eukaryota; kingdom Metazoa; phylum Chordata; class Mammalia; order Lagomorpha; family Leporidae; genus Lepus; species Lepus europaeus. The sequence continues at coordinate 130,739,956 of NC_084829.1, read as the reverse complement.
ACATATTATGTTTACAGTCTATAACAGCTATTAGCAATGTCTCATAATCAAACATTTTTCACTATTTCTATAGGCGCATATAAGCACTCACACTAAATGACATAAATAAAGGTTTTAAATAACACACACCAGTTCAGGTTATGTTTTTACTGTCACCTGGTCCCCAACACAGGAAATAAAAAATGGCAATCTTCCAGATCTCAGAGGTTTTGGATTTGAAAGTTCTTGGCATGGTATTATAAAATGTACAAGACCACGTATAGACACAACTCAGCTGATGAGGATTGTTCAGCAATGATACAAAAATTATATTCCAGTAAGACACACTCCCTTGGTGTGTGTCTGTAGCTTTCTGTGAGATGTTTCTCACACAATCCACCTAGCCCTCAAGTGGCCTTCTGGGAGTGATTACTCTCATTTTGCAGATAAAGAAACTGAGCATCAGAAAAGATAAGTCATTTGCTTGTGGTCATGTTCTTCAGGCAGATTCAAAGACAAGCAGTGTTTTTTTTTTTTTTTTTAATTTCAAAAGCCCGTGCTCTTTCTTTTTTTTAAACTTTTATTTCATAAATATAAATTTCCAAGTATAGCTTATGGATTACAATGGCTTAATTCACTCAGCATGATGTTTTCCAGATTCCTCCATTTTGTTGCAAATGACCGGATTTCATGGTTTTTACTGCTGTATAGTATTCTATAGAGTACATGTCTCATAATTTCTTTATCCAGCCTACTGTTGATGAGTATTTAGGTTGATTCCAGGTTGTCCTCACTTTAAAACTTTCTCTCCCTTTGCTCTAAAAGGGAGAGTATTTATAAGACAGTGAAGGAAGGCTTGCTCCCTGACTTGGCTGAGAAAGAGGATCTGAAAACAAGGCTTCAGATGTAGCCTACTAGACTAGCCATCTTTCTGTCTTATTAAGAAATTGATAAACTATTAATAATATACTGGGGCTGGCACTGTGGTGTAGCAGGTAAAGCCACTGCCTGCAGTGCCGGCATTCCATATGGGTATCGGTTTGAGTCCCAGCAACTCCACTTCTGATCCAGCTCTCTGCTATGGCCTTGGAAAGCAGCGGAAGATGGCTTAAGACCTTGGGCCCTGCACCTGCGTGGGATAGGCCCAGCCCTGGCTGTTACAGCCATCTGAGGAGTAAACCAGCAAATGGAAGACCTTTCTCTCTCTCTCTCTGCCTCTCTGTAACTCTGCCTTTCAAATAAATAAATAAATCTTTTAAAAAATAATAATGTTCCATGTAAACAGAAACACACACCAACCTATATACAAAAAGTAAACTAATTATGTGATTCTGACATAGCCACTTAAAAATGAAAAATATTGAAGTCATATTCTTAGAGGAGGAGATGGCTGATTGGAGGTTCTTGTTTTCACGCAAGAAAAAATTCAGATGCAAGACAGGGAGTCATGGTAAACGAGGTTGCAAAGTTTCACTAAGAGAAATGTACCTGATAGCCCAAGGCGGGTGTCTCAGGAAAGAACAGCGTTCTCTCTGCATTTATACTGGTAGCGAAGAGAGTACACTGGCAGCCCGGTCTGTTTTCAGACTGGAGATTTGTGGCTTTGTGCACGGGTCCACCTGTTTCTGCTATCCTTCTCCCTCTCCTGGGATATTTCTGGGTGAAGGGCATTCTGGGTGTGAAATCCCCTCAGGAAGTTTATTCAGCACACTGTCCTTGAACCTAACAGCCCCTCTCACACAGGGCAGAAGAGAATTCACTAAAAAAAGAGACCCACCTAAAAAAGTCACCCTCCTCTGCTTTCTTCCTAGGTGTGCTTCTACATTTCTTTCCTTATTTACTGCATGAAATTTACCACTTTCTTAAAAAAAATTCTCATTGTCATTGGCCCCTCTTTTACTCACGGGCTTGTCTTTGGCCCCTCTTACACACTCAGGCTAATGTCTACCTAGCTACCTAATAATTCCATCTCAGGAAGGAGGTTACGTATCTTTCAGGTGTGGGGTACCTTGATGCGCTACCAGAACTTTAGAAAATGATATTTGAAGGAGTTTCCAGAAAAAAAAAAAAACAGCCATAGCTCACCAATAGGTGGTTTTAATGACTTTAAAATGCTTTTTTCTAAAGTTGTCCATTAGTATAAAATGCATTAACATGAAATGTGAAATTATATAATGCAATGTCTATGACTTCATAGCTTCTGTAACTCCATCCAGTCTTGGCGGTTTCTCCTTTGGAGTAACCACAGCCCTCACTCATTTTGACACCTGATGACAAGTGGTATAATTCTTTATTTCACAGAAGTGGGATTTGTCTCCTTGGTTAGGTTGCAGGCTTTCAGAAGGCTGAATCTCCCTCCCTTGTGTGCTATTACTCAATTCCAGTCAGCCAAAAACAGTGTTAGGCATGTGGTCTATATTGAACATTAAAAAAAAATTAAACCTGATCTGGCCATTTTGGTAAACTGTATTAAATTAGAGTGTTTTCTTTTTACAAACACACTCTCTAATGACTCCGGTTTCGAAACCAAATCTCACCCTCACACTGATTTCTTTTATCTTGCTGTCAATATCAAAGGATTCTTGTTGCTCTGTGTTACTTTAAAGCAGAGTTTGATCACTTTAGCAGTAATTTATCAAGCTTTCTTCTTATCACCTTTCTGAAAAGTATAACCACGATTTCATTTTCAGCAGCAGATGCCCATGAAGATTTTTTTTGGTTGCCTCATCTTAAAATAATTTTTAAAATACCAAAAATCATCTGTGATCAAAGTTAAAAATGCGTTGCCATTACACAGAACAGAATGGCTGCTGATACTAAAACAAACCTCTTGAGGAGATACAATATTTAACTCTAGCCTAGGAAGGTTGAATTTGATTAATCCTTCTCTTGAAAGATTGTTGCAAGCTGACAGGTAAGGCTTGATAAAGATTCAGGAGGACAAAGAGCAAAACAAGTGGTATTTTAGGCTTCCTGAGCAGCTGAATTATTTACATGTTTTCTAATATAAAATTCTTTTTACGTTTCACTCTCTAAATCTCCTGCCAGTAATATCCTCCTCCTAACACTTTAAAGCATTCTTTGAAAAGAGCTGAGTGCTTCCATCAGGTGTTACAGATCTGTGCAACATGATGGAGGGGATCTGGTCCTGGAGAGTGGAAGGTAATGTCACCCTTACTGACTCTGCCGTGGTCCAGCCCCCACGTCACATAACCTTTCCAACTCTCACTTAGTCCTCACAGCAGTCTGCAGTGTCATCAGCCTCTTAGTACAGATGACGGCTCACTAACAGGCTTCAGGCTTTCAAGCTGCATGTTCTCAGGGAAAGAAATTAATTCTAAAAGCTATAAACTAGTTGCTAAAATATTTAATATTATTTTTATAGTAATAAAAAAAGTCCACTTAAGAAGGAATCTAAAATCACATTGAACATATTCTAAATAGGACTTCAAATTTTACAGAAATAGTAATTTTAAAATATGTTTTCCCACTTTATTGAATAAAATAGTTCTGTATTAATAACTATTTCATGCACATTTGAACAGTTTTAATAACTGCTTTTTCATGTGAATGTGAATAGCTTCTGTGATATTGATTTTAGTCCAGTTATACCTGAAACAGAAGTATCCTCTTAACACTTGTTGAATAAAGAAACATGTTTCTGTTACTCCAGCACCTGTCAATCCACTAATCCACTCACAGGTAATCACTGAACAGCTTTTCCAACACCTATGCACTGACATTCACATAAGCATAAGAAAATAACCTACAGCGGGTACATTACTAAATCACACTGAATAGATGATCCACAACTAGGCTTTTAAGGTAAAAGTGTATCTTGAATGTATTTTCATGCCAGATTGAGTTTATTTACTTTTTAAATTTACTACAATATGTTCCAAAGTGTGTGTCAGCTGTTGTTGATTCAGCCATTGTTGATTCAGTATCAGTGGACATTGCTATGATTTACGTTGCTATGGTATATGGCTTATTGCTATGACATTGCCATGGTTTACGTCCCACCAGAATTCGTGTTGAAGCTTAATGCTCACTGGTGGTACTAAGAGGTGGGGCTTTTGGGAAGGCTGTTAAGCTAAGCAGGCTCTGTCTTCATGGATGGGTTAGTGCTTTATAAAAAGGAAAGAGTGAGCTCTTTTGCCCTTCTGTGTGAGGATGGTGTTCCTCCCCTTTTATGTTTCTCTTTTCACCACATGAGGGCGCACCGCCCCTCCAGAACCGGCAACAAGATGCCATCCTGGAAGCAGAGAGTGGCCCTCACCAGACACAGAACTGCAATGCATATATCGGCAAATGCCCAGTCTCCAGAACTCAAAGAAATATGTTTGTATTATTTAAGAATAACCCAGTATTTTGTGTTTTGTTATAGCAGCACAGACTAAGATCTTCATTTATTTGTTTCTAATTATTACTGTTACAAGTAAATATGAAATGAACACTTTTACCCTTGTATGTATTTCTTGGCACAAATATTGTGTAAAGCAATGAACAAGTGTTTTGCGATTTCATGATGTTTTAGAGAGTGATAGAGACAGTTGGAAAATATAGGACTAAAATACTCTCATGATATTTTAGCCTGTATGTGTAGACAAACAATAAACTTGTGAAAAATAAAATAAATAATGCAGATAAAGATGAATCTAAGAGTTAAGATTAAGAGCACTCATAAAGGGAAGGGATTTCCATCAAGGTGGCATGTACCAATGCCATCTCACTAGTCCAAGTGATCAATTTCAGTTCACACTCGATGGCTCGGATAGGTCTAAAAAACAAAGGGATCACACAAACAAGACAAGTGTCTGCTAATACTAACTGATAGAATCAAAAAGGGAGAGAAGGATCCAGCATGGGAAGTGGGATACACAGCAGACTCATAGAATGGCAGATGTCCTAAACAACACTCTGGCCTCAGAATCAGCCCTTAAGGCATTAGGATCTGGCTGAAGAGCCCATGAGAGTATTGTAGACATGGAAAGCCAAGACACCATGGGGAAAAAAAAAAAGAAGACCTAAATGAAAGATCTCTGTGAGTGAGATCCCAGTGGAAAGAACGGGACCATCAAAGAAGGAGGTACCTTTCTCTGAAGGGAGGAGAGAACTTCCACTTTGACTGTGACCCTATCGGAATAAGATCAAAGTCAGTGAACCCTAAAGGCTTCCATAGCCCTGGCAACTCATGACGAGAGCCTAGGGAGATTACTGACGCCATGAACAGGAGTGTCAAATTGTTAAGTCAGCAACAGGAGTCACTGTGTACTTACATCCCATGTGGGATCTGTCCTTAATGTGTTGTCTAATGTGCAGTGATGCTATAACTAGTACTGAAACAGTATTTTTACACTTTGTGTTTCTGCGTGGGTACAAACTGATGAGATCTTTACTAATTATATACAGAATTGATCTTCTGTATATAAAGATAATTGGAAATGAAAAAAAAAAACCTGGTGTTAAATTGGAAATGGCATAGAAAATTAATTAATTTTTAAAAAAAATATTATGTAGGATCTCTGCCTTTAATGTGCTGTACACTCTTATTTAATGCTATAACTAGTACTCCAACAGTATTTTTTTTTCACTTTGTGTTGCTATATGGGGGCAAACTGTTGAAATCGTTACCTAATATATACTAAACTGATCTTTTGTATATAAAGAGAATTGAAAATGAATCATGATGGGATTGGAAGGGGAGAGGGAGCAGGAAAGGGGAGGGTTGTGGGTGGGAGGGAAGTTTTGGGAGGGGGAAGCCATTGTAACCCATAAGCTGTACTTTGGAAATTTATATTCATTAAATAAAAGTTTAATAAAAAAAAAGATTTTAGTAATGTAAAAAAAAAAAAAAAAGGGAAGGGATTTGGCACAGTGAGTAAGTTGCCTGCATCCCACATCAGAGTGTCTGTTCAAGTCCGGCCCCTCTGTTTCTGATCTAGCTTCCAGCTCATGCGCTCTGGCAGGCAGCAGATGATGGCTCAAGTACTTGAGTCCCTGCCTTCTATGTGGGAGACTCAGAATGAGCTCTGTGTCCTCACTTTGGCTGAGCCTAGCCCTGGCTGTTGCAGGCATTTAGAAACTGAACCAATAGATCGGGATCTCTTGCTGTCTGTCCCACTGTTTCTATCTCTCTGTCTTTCAAATAAAATGAAGATAAATTTAAAAAATTAAACGAGCACTTATAAGTTTCCTTAAGAGCTAAAGATATTATCATTCCTAGGACAGATATTCACAATGGAAAATTAGATTCCTTTCTCTGCAGTGGAGAGAGGGCCTGGTGAGCCTGGGGAATTAGAGAAAGATTTGTTGAAGAAGTCATGCAATGCTCATGTCCTGAAGAGCAAGTGGGATTTTTGCCACACAGAGAAAAAGACAAAAATTTATTTGGAGATACTGTGCATAGGCAGACTGAGAAAAGGGAGCACTTCTTCCAGCTGGAAAGCCAAGAAAAGGTTTTCAGGATGGGGTTTGGCATTGGAAGGGGGGTAAGGGGGAAGAACCACTATAATCCATAAGTTGTACTTATGAAATTTGTATTTATTAAATAAAAACTTTAAAAAAAGAAAAGAAATTGAGTTGAGTGTCCAAGGGACATAAGTCCAAACAGTGTAGAGAAAAGATGGAACCCAGTGGAATGGCCTGAGCAGAAGCAATGGAGAGGCACACTGTATCCAAGGAATACTGAATAAGGTTTTAAGGTGGCAAAGAATACTAGCTCCCAAGGATGAGGAGCTACATCAAGGTTAAAATAGAAAGCTCTTGAATTTTTGGTGAGTGCATTTGGGCATTATTTTACAGGGTATGTGGAACACTTTGGAAAAAATATATTTGACAGCTACTGTGGATTGGAGGTAGGGCCTTTGGGAAGTAATTAGGATTAGATGAGCCCATGAGAGTGAATCTCTTGTAATGGCACTGGTGGCTTTATGAGGAGAGAGAAAGAGACCGAAGCTGGCACACTTGCTCTGTTTCATTGTGTGATGCTCCCTGCCATGCTGTGACATAGCAAGAAGCTCTCACCAGATGCCAAGCAGGTGTTGTTGTCATGCTCTTTGACTCTTCAGTCTCTGGAATGATGCACCACATAGATTTTTATTTTTCATAAATTACCCAGTATGCAATTGTCACAAAACAAACTGAGATAGCAGCCCATGTTAGAAAAATAAGGTAAGACTCTGGAGAATAGACTCATACAAGTGGAAATGCACTACAATCACATGCCATTCCTTAGGTTATTTTTGAAAAAAAGCTTCATGGTGTTAAAATTGCCTCATTGTAAGTGTTTATATGCTATATCTAGTAAGTGGCATGGGTTAATTCTCTAACAACTTTCCAAGAAAAATCTAACACTTCTCAGTTGAGAAAGGAATGTTAGCATCTTATTTGGGTCCTAAGAGAGTTTCTCTGGTTGTGTGGAAGAGGGACTATACCAGGAGGGATGTGGAAATAGAGAAACCACCTAGGAGACTGTTACATGGGATTGTGGTGGAATGGACCAGGGGGCTGTGGTGCAGATAGTGGGATATGGTGAGAGAGGTATCTGGTGGAAGAAAGAAAAGAGCATTGTCAAGGATGTCTTCGAAGACTTAGGACTGAAAACATAGGAAAACTAAGGGGTGGAGTTGGGCAGAGAGATAGTGTGAGAGGAATACTTGTTGATTTTGTTAGTAGAGCTATACAGATTTGTCCAGTAGTAAAAATATTAGTGCAGTCATCCTATTCCTATTTTCCATAAAATGATACTCTAGGGCCAGACATTTGGTGCAGCAGTGTAGACACTCCTTGGGATGCCTGCATCCCATGTCATAGTACCTGGGTTGCAGTCTCAGCTCTGCCTCTGATTCCAACTTTTGCTAATACATACCCTTGGAGGCAGCCACTGATGGCTCCAGTATGTGGGTCCCAACAACTCACGTGGGAGACCAAGATTAAGTTTCTGAATCCTGGCTTCATCCTAGTCTAACTCTGGCTTTGGTGTGCTTTTGGTGAGTGAACCAGTAATTAGAAGATCTCTGTGTCTGTCTCTGACTCTCTCTCTCTCTCTTTGCCTTTCAAATAAATGAAAATAAACAAAAAGTTAAATTATACTTTATAAAATCTTTATAATATTGGTTAAGTTTTTCATTATTAGTAGTTAAGGGTTATATTTTCTAACAGGGATCTAACAGATCCCTGGAGTTCATGGCTTAAAAAAAAGATGTTCTCTTTTGTTTTTTTAAACATTTATTTACTTTTTTGGGAGGCAGAGTTATATAGAGAGAGAGACAGAGAGAGAGAGAGACAGAGACAGAGACAGAAAGATCTTCATCTGCTGGTTCACACCCTAACTGGCACAATGGTCAGAGTTGGGCCAATTGGAAGTCACGAGCCAGGAGCAGGAGCTTCTGGGACTCCCATGTGGGTGCAGGGGTCCAAGTACTTGGAATAACCTCCGCTGCTTTCCTAGGCAGGGAGCTGGATCAAAAGTGGAATAGCCGGGACTAGAACTGGTGTCTGTATGGGACGCTGGTGCCACAGCATCTCCTGGCTATGCCACAGTGCTGGCTCCAAGAGAAAGGTTCTTTTCTCTCCCATGTATGATCCAGAAGTGAATTTTCAGGCACTGCATAGTTTTTTCCTACATATGCTACAGGGACTCAAATTCCACTCATGTTGGGGCCTCACCCCTCCCAATTGCTTAGCCCTTTCTCTCACCCATCCCCCCAAAATCTGCTTTGTTGATATTGGGCCTTAGCGATATATATATATATATATATATATATATATATATATATATATTTGACAGGCAGAGTTAGACAGTGAGAGAGAGAGAGAGAGACAGAGACAGAGACAGAGAGAAAGGTCTTCCTTCCATTAGTTCACCCAACAAATGGCTGTTATGGCCAGTGCGCTGTGGCGATCCGAAGCCAGGAGCCAGGTGCTTCTTCCTGGTCTCCCACGTGGGTGCAGGCACCCAAGCACTTGGGCCATCCTCCAGTGCCCTCCCAGGCCACAGCAGAGAGCTGGACTGGAAGAGGAGCAACCAGGACTAGAACCCAGTTCCCATATGGGATGCTGGCACCGCAGGTGGAGGATTAACCAAGTGAGCCATGGCGCCAGCCCTCATAGCTATATTTTGATTCCAACCAGTAAAGAGGACACCATCTTGGAGGTGTATGATCATCTTTCAGCACTCAGATCCGTATTGTTCCTACTTATGTTACATTGATGAGAACTCAGTCAGATGGCCATAGTCTTTGCAAGAGAGATTAGGAAAGGCAATATAGCCCTGTGTCTAAGAATTATTCATGATTCTTTTGATATAGAAGACCACAATGAGTAGATGCACGTCTGCAAGTTTCTTTTTATCTCAGTGTCTAGGTACATTAATGGGAGATTTTGGTTATTCAATTGTCAGATGTTATAAGTGTTATGACAATAAACATTGGATAATTGATACTATGAAATCATCCAATTGCTTTTTTACTCCTGATTATTAAGTAAGTACCTGTTAAAAATAATTTGAATTTATGGATAAAATTTCATATTCACAGAAGTGTGTAGAATGGAAGCCAAGAATATCATTTAGTCAAACAGTCCTTATTATAAAGTAGCATACTCGATTTACAAGCCAGCCACATGAGAATTCTTTTGGTGGAAGCCTGCTTTGTTTCTGAGACAATGAAGTCAGGACTGGAGATACTATGGACCAGACCCTGTGTGACTTCAGGCAGCGTTCTACACACTCATCTGTTTGTCTGCTGATTCTCTTTCCCTTCTACTAGTCAGTTCCCAAAGGTCAGTGGCCAGGAGCTCCATAAGCATTTTTCTTTTTCTTTTTTTTTTTTTATACAGAAGATCAGTTTAGTATATATTAGGTAAAGATTTCAACATTTTGCCCATATAGCAACATAAAGTGAAAAAACTACCATTGGATTACTAATTATAGCATTAAATAGCAATGTACAGCACATTAAAGACAGAGATCCTACATAATTTTTTTTCAAATTAATTAATTTTCTATGCCATTTCCATTTTAACACCAGGTTGTTTTTTTTTTTTCATTTCCGATTCTCTTTATATACAGAAGATCACTTCAGTATATAATTAGTAAAGACCTCATCAGTTTGTGCCCACACAGAAACACAAAGTATAAAAATACTGTTTCAGTACTAGTTATAGCATCACTTCGCATTAGACGACACATTAGGGACAGATCCCACATGGGGTGTAAGTACACAGTGACTCCTGTTGCTGATTTAACAATTTGACACTCCTGTTCATGGCGTCAGTAATCTCCCTAGGCTCTCGTCATGAGTTGCCAGGGCTATGGAAGCCTTTAGAGTTCGCTGACTTTGATCTTATTCCGATAGGGTCACAGTCAAAGTGGAAGTTCTCTCCTCCCTTCGGAGAAGGGTACCTCCTTCTTTGATGGCCCCATTCTTTCCACTGGGATCTCACTCACAGAGATCATTCATTTAGGTCTTTTTTTTTTTTTCCATGATATCTTGGCTTTCCATGCCTGCTATACTCTCATGGGCTCTTCAGCCAGATCTGAATGCCTTGAGGGCTGATTCTGAGGCCAGAGTGTTGTTTAGGACATCTGCCATTCTATGAGTCTGCTGTGTATCCCACTTCCCATGTTGGATCTTTCTCTCCCTTTTTGATTCTATCAGTTAGTATTAGCAGATACTTGTCTTGTTTGTGTGATATCTTTGACTCTTAGACCTATCAGAGCTATCAATTGTGAGCTGAAATTGATCACTTGGACTAGTGAGATGGCATTGGTACATGCCATCTTGATGGGATTGTGTTGGAATCCCCTGGCACATTTCTAACTCCACCATTTGCGGCCAGTCCGATTGAGCATGTTCCAAATTGTTCATCTCCTCCCTCTCTTTTTCCACTCTTAGATTTAACAGGGATCACTTTTCAGTTAAAATTTAAACACCTAAGAATAATTGTGTGTTAATTACTGAGTTCAACCAATAGTACAAGAAAATCCACAACAACAAAACAAACAACCCACTTAAGAGATGGGCCAAGGACCTCAATAGACACTTTTCGAAAGAGGAAATCCAAATGGCCAACAGACACATGAAAAAATGTTCAAGATCACTAGCAATCAGAGAAATGCAAATCAAAACCACAATGAGGTTCCATCTCACCCCGGTGAGAATGGCTCACATTCAGAAATCTACCAACAACAGATGCTGGAGAGGATGTGGGGAAAAAGGGACACTAACCCACTGTTGGTGGGAATGCAAACTGGTTAAGCCACTATGGAAGTCTGTCTGGAGATTCCTCAGAAACCTGAACATAACCCTACCATACAACCCAGCCATCCCACTCCTTGGGATTTACCCAAAGGAAATTAATTTGGCAAATAAAGAGTAGACAAATAAATAAAAAGACAAATAAATAAAAGTAGACAAATATTTGGCAAATAAAACAGTAGACTGGATAAAGAAATTATGGGACATGTACTCCATAGAATACTATACAGCAGTAAGGAACAACGAAACCCAGTCATTTGCAACAAGATGGAGGAATCTGGAAAACATCATGCTGAGTGAATTAAGCCAGTCCCAAAGAGAAAAATATCATTTGTTTTCCCTGATCGGTGACAACTGAGCGCCAAAGGGGAAACCTGTTAAGTGAAATGGACACTATAAGCAACAATGAACTGATCAGCTCCTGTCCTGACTTTAGATGTACAATGTAATACTTTATCCTTTTTAGTATTTGTTGTTGTTGTTGTTGTTCTAGTACTATTGGTTGAACTCATTTTTCTTTTTTTTAAATTTTTTTGACAGGCAGAGTGGACAGTGAGAAAGAGAGAGAGAGACAAAGAAATGTCTTCCTTTACCGTTGGTTCACCCCACAATGGCCGCTGCGACCGGCGCACCACGCTGATCCGAAGCTAGGAGCCAGGTGCTTCTCCTGGTCTCCCATGCAGGTGCAGGGCCCAAGCACTTGGGCCATCCTCCACTGCCTTCCCAGGCCACAGCAGAGAGCTGGACTGGAAGAGGGGCAACCGGGACAGAATCTGGCACCCTGACCAGGACTAGAACCCGCTGTGCCGGCGCCACAGGCGGAGGATTAGCCTATTGAACCGTGGCGCTGGCCAAGCATTTTTCATAGTTAGTAGATTCTTCCCATGGTACCTGTGAGGATACTTCAGAAAAAAAAATGGAATTGAAAGATCTTTAGTTTGTGTGCACACTTTGACATCCATGCATAGCTTTTTCATAGTACATTTCTCATGAACTTTTTGAAGACTTCTTGTATGCATAGCTTTGAAAAGTTTTTTTTTGCAGCATAATAAGTTTATCTTTTAATTCCATTCCTCATGAACTTTTTGAAGTATGCTCATATAAATGTGATGTGTTTCACATCCAAAGCTTTGCTGTCTTGGTATTATAGTCTAGACATCATCTATTTTTGCACAACAGCACAGTGATTCTGTATGTCACTTAAAGTTCCTGCAATTGTATATCCCCTTTCTTCTTTTTCTCTTTCCAAAGCCATAAGGTTTTATCATGGAATTGTGGTTAGCCATTGCACCTTCTCTGAGCTTTGTGAATGGATGAGAGCAGATCAATATCTGGCATCGTGTAATGAGGCACATCCCCTGTTGAGTGCAGCTGGCCGGTTTTGATGGTAAACTGTACCTAAACAGTTTTCAAAATACACAAATCTGTGAGTTACTTTGCTTTTTTCTTTTTGTCTTGTCTCTACTTTTCTCTCTCTCGCGATTAAAGATACACAAGTTTACATCTAACTTGTTTCTGCCCTGATAATCTCCGATTATCTTTATGCAAATGCCAATGCTTAATTTTTGTTCATGCTACTGTTTCCTGAAGTCAAATAACAGCTAGCCAGGTGTCTCACACGAAGGTATCATGAGGCTTTTTTTCTCTGCAAGACACCTTGCTCAAATGCCCATCTTTGATATCGTCTATTGTTGAGTCACTAGGGTCCCTGCCTTTCATGACTTTGTTTTTGGAGGGACAAAAACTAAATGCGGAGAGAAATAAAGAAAATGTAGAGAGCTGTACTCATCTGGTAAGCGATCTGTTCAGGCACAAGAGAAAACTTAAGTGTCCAGCGTTGAGCATTAAGTGCATGTTCTGATTCAGGAGAAAGATGTTTTAGAAGCTGGGTCTATTCCCTACATAGTCTCCAAAGAGATCACTTTTAAAACACAGTGCATCTCTGGCCTCAGAATCAGCCCTTAAGGCATTCAGATCTGGCTGAAGAGCCCATGAGAGTATTGTAGACATGGAAAGCCAAGACACCATGGGGAAAGAAAAAAAAGAAGACCTAAATGAAAGATCTCTGTGAGTGAGATCCCAGTGGAAAGAACGGGGCCATCAAAGATGGAGGTACCTTTCTCTGAAGGGAGGAGAGAACTTCCACTTTGACTGTGACCCTATCGGAATAAGATCAAAGTCGGCGAACCCTAAAGGCTTCCATAGCCCTGGCAACTCATGACTAGAGCCTAGGGAGATTACTGACGCCATAAACAAGAGTGTCAAATTGTTAAGTCAGCAACAGGAGTCACTGTGTACTTACATCTCATGTGGGATCTGTCCTTAATGTGTTGTCTAATGTGCAGTGATGCTATAACTAGTACTGAAACAGTATTTTTACACTTTGTGTTTCTGTGTGGATGCAAACTGATGAAATCTTTACTAATTATATACAGAATTGATCTTCTGTATATAAAGATAATTGGAAATAAAAAAAAACCTGGTGTTAAATTGGAAATGGCATAGAAAATTAATTTTTAAAAAATATCATGTAGGATCTCCAACAGTATTTTTTCACTTTGTGTTGCTATGTGGGGGCAAACTGTTGAAATCTTTACTTAATATATACTAAACTGATCTTCTGTATATAAAGATAATTGAAAATGAATCTTGATGTGAATGGAAGGGGAGAGGGAGCGGGAAAGGGGAGGGTTGCGGGTGGGAGGGAAGTTATGGGAAGGGGGAAGCCATTGTAATCCATAAGCTGTACTTTGGAAATTTATATTCATTAAATAAAAGTTTAAAAAAAGAAAACACAGTGCATCAAGGGTCAGTGCTAAACTGCTAACCTAGCATGCACACCTCTCGTTAGTCAATTCCATCTGTTGCTTCAGCTTCATGGCTGTGACCTGCCCTACTCATGCCTCTCCCCAACCCCTTCCCATGTTTTATTATTAACCCCACACTTGGCACACACAGTAGGCACAATCAGTATTGTCTGGATGAATGGAATTAATTAATGTTCCTTACCTCCGTGTCTTTCCTCAGCCTCTTTCCTACCTCTCCATCCAGTTGACTCTTCATCGTGACGCTTTTACCCAGTTCTGTGTTTTTCATCCAACAGAGATTCAGTGCCCTTCACTGGTCTCATCACTTGTACCAGGTTTGCACTTATCACATTTTCCACAACTTTTTATCCACAGGTCTGTTTCCTCACTTGGCTGTGAGCTACTTTTGTGAGCAAAACTGGGACTTGATTGTCATGGGATGGCCAGTACCTGTACAATGCCTGGCACATTGTTGGGTGGATGAACTCATTAACCCACAATGAAATTTAACTGCAGAAGGGACAGAATGTTCTTCCTGATAGTTGCTAAGCTCATTCTCTCCCCAGGAGATAAATTTGCTTGGGAAATTTAATGGCTACAAAAGATTTCTGGCTGAATACAAATTAAACCCAAGGGAGCTGCATAACCTTTATGGACGTTTTCATTAAATTTGGTGAGTTACTGGTTCCTTTCGATAATACATTTTGGACCTGTCAAGCAGAACTGAACACCCACGTCAATCAGCACATCTCTACCTTGAAGAGTGCTAGACACACAGGCACAGCTGGATTCCAAAATTCCCCCAATTTTTTTTACCTAATAGGAGTGAGCATTTGCTGTTTTGAGTGAGCCAAGGTTTCTATTTTGGAATTTCCCTGATTATGACTTCTAATTACCAAATGTCAAAACAAAACCTATGTAAATAATATCAAATCTAGATTCCCTTAGAGCTTAGGACAGGCATGTGACGTAGGTCCACTAACCAGACCATAGCCATCTCAGCTTGGATAGGAGGGAGGAAAGTGGAAAGGCAGCCCAATGCAGGGAGATGTATGTAGGGAGCACGGTGGTAGAGGCATGTGGTTCATCAGGGTGGAGCGTCAAGCATCTCAGTTCCAATGTTGTCTGTGCATGCTGAGGGTGGCTAAGATCTGCTTGCTTCTACAAGTATGCTTGGGTGTCTCCCCACTGCTTTGTTATCTGGTCCACCTGGGATTTCTGAGTGATCTAATATTATGTAATAAAGTTAGTTTTGGAGCTGGCATTATGGTACAGTGGGTTAAACCACAGCCTGCAACACTGGCATCCCATATTGGTATGTCAGTTTGAATCCTGGCTGTTCCATTTCCAATTTGGCTCCTCCATAATGTGCCTGCAGAAGCAGCACAATATGCCCCAAGTATTTTGGTCTCTGCTACCCACATGGGAGACTTGGAAGAAGTTCCTGCTTCCTGGCTTCACCATGGCTCAGCCCCAGCTGTTGTGGCCATTTGGGGAGTGAACCAGCACATGAAACTCTTTCTGAGTCACTCCACCTTTCAAATAAATAAAATGTTAAAAAAAATAAAGTGGTTTGCTTAAACTAGGATGAATTTCTTTGTTTTGCAACTAACACTCCCATTTAATACTCATGTTATACAATTTCAATAGCCATTTCCAGTGAAACGTTGTTTTCTAATTCTTGGCAGGAAGAGTTCTGTCCATGGTGTTTAGGTCATTTAAGGGATGTGCAGGTTACTTCTTTGATGACCTTGTCCATTTATCCTCATTTCTGTTGCTTCTCACATTTACTGTCCTCCTTCTCCCCTTCTTTGTAAACCATTTAACCGAATGAAATAGTAGAAGGAACATGGCATTGGAGACAGAAGGGACTGTGTTTGAGTGCTGTCTCTGTTGCTTATGCTGTTCCTGGATGCTTTCTTAACCTTTCTGAGCCTTCCTCGGAAGACCTGAAAGCAACACTTATCCTGCATAGTAGTGATCAAATGAAAGGAGACAAGGTATAGACAACTTCTGCTACATTGATTGCCATCAAATAGGAACTTTTAGAAAGAGATCATGTCAGTCTTGCCTGGTTAGCTCTGAAAGACACCCAGGCAGATCAAGTTTGTCCCTAGTAAGTTTCCTTGCTCAAGAATCCATGCTAGCTTTCCTGTTGAAGCTATTGCCTCCTGCATCAGTATGCAAGTTGTTACCCTGGAATTTAAATCCTGCTTTTGCCTGTCCTGATCTTTCTGTTCAGCCTTACCTCTCACAGTTTACCAGAGCAATTTGCTTTAATGTCTCAGGTTACTCATCCCCATTAACACACTGAGTGCGTTGCTCCCACTCCCATCACTTCAGTATCTCCACTCAAGGCAACCTCTTTTTTTATTTTTTAATTTATTTTTTATTTAGTAAATATAAATTTCCAAAGTACAGTTTATGGATTACAATGGCTTCCCCCCACCTGCATAATTTCCCTCCCACTCGCACCCCTCCCCTTTTCCGCTCTCTCTCCCATTCCATTCACATCAGGATTCATTTTCAACTATCTTTATATACAGAAGATCGATTTAGTATATATTAAGTAAAGATCTCATCAGTCTGCACCCACACAGAAACACAAAGTGTAAAATACCTTTTCAGTACTAGTTATAGCATTACTTCACATTGGACAACACATTAAGGACAGATCCCACCTGAGAAGTAAGTACACAGTGACTCCTGTTGCTGACTTAAGAATTTGACACTCTTGTTTATGGCATCAGTAATCTCCCTAGGCTCTAGTCATGAGTTTCCAAGGCTATGGAAGCCTTTTGAGTTTGCTGACTTTGATCTTATTCCGATAGGGTCATAGTCAATGTGGAAGTTCTCTCCTCCCTTCAGAGAAAGGTACTTCGTTCTTTGATGGCCCTGTTCTTTCCACTGGGATCTCACTCACAGAGATCTTTCATTTAGGTCTTCTGCTTTTTTTTTTTTCCAGAATGTCTTGGCTTTCCATGTTAAAGCAACCTCTTCTTAGGGTTGCCTTTTCCTTCCTCTCTGCCATTCCTTATCAACCTTTCCATTAATGTATGTATAACACTGTGTGCATATTGTAAATGCTTTCAATGCAGACACATGTAGGGCACATTGTATACGCTGGATAATGTTCTGTATGCTTAACTCAAAACCTTCCCTTAACAAACACACTGATTTCTACCCATAATGATTGATTTTGATACTGACTGCTTATGTCAAGAGTTTTACTGTCAAAGGAGAATGTGGTTATAAATTATTGTTTAGAGTCCTTTCTATTATCCAGATGAGAGCTTACACCATGTCTCATATGATCTTTACAGTTACCAATATTTTCGAGGAGGCCCAGGCTCAGAAAGGTTAGCAATGAAATCGATCAAATTTAGACCAAAGTCATTCAGCTTAGTAAATACTGAAGCCAGAATTCAAACCCAGGCAACCTCCTGTTAGAGTCCAACACATTTTACAATCTTTAAGGCAGGGACATTTTCAGAGATTTCTTTGTATTATTGCCCTTTGCACCTGGTTGAGAAATAATAAAAAGAAAACAGAATCTATTTATTATGTGGCTATGAGAGAACAAGTGAAATGAAATGAGGTCCAAGGCCTTTGAAGTGGAGCCTTGTAGGCTATGATCCTAACGGCACCACCTTTGCCATCTCCTCCACGTTCACCACTGATAACACACAGAGCAGCAGGGCCAGGCAACAGCAGCAGTAACATGAGGGTCACACACTGACGGCAGAGCACAGGGTCAGTGAGTCTTCTGCTTCCATTTGGGAAGACTGTCTTTGTTACTCGGAATGACAGCGGACTCTTTCAGTCCCTGCTTTGAGGCAGCCCTGAGAAGGGTTAGACCCTTCTGAGTGGGGTGGAACGCAATGGAACCTCCTGTGACGCAGAGCCTGAGGACGTGAGTTGCAGCCCAGCTCCTCCATGTGTTGGGCAAGGCCCCACAGCAACCCCAGTCCTCATTTCCTTGTGAAGCACTGACGGCAGCATCACAGTTGTGAGGAGCAAATGACAGTTCATAGTTTTCAAATATTTTTTAAAGTGTGGGTGTGATGATAATGAACATGAAAATGATTATGACTATGAACATGTCGGTGTTCCTAGTCTTTTCGTGATACCTTATCCCTTGTTTGACAGTAAGAGGAGTCAAGTCTCTTTCTTTGTATGAAAGAACAGCATACAAAGCGTGAACCACCGTCGGCACCAAGTTCAGATGCTTTACAAATCTGACACAGAAGAATATATGGAATGGGAGACATTTTATCGAGAGAATTTTGAATTAAAAACTGAATTACAGACTTTTTTGTAGAGCTAGGTAACTTATTTGACACCTCATTTCTTAGGTGATTTGGACCCAAGCATACACTCAGGATAGGAAATTTTCAGTTTCTCAATGGTAATTATAAACTTGGACAGGCTGAGTCATATAATTATTTCATGTTCCTCCAAAAAAGGCTTTGGTGCTTTTGTACATAGCAGTTAATTTGTTCAAGGCTATTTGCTGGAGGAATCTTTTCCATTATGATAACATAAGCTAATAAAAGCATTGAATCAATAGAAAAAGTTTTCTTTATAACCAAAATTTTCAAAGTTGAAAAAGAAATCATACACCCACGTTATTGTCCTTATTTCAATTTCAGAATGGAAATGAACAACCCTCCCTAGGAAATCAAGATGAAATGGCTTTTCTTTTACATTTCAACTTAAAGTAAAATCCAAATTAGTTAGCAGGCAATGCAATTTGTATCAACCTTTCTCTCATGGTGATTAGATGCCTTGAAGTCTTTATTAGACATCGCTGATGTTAACAAGTATCAGGTAGTATAATTCACATGTAAGACTTCTTCAAGGGACAGGTTGCAAATGAAGATCCCCAGGGGAAGAGTTCGGGCTGGGCTTTTTCCTTTTTAATAATATTAGCTTCTGTTTCTATGGAGACTGCACATCCTGTTTTGCTGTTTGCATAGGATATCTTCAGATTTATTAAAATAGATTCAAATTTTTAAAACTAATAGTAACATTCTGCTTTGGGTATAATATACTGACATTTTTACAGATGAATTAATAAATCAAACTTTGTTATCAGAAACTGCTGCAAATTACAACTAAAGACTATATTTTTGAATTTCCATATGTGTCTAAAACACTAATTTGGAACTAAAAGGAAATGACTATTTTAAAACAATTGGAATCAAATATACCAATATAAAAAGGCTAGAGAATGAAAACCTGCATGAATGTGTGCATGTATATGTTCTATCTATCTATCCATCTATCTCAATATAAATATATATAAATAAACATAAAATGAAGGCAAAAATACACATTATATATAATACCTATAGTACATAAATATGTATATATAATTAATAAACATAAAATATATGCAGTTTTACCTGTAATCAGAAATAAAATTTATAGTAATAAAATATTAGTATGTAACTCTTTAAAGGATTATTTATTTGAAAGCTGGAGTTACAAAGAGAAAAGGAGACACACACACACACACACAGAGATACAGAGATCTTCCATCAGCTGGTCTACTCCCCAAATGGCTGCAATAGCCAAGACTGAACCAAACTGAAGCCAGGAGCCAGGGCCTTCTTCAGGGTCCCATGTGGATGCAGGGACTCATGCATTTGGACCATCTTCCACTGCTTTTCTCAGGCCATTAGCAGGGAGCTGGATCACAAGTGCAGCAGCCAGGACACAAACCAGCATCTATGTGGGATGCTGATGCTGGAGGGGGCAGCAAATATGCTCCAATGCTGGCCCCAGTATCTAACTCTTGATTAGCCACTATGAAGAAGAGGATAAAACTGGGTGGAAGAGCTGTGATGGAAATGTGGGCATGATGGGAATGTTTATAAATGGCTGTCTCTAAAGGGCACTTTGGCAGTATGTATTGAAACGTTAGGGGTTTTGCCTCTCTGTGAGTCCCCTTCCTGGCCACTCCACCAGGAGGTCTCTAACTTAAACAAATCTTGCTTTTACATACATCTTGCTTTTCTCCATGTCTTGTCCATGTGGAAATTCTTCTTTCATGTGAAACAGAGAACTGAGGTAATCTTTTCTCCATCACTATTTCACCTGTAACACTGTGGTGTTGTGATTCACATTTGAACTCCAATATAACACAGATCCCCCTTGAGTCCCACTCCAGCCAGTGTCGCATCAGCCCACCAGACTGGTGAGCGTGCAGACTACTCTCGCTTTTTTCAGAGAATTTCACTCTCTTCCATAGCAACGTTCTCATTATCTCAAAAACACCAGGTCCCCGTCAGCCAGTTAAAAGTGATTAGCATGGCTGCTGGATGTAAGACTTGGTGGCCAGGCTGACCGATTAAGGCCAGAGCAACCCTCTGGAGTAGAGACTCTATTCCAACCTGTCTCTCTCAGATGGGGATCAGCCCTTCATGGGGGACTGGGAAAAGGCCTCGAGGTGGCTGAAGAACTCTGGCTGGGGCACTCACAGGTGTGTTCTGAAAATCTCTTAGCCAGACCCCAGTTCCTGAGCAGTAGATGCTGGGCTGTGAGACACCTCCCCTCCCTCTTGCGCAGATCAGCCCTTCGTGTGGGACTGGGAGAAGGCCTTGAGACAACTGATGGACGCAGGCTGGGGCCACACTCCAGTGCTTGCAGAAGGTGTCTTGGCCAGACACCAGACCCCGACAGCCCCACAGCTGGAAGAGCGTTGGGCCGGAAAACACACTTTCCTCCAGGAAACAGGTCCCCTGCTCTTTTGGTGCCTTCACGAGCTGTAAAACCAGAGGCCCCACTCTTCCTACTTCTCCTCTCAGCTCCAGGAACGTCGGTCTGCTCCGACTCAGCTTCCTTTCACAGGGGATCGGCCCATTCTGCAGAACTGGGAGAAGGGCTTGGAGTAACTTTGAACTTCAGGGCAGGGCCACTCTGGCGTTTTCCAAGGACTCCTTGTCCAGACACCAGACTCCTATAGAACATTAGAGTGGCAGGCCGAAAACCGCATTCTGTTCTTCCTTCGCTGGAGATCAATTTTTTGGTGAGACTGGGTGCAGGTTGGAGCAAGGCCATGGGCTCTGGGTTCTATGCCTCAATGAGTTTTTCCTTTTACTCCAGATCCTGGCAAGATCACCATCACTCTCTGCTTTCCAGACTTCGCCAGGTCTCTTTAATTCCTACAAACTTGAATTCCTGATCCCATTAGTAGGTATTTCCTAGATATTTCGTTTGTTAGTTCTGGGTTTAAATTTAATTATCCCTTTTGTAGATAGGCACTTTTTCAAAATTCTTTTCCAGAGTCTGTCACAGGGTCCTTGGGTCTATTTAGTGAGCCACCAGAGTCTCTGTGCTTGACTATTGTTGAGGATTTTTTTTTTTTTTTTTGACAGGCAGAGTGGACAGTGAGAGAGACAGGGAGAAAGGTCTTCCTTTACCATTGCTTCACCCTCCAATGGCCACTGTGGCTGGGGCACTGCAGACGGCGTACCACGCTGCTCCAAAGCCAGGAGCCAGGTGCTTCCTCCTGGTCTCCCATGCGGGTGCAGGGCCCAAGGACTTGGGCCATCCTCCACTGCCTTCCCGGGCCACAGCAGAGAGCTGGCCTGGAAGAGGGGAAACCGGGACAGAATCCAGCACCTACTAAGCCATGGCGCCAGCCTGTTGAGGTTTTTAATCCCTGGTGTAGGAGAGTTTTTATCAGGTGATCATTGCCCTCATTGTTGTACTTTTGCCCAGGGGTTTCTAGGCAAGAATCCAGGCCCAGCAGCCTCAGATGATGAAGTCTTGGACTTCCTGAGACATCTCCTGAGCCTGCTCCTAACCCTTGAGGCTGAGTTGACTGACGGCCCCAGAATTAAGCACTTCCAGTATTGACTTTTTAGTTTGGGGTATAAGGTTATTGTCTCTTTGCAGGGCCTCCAGTTTTTCTCTCTCTACCCTGACTCTTTGTGAGATCTTGCAGGAGCCTCCTTGTAGGTCATGGCCCTTTATTTTGTCACCTATCAGATTCCTTTCTTAGGAACCTCTCTGGAGCAGTACCCATCTGCTCTGATGGGTGCCCTCTCCCGTTAAACCCAACGCAATGGTGAACACTCTCCAGTACACTTCTCGTCCTTGGCACATCAGCCCCTAGCCCATAGTCACCCTTAGAACCTGTCTTGCAGCTGCCTGAATGCTGTTTGTTTCAGAGGCAGCCCCAAGTAGCTGACTGTTGAGTAGGTATCATTAACCCAAGGTTTTGTTTGTTAGTTTTTTTTTTTTTTGGGGGGGGAGTAAAAAGAACTAGACTCAAATTCAACTACAATCTTTAGATGTCTTTGGTAAATACCAATCTCATTCATGAGAATCTGTTTCAACTATAACTGGACATTGAATTTAAAGGAATTTCTCTCTTTTGATTTTAGGAAGATCACAGCCTTAAAAAATTGCCTTGCAACTTGCCAAACTTGCTTTATGACTTGGTTTAACAGAGCTGGGTAAAATAGCAATGGGTAATCAGCACTTGATATAGCCCCTAAGGTGGACTTTGCAATCTCTGGTTTATGCCACCGATTTCTAGCTAGAGTTTTTATTAAAAGGAGCATGATTCCATATAAATATAATTTTGGCCTTAATTCAGATAAAGGTATGATATAATATCAGCATCTTAAGTCATCTAGGTATAATTACCAAGTGTAAATTTGGTACAAGTAAATGAAATAAATGTATTTAAATGTAAACTTTGGTACTCTTAGCACCTTATATTCAATGGGAAAACTATTTGGGTTTGTTAACAAATATGTTTTCATAAATTATCAATGAAAAATAGTTCAACGTTGCTTGAAAGTAACTAAGGCTGAAATTCGATGTATTATCTTATTTAGAAAATGTTGTCTTAGTTTGCAGATTTTTAAAGGGTTATTTAAAATGTAAGTCAAAGAAATCGGCAGATGGATAAAGGTCACAGTATAAAAATGTTCATGGTAAGGAAGGATAAGAAGGAAAGAGACTTTTTTTGAATAAATAAAGGACATGGTTTGTAAGAATTACTTTATCCTAATGGCTAGTTTAGAATGTAATGGAAAATATAGAAAGGTTTTAAGTAAGTTGCAGAAGGTGTGAGGAGGTCACAGAAGATTATGAAAGAAAGAACTTTTTTGATACACAAGCTATTAATTTATTTTTCTTTGATATATAATTAGAATCTGATCCTCTGTTAAAACAATGAGATTTTTGCAATACATATATTTTAGTAAATGGTTTGAAATAATCCTATTTGTTTAAAAACTGCAACATCTACTTTTAATAGTTTTTGTTTAATTAGTGACTGTTAAGTTTTCTAGCCAGCTCCAGTAAGCTATTTTCTCTTCCCTAGTTCTGACTCTGTTAAAATTGTTCCAAGTTATGAGATGATTCCATGTGCTAACTCTTATACTTAAGGTTTTACTTCCAATTTTTGGGAAGACGAAAGAGACAGAGATTTTGTGTTCTGTTGAAGTAATATATTATATTCTCTTAATGTCTCTGTTAAGTTCTGATTGTTTAAAAACAGCTGTTTTTTATTAAAAGTTATGGTTTCTTTTAATATATACTCATTCTACAGCATATGAGTAATCATTTTGTAACAATGATCAAATCTGGCCTATATTGTGTCATGATGTTAAGGGATCCTGCTTCTATCAGATATTTTAAGCCTTCTTGGCATCTTTGACAGGCATTCAAAAAAATCAAAGTTCCATATTCTTTGGACTTAGATATTTACAGCTGGGCCCCTGGAAATATCAAAGGATATATATCTAATCATGTAGAGACACCAACAAATAAGGCCACTTGGATTAAATTAAAGGTACTATTAAGATGTGAAGTGGTGCTAAATTTTAAAGTTGTGATAATGTAAAATGCTACTGATACAAATGTCCAAAAGTTACAAAAGTCTAATGACCTTGTGTTGTTATGAGGCATAATGATTATCTAATGAGAAAGACCAAGAGGCCTAAAAGGGACAAATGTTTTACAAAATCCTACAGGTACTTTTAAAAAATACAGTGTGGAGTAAGCAAGTGCCTCTTCTTGTTGGTTAATGAGTTTATAATTATAAAAACGGATAAATTTTTGTCATCCATAGATTTGTAGTTTCCAAACACTAAAAATCAGATTTACTGGTCAAGGAAGTTAAAACATTGCTGGCTCTGTTTAAATGTGTCCTCTTTTAGGTTCCAAAGGACTTCATTTTCCCTACCCCTTTTCATGTCAGCACAATTTCCAAAGTCTCAGCACACAAGGCTCCCATAGTCACTGAGCCCAGAGTGTGCTGCTGGCTTGGGTGCCCCTCTGTCCCCCATAGCTGCCCAGCCTCTTCCCAGACAAGCTCTGGTCAGTGGGGGCTGTGAGCCGTTCCCTCCACTTGAAGCTCTGGGCACACTAGATGCCTGTCTGCCACTGCTGCCAGCATTACATTCAGGTGCCCCGTCTCAGTGAGCCGTTATGTGAAGCTGCAGGCTTTCGTCGTTGTTACCCTCTTACAAAATATCACCTGCCCTTTCTCAGCCAGATTGTGGATTTTGTTTTGGAGAGATTGGTTTGAATTGGACTACCCCCTCCACTTCCACCAGGGCCATAGGCGAATGCTAGCAACTCCTGCCCCCCGGACTCCAGTCCAGACCCATGCCACACTCTCTCTCTGGCTGTATCCCCATGGACTGGTGCAGGATGGCGTCCCCTCCATCTCAAAAATGCTGCTGGCTCTGGGTCTCCCCTGCAGCTGCACAGGCTGCATGTCAGCACTCCCCAGGCAGATTCCCGTGGTTTCACCTCCCCCAGTGGGGCTTCCTGGGCGGTTTTCTCTCCAATTCTCTGCCGAGAGTATACCTCCTACACTTTTCTCCTCACTGTTTATCCCTAGCCCTGTAAGCTTGCTGCTCCCTAATCTGCCATTTTTTCCCCCTACATTATCTCTTAATATATGTTTCTTAGATTCTGAGTTTTTCTGACTGTAACTAACCTGGAATGCCTTTGCTGTAATGCTTGGATGACATCAGATTAAATCTACTACAATCAAAAATTTTCATGGACAAATTTCCATTCTCTACAATTATTGGATAAATCAGATTTTCTGCTGATAGCTATTTCCCTAAAAATGCATCACATAACATCCTACTTAGATAGTTGAGATGTTCTGGGTAAAAAAAATTAAGACATAGCTCTGAGACTTGGACGACAAATCTTTAAAAATACAAAAGACAAATAGAATTCATTGTACCATTCAAATAAGTCAGGTGGAATTTAAAGAAGTGAATACACATTTCACATTAAATACACGAAGTCATGTTGGTGTTTAGGTAAAGGCCTGTACAGTAAAGCGGGATGCCCAGGAC
This sequence comes from Lepus europaeus, assembly GCF_033115175.1. Taxonomy (NCBI): domain Eukaryota; kingdom Metazoa; phylum Chordata; class Mammalia; order Lagomorpha; family Leporidae; genus Lepus; species Lepus europaeus. Next base: position 130,714,564 of record NC_084829.1, on the reverse strand, counting down.
TCTTGTCAGTTCCTTTTTCCCTGAGACTTGGCCTGAGTCTTCAGCCCCCCCCGTGTCTCAGGAGCCACCCTGCTCCTGCTCCTCTCAACTCTGCTTCAGCAGGACTCATTCGTGGTCTTGAACATCAGTGCTTGAAAGGTCCCGGCTATCATGTTACCCTCAGTGCCCAATTCACTGCGTTTCCTAACTTTCTGTCATTTATCGTTTCTCTTCTGAGATACGGGGAAGACTTGATTCATGATTTGTTTTGGCCTAAGTGCTTACTAATCATGAGATTACTGGTTGAGCCTGAAAGTGAAGGTAAGGAAAAAATGGACATATTTTAAGGTCAAATATTTAATGAAGGCTATGTGACTATTTCTGTGTAACTCTGTCAATTTGACTTCTGTATCTATTGAGAGTGGTCAATGACTTCCAGTCAGAAACAAGTAACACATCCGTTGTAGTGAAAAGGGAGTTTATTGACTCATTGTAGGGAGGAAAAATACATACCAAGGAGAACCGAGGAATCAGTCAGCAAGTGGGTGCTGGAATAGACTTACAGAATTTGGGCTTCTGTTAGATGATTTTTATTGATAGGTTCAAGGAAGTGGGGTTTTGCTCTGGATTGGGTGCTGTCAGGAAACAGTAAATCTATGAGTGGATATCTTGAATGATTCTTATCTAGATGGCAGGAAGAATGAAGTGAGGCTGATGCTGGGGTTCGTAAACACAGCTGTCATATCATCAATACATCAAGGGACCATTAGTAAGCAGTTTTAACATTTTTGTCTGAGTTCAGATGTTGTTGGGAGGCTGACTTTTTTTTTTTTTTTGACAGGCAGAGTGGACAGTGAGAGAGAGAGAGAGAGAGAAAAGTCTTCCTTTTCCGTTGGTTCACCCCCCAATGGCCGCTGCAGCTGGTGCACCGCGCTGATCCGAAGCCAGGAGCCAGGTGCTTCTCCTGGTCTCCCATGCAGGTGCAGGGCCCAAGGACTTGGGCCATCCTCCACTGCACTCCCGGGCCACAGCAGAGAGCTGGACTGAAAGAGGAGCAACCAGGACAGAATCTGGCACCCCGACTGGGACTAGAACCTGGTGTGCCGGCGCCGCAGGCGGAGGATTAGCCTAGTGAGCTGTGGCGCTGGCCTGGGGGCTGACTTTTGTCAGGACTCATAGGTCACAGAATGTCCTTGACTGAGGAACATGTCCAGTGGAGTTATTCGCGTCCAGTAGGACAACCTTACAGCATAGAGTGACCCCAGCACCTCAATGGTAGTATCAAAGCAGCTCTTGAATGTGGTTCTTGCTTCTCTTTTTTTTTTTTTAACTTTTATTTAATGAATATAAATTTCCAGTATACAGCTTATGGATTACAATGGCTTCCCCTTCCCATAATTTCCCTCCCACCCGCAACCCTCCCCTCTCCCACTCCCTCTCCCTTTCCATTCACATCAAGATTCATTTTCAATTCTATTTATATACAGAAGATCAATTTAGTATAAATACTTCAACAGTTTGCACCCACATAGAAACACAAAGTGAAACATACTGTTTGAGTACTAGTTATAGCATTAAATCAAAATGTACAGTACATTAAGGACAGAGATCCCACATCAGGAGCAAGCACACAGTGGCTCCTGTTGTTGACCCAACAAATTGACACTCTAGTTTATGGCGCCAGTAACCACCCTAGGCTGTCGTCATGAGTTGCCAAGGCTATGGAAGCCTTCCAAGTTCCCCGACTCTGATCATATTTAGACAAGGTCATAAAAGACAGGTTGAGGATAGTAACCAATGATCCTAAGAGTGGCCTTAACCAGGTCTGAACAATTATACAGCATTAAGTGGGGAAGAGGACCATCAGTACACACAGGTTGGGAGTAGAGCCATTGGTGGTAGAGTAGAGGTTATGATTACAAAGGAATGAGGCCCAAGTGGACTAGACAGGGTCTAGAACAAAGGACAGAGTCATTATTAGAGGAGCTAAGAAAGGTGCTGTCTAAGCTACAAGTAATTTTTCTGATTGAGAGGCAAATAGAACCTGATAGAAGGGGCTTGATAATAATCTGTTGGGCTTTAGGCCTTGTAAGTTAAGAGGCCCAGACCTATCTATCTCTTCACATGGGGTATATCCTAAGGGAGGTGTGAACCTCCTAGGGGAAGGCACTCTGTTGACTTTCATTACTTGGCTGGCCTGGGAGGAGAGCTGGCCAGGTAAAGGCAGGGGGCATCTCTAACAAGAAATTTACAGTTCTGCCTGCAATGTTGCTGACCCTACTTGACCATCCCCTCAGCTGCAGTGGTCACTTTGGAAGTTGGGCTGAGTGAAGGGCTTTTCAGCTTAGAGCCAATAAGATCTGTGGCTCTGACCTGGGCATCCTTCGACTCCAGGGCAGGTCCATTTCCAGTGATCCAACTCTTGGCAGAGCTGCCAGGGCTCTTCACAAGCTGACTTCTGCTGAAGCCCAGACTTACCACATTGAAAGCCACTGCAGTAGACTGGCCTGTTGGGTCTCCTTGAGGGCAGATCACTGTACAGATCAGCCATTAATAGGCCTGCCACCCATTGCTTCTGATGCCTAGCTTTCTTTTCCTCCTGGTTTGTGTTAAAGCAGACCAGAGGATGCAAGTCAAGGGAGTGCCCGTGTCCCATCTCTAATCTTTGGTGGCCTGAACTACAAGTCTATAGTCACAGGCATGTTCTGTAGTAGTTTTTCTAAGGTAGACAATGCCCATGAGGAAAATTATATCTTGCTTCTCTTTTTTAAAGTCTGCAACCAGAGTTTAGAATCACTAGGCCAGAGATTGTATTTCTCTTGACCTCTATGACCCTGGCCTGGAATGTGTTACCCAGTTAGTGCTGCTCCCTCCTCACTGAGATTTCTCTTTTCTCACTAGCCAGTTCAAACTTCAGGGTGGTTTTTGGTTGAATAAATAAAAACATCTTTAAAAGACATAAATCTAATTTTAAACCTGATTAGTAAACAATAAACCATTAGTAAAATATGTTCTTTTGGTTCCAAATATAGTACTTTTCAGCTTAGTTGTCCCAATTAGCATAATTTACCAACACTAAAAATAATTTCTAGAACAAAAGCCTCTGAAAATAGAAGCACCAAGAGCTCTTTTCCTCAGATTAGAAACCAGTCTTCTACTATTTCACTACAATATCTTCAAAAAGCCATGATTTAAATCCTGAAGTATTTTCTGATTATTGTCCATTAGCCATTTAAAGTTTATAACATGGAAGAGCAATGCTGAGGAGGTATACCCTTCCCCCTCGTTTCCAGCCTCGTCATTCTTAGAAGATTAGCATCTGACAGACCAAAAAAGAAAAAAAAATAGAAATCTTACGGTGACCTTGCTAAAGACAATGATCACAACTTATTACGTGGCTGTACTTTCACCTAGTGGTGAGGAGGGGTCAGCAGAAAATGGGAGCTCCCTGTTATCAGGAAGAGGATTCAGAAAAGAAATGGTTAGATGGCAGAGGCCATTCAGTCACCTACAATAGGCGATCCATCAGATGGATATTCATCGTATTTCAAATGTCAGCCAGATTCAAGCTGAATGTTGCAATGCCATTGCAAACAAGGACAGAGCTCCTTCTCTACTACTGAGTAGTCAGGCATGATCCAAACACTCAGGTTGGTGCCTGTATTGCTGCAAATGGAAGTCCTCTGGAAGGAAGGGAATCCATTTCCATGAAAGAATAAAATAGGGATCCTGAATTGGGCTGCGATTTCAGGGAAGACGTATTTGGGAAAATGATCTTAGATCCAAGACAGAAGGGTGGGTGAGACACTCAGGGGAAAATGAAGGGGAGGTGGAGGATGAAGAATGTTCCAGACAGAGGGAAGAATAGCTACAGAGGCTTTGGGGACAGACCTGAGGAAGGCTCGTGTCTTAAGGTAGGTTTTCTGGACACAGCCTCTCAGATAATTTGCTGCCCGCTGTTTCCCAGGTGTGATCTCAAGAGCCACACCTGCAAGGGAGAGAAGGAGACTCTGGAGTTGGGTGCCCCTTTGATGTACCTCAGATCATGGCCTCTCCCCTACTGGACTAGTCCTCTGTCCTTGAGGTGGACATGTGACCTTGGGAGAGCCAGCTGAAGGCGTTTGTGATATGGGCCTCAGCTGTGAGCTTTGCGACTGCAACTCCTGGCAGCTGGGGGAAACGAATGCATTGGGCCTGAGAGGGGAACTGGCAGGGTGCTACATCTCCACCACTCCTTGACTTGCCAGGCTCTGTGGCTAGAAGGTAGAAGATGGTGAGTCAGTGAGTGGTAGGAGAAGGGGCAGAAAGCAGTGGCAGGAGCCACATACACAGGTCTTGTAAATCTTCCTAAGGATTTCAGGTTTTATCTCAGGAACCATAAGATGGGCCAGGGCCAATTCAGCTATAGGAGGAGAGGGTACATCCTGGGCAAGGGGTCCTCCCTCTCCACTGAAGAGTGGCTGTCCTGTGTGTTTTGATCTCCCTTCAAATTCTCTCAGTGATTGATATTAACTATTCTCAAGAATATCAATTTTAGGACTCCTTATGGTTCACTTTCAGAACTCCCAATTCAGAAGCCAGGCCATAATATAAAAGAATGTTCATATCTGTGGGTTGGAAAACAATTGTTCTTTGAAGTATATTAATGGCAAATATTTTTAAAAGCTGCATAAGACATGAAATGTTTCATTGACCACTTCTCTGCTAGTTCTTTAATGTACTATGTCATATGAGAACATCACTTCCTTAATCATACAAAGAACATTACTAAGTGAGGCTGTCTATAATCTGCATCTGTCTAATATGTAATCTCTATGCTCACAGATCAAAAGACATTCACAATCTCAACTAGAAAATTAAGTATATTTTGTAAACCATATCAGACACTTGAAAATCAGATATCAAGAATGCTCACCTCGTGATCAGATGCTCAATCTGACCTTTGATGCTGTTATTGTGAATCATTCTTGTTCTAATGTGCTAGTGTGAGATCCTTTGGAAACTCCTGAGAAGCAGCAGAAATGATTCTTGCTCAGATCCTTCCCCTGGAAAGATGAATCACGGTAATTCATAAAAACCACAAGAGAGTTCTTGCTTGACAGTTTAATCGTTCGCTCTTTAGTCAGGTGGTGTTAAGAATCTAATTTTGGGTCTATTCATTTGCAGAAAATGGTCAATGTAATTTTCTGATAGCTCTGATGGCCTCCCATGGTTTAAATTGTCCTCCAGTTGTGACAATGGTGCTGGAACCATGTTGTACAAAAGTTAATGCCCTGAGATGGTTTTTGCCACTAAGTGCTGCTGTATAGATTTAGATTCACTGCAAAATTCTCATGAGCATAATATGAGGCCTTCACTTCTCTTCTTTCACCATCAATCAATATGTATATCTAGGCTGGCGCCGCGGCTCAATAGGCTAATCCTCCGCCTTGCGGCGCCAGCACACCAGGTTCTAGTCCCGGTCAGGGCACCGATCCTGTCCCGGTTGCCCCTCTTCCAGGTCAGCTCTCTGCTGTGGCCAGGGAGTGCAGTGGAGGATGGCCCAAGTGCTTGAGCCCTGCACCCGCATGGGAGACCAGGAGAAGCACCTGGCTCCTGCCATTGGATCAGCGCGGTGTGCCGGCCGCAGTGCACCTACCGCGGCGGCCATTGGAGGGTGAACCAACGGCAAAAAGGAAGACCTTTCTCTCTGTCTCTCTCTCTCTCACTGTCCACTCTGCCTGTCAAAAATAAAAAAAAAATTAAAAAAATGTATATCTACCCCTTAAGCAGCTCTTTCTCTCCATCTGTCTGCCATCACCATGGACAATTCGACCACCATCACCCCTTGCTTTGGTTCCTGCATCCCTCCCTTTAGGCAGGCAACCCGCAGTTGATTCTCTCAGAATTTTCCCAAATAAAAATCAGGTCAGGTACTCCTCTTGTACAAACCCTTTAGGGGCTCCCATTATCTAGGTATCATGTTTTTAAGCTAGGCCCTGTGAGCTCTCTCCACTTCCATCTTTGCACACATTTCTAGATTCCATGTTGTATGAAAGGACACTGTCCTATTTGTAATCAAGAAAACTCTTTCAAATGGAAACATATGTTTTCCACCTGTGCCGCGGACCGGCTCTCACGGAGACACAGACCGAGGGAGAACGAGGGGCGAAGGCTCTTAGGAGAATCAGGAATCGGCAGGGAAATGACAGACAGACACACACGTTATGAGTATGCTGCTGATGCATTTTATTAGCGGGGAAACCAGAGTTTATATAGGGAAGCCTACATTGCTAAAGACAAAAGAAATTCCAAGATTACAAAAACTTGGTAAGGTTAATGGGGTTACATGATTAACTTTACAAGGGACACAGGGAGACATTGTGGTGATGGTTCGCAGTCCTACTTTTAAGAAAAGGTAAAGGTCGGGTTACTAGTTAACCTCTTATTAGGAGAACCGGGGACAGGGGAGTTATCAGATGGTGGTGCTTGTTAGCCCAAGTCCCATATATCACCTAAGTAAGACTGAATGTAGCTTTCCCATCCCCATGTTGCCTAAACCTTCTGATAACCCGGAATCTAAATCACACCTCAGCTCCCTAAAACTCACACATCAGCTCCCTTTGTTTTATCTTGTCTAGGGTGTGCTGTTTTTTGTCAATGTTTAATGCCTCCTCGTAAATAGCCCTAATGACTGGTGGGCCAAAGTCTAAAGTGTTTTTTGTTAATTCTTGTGAAATGCTTATTGGCACTATTTGATTCCCTTGTTTCTAATCATGGTGCACTTGTCCTGACGCACTATGCGGCATAACTACTAAGTACAAATAAAGCAAGTAAATCATGCATAATAAAATCATTATCAATGCTGGGACACATTGCTTTATTAACCAGCAGCAATCAAGTCTTCTACTTCTTATTACGTGAGCCGAGAGTCTTTACGACAGTTGGCTGCACAGGAACCGCCCGAGGCCCCACTCCACGGAGCTCTAACCTCGACCCTGCAGCCGTAGACCCCCAACGCCACAACATTTTGCTACGCAGGTGTCACAACAGCTGTGGGTGTAGCACACCTGGAATTTTTGTAAGATGAATTAGTCATTGGAGGAATAGTCATGATTATTTCAAACCCACATTAAATATCTCCCTTTTGTGTTGGTGAGAGTAGAGTGAACCATCTTTCACATGAAAGGGCCTGTTAAAATTTTATAGTTTTTAAAAAAGAGATTTATTTATTTATTTATTTGAATAACAGACTTACAGAGAGGGAATGAGAGAGGGAGAAATGAAAAGAGGAGAGAGAGAGGGAAACGAGGAGAGAGAGAGAGAGAGAGAGAGAGAGAGAGAGAGAGAGAGAGAGATTTTCCATCTGCTGGTGTACTCTCCAAATGGCAACAATGGACAAGGCTGGCCTGGGCAGAAGCCAGGAGCAACGAGCCAGGAACTTCATCCCGGACTCCCATGTGAGTGAGGGGCTCAAACACTTGGGCCATTTTCCTGATTTCCCAGGTGCATTAGCAGGGAGCTGGATCAGAAATGGAGCCCCCAGGACTTGAACAGATGTCCTATATGGGATCAATCATTGCAGGTGGCTGCTCAACCTACTATGCTACAACACCAGCCACTGAAATTGTTTATTCTAATTCCACAAGTCCTGAATTATATTGTGTCAATAGTTATAAAGGTGATTAAAATAAGAACTTTTAATCTATTAGATTAAATAGATTAAAATCTATTCATAGGATAGGAATCATTAAATAACTATGATTGCAACTCACTGAGTAGTGTAAGTCTTAAAATTAGAGAACAATCCTTTCTGACTGTAATACCAGGAAAGATATAATTTATCTGGATATTGGAGTAGAAAGAAGATATTCTAGATGAATAGAATAACATCAAAATAGCTCTATGAGGAACAGAAAATTAGGAGACTATAGAATCTTTGGCAGGGGGTAGAAGGATGAAGAGTTAGAGTAGGAAATTGGCCCAGGAAAAACAATTACACTTAGGGTATAGGGGAGTCTGAATGTCATTTTGAGTCTTTATGCCACAGGTAACAGCTTTTGAAGGTGTTTTGACTGGATCTCACCTGTATTTTATGAATGGCAGTCAACTGTGAGAGGAAATACATGATCCTAGAGAGTATAGGCAAGATGATGAGATAGAAACATGTGCAGAGCAGGGCTAGAAGAGAACGGACATGGAATTCTGATGAGGGGCTGTATATGTCAGCAAAAGTAGGATACTTGACAATATCCTGGTATTTCTTGTCTGAACATGCTAGCCAGCTTCCAGGAGGGCCCCCAAAGAGCCTGAACTCCTCATATGCCCCACATTTTTACTACCCTCCCACATTGTACATGAGTTGGTCTCTCCCTTTTCCAATAGAAAATTATAGAAGTAATGGCATGTTTCTTTCAATATTAGGCTATAAAGTCACTGTGCTTTTTGTCTTGGCTAATTTATCTTGGATATTTGCTCTGGGAAAAGCAGCTGCCATCTAGTGATCAGCCCTATGGTAGGCAAGGAGGTAAGGAGCTGAGGCCTCTTGAAAAACAATCACCATGGGAGTGATCTTGGTAATCAACTCTGCAGCCCAAAGGTCTTTGTATATAACTGTGACTCCATGTGCCATCTTGACCACAACTTCATGAGAGATCCTGAGTCTGGAGCACTCAGCCAAGTTGCTCCCATGATGTCCCTCAGAAACTGTGAGATAATCTTTTTTGTTTGGAGGATTTGTTATGCAACAACAGATAACTAATAAAGTTGAGAATTAGGCATATCTGATTAGATAAGATACTAAAATAGGAAAGAGGAACTTTTTTTTTTTAATCCAAGAGATGACAAGCTTGGTTTTTGACATTGGGTTGTGCTTTCTAAGTCTCTATTCTCAGAATCAATGGAAGAACATGTTAAACAGATTTCCAGGTCCTACCCCCAGAGTTTCTGGTTCTGGAAGTAGGGGACTGGATTCCCATTTTTTGATAAAAGATTTATTCATTTTATTTGAAGGCATAATTACACAAAGAGAGGGAGAGACAGCGAGGTATTCCATCTGCTGGTTCACTCCCTAGATGGCTGTAATGGCCAAGGCTGGACCAGACTGAAGCCAGGATCAGGAGCTTCATCCAGGTCTCCCACATGGGTGCAGGAGCCCAAGTACTTGGGTCATCTTCCACTGCTTTTCCAGGCACATGAGCAGAGAGCTGCATTGGAAGTGAAGCAGAGGGCACTTCATCCAGTGCTCATGTGGGATACTGGCACAGCACACAGAGGCTTCAACTGCTACGCCATAATGCTGGCCCCTGGATTCCTCACTTTGTGTTTTGAACAAGTTTCCCAGTGATGTTGATGTTTTTGGTTCAGGGACTACACTTTGAGAACTACTGCTATAGAGGAAAATTGGGAAGAAAACATAAAGTCATAATACTTATTATAACTAAGAGTTCTCCTTTTTCTATAATATTCCATATATGAATCTGAAATATTTAGCAATTAAATGATATGAAATAATTTAAAATAATTGACTAAAATTAGAGTTTGATTTCTTTAGTCAACAATACATTTTAAAAATGTGCAAGGCAAAAATTGAGCTTTTTGTTTTATAGGGCAAATATACAAAATATTTTATTATGGATTTACAATGTATTCTTTTAAATTTATTTTTGTATTTACAAATTGAAAATGGATTTGAGTTGATCAGGAAGCACATGCATAAAAAATTCAAAAGGAACATTAAAGTATCCAATTATATGTTACAGGACTTTATATTTATTCTTAGATTGCTGGAATAAATCTCTAGAGATTTTGCTTTGACAATCAAAAGAACTGATTACCATATACCCATATCAAAACTGTGAGTTGTTGGGTGCTGCCTCTCAGCAGATAAGGCATAATAACCAATTAAATTAGAGGTCATTTTCATAATGAATAGCTGCTGCTCAGGAATAAAGGGTTGTATTTCTTAACCCCTTTGGAAGTTCACATGTGTACCAATTAAATATTTGATTCATATAATTAGCTATCCAGGGAAAGACAATAAATTGAGTCTTATTTTCTCAATGATTTTTTTCTTTGTGGAGGTTGTTACAGGTTGACATTTTCTTTGCATGTCCAGGATTTGGTTTAAACATCTCCTTCCTTAGCCACACCGCATAAAAATAAGAATGGAGTATGTAATCTCTGATGTTTTGGTAGAAAGGGCTTATCCCTCTTGGGCTTATGTACCTTGGTTTCCTAGTAACTGATCTCTTCCCTTACTCTTGGAGATAGACGTGCAACCTTGTTGCCTAGTGACTGCTTTTCTGAATTTCCTTCCAATGAATGCTGGATTCCTTGTGTTGGGTTCCGATGCCAACCACCTACTTTCCAACATGTACATGTATTGCTTCCAGCTTAAGAATCTACAAAGTATACACCCTGGCCAGGCACTGCATCTCCCTTACCTACTGAACATTTCTTACAGAGGTCCATTGTACTTTGGGGCATACCTATGAACTCATATCCCTACCAACCTGTCCTTTTACCAGCCCATTCCACAGACTGGTTTCATGGGCTGATCCCTGACCTTTGTTAGACCAATTTGTCTCATTCACCTCTTGGTTCTTACTGATTGCCCACGTTTCCAGCCAAACAATTATGTCCTTGAAGAACACAGAGAAAAGAATGAGTTGAGAAATATACAGACTATAGAAAATCAAGGGTGACAACCCTCTTGGAAGGGTGTCTCTTCAACCTGAAAACTGAATGACTATATTCTTTTTCTCATATTCATTTATCTACAAATGAAAGATACCTATTGAGGCTATCATCTACTCAGTGAGCCAATAAAAAGTGTCTCATTTTAGGAGTTCTTTCATATCAATGACTTTTATCTTTTTCTAATCACTTCTTAATGCACACAAATTGCTCTGACTCCTGGTCAGAAGGTTCTTGCTAATATGCACTGATAAAGGGAATTACTGTCTTTGTGAAGACCTCCATCTAAAGCCTCTCAAAACAGCTCCTGGCTTCTAGAATTAGTTCTCTTCTCCTCCTTCCTTAGAGGCACAGCCTGTGTCACCCAGAGTGTTCTTGGCATGGAATGTAGAGCATAACCAGTCTCCAGAAGTAAGATAAGGAAGGCAGCTGTTCAGCCACTTGTTAGATAATGTACAGATATATCCAAGCAAGTCTCCCAAACTCAGGAGTGGCAGAAAGTGAGCATAGCAACACTCAGATTCTGTGTGTATTTTCAGAGATTTTATGGGCTCCTTTATGAAAAGAATTTTACATTGTTAGCTAAAATTTATATATGAAACATAGCTTCTGTTGTATTTGAGTATACACAAAATGGTAAAAAGTTTAATGTCACCTCCCAATTGTAGCTAATAGTCTGCACTTATATTTCCTTGTTGATGAGTTTCCAGGTAATTGACATAATCACCAATAGCAATCCTGCAGTGTATTTAAATCATAGGGTAGAGGTAGGGATGTGTATGTCTGTGTGTGTATGAGAGAGAGAGAGGAATGGAGGGAGAGAGGGAGAGAGAGAGAGAGAGAGAGAGAGAGAAGAGAGAAGGAGAGGGAGGAGGGAGAGAGAGCAAGACTTAGTGAGAGAGAGAGAATGTTTTTCTTCCCAAGTTGTCAAATAGTACTAAGGTCTTCATGGCCTATGAACATTGTTTAATAGAAATCTCTTCTCTTGAACACTTTCCTTTGATTTTTATTTCAAAAATTGTAATTATTTGAAAAGAAGGGTAATATAGAGACAGAGAGAGACAGAGATCTTCCTTTTGCTCATTCACGCACCAAAGGAGCACAACAGCCAGGTGTGGGCCAGGCCAATGACAAGATCCAGGAATTCCATCCAGGTCTTCCGCGTGGACTATCCTAAGCTGCTTCCCCAGGTGCATTAGCAGAGATCTGGATTGGGAATGGAGAAGCTGAATCTTGAATTAGGCCTCCAACATAGGATGCTATCACTGGAAGCAAAGGCTTACCCACTGCAACGCAGCACTGAGTCGTCTTACTCACTAAAGGCCACTAATTCCTTTTTCAAATTTTTATTTAAGGAATACAAACTTCATGCACTTTATATATACAAACTTAGGGAAACAAGGATTCTTCCCACTCTACAATCTCTCCTGCCTGCACTCCCTACTTCTTTCTCCTTCCATTCCTATTCCCATTATTATTTTTTTTTACAAATATTGAATTTCAGTTAACTATATACTAGTAAGATTAACCATACACTATGTAAAGGTTCTACAAATAGTATGAATAAAACAAACAAACAAAAAAAACACTTCCTCAAGGACTGTTCAAAATAATCTCATCTCAAAGTGTTAATTTCACTAATATAGATTACTTTTTATGTACTCTATTAGTTATTACAAACCAGAGAGAACATATGGTATTTGTCTTTTTGGGTCTGGCTTGTTTCACTAAGTTTAATGGTTTCCAATTGTATCCATTTTGCTGCAAATGACAGGATTTCATGTGTTTAGCACTGTGTACATATAACATAATTTCTTTATCCAGTCTTCAGCTGATGGACATCTCAGTTGATACCATATCTTAGGTATTGTGAATTGAGCTGCAATAAATATGGGTGTACAGATCACTCTTTCATATGCTGATTGTTTTATATTTGGGTAAATCCCCAGAAGTGGGATGCCTGGGTCATAAGGTAGGTCTATATTGAGATTTGTGAGGTATCTCCATACTGTCTTCCACAGTGGCTGCTCCAATTCACATTCCCACCAACAGTGGATGAGGGTGCCTTTTTCCCCATCCTCATCAGCATTTGTTTGTTGATTTCTGTATGAAAGTCAAACTAACTGAGGTGAGGTGAAACCTCATTGTGGTTTTGATTTGCATTTACTTGATGGCTTTTTTCTCAAGAATTTTTTCAAATGTCTGTTGGACATTTGAATTTGCTCTCTTGAAAAATGCCTGTTTCTATGGCCTTGTCTAAATAAGATCAGAGTTTGAGAATTCAAAAGGCTTCCATAGCCTTGGCAGCTCATGACAAGAGCCTCGGGTGGTTACTGACATGATAAGTAAGAGTGTCATTTGTTAAATCAACAACGGGAGTCACTGTGCACCTGCTCCCCATGTAGGATCTCTGTCCTTAATATGTTGTACTTTGCAAATTAATGGTGAAACTACTACTCAGTACTCTATACTTTGTGTGTCTGTGTGGGTGCAGTCTGTTGAAATCTTTACTTAGGATATACTAAGTTGATCTTCTGTATATAAAGATGGGGGCTGGTGCATCACTTGGCTAATCCTCTGCCTGTGGCGCCGGCATCCCATACGGGCGCCAGGTTCTGGTCCCGGTTGCTCCTCTTCCAGTCCAGCTCTCTGCTGTGGCCCGGGAAGGCAGTGGAGGATGGCCCAAGTTGTTGGGCCCCTGCACCCGCGTGGGAGACCAGGAGGAAGCACCTGGCTCCTGGCTTCGGATTGGCACATCGCCAGCTGTAGTGGCCATTTTGGGGGTGAACCAGCTGAAGGAGGACCTTTCTCTTTGTCTCTCTCTCACTATCTCTGTCAAAAAAAAATGAATTTTGATGAAGAATGGCACAGGAGAGGGAGTAGGAGATGGGATGGTTGTGGGTGGGAGGGAGGTTATGGGGGGAAAAGCCACTATAATTCAAAAGTTGTACTTTGGAAATTTATATTTATTAAATAAAAGTTGAAAAAAAAGAAAAATGCCTGTTCAAGTCCTTTGCTCATTTCTTAACAGAATTATTTGTTTTGTTGTTGAATTTCTCGAACCATTTTAAATTCTTGGTGGTAATCCTTTATCAATTGTGTAGTTTGCAAATATTTTCTCGCATTATGTTAGAAGCCCTTTCACATTGCTCAGTGTTTCCTTTTCAGTGAAGAAGCTTCTATTTTGATGTAATCCCATTTGTCAGTTTTGGCTTTGAATCTCTGTGCTTCTGGAGTGTTTTCCAAGAACTCTTTGCCTATGCCAATGTCCTACAGTGTTCCCCCATGTTCTCTATTAATTTTATGGTATTGAGTTATAAATAAAATCTTTCTATTTTGGGTGGCTTTTTGTGTAAGGTGTAAGGTAGGGGTCTTGTTTCCTATGTGTGCATGTGAGGAGTCAGTTTCCCTCATACCAATTTTTGAAGAGACCGTCCTAGCTCCAAGAATTGATATTAGCTCCTTTGTCAAAGATAAGTTGGCTGCAGATGTGTGGGTTGATTTCTGGAGTTTCTATTCTGTTATTATAATGCCCTTTACTATGTCTTGAAATCTGGTATTGTGATGCCTCTGGCTTTGTTTTTGTTGTTAAAGATTGTTTTATGTATTTGTAGTCTTTTGTGTTTCCATAGGAATTTTAGCACCATTTTTTCTAGAGCTAAGAAAAATGTCCTTGGTATTTTGATTGGGATTGGATTGAATCTATAAAATGCTTTTGGAAGTAAGGACATTTTGAAGATATTAACTCTTCCAACTCATAAACATGGAAGATTTTTCAACTTTTGGGTGTCTTCTATTTCTTTCTTTAATGTTTTGTAATTCTGTATATCATAGAGATCTTTGACATCCTTAGTTACATTTATTCCAAGGTATATAATTTTTTTTGTAATTATTGCAAATAAGATTGATTGTAGAAGTTCTTTCTCAGCCATGTTAATATCTATATATGCAAAATATGTTCATTTTTGTGTATAAATTTTATACCTTGCCACTTTACCAACTTCTTCTATGAGTTCCAATACTCTCAGTGGAGTCTTTTGGATTACCTTTATATAAGAATCATGTCATCTGTAAATAGGGATAGTTTGACTTCCTCCTTTCCAATCTGTATCCATTTGATTTCTTTTTCTTGCCTATTGGCTCTGGCTAAAACTTCCAGAACTATATTAAAGTAGCAATGATGAGAGTGGGCATCCTTGTCTGGTTCTGGATCTTAGAATGTTTCCAACTTTCCTTTATTCAGTTAGATGCTGCCTATGTGGTTGTCATAAATTGTCCTGATTGTCTTGAGGAATGTTTCTCCTATACCCAATTTGCTTAAGGTTTTCATCAAGAAAGTATGTTGTATTTTATTAATGCTTTCTCTACATTTGTTTAAATAATCATTTGGGTTTTGTTCTTCAATTTGTTAATGTGATGTATCACATTTATTGATTTGTGAATGTTGAATGATCCCTGAAAACCAGAGATAAATTCCACTTGGTCCAGGTGAATGATTTTTCTGATTTGTTGTTGGATTTGATTAGCTAATATTTTGTTGAGGATTTTTGCATCTATGTTCATTAGAGATATTGATCTTATCAATATCAGGTCTTATCACTGTTGTATCTTTTTCTGGTTTAGAAATTAAGCTTATGCAGGCTTCATAGAAGGAGTTTGGGAGGATTTCCTCTTGAATTGATTGAGAATTGCAATTATTTTTTCTTTAAAATCTGGTTGAATTTAGCAGTGGAGCCATTTGTTCCTGGGCTTTTCTTTGTTGGGAAGATCTTTATTGCCAATTCAATCTCCGTCTTTGTTATATGTTCTGTGTCTTCATGACTCAATTGTGGTAGATTGTATTTTTCCAGGAATCTAACCATTTCTTCTAGGTTTCCTGATTTGTGGCATACTTCTCTTTGTAGTAATTACTGATGATTCATTTAATTTATGTAGTATATGTTGTTACATTTCCTTTTCTCATCTCTGATTTTATTGATTTGGGTCTCCTCCATGTTTTTTTGGTTAACTGGGCCAATAGTGTGTCAATTTTATTTATTTTAAAAAAAAAAAAAACAGCTGTTCATTTCACTGATGTTTTGTTAACTTTTTTTGGTTTCAATTTTGTTTCATTATTCTTTAATTTTACTTATATCTTTTCTCCTAATAATGTTGGGCTTGATTTGCTGTTGTTTTTCTAAGTCATTGAGATGCATTTATAGCTCATTATTTAGTGCCTTTCCAATTCTTGATGTATGCACCAATTGCTATAAACTTCGCTCTTAACACTGCTTTTGCTGTATCTCATAATTTTTGATATGTTTTATTATTGCCTCCATACATTTTTTGATATCTCTTTTGATTTCTTCAATGACACACTGTTCAGTCTCCATGAGTTTGCATATGTTCTAGAGATTCCTGAGTTGTTGATTCATTCCATTGTGGTCAGAGAAGATGCATGGTATGATTTTTATTTTTTAGAATTTGCCGAGACTTGATTTAGGGCCTAGCATATGATCTATCCTAGATAAAGTTCCATGCACAATGGAAATAATGTGTATTCTTCAACTGTGGGATCAAAAGTTCTGTAGGTGTCAGTTAGGTCCATTTGGTCCATAGTGTAGATTAGCTGTGTTGTTTCTTTGTTGATATTCTGTCTTTTTTATTTGTCCATTGATGAAAGTGTGGTATTGAAGTCTCCCATTGCTATTTTATTAGAGTCTAGGTCTCCATTTACATTTGTTAGCTTTTTTTTTAAATAGCTAGACTTTCTGTAATTGGGTGTATATATATTGATTATAGTCACATATTCCTGTTGAATTGATTCCTTAATCATTACATAGTACCTTTCTTTGTATCTTTTAATAATTACTATATTAAAGTATTTTGTCTGACATTAGGATGATATACCAGTTCTTTTTTGCTTTCCATTAACATGGAATATCTTTTTCCATCCTTTAACTTTCAGTCTTCCATTTCAGGCATTTCATTAATCTCTTCATCTTCACATTCTAATATTGAATTGTTGTTTTCTTCCTTTGGGGAGGCATCTTGTCTTCTTTAATATTGTTTCTTGAGTTTCTGTGTTTATTTCTTGGCATTTGTGGATATACTTGTTGGTTTTCTCCTCTGATGACTTTTGTCTTTGAACTATGCCTCTGTGACTCAGTGGATTGTCTGCTCTTTCAGTGAATACCTGGATATGTGTGCTGAGTTTTACCAGAGAGCTCTTTTTAGTGCTCCAGGGTGAGGCAAGTATGCAGGGTGATACCTAAGATGGGCATGGTAGATCTCTTGAACAGATGGGGGGGCATGGTAACCTCTGTTGGCATAATAACACCCTAGCCTCCTCTCTTCCAAGGGTTTAATGTCTGGGTTTTAGCTTTCAGTGGTTGTAATACTCACCTGTGCTTCCACATGGATTGCATAAAGCATCTGTGCAGTACTCAGTGTGAGCCTGGATCCTACTGCAGTGACCCACTCCAGGCAAGCAACGATTTCTGAGCATGTGGATCCACTCACAGTGATTGCTCAGAGACCCACCTACAACCTGTGCCCTCTCATGCAATCACAGTGTTCTCACAGTCTCAGCACCCAGAGCTCCCAAGTCACAGGGTGCATAAGCTCCAGTCCATCCCACTAGCCTGTCCCATCAACTAAGGAGGTTCCCAGAGCCTACTGCCTAAGGCAAATGAGCCCCAGAGCCCTGGAGCTGTGATATGTTGAGATGTTAGGGGCACCTCACAGTCATATGTGGGTGCCCAGCCCACTGTCAATCCTCCCAGCTAGACTCAAAGTCAGTGGGGAACATGGATTTTTCCCTCTGCTAAAATCCCTGGATCACACACATGCACAATACCCACTGTCAGAGCCCTACTCATTTCACAATCTTTCTGGGCATGTACAAGAGTCTCCACAGGCAGGACTAGTGTCTGAATAATGCCTTATCTCCATCCTTTGCTGGGTGGGTGAAGCAGAGTTGCTACAGTTGCCTGTGCTGACAATATGGCGACTCCCTGCTAGTTGTTGGGTGCTCACACAACAGCTGCAGCAGCTGCTACCTACTTATGTCCAAAATGACACCCATCCTCTCAAAGCTGGTTGCCTGGTGCTCTTGTGGGAGAGGATGAGGAAAGAGAGTTACTTGCCCTGTTTCTTTTTCTCTGGGTGAGCTAGTGCCCTGTTTTCCCTCAGGGCTGTGGGCTGACTCAATGATAGTGTAATCTGCTAGGCTTCCCCTCTGGCATTATCAACAGTGGCAGGGGCTGTTGCCGTCTGATCTAACCTTATTCTCAAGCTGATACTTTCTCTGGCTCAGGGCTGCTGGGGTCATGTTTTATGTCTGTCCTCATTGCTGCACTTCTGTACGTTCCACACAGATCCACAGTGTCTCTCCTGCTTCCACAGAATCTCCACTTCAGTTTTCCCTGAGAATGCACTTTCTACATTTTTTTTTTACTATTTTTTACCAAGCCTAGAGCAGACCATCCTGGGGAACTCTCTAATTCCTTTTAATCACTTTATGTGGAGATTATTATGTGTATTTTTTCAGCTAATTGTGATAAAAAGAATCTCTTATTTTTATTGTGTGAAAGATTTGACTTATAAAACCTAGAAAAATCTGCTGAAGTGTTTCTTACATTTGCTTGGGCACATTGCCATGGGCCTTGTTCTCTTCTCTGTATTCTGGGACACATCCAGTCACTAATGTGCAAAATATCCAGGAAGGTAATGCAAATCTAGTTGATGTCCTGGATGATTTTTTGTTCATTAAGTGGAAGAAATCCTTGGACCATGGATCATATATGGTATCTGTGGACTGTTTCTCAAGAAGCTTGCTGGTTGAGTTTAATGTGCACACATGTGGGCCTGGTCTTTGCCTGGCACCATGGTTTAGGTGTGGTTTTTCCCGATCAAAACTCACATTGAAATTTAATTCCCAGTTGTATAATTTTGAGAGATAGTGAGACCATTAAGAGATAACTAGGGTATGAAAGCTCAAATGTCATGAAGGGGTCAATATTTCTCTCAAAAGATTGGCTTGCTTGTCTAAAGACTAGACTAGGTCTATGGGAATTACCTTACTTTTCTGGGACTTGATCTGCTACCATGAGAGTGAGTTGTTTGAAAAGCTGCATTGCTTCTTGTGCTTTGCCTCTTCTCCAGGTACCTGCTTACCATTGTCACATGTGCTTCCAACATTTGCTGCCATCCAACAGGGGGACCACATCAGAAGCTGAGTGGATCGCAACAGCAGGATCTTGGACTTCCTGAATTCTGAGATAAATGAATTACTTTTCTTCAGGCATTTTGTTAAAGCAACACAAAGTATACTAAGATATGGATCTGAAGTAGATACACTGATAGGATCACATACATGTGATGCCCAAATTATAGGTTTAGCCATCATGAGCAACTAAATATAGAAAGGTACTTTTACAGTAAATTTAAAATGAAAATGAAAATGGAAACATTATTCTCTCAGCTTCTGAGGATCTACAGATACATTCAGTCATGTTTGTGCTAATAGAGATCCAAGACAATATTTGGGGAAAAAGAGCACTTCTAAAAAACATAAATAGTAAGTCCCATTGAAAATTATATTCCTGTTTCCAAACTGTCAAAGACCAGGTGAATAGGATATGCAAGAAGACCTAAGGAGAAGCCAGAGGGGACATGTTGCCTACTTAGTTTTATGACAGTGTGTAACTTTTCCTCCCATATCATCCCCCAATGCTTGGCCATTTGCCTATTTTCTTTAGCCAGAATTTGAATTCCAATCCCCAAGCCCCATATACACATACTACCTTCATTTAATAAAATTTCTAAGGGAGAAAGTAGAAAATTAAGAGCAGTATCAGTTACCAAGTCAAAGACAAGTTGCCCAGAGGTTAAGGGTGCAATGAGGAAGATTTGTTTACATTAAAATATTGATGATTTTTAATATGATTCCATATTAGGCTCAACTCTACAATGTTGTTAATACTTGACTGTTTGGGATCAACAAAACCATTGATAAGAGAGAATGGTGGTCCCAAACATTAACTCAGCTTGTTATTTAAGACTCAGTATAGGAAATTACAAAGGTATATAGAAGTGTTCATGGAAAAATGGAATTTAAAAATATATTTGGGATAGGCATTGTGGTACAGCAAGTTAAGCTAATACTTTGGATGCCTGCATCCCATATCAGTGTTCTAGTTCCAGTTCTGGATACTCTGCTTTAGATCCAGCTTCCTGCTAATGTAATCCTGGGAGGTAGCAGGTGAAGGCTCAAGTGGTTCATTCACCACTTGGGAGACTTGGATGGAATTCTGGGATCATATGGAAGATTCTCTCTCTCTCTCTCTGTTTCAGTTGCTTTGTCTTTTAAATAAATAAAAATATATTTATAAAAAAGTTTATTTTCGGTAAAAATTTTTTGAAATCCATGCATAATATTTTATAATATTCACTTTCCGTGAACTTTTCGAAGGCCTCTAATAGAAAGTTCAGGGGATGTGGGGACAGGAAACTATTAATTTGAATTTCTGTCCCTGACAGTTAACTATCTTAAGTTGTTTAGCCTCTTCAAGCCACAGTTTCTTCATCTGTAAAACTGTAAAATAGCTCCCTTTCAGGGTTGGTATGAGTATTCAAAGAAATAATGTGAGGACATACATCCAGATCCTAAATACATTATTGTTCCTGCAATAAGTATGTAATTTAGGAAGGACCAGATAATATAAATTGTGGGACCCAATGAAAAATGAAAATGTGGTCTTCATTCAAACATTGTATGGTGTATTTTAAAACAACAACAGCCTTAAACCAAGCATGGGGCCCTTCTGTGAATGTGGCAGCCCCTGACAACACAGGTTGCCAATGCAGCTAACTTAAATGACAATCTGGAAACCAATTATTCCAATTTTCCTGGAACTGAGGAGTTTCTTGGGACACGGAATTTTTATTGCTAAAACAATAGCAGAGGTCTCAAGTGAACCAGGCAGTTGTTCATTCTAGCACTGTGATACTGCTCCATGTTGGTGGGGCTTGCTGACAGATTCCAGGTATTCAGATATTTATCAGTGAATGCAAGAGATTCAATGAGTATTTCTTTCTTTTTTGATTTTTTTCAATGAGTATTTCTTAAAACAAAGTTTTTCACTCCTCTCTGGAAGGTTAGACATCAAGTATCACTGAAAATAGAATGGTCCTTTTAAAAGCCATTAAGTATGGAAAATATGGGAGGGGACATCATTCTTTGTTTTCACTGCCCACAAATTCAAAGTCATCTGTAAGATCCTCCCACACTATCACCAAGAGGGAACTTACGACTCAGAGCATTTCATGCTGTCTGACAAAATAATCATGAATAAATGAAAAGTGTTCCAGTTTTCAGAAGAAGAAAAATATTGATATAGTTCTCTTATCAGCCTTGAAAGAGCTGACATCTCCAGAAATGTTTTTCTTTTCATACACATGTTTGAAGACTCTGGGTTTATTTGCATGCCAAAGAATCCATTTTTTAACACCTGCAAAATTTATTCACCATCTATTTTATAGATATGTCTTACATTTGCACAGATCAAACCAAGAAGTTTTAGAGGTGCATATGCCATATGGAAAAATTAAAATCAAGTTTTAAGACAGTTCCAGGTACTTCAGGAAGAATGTGATTTCTCTATTCCTAGAATGCTTTCCCTCAGTATTTCTTTGAGGAAAAAACCAACCACACAAAAACAGAAAAGTAAAGAACCAACTTATCCTTTAGAGTTCAACTTAATGGTACTTTTTCGACTCTGCAAACTAAATTCTGCCCCAGTTTTAGTTTTCAAAATGGCCTGTTCCCATCTGTCTCAGTGTTCATCCAGATCCTAAATACAATGCTACTTATGTGGTTACTGGGGTAATGTCCATCTCTTCGTAGGGCATACAACCTGTAAGAAGAAGAATCTCACGGGTTTTGCTTATTGTCCCATTTTGTGTATCCAACCCAGTGCCCAGCAATGGAGGCATTCAGTATATATTTATTGAGCAAATAAAGGAAGAACAAAATTAAATGATAGAAGATATGAACTCCAGGAGAAACATCCGAAATCCTACAACATTTACTATAATGACACTTATCTGGGAATTTGGTGCTTGACTATAAGAGCATTAATATTTAAATCTTTAGAAATCACTTTACTGAAAACTATATTCTATTTTTATCAAAAAGTTGTAAGAAGTCCAGTGGGATGGCTCACTAGAGGCCCTGGATGGGCTCCCTCCTAGAAAAAATGTTCAAAAACAAAGAAAAATAAGCTTCTATTCTGCTGAAATATTCAGGATAGAGCATCAGAATACAGTACAGATGAAATGGAGAAATTGTGGGACACAGAATCTGGATGGTCTGGTAAATAAGGGAACGAAGTACGTGGCTTCAACTGCTTGAGGAGTTCCACCTCCTTGGGGTTGCAGAGATCCACAGACACAGTTCACATGAGCTGCATTTCACTCACATGGACATACTGGAGAGGCTTCAGCTCCATGTGGTCCCTAGAGACTAATACTTTCACTGTACACGTGATAGGCCTCTTCCACTAGGCATTCTGAAGAGTCCCCACCTCCATGCAGTCCCTGGAAACTAAGAGTACTCCACATGAGTTACGCCTCACCTACCCAGGTGTTTTAGATTTACCCCTAGAGACTGACACAGGTACTCTGTCAGAGACACTCTGCCCCCATGGCCACATGAGTTCCACCACCCCTGCCTGGATCCTGTTGGAGAAACTTTGACTTTGCATGTTCCCTGGAGCATAATCAGTCCCTGCTTTGCTGACATATGTGCCACATTACTTTGCCCAGGAACACGGGATTGTTTTCAATCCTGTTTCGCCTCAAGAGACTAAGAGGTATATTTTTTTTAACAGGCAGAGTTAGACAGTGAGAGAGAGAGAGAGAGAAAGGTCTTCCTTTTCAGTTGGTTCACCCCCAAAATGGCTGCTACAGTCATTGTGCTGTGACCATTGTGCTGCGCCGATCTGAAGCCAAGAGCCAGGCACTTCCTCCTGGTCTCCCATACTACTGCACATGCACACTGCCCTGCATCTGCCCAGGAAGTGTTCTTATTCAATGTAATAGTGGAGGTTTTAGCAGGAGTAATTAGGCAAAAGAAAGAAAGAAAGAACATGCACATAGGGAAAGAGGAAGTTGATTAACCTAGTTTGCAAATGATATGACTCTCTATATAGGAAAATTTAAAGACTCCACCAAAAGACTAATAGGACTGATAAACAAATTCTGGGAAGCCACAGGATATAAAATCAATATACAAAAATTAATAGCATTTTTTTACCAACAAAGGGTTACTGAAAAAGAAATTATGAAAACTATCCCACTTACAAGAGCTTCAAAAATACCTAGGAATAAATGTAACCAAGAAAGTGAAAGACCTGCACAATGAAAATCATGAAATGCTGATGAAAGAAACTGAAGACACACACAAGTTGCAAGATTATCTAGGTTCTTGGATTGGCAGAATCTGTATTGTCAAAGTGTCTATGGTACCCAAAGTTATTTATATATGAAATATCCATCAAAATACAAATGACACTCTTCATAAAATGAGAAAAAAAGTCCTAAAATGTATATGGAAGCACAAATGACTCTGAGTAACTAAATAAATTTTAATGAAAAGACAAACTGGAGAGTTCAAAATGCACTATAGAGCTATACTATCCCAAATAGAATAGTATAGGCATAAAAGTAGAGACATAGATAAATGGAACAGAATAGAGATCCCCAAATAAACCTGCACATCTGCAGTCAATTGGTTCTGGGTAAGATTCCAAAAACATACATTGGAGAAAGAATATTCTTTTCAATAAACGGAGTTGGGGACACTGGACACACAGAAGATAGACACTTGTCCCTTGTCCCTCTCTTTGTATAAAAATCAATTAAAAATAGATCAAAGACCTAAATGTATGACAATATGAATATTAAAACATCATAAGTAAACAGAGGAAATGCTTCAAGACATTGGTATAGAAAATAATTTTTTGGATAATACTCCAAAAGCATAGGTGGCTAAAGCAAAAGCAGACAAATGAATCACACCAAACTAAGAAGCTTCTGCACAGCAATAAAAACAACAAAATAAAAAGACAATAAACAGAATGGGGGAAAGTATTTGCAAAGTATTCTCCTGACAATGATTAATAGCCAGAATATATTAGAGGTACTCAAAAACTCCTGAAATGTATATTATGAAAAGTTACATATGAACTTAAAAAATTTACATGGAAAAAACTTACCCTTTAATGCCATTCTTTGAACTCTTTAAGTAGCTTCATGTAAGACATTCAAAAAAATCTCAACAACAAAAATGTGGTTCAATTTAAAAATAGGCAAATGATAAGAATAGACATTTCTCAAATGAAGAAAAATGGAGACCAGCAAATATATGAGTAAGTGTTCAATATTATTAGCCATGGAGAAATGCAAATAAATTGGTAGAATCAAAAAACAAATGATGATGTGAAGAAAACGTAATTCCTATATGTGGTTTGTTGGAAAGCAAGTTAGATTATTTATTAGGGAGAACACCATAGAATTTCCTCAAAAAACTAAGAATATACTATATGATCCAATTGTTTCATCTCTGAGTATATAAAATTAACATTTCAATAAAGTACCTGTCCTCTCATGTTTATTGCAGTGCTATTTTAAATTGTGAAAACATAGAATCAAACTAGATAGCTATCAACAGATGGATGGATTTTAAAAATATGGTATATTATTCAACCATAAAAAAGAATATCATTCATCTTTTAAAGAGAACATTTGCAGGTAAATGGATGGAATTTGAAGACATTTAATTTAATGAAATAAACTAAATACAAAAAGAAAAATACTTCATGTCTATCTCACAAGTGAAAATTAAAGAAAAGTTGACTTAAATATAGAATAATAATCACCAGAACCTGGAAAATATCAGGGAGAAGAATGATAAAGGCAAGTTGGCTATTGAGTCCCAAACTACAGTTAAATAGAAGGATTAAGTGTAATCTAGTGACCATAGTTCATAATAAACTATTATGTATTTTATGAATACCTAGAAGAGAGGAGCTCAGGGGCTCCAAACATAAATATATGGCAAAGGAGATGCAAATGCTAATTACTCTGATTCAGTCAGTGCATGCTGAATGCATGTGTTGAAATATCACAAAGTATCCCATAAATAGGGATAATCATCATACGCTAGTAAAGGAACCTTTTTTGAAGAATACTTTGTAGAAGTATTTATTGCTAATGTGCTATATTTTAGTGATAAATTAGGTGATCCCTTGACCCATACCCAATAGCAAAAACAAGATTAGGCTGTGGTCCTTTGGAGGAAATTTGAGTGACCTAGTTAGTTTCAAAATAGAATGATATGGATGCTACTATAAAAAGCCAGCATGGCTATTGAATTTATGCAAGCATGTAACCAGGTCATTGTGAGAATGACAATCAGATCTCTCAAGAGAGATCTCACCACATTAGGTCATTTGAGTGTTCCTTTGCAATAGAGTCAGTGAACTCAATATCATGCTTGACAGGACCAGAGGGGGAAGTATAGTTGTATTTTTTAACTCTTTATTTGACAACAAACTCATGCTCTGTTAACAGAAATTCAGGTCATGGGCAAAAAACAGTCCCTCTGTATTCAACACTGACAATGTAACACTTGGAAAGTTGCTTTTAAATCATAGTTGGAGACACTATTTCTTAAAATGGAGATTTCTTAACTAGAAGTCCTCCAGAGCAGAGCACTCTGGATGGTGGGTAGGGCTCAACAGATTGGAAGAACTGAGGACACACAATATTTTTATTCTGATACATGGTATCAGGGACAGAACTCAAACTAAGATTCTTTATAAGCCAGCAAAACATATTTGTGTAATTATAATAAAGGTAATTTTTAAATAAAAAAGCTGTCCAGTAACACAACCAGTGCTCTTAGGAGGTAATGAACCCTCTAGAAATTATCCGTGCAATCTTGATGACCTTCTGTTGGAGCTTTATAGGAAGGATGCTTGTAATGTATGGGGCTCTAATTATCTTTAAGATTCCTTTCAAGTCTAAAATTCTAAAATTCTACATTTTATATGAACAGATCATCTATAGACTAAAAATATGTGGCTGGCAATTGGATCCAAGATGGCAGAATAACGAGAAGCCACACTGAACATAGCCACAGAAAGACCCCAGAAAAACAAAGAAAGGACCATGTTCCCATGGAACTGATTGAGAGAAATTTTCCTTGATGAATGGACAGAACAGAACAGAGATTCCATGCAGCAGTAAGAAGAGAGGTAAGTTATGCCAACACCAGTCATTCTTGCCTCTACCCAAGTAGTTCCTGGCTGGAAAGCGCCATATTCCCAAGGCAAGGTAAGAGAAAGCTACCACGGCATCCGTCGCTGGCAGCTTTTTTAAAAAAAGATTTATTTACTTATTTGTGAGGCAGAGTTACAGGCAGAGGGAGAGACAGAGACAGATCCTCCACCCATTGGTTCACTCCCCAAATAGCTGCAACAACCAGAGTGGGCCAATCCAAAGCCAGAGTCAACAGGTTCCTCCAGGTCTCCCATGTGGGTGCAGGTGCCAAGCACTTAGACCATCTTCCATAGCTTTACCAGGCCATAAGCAGAGAGCTATATTTGAATAGGAGCCTCTGGGACGTGACCTGCTGGCCATATGGGATGCTGGCACCACAGCCAGATAATTACCTACTACATCACAGTGCCAGCCCCCACCAGCTACCTTAACTTAATAATTCCATGGTCCCCAGTGACTTCAATCTGGCCTGGGGAGATGAATGGGGTCTGGGAAACTACTTTGTCCAGTGATAGAAGGCTGCATTGTCTCCTCCACTCCTTCCACCACAATTCCAGACTCAATATGCTAAAGTGGGACCTGGAGCTGAACTCTGACTCATGAAACAGTAGACAGTTCCACTGCTGCCACAGGCTGCCAGGGCTGGGAATAGGGGATCTTGCAAGATGTAGAGTGGAGTCTCTGCTCTCTGTTACTCTGGGAGTCCTCAGAATAGGCCAGAGAGCTGAAAGAGCAATGGGTTGTAGCTGGGTTTTTGAGCATTGTCTGATCTGACTGCAGAAACACAGAGGACGCTGGGGATGGATCTCACAGAGAGGTGAGGGGACGCATTATGTGGTTGATCAGTGTTCTGCATGGTGCACATGCCTGGTTAGTTGGAGTACACTGGCACTCTGAACTCACTCTAGCTTGTGAATCAGCTGGTTCATCCTTGCATAGAGAAGGTCTAGGACTATGACCACAACAGGCATCTTAAACATCCTCTTTCCCCAAGACTGTTGCCAGAGGCACTCTACCATACCAACTTGGATGTCAGTCTACACTCTTGTCCCATCCACAAACTGTGGCCAGGATTCCCTAGCCCTGCCCAGCACACAATTCTGGAATTTAGGTGTAAGTCTCAGGAACTCCACCAAGCCTCAGAGACACATTTCTAGGAATAAAGTCTTCAACTAAGAGAAAAAAATCTCAATCTCCAGAGGAGATGGTAACAAGAGATCCTCCAGATGCATAAGAATCAATTTAAAAAAACATGTCAAAGAGAGTACTAAATCTTTCCAAAAGGAACATATAAATACATTAATATCAGACTGGAAGAAGGGGAGATAGAATGCCTGAAAAGAATTCAGAAAAATGACTGTAAAGTTACTAAAAAACAAGTAAACAGTTAAATAAAATAAGGCAATTAATACAAGATATGGTGAGAAATTCTTCAAAGAGATGGAGATATTTACAAAACACAGAAATACTCGGAATGAAGTAAACAATCAAGTAAAAATACAGTGGAAAAATTTGATAACAGAATTGATGAATCGAAGGAAAGAATATCTGATCTAGAAAGTAGGTCTTTTGAAATATTTCAATCAGACAAAAAAATTAGAGACAGAAAATAGTGTTTGGGTTCTATGGATAGTGTCAAACAACCTACTATATGATACTTAGGAGTTCATAAAGGTATAAAAAAAGAATGGCTTAGAAATCAGATTCTATGAAATAATAGCAGAAAATTTTCCTCATTTGGAAAAACTTATGGACCTCCAAATAGAGGAAGCACACAATAGGCATAATAATATGTATAGTAAGAAAAATTACAGAGGATACAAGTCAAGGGGGTGCTCAAGTCCCATCTCTGATCTTCAGTGGCCTAAACTAGAAGTCTGTAGTCACAGGCATGTTGTGGTAGTGGTTTTTTCTGAGGTGAACAATGCCCATGAGGAAGGCTATGTCCTCACTTTAAAACTTTGTCTCCCTTTGGTCTAAAAGGGGGGCTCTTCCTGTTTACTGTCCACCCCCATCCTGATAGGATTCACTGCTCCTACTTCCCTGCCTACCCCCCAGCAAAGCTTTAAAAGGATCTGTTCTTGAATATGTGGCTCTCTTTCCATCTCCTGATCTCTCTCCCTCTCTTTGTCTCTCTCTCTCTCTCTCTCATTCTCTCTCTTGATCTCTCTTACACTCTCCTTTTCCCTCTTTTCCTTCACCCCTTCCCTCCAATCTGTCAGGTTTCCCCTAATAAACTCTTTCCCTTAAAAAAATGAAAAATCCCTCACTAAAACGCATTATATTCAAACTTTCTAAAGTAAAACATAGACAGAATATACAAAAGTTTGTGTAAGCGAGATGACAGATCACTTTTAAAGAAACTCCCATCATATTGACAACAGATTTCTCAACAGAAACCCTATAGGCCAAAAGAGAATGGAAAGATATTGTCAAAGTCCTAAAAACAAACAAACAAACAAAAAAAAAAAAACAAAAAACAAAACGAAACAAAAAAAAAAAACAGAACCTCTGCAAACCCAGAATACTTCATTCAGCAAAGCTCTCATTCATAAATAAAGTGAAATAAATAACTCCCAAGACAAACAAAACCCAAATTTCTCACTATCCAGCCAGCCTTACACATGACACTTAGGATGCACAACATACAGAAACAGAGAAAGACAATCTGCATCAAGAAAGAATGTGAAGGCAGACAATCTAGTAAAATAACAAAGGAGATTCAAAACAAACAATAAGAATATTTATGGAAAAAGAGCAGTCATTACTTATCAATAGCAACATTAAGTGTCTATGGACTAAATTCTCCAATTAGACGGGATGCCCATCAACGGAAGACTTGATAAGGAAATTATGGGTTATGTACTCTATAGAATACTATACAGCAGTAAAAAAATGAAATTCAGTCATTTGCAACAAAATGGAAGAATCTGGAAAACATCATGCTGAGTGAATTAAGCCAGTCCCAAAGAGACAAATATCATTTGTTTTCCCTGATCGGCGACAACTAGCTGAGCACATAAAAGGAAATCCGTTGAAGTGAAATGGACATTATGAGAAACAATGAGTTGATCAGCCCTGGTCCTGACTGTTGAGGAACAACCTACTATTTTATTTCTTTTAGTATTTTTTGTTCTAATTAATACCATTGGTCAAACTCTTTAATTAACACACAATTATTCTTAGCCATTTTAATTTAACTGAAAAGAGATCCCTGTTAAACAAAAGAGTGGGAATAAGAGATGGAGGAGATGTACAGTTCAGCACATGCTCACTCATACCTACCACTAATGGTAGAGCTAGAAACGTGCCAGGGGATTCCAATTCAATCTCATCAAGGTGGCATGTACCAATGCCATCTCACTAGTCAAAGTGATCAGTTTCAGTTCATAACTGTCATAATGATAGGATTAAGTGCCAAAGGGATCACATAAACCAGACTAGTGTCTGCTGATACTAACTGATAGAATTAAAAAGGAGAGAACGATCCAACATGGGAAGACTCATAGAATGGCAGATGTCCTGAACAGTACTCAGGCCTCAGAATCAGCCCTTAAGGCATTTGGATCCGGCTAAAAAGCCCGTGAGAGTATTTTGGGCATGGAAAGCCAAGACACTCTGGCAAGAAAAATGACCTAAAGGAAAAATCTCTGTGAGTGAGATCCCAGTGGACAGAACAGGCCATCAAAGAAGGAAGTACCTTTCTCTGAAGGGAGGAGAGAACGTCCACTTTGGCTATGGCCTTGTCTAAATAAGATCGGAGTTTGTGAACTCAAGAGGCTTCCATATCCTTGGCAGCTCATGACAAGAGCCTTAGGTGATTACTGACATCGTAAATAAGAGTGCCAATTGTTAAATCAACAACGGGAGTCACTGTGCACCTACTCCCCATGTAGGATGTCTGTCCTTAATGTGTTGTACTTTGCAAATTAATGGTAAAACTGCTGCTAAAACAGTACTCTATATTTGTGTGTCTGTGTGGGTGCAGCTGTTGAAATCTTTACTTAGTATATACTAAATTGATTTTCTGTATATAAAGATAATTGAAAATGAATCTTGATAAAGAATGGGATGGGAGAGGGCATGGGAGTTGGGATGGTTGCGGGTGGGAGGGAAGTTATGGGGGAAATAGAAGCTATAATCCAAAAGTTGTATTTTGGAAATTTATAGTTATTACATAAAAGTTGAAAAAAAGATATAGATTGGCTGAGTGGATAAAAACGAAGAACCATCAATATGCTGCCTACAAGAAACACACTTTGCAAATAAAGATAAAAGCAGACTCAAAGTAAAAGAATGCAAAAAAAAATTTCCTGAAAACAGAAATAGAAAATGAGTGGGAATAACTATACTCATGTCAGACAAAATAGACTTTAAGACAAAAACTGTTAAAAGAGGCAAAGAATGTTGCTATACAATGATTAAGGGAGCAATTTAACAAGAAAATGAGATTGTAGTAAATGTATATACACACAATGCTAGAGCATCAGTTTTATAAAACAAATGTTAATGTATTTAAATAAAGACACGAGCCCTAATCCATTGATAATGGGGGATGTTTACCAATGGATAGATCAACTAAACAAAATATGCACAAACAGCAGAACAAATCTAATATACATTATACACCAAAAGGTACCTAATAGATATCTACAGAATATTTCATCCCACAGACACAGAATATACATTCTTTTCATCAATGCATTTTCTAGAATGACCATATATTAGACCATAAAACAAATATCAACAAATTAAAAAATTAAATCATATCATGTATTCCACAATGGAATGAAACTGGAAAATACATTCAAAAGAAGCTCTAGAAAATATACAAGCACATGGAACTCATGACATGCTCCTGAATGAAGAGTGAATTATAGAAGAAATAAATAAAAAAGGAAATAAAAATTTTGAAATCAATAAAAATGAAAATATGACATATAAAATTTATGGAATATAGCAAAAACAATGTTAAGGGAAAGTTTATAGAAATAAAGGCCCATATAAAAAAATGGAACTATATCAAATAAGTAATCTAACAATAAACCTCAAGCACTTTGAAAAACAGGAGCAAATCAACTCCAAAATTAGTAGGAGGAAAGAAATAATAAAAATTGGAGGAGAAATAAATAGAAACAAAAGCACTATCCAAACTATCAGTGAAACAAAGGAGTGGGCTTTTTTTTTTTTTTGCAAAATAATATTTATAAACCACCAGTCCTACTAACCATAAAAGAGCGAAGACGCAATTAATAAAAATATAGATGAAAAAGAGTTGTTATAACTGACACCAAAGGAAAAAAATAAGAATAATTAAGAATTATTACCAACAGCTATATGCAAACAAATTAGAAAATCTAGGAGAAATAGATATATTTCTGGACACATATATTTTTATAAGTATTGATGTACAAAGACATAGAAAACCTAGGTAAACCAATAGCCAACAGATATTGAAGCAGTAATAAAGAGCTTCCCAACAAAGAAAAGCCAAAGAATAGATGGCTTCACATGGAATCCTCCCAAACTTTAAAGGAAGAACTAATCTCAATTCTTTTTAAACTAAACCAAAACTTCTCAAACTTAAAATTGAAAGGGAAGGAACTAGTCCAAATTCATTCTATGAGGCCAGCTTTACAAAATAAAATAATGATACAACAGTAAAAGAGAACTATAGACCAACATTCCTGATGACCATAGATGCAAAATACTAGCAATTTGAATCCAACAACACATTAAAATATTATCCATCCAGAGCCAATAGGGTTTATCCCAGGGATGCAGGGATGGTTCAGCATATACAAATCAACAAATGGGATACATCACATCAACAATAAAGAATTAAAACCATATAATATCTCAATAGATGCAGAGAAAGCATTTGATAGAATACAGCACCCTTTTATAATAATAAAAAGCTCTAAAAACCTCTGAGTGTAGAAGGAACATATTAAATATAATCAAGGCAATATATGACAAATCCACAGTGAGTATCACTGAATGAGGAAAACAGGTAGCATTTCCATTAAGATGCAGAACCAGACAAGGATGCCCACTTTCACCACAACTATTCAATACAGTTCAGGAAGGGTTATCCAGAAATATCAGGAAAGAAAAAACAATCGAAGAGATACAAATTAGGAAGGGGGATGTCAAATTTTCTCTGTTCGCACATAATGTGATTCTTTATATGGGGAACCAGAAGATTCCACTAAGAGCCTTTATAACTAATAAGCAAATAATTAACTTTTCCCAAAAACTTCCTGTGACATCCATTCCTACACTGAATTTTATCCTTTTTTTCCCCCTAGGCTCCCATGCATCCATGCTTAGCAAGAGTGATCTTAATGTATTTAAATGTTTGTTTGTCTGCATCCCTCTGGGGTATACTTGAGTACAGATGGTGTCTGATTTACTGGTGTTCCCAAAGGCCTATCTCAGTGCTTAGCATATCAATTATATTCAACAAATAGAACAAACTAAATGTGACTTTAAGACTTAATGTTACAGAAATTAATTTTACTTTGATGTAATGGAATCTTATGTAGTATGGTATGTGTGTGTCTGGCATAATAGTGTCTTAGTGCTTGAGTATATACATACACATATGTATTTATATGTATGGATGTATATGAGCACATAATATAGAGACATCTTGTATGCATTAGTTTCCTGTGACTGTTTGTAACAAATCACCACAAACTCAGTGATTTAAAACACATTTAAAAATATATTTTAGTTTTATTTATTCTATCTGAAAGGTAAAGAGACAGAGAGTTTTCATCCATTGCCACAGCTAAGGCTGGGCCAAGCAGAAACCAGGAGCCTGGAACTCAATCTTTGAGTCCATTGTGAGTAGCAGGAGCTCAACTTCTTGGCCCACTCACATATTGCCTCCCAGGGTGTGCATTAGCAGGAAAGTGGAATTGGGAACAGAGCTGGGACTCAAACCAAGGTACGCGGATACAGCATGTGGGTTCCAAAGTGTCATTTTAACTATTGTGTCAAATGCCACTCCCAGCAACAGATAGTTCTGGAGGCCAGAACCCCAGGATCTAGGGTTGGCAGGGCTGTTGTCTTTTCCTGAGGCTCTAGGGGAGATTCCATTCCTGAGCTCTCCTGTTTCTGGAGGCCCTCGCTTGCCTTGGCTTGTGTTTCCATCACTTCTGCTCTGCCTCCATCTTCACAGAGCAGCCTCCTCTGTGCCTGTACTTTGTGTGCTTCTTGTAGCAAGACAAGCACATTTGTCCTTGGATTTATAGCCCACATGGACAATCCAGAATGACTTTTTCATCTCAAGATCCTTTACTTGTATCTGTAAAGACCACTGTTCTAAACAAGGTAGCATTCAGATTCCAGGAATTAGGACCTGAACATCTTTTTAAGGGCCAACATTCAATCCACTACACATATGTAAGGATTATCCTAAAAGCAAAACCTTAACAATTACATACTCTGACATACACACACACACACACACACTTTTAAGATATAAACTCAGCTTTCCAAATACCATTGTTTCAGAGTCGTTAAAAAACAACTCTGTGTCTTTAAGATAGAGTTATATGAATTAGAGCTGGTTGCAGCATTAATTTAGGCTTCTTTCAGGATGTTTGCTATTTTATCTACTGAAATATCTGTTCCTTTTCATTTTCAAAGAAGGAAGGAATTAGTGAGTAGCATAACTGGTGCTGCAGTGCAGATATTTCTGACTAAACAGGATTATATTTGCATATCTGTAGAAATATTCCATGTTTTTTTACTTCCTAAATTATATTCTTACCATTCTATAATTCAAATTTGGCTAAACAGCTTTGCATACACAACCGTTCCTGGAAAATGAAGCCATGAAGAAATGTTCCCGAACAGGTTCACACATTTATAAGTCTTACTTTTCTTGTAGTGTGAACTTTTGTTTAAAACTATTAAAGTAAAAACTAAAATTTGCCTAGGATTTAAACTGGGACATATTTTAAACACTTTTAAGGCAAATTTAGTTAATGTTTTTGAGAGGCCAATACAGAGATGGGAGAGGGAGAGGGAGGGGGAGAGGGAGAGGGAGAGGGAGAGGGAGAGAGGAAAGAGGAGTGGGAGGGGGAGGGGGGAGGGGGAGAGGGAGAGAGAAAGCAGGAGTGGGAGGGGGGGAGAGGGAGGAGGAGGGAGAGGGAGAAACTTAGCTGGTTGCATTCCAAGTCTCCCAAGTGGTTGGCAGGGAGCTAACTTGGTCATTTCCTCCTGCCTTTCAAGGTGTGTGTTAAGGGGAAGCTGGAGCTGGGAGCACAGCTGGGACTGAAACCCCCACACACCCAGATGGGATGTGATCATTCCAGCAGATGTCATAACTGCTAGGCCAAATATTCTTAACACTATCTTCTAAACTTTTACTCAAAAATAAGTAGGTTGATTAAAATGACTGTAACCTCTTAGTATATAAAATGAAGAGATGGTATCAGCTTTGAAAAGTAATGGAAGGCTTATGAGACATTTCAAGAGAAAAAAATCCATCAGCATATACAGTTAGTAATGCTAGCTTTTAGCATTATGGCATATTTATGACCAGTTTCTCTGAACAAGTTACCTTGATTGCATTTCATTTGTGAGAGGGTAGCATCCAAGGCAAGGAAAGAACTGGGAACAGCATAGCCCTACGGACTGTCAGTTTTTTTCTAGACTGCATCTTGTAGGGACTGCTTGGAATAAATAAGATTTATGAAAATTGAAATATTTCTCTTAAAATACTTTTTGCACAAAAATGTAACTGATGTTTTCTAAGGCTCTGAAGAGGGCCATTTAAATTGAAGGGGCTGAATCAATGTGATAGAATCCTAGACACAAATTCAATCTTCAAGTACTCTTATCTTGTTTTTTGTTCATCATATTTTATTTTCTTGAAGACAGATATTAATATTACAAAGTGAGGGAATCATAGCAATGATCATAACATAGAGGAAAAAGGGTATATTGTCATTTACATTGTGTGAATTCAATGAAACAGTATTCCTAACCATAAACCAAATGATATGATATCCACACGTTTTATACTTTAGAGTAACTTTCACAAATAAGACAAAACATGTGATGTTTGTGTTTCCGAGACTGTCTTTTCTATCTCATGTGCAGTGATGCAGAGTGTTTGTACACTTTTCCCAAGAAAGGGCTCAATAGTTTGTCATAAAGCTTTTTGTTTAAAGTTTTGATTGAAGTCATTCAAAATTGGGGACTGGCATTGAGGCATAGCAGGTAAAGCTTCTTTTTGTGATGCCAGCATTTCATATGAGCACCAACTCAAGTCTTAGCTGCTCCACTTCTGGTCAGCTCCTTGCTAATGGACTGAGGAAAGCAAAGGAAGATGGCCAAATATTTGGGCCCCTGCCACTTACATGGGAGACTTGGATGAAGTCCCTGTCTCCTGGCTTTGGCCTGGCCTAGGCGTGGCCATTGCAGCCATCTTGGGAGTGAACCACAGATGGAAGATCTATCTCCTGCTGTCTCTCCCTCTCTCTAGAGGACTGACTTTCAAAAAATAAATAAATCTTTTTAAACATGTGCAAACACATATTGTTAGCTCATATGTATTAGTGATTGTTGCCCCTCTGGTATATAATGCAATTGATTAAACTTGCTTGTTACTATGTGTTGTGAGCCATTTCTCAAGAATAAATCTCAGGGCTGGCATTTGACATAGCAGTTAAGATGCCTTTTGTGTTACCCACATCCCATGTTAGAGTGCCTGGGTTGAGTCCCAGATCCCTTCCTGATTCCAGTTTCCTTGTAATTTAGACCCTGGGAAGCAGCCAGTGATGGCACACGTATTTGTGTCCCTGCCAAGCATGTGGGAGGTCTGAATTGAATTCAGGCTCCCAGGTGTGGCCTGGCCCTTACCATGCAGTTACAGGTAATTGAGAAATGAAGCAGTGGATGGAAGATCTTTATATCTCTAGCTTCTTCTCTCTGTCGTTACAAAATTGTTTTAAAAAATAGAGTGGTCCAACATGGGAAGCAGGCCACACAGCAGAATCATAGAATGACAAATGCCCTAAACAGCACTCTGACCTCAGAATCAGCCCTTAAATCATTTGGATCTGGCTGAAAAGCCCATGAGAGCATTTCAGACATGGAAAGCCAAGACACTGTGGCAAAAATGATCTATGTGAAGGACCTCTGTGAGTGAGATCTCAGTGTAAAGAAGGGGCCATCAAAGAAGGAGGTACCTTTCTCTGAAGGGAGGAAAGAACTTCCACTTTGCTTATGGCCCTGTCTAAATAATGACAGAGTTTGTGGACTCAAAAGGCTTCCATAACCTTGGCAACTAATGACAAGAGCCTTGGGTGATTACTGACGTCATAAATAGGAGTGTCAATTGTTAAATCAACATCAGGAGTCACTGTGCACTTACTTCCCATGTAGGACCTCTGTCCTTAATGAGTTGTACTATGAGAATTAATGGTAAAACTTTTCTTCAATCGATACTTTAAGCTTTGTGTGTCTGTGTGGGTGCAAACTGTTGAAATCTTTACTTAGCATAGAGTTGGTCTTCTGTATGTAAAGATAATTAAAAATGAATCTTAATGAAGAATGGGATTGGAGAGGGAGTAGGAGGTAAGACGGAAAGTGGGAGTGGAAAGACAGGTATGGGGGGAAGAACCACAATATTCCTAAGGATGTACCTATGAAATTTGTATTTATTAAATAAAAGCTAAAAAAATAGATCTTTTATGTTTGTTCTTGGAAGATGATGGATTGACTTCTGTTTTGATGTTATGTGGGTTTTCTCTACCAAATGATTCTAATCAGTTTCATGAGTTCTTGACAAGTGAGAGAATGGCATCCCTGAGAGAGAACATGTACTCTGAAGAATCCTGTTATTAGAAAGAGAATAGCAAGAGGTAAATTATTTGAAGGAAGAAAACCATATGGCTACATAGATTCATTTGGGGAACAATGACTGTGCTTTACAGTACTCAAGGAAATTAATTAGGGGATAGTTGGAATGGGTAGGTCTATTATTAAAAACAAATTAAATGAAAATCTCAGCGGACTAAAACCAGTCAACTTTCTTAGGAAGTTCAATCAAGAAAAATGCAATGGTCTTGTTTAAAAACTAACATTAGAAAGTGAGTATAGGGGTCATATGGTATTACCATCCCATATGGACACCAGTTTAAGTCCCAGATGCTCTACTTCCAATCCAGTTCCCTACTAATCTGCCAGGAAAAGCAAAAGGAGATGGTCCAAATGCTTGGGCCCCTGCACCCATGTATAAGACATAGATGAAACTCCTTGCTTCTGGCTTCAGCCTGCCTAGCCCAGGCCATTGCGGCCATCTGGGGAGTGAACTAGTTGATGAAGGGTCTCTTTTCCTCTCTCTATAACTCTCCTTTTCAAATAAATAAGATAGATCTTTTAAAAAAGTGAGTAAAGGTAATATGCCTCTGTTTCTTCCTTTGTGAATTTATAAGTAGTCTCAAAGAAAGTTTATATGGAGTCAAACAAAGCATAATGATGTTTTACTCAATGATGTATTACATGTATGATGATAGTCCTAAAGGATTATAATGGAGCTAAAAAATTCCCATCATCCAGTGATGTCATAGCTATCCTAATGCCATGGTGCAATGCAGCACTCATGTGAGTGGTGATGCTGGTGCAAACAAAGCTACTGCTTCTCTGTGCATCTATGTGCAGTACATAACACTTGATAATAAAAAAATCTGTGCTACTGGTTTATGCATTTACTGCGCCATGTTTTAATTGTTATTTTTTAGTGTGCTTCTATTTATATGGAAAAAGTGAACTGCAAAACAGCCTCAAGTATGTTCTCCAGGGACTGTCCCAGAAGGTATTGTTGCCATACATGACAGCTCCATGCATAATTTTGCTTCCTAATTACTTACAGTGGATCAGGATGTGGAGGTGGAATACGAGGTATTGATGATCCTGACTCTGTTTAGGCCTAGACTGATGTGTGTGTTTATGTCTTTGTTTTTTTAAATTTATTTGACAGGTAGAGTTACAGACAGTGAGAAAGAGAGACAGAAAGGTTTTCCTTCTGTTGGTTCACCCCACAAATGGCCACCACGGCTAGCGCTGTGCCGGTGCTTCCTCCTGGCTTTCATGGTCTCCCATGTGGGTGCAGAGCCCAAGCACTTGGGCCATCCTCCAGTGCCCTCCCTGGCCACAGCAGATAGCTGGACTGGAAGAGGAGCAACCGGGACTAGAACCTGGCACCCATATGGGATGCCGGTGCCGCAGGCAGAGGATTAACCTAGTGAGCCATGGCACCGGCCCCTATGTATTCATTTGTAATCCATTGATTAAAAAGTAAAAGCTGGCTGGCGCCGCGGCTCACTAGGCTAATCCTCCGCCTTGCGGCGCTGGCACACCGGGTTCTAGTCCCGGTCGGGGCACCGATCCTGTCCCGGTTGCCCCTCTTCCAGGCCAGCTCTCTGCTGTGGCCAGGGAGTGCAGTGGAGGATGGCCCAAGTGCTTGGGCCCTGCACCCCACGGGAGACCAGGATAAGCACCTGGCTCCTGCCTTCGGATCAGCGCGGTGCGCCGGCCACAGCGCGCCTACTGCGGCGGCCATTGGAGGGTGAACCAACGGCAAAAGGAAGACCTTTTTCTCTGTCTCTCACTGTCCACTCTGCCTGTCAAAATAAATAAATAAGTAAAAAAGTAAAAAACTTTAATGTTTAAAAATGTAAATATAGGAAACCTTACATAGAGAAGGTTATAAAGAAAGGAAATATTTTATACAGCTGAATAATGTGTGCACAAACACAAGTCAAAAATATTAAGAGTTTTTAAGGTAGAAAAGTTACAGTAAGCTGTTAGTTTATTATTGAACAAAAATATTTTTATAAATGTCATACAGCATTAAGTGTACAGTGAATGGTGTGCCATTTAAAACAATTTTTATGCCACAATTTTACTATATTTTTCCTGTGTTTAGATACACAAATACTCTCAGTTGCCTATGGTATTCCATTTGGTAATGTACTACACAGACTCTAATCTAAGAGTAACAGGCTATCCCATATGCCATTAACCTCCCCAAGGTCACAGCTATCACTCTTTTTTTCAGTATGATGCTCTACAGTCCATATTTCTTACAGGTGCCACATTAATTTTTCTAAATGAAATATTTGACCATTCCATCTAATGTGTAAAATTCCTCAGTAGATCTGACAACTTTCAGAATAAAACTAAAACTCTTTAACAGAAGAAAAATAGGACAATATGTTTTTACTATTTTGTTCTTACTATAACTCTCTATTCTCCTTTCTCATAACTCTTAGTAAATATTTTATGATAATTCACCACCATTTTCAAATTTCACTTAGATACTTATTAATGCAAGCTTTTTATTATTTAAGGTATAAAAATTTCAAGTATTTCATACATACAGATTCAGGAACATAGTGATACTTCCTATGTTATCTTACCTCTGGCACAAATTCCCACCCTTCTTCCTCCTCACTCTTCTGTTCCCAGTCTTAATTTTTACAAATATCTTTTTTTCAGTTTACTTTAAACTAACAGGATTAGCCCTACACTAAGTAGAGAATTCAGCAAATAGTATAAAGAAAAAAAAAACACAGCTCCTCAACAGTTGAGGCAAAGACTGTAAATAATTATTGAATCCCCAAATGTCAATTTCACTCCTATACATTACCTTTGAAATACTCTATTAGTTACTACAGATCAGGGAAAACATACAGAAACATCATGCTGAGTGAATTAAGCCAGTCCCAAAGAGACAAATATCATTTGTTTTCCCTGATTGGTGACAACTGAGCACCAAAGGGCAAACCTGTTAAGTGAAATGGACACTATAAGAAACAATGACCTGATCAGCTCTTGTCCTGACTCTAGGTGTACAATGTAATACTTCATCCTTTTTAGTATTCGTTGTTGTTGTTGTAGTTGTTGTTCTAGTACTAGTGGTTGAACTCTGTAATTAACACACAATTATTCTTAGGTGTTTAAATTTTAACTGAAAAGTGATCCCTGTTAAATTTAAGAGTGGAAAAAGAGAGGGAGGAGATGTACAATTTGGGACATGCTCAATCGGACTTGCCCCAAATGGTGGAGTTAGAAATGTGCCAGGGGATTCCAATACAATCCCATCAAGGTGGCATGTACCAATGCCATCTCACTAGTCCAAGTGATCAATTTCAGTTCACAATTGATGGCTCTGGTAGGTCTAAGAGTGAAAGGGATCACACAAACAAGACAAGTGTCTGCTAATACTAACTGATAGAATCAAAAAGGGAGAGAAAGATCCAACATGGGAAGTGGGATACACAGCAGACTCATAGAAAGGTAGATGTCCTAAACAACACTCTGGCCTCAGAATCAGCCCTTAAGGCACTCAGATCTGGCTGAAGAGCCCATGAGAGTATTGTAGGCATGGAAAGCCAAGACACCATGGAAAAGAAAAAAAAATGAAATGACCTAAATGAAAGATCTTTATGAGTGAGATCCCAGTGGAAAGAACGGGGCCATCAAAGAAGGAGGCACCTTTCTCTGAAGGGAGGAGAGAACTTCCACTTTGACTATGACCCTATCGGAATAAGACCAAAGTCAGCGAACTCTAAAGGCTTCCATAGCCCTGGCAACTCATGACTAGAGCCTAGGGAGATTACTGACACCATGAACAGGAATGTCAAATAGCAACAGGAGTCACTGTGTACTTACATCTCATGTGGGATCTGTCCTTAATGTGTTGTCTAATGTGCAGTGATGCTATAACTAGTACTGAAACAGTATTTTTACACTTTGTGTTTCTGCGTGGGTACAAACTGATGAGATCTTTACTAATTATATACTGAATCGATCTTCTGTATATAAAGAGAATTGGAAATGAAAAAAAAAAACAAACCTGGTGTTAAATTGGAAATGGCATAGAAAATTAATTAATTTAAAAAAATATTATGTAGGATCTCTGTCTTTAATGTGCTGTACACTGTTATTTAATGCTATAACTAGTACTCCAACAGTATTTTTTTCATTTCGTGTTGCTATATGGGGGCAAACTGTTGAAATCTTTACTTAATATATACTAAACTGATCTTCTGTATATAAAGAGAATTGAAAATGAATCTTGATGTGAATGGAAGGGGAGAGGGAGCGGGAAAGGGGAGGGTTGTGGGTGGGAGGGAAGTTATGGGAGGGAGGAAGCCATTGTAACTCATAAGCTGTACTTTGGAAATTTGTATTCATTAAATAAAAGTTTAATAAATAAAAAAAAACATAAGGTATTTTTATTTTAGGGATTGGCTTATTTCACTAAGTATAACAGTTTCCAGTTGCATTCCCTTGTTGTAAAAGATAGGATTTTGTTTTCCATAGTGTATATACACCATCGTTTCTTAATCCATCTGGACATCTGGGTTGATTACATATCATAACTATTGGGAATTGAGTTGCAATAAACACAGGAGTACAAATAGCACTTTCATGTGCTGATTTCATTTAGTTTGGGTAAATTCCCAGGAGTGGGATGACTGGTTCATATTCTATGTCTATGTTCAGATTTCTGAGGTATCTCCATATTGTCTTCCACAATGGCTACACATGTTTACATTCACACTGACAATGGACCAGAGCACCTTTTCCCCTACATTCTCACCAGCATTTGTTGTTTATTGGTTTCTGTATGAGAGCCAATCTAACTGGGGTGAGGTGAAGGCTTATTGTGGTTTTCATTTGTAATTCCCTGATGGCTAGTGATCCTGAGCATTTTTTCATGTTCCTGTTGACCAATTGAATTTCTTCTCTTGAAAAATGCCTATTGAAGTGATTTGTCCATTTCTTAACTAGATTGCTTGTTATGATTGAGGTTTGTGAGCTCTCTGTAGATTCTGGATATTAATTCTTTACCAGTTGTATAGTTGGTCAAGGTTTTCTCCCATTCTGTTGATTTCCTCTTTGTTGTGTGTGTGTGTGTGTGTGTTTACGGTACT
This sequence comes from Lepus europaeus, assembly GCF_033115175.1. Classification (NCBI taxonomy): domain Eukaryota; kingdom Metazoa; phylum Chordata; class Mammalia; order Lagomorpha; family Leporidae; genus Lepus; species Lepus europaeus. The sequence goes on along the minus strand of NC_084829.1, from coordinate 130,672,613 downwards.
AAAGCTTCTCAGTTTGCTGTATTCCCAATTGTCATTTTTCGCTCTGATTGCCTGTGCTTCTGGGGTCTTTTCCAAGAAGTCTGACTATGCCAATGTTTTTCAAAGTTTTCCCCAATGTTCTAAAGCAATTTGATGGTATTGGGTCAAAGATCTAGACCCTTGATCCATTTTGAGTGGAATTTTGTACAAAGTGAAAGGTAAGGGTCTAGTTTCATACTCCCTGGAGATTCAGTTTTCCCAGCACCATTTTTGGAAGAGATTGCCTCCACGGATTGATTTCAGCTCCTTTGTCAAAGATAAGTTGGCTATACATGTGTGATTTGATTTCTGGAGTTTCTATTCTGTTCCACTGGTCTACATGTCTATTTTTATGCCAGTACAAGGCTGTTTTAATTATAACTGCCTTGTTGTATGTCTTGAAATTTCATATTGTGATCCTTCTAGCTTTGTTTTTGTTGTATAGGATTGCTTTAGGTATCCTGAATCTCTTGTGTTTCCATATGAATTTTAGCATCATTTGTTTCGAGATCTGTGAAAAATGTTGATAGTTTCATTGGGATCACATTGAATCTGTAGATTGTTGTTGCTAGTATGGGCATTTTGATGATAATAATACTTCCAATCAATGAACATGGAAGGTATTTCCATTTTTTATGTCTTCTTATATTCTTCCTTTAATATTTTGTAATTTTCATCATAGAGATATTTGATTTCCTTGGCTAAATTTATTCCAAGGTATTTATTTTTGTAGCTTTTGTGAATGGAATTGATCTTAGTTCTTTCTCCGCTATGGCATTGTCTGTGTATACAAAGGCTATTGTTTTTTGTCACTTTTACAAAACTCTTTTTTGAGTTCCAATATTCTTTTCATGGAGTCTTTTGGCCCCCTACATGTATACTCATGTCATCAGCAAAAGAGTGTAATTTGACTGCCTTCTTTCCAATTTTTATCGCTTTGGTTTCTTTTTCTTGTACATGGTTTTGGCTAAAACTTCCAGGACTATATTGAATAAAATGGTGAGAATGGGTATCCTTGTCTGGTTCTGGATCTTAGTGGGAATGCTGCCAACATTTCTCTATTCAATAGGACTCCAGCTGTGGGTTTGTTGTCAATTGCCTTGATGGTGCTTAGGAATATTCCTTGTATATTCAATTTCCTTAAGTTTTACATCATGCAAAGATGTTGTAGTTTATTAAGTGCTTTCTCTGCATCTATTGAAATAATCATATAGTATTTGTTCTTCAGTTTGTTAATATGATGTGTCATGTTACTGATTTACAAATGTGAAATATTCCTGCGTACCAAGAATAAATCCCACTTGATCTGGGTGGATGATATTTCTGATACGTTGTTGGATATGGTTAGCTAGTATTTTGTTGAGGATTTTTGCATCTATGTTCATCAGGGTAATTGGTCTATAGTTCTCTTTTCCGTTGTTTCTTTTTCTGGTCTCAGAATTGAGGTGGTGCTGGCCTCATAGAAGTATTTTGGGAGGATTCTATCCCTTTCATTTGTTTTGAATAGCTTGAGAAAAAACGGAATTACTTCTTCTTTAAGCATTTGGAAGAATTCAGCAATGAAGCCACCTGGTCCTGTGCTTACTGTTTTTGAGAGTCTTTATTATAGACTCAACCTTTGCCTCAGTAAATGGTTTGTTTAGGTTTTCTATGTCTTCATAACTCAATTTGGGTACATTATTTGTGTCTAGGAATCTATCCATTTCTTCTAGCTTTCCCAATTTGTTGGCATACAGCTCTTTGTAGTAATTCTTGGTGATTCTTTTTGTTTTTGTGGTATCTGTTGTTATATTTCCTTTTTCATCTCTGATTCTATTGATTTGGGTCTTCCCCCTCTTTGTTTTGGTTGGTTGTGCCAATGGTTATCAATTTTGTCTTTTTTTCCCCATAAAAACAGCTCTTCATTTATCTGATTTTGTATTTTTTTGTTTCAATTTTATTTATTTCTTCTCTAATTTTAATTATTTCTTTCCTTCTAATAATTTGGAGTTTGGTGTGTTGTTATTCTAGATCCTTGAGACACACTGATTGCTTATTCATTTGGTGCATTTCCAATTTCTTAATGCTGGCACCAATTGCTATAAATTCCCTCTTAACATTGCTTTTGCCAGTTATAGTATTCTTGGTTGCCCGCTTTTTTTCTCTTAAGACTTGGACTATGTCTCTATATTCTCTCCTAGATTGTAGGAATTCTGAGGAGAAATCAGCTGTGAATCTAATTGGAGATCCTCTGAAAGTAATCTGGAATTTCTTACATGCACATTTTACAACCTTTTCTTTAAGTTTTCTGTACAGAGTTTGAATACAGTATGCCATGGTGAAGAACAATTCCAGTCCTGTCTATGTAGATTTCCATGTGCCTCCTATATCTTAAATATCTTTTATTTCTAAAATTAGGGAAGTCTTCTGTAATTATTTCTCTTAATAATCCCTCCAATCCATTCTCTCTTTCCACATCTTCAGGAATTCCTAAGACTCATATGTTGGTCATTTGATAGTATCCCATAAATTTCCAACACTGCTTTTAATTTTTCTCATTTCTGCTTCATTTTATTTTTTGGTCTGACTGAAACATTTACAAAGATTTGCTTTTTAGCTCAGCTATTCTTTCTTCTGTTCACCAATTTTGTCATTAAGGCTTTACACCATATTTTTATTTGACATTGAATTCTTTTTTTAACTTTTATTTAATAAATATAAATTTCCAAAGTACAGCTTTTGGATTACAGTAGCTTCCCCCCCATAACTTCCTTTCCACCCACAACTCCCCCATCTTGCATTCCCTCTCCCATCCCAATCACATCAAGATTCATTTTCAATTATCTTTATATACAGAAGATAGATTTAGTATATATTAAGTAAAGATTTCAACAATTTGCACCCACACAGAAACACAAAGTGTAAAGTATTGTTTGAGTACTAGTTATACCGATAAATCACATAGTATAACATATTAAGGACAGAGATCCTACATGGGGGGTAAGCGCACAGTGACTCCTGTTGCTGATTTAACAATTGACACTCTTGTTTATGGCATCAGTAATCACCCTAGGCTCTTGTCATGAGTTGCCAAGGCTATGGACACCTTTTGAATTTGCTGACTTTGATCTTATTTAGACAAGGTCATAGTCAGTCAAAGTGGAAGTTCTCTCCTCCCTTCAGAGAAAGGTACCTCCTTCTTTGATGGCCCATTCTTTCCCCTGGGATCTCACTCACAGAGATCTTTCATTTAAGGTTTTTTTTTTTTTTTTTTTTTTAAAGCAGGATCTGAATGCGTTAAGGGCTGATTCTGAGGCCATAGTGCAGTGTAGGGCATCTGCCATTCTATGAGTCTGCTGTGTATCCCGCTTCCCATGTTGGATCGTTCTCTCCTTTTTAATTCTATCAGTTAGTATCAGCAGACACTAGTCTTGCTTATGTGATCCCTTTGACTCTTAAACCTGTCATTATGACAGTTATAAACTGAAACTGATCACTTTCACAAGTGAGATGGCATTGGTACATGCCACCTTGATGAAATTGAATTGGAATCCCCTGGCATGTTTCTAACTCAGTGAAGCCAATAATTATAAATGTCCCTATAGCAGATAATAGTGCATTTGCAGTTTAAATTTTACTATATACATTTAACTCCCATACATAACAGAAAACATGTTGCATTTGTCTTTCTGTGTGTGGTTTATTTCATTTACCATATTGATCTCAAGTTCCATCCATTTTGATACAAATGCTATGATTTCACTCTCTTTTTATGGCTGAGTAATATTCCATAGTGTAATATAGCATATTTTCTGTATCCATTTATTCACTGATAGATACCTAAGTTGATTCTTACCTTTGCTACAATGAATAGTGCTGCGATGAACATGAGGTTGCACATATCTCTTTCATTTGCTGATTTTGTTTCCTTTGGATACATCCCGGAAGTGAGATAGCTGAGGGTCCTCTTTTTAAACACATTCCAGTCCCATTTATTTGTACACCTAAAGCCAAGAATCAATTACAATGAGCTTTTCTTACAGATGTTTTGGAATCTGATTTGCTTAGATTGATCTGTTTTTTAGTTAAATTCAGTCTGCTGAATAAACAACCCCTGTTTTTCATTCAGTCAACATTTCTGTGTTTAGGTTCAGTAACAATTATTATGAATAAACAGTCTCCTGTGCCAATGAGTGAGTAGCTTCTCTTTATTGGAACAAAAGGCAATGGAACAAAGGAAATTTCAACATATTTAAGAGTGTAAAAGTAGAATTTCTGAGAAGACAAGCATATTGCATCTTGAAGCGCTATGTAGATGCCCTTATCTTGTGATGAATGAGTTAATCAGCTTGAGAGAGCCCTTGAAATCCGCATATTCCCATGGCCTCCACGCTAATTATTTCTAGATTTTAAAAAAAGTGTGCAGGCAAATTAAATAAACTGAGATATAGGAGAGCAGGGCATTCACTCTGGTTTATTTGATGCTACTAGGAATAAAATATTAAGTAATTTCCACCAGAAATAGAGCTAATTAAAACCATTGAACAAATTCCTAAAAAGATGTGTGTGAGCCGAGGAATGCAACAGAAGACAGCAAAGGATCAGGAAACCCTGCTCAGTGGCTTGAGTGCTATTAGATTGAATTGAGTTTCCCTTAAAGACTTTTAGACCAGATCTATTCCAGGAACTTACAACAGGTTTGTATTCAATCGCTTCCTGCTCATGAGTGCAAAGAGGTATTGAAACATCTAAACTACCTATATTTGACACTTAGGGTCAAGCTACGGTCATTATTGCCTCAGTGCCTTTGAATTTTTCTCAAAAGTTTTATATTCTAGCCCCTTTTCATGCTTCCTCTGCCTTGTCCTTGACTGTACATTTTTCCCTCTACTACACGATGCCATGGCCAGATGCAATGGGAGTCTCATTGTATCTGAGATAAAGGCTTACCACTCAAGGTGTGTGATACCAGTTCTAGTCTTACATATCCTTCGCTTTTTCTAATTGGTTATAGTGTGTTGATAAAATATCAGGGGAAAATGCACTGAACCTTTAGTTTAACTAGGCTGAGAAGAATAGGCAGTCCTGCCCACATTTTCCTGTGCCAGTTATGGCCTCCGTGTGCAGTACGTTGTCTGTGCATATGCAGATACTTTCCCATATTACTCATCATGGTGTGTTTATTCATACCATAGTCACTGAACTTCTTTACACGTCTTCTGTGCTTACAACCCTTTCATCATTTTTGAACCCTGAGGTCCCATAACTTTTTGAACTACGGCCCTTAAAGTAACCACAATTTAATATTATGATCTCTACCCATCATAAAACACCTGTTTACCACTTAAAGCTTGAAGACTCAGTGCAGGTGTAGTAGAGATATCATAGTCTCCAGAAAGGTTTCTATCTATGAAGGGAGAAAGAGTAAGCAAAGGAACAGTCCAGTAGATTACTTCTCAAGGATTACTTTCACTCAGACTTCAAAAATGGTTAGATCGGGACTCCTGCTGTGGCACAGTAGCTTAATGCTCCACCTGTGGTGCCAGCATCCCATAAGGACACCGGTTCTAGTTCCAGCTGCTCCTCTTCCAATCCAGCTCTGTGCTGTGGCCTGGGAAAGCAGTAGAAGATGACCCAAGTCCTTGGTCCCCTACACCTGCATGGGAGACCTGGAGGAAACTCCTGGCTCCTGGCTTCGGATCAATGCAGCTCCAGCCATTGCAGGCTTTTAGGAGGTGAACCAGCAGATGGAAGACCTTACCCTTTGTCTCTCCCTCCCTGCATCTCTAATTCTACCTCCCATATAAATACATAATATCTTTAAAAAATATTCTAGGTCTATCTTGTCTTCCAAAGACCTTTCCCTGGGTCCTGTTACCCTACCAGTGACTGTTCAATTGTGTTCCTTGTTTTCCTTGTCAAACTTTCTTAAGGAGAGGCAGTCTAATAGCAAGGCTTACCTACAGACTTTGCTTTTAGACAGAATTAGGTTTGAACCTGACATAATCATAAAGAAGTTTTTGTATGTCAAAGATGCACCACACCAATGTTTTAAAATCTATTTATTAGTTTAGTTAGGGGGTGGGATTAGCCACTTATATTCAAGGGACTAAAAAGAGGGTCTTGTAGGCTTGAGGGAAGAACAGAAAGCCTGGTGCAAATCCCCTGCTCCATCACACCTGTGGATGAGGATGTGGATGTGGATATTCTGAGGAATGGAGCGGGAATCATGGGCATCCTTTTGCCTTTGTGTCTCCATTACCTGTTCGTAAACTCCCTGGATCTCATTTCCTTTCCAGCCATTCCCTATAAAATTCTTACCATGAGCTGTTTTTCTGTCCTAAGTGTATCTGCTCTTTAGGGTTTGGACTTCAGCTTTCCCCTCTTCTTTTACTACATTACCTTCTCCTCCTTAGAATTCTCACTCACTATTAGATGGCAGGGCTACAGTTGTACTGTGAACAGAATGACTGAAACCCAGTGAAACCCCATGAACTGTCCTTAGAAAGAAAGAGTGATGAAAGTACCTCAGACAAGAAAACCAATATTAGACAGCAGTTCAACCAGCAATGGATAGCAGTTTCCTGGACAACTTTTCCTAAATGCCCACGTCACCATATGGCAAGACTCCCCACAGAAGTAATCTAGGCATCTGTGTTTTGAGAAAGCTTCCCAAGAAATCCAGAAGAATACCTCTAGTTAGAACTGCTGGTATAGATTTTAAGCCCCTAATTTACTCTGTTTCTGTCTCAGACATTAAGTACACTGAGTTAAAGATTATCCCCAATAAAATTTTAAAAAAATATTTTCAGATGACAAATCATGATTGTTAAATGTCTGAAAAAGAATGATGGAAATTACTTAAAGATGTTTAATGTGGGAATAAAAATACTTAGAATAATTAATTAGTAGTTAATATGTTACAAAATGCAGATTGTGTGCATTATGTAGGAAGAATTTAAAAATTTGCTTGAAGTGTAAACATACTAATTGCCAAGCAAATGTCAATGTCAGATGAGTTACAGCCTTAAGGTGGTATACTTTTAAGGGTCTATATTTCACATAAACATTCAAATTTTTAGTGCTAGGTATCAATTTTGAATTTTTTGACAAAAAACAGAATGCATTCAGTTTAGGTCATGCTGCAATGCATTCGCCCCAGAATCCATGTATGTAGAGCTAGAGCTATATTTGAATATACTACAAAGCAGCTAGAAAATTATGTGATCACCTCAAATACTTATAGCATGGATGATTTATGGAAGACCCTGAGACTGCAGAAGTACAGTAAATAGTGGATGCTATGAAAGATTTCCGACTCAGTACAGCTAGTCGAGCTGTCCAAGTACAGAATGAGCTGGAGGCCAAAGCTTTCAGCTACTTGACACCAAGAACATTGACGCCAAGACTACCATGAAAACTTGGAGGCACATGTGTTAGAGGGAATGCCATAGCTAGGGCTGTGGGCTGTGGGCTAGAGGGGTGGAGGCAAGTCAGGGATGTAGTTGTTCTATCTGAGCCTCTATTTCCAGAATGATGCTTTTGTAGAAGCTGAGGCTCTTCAGATCTCTGGCTATTTTCTGTGAACTCTTTCCTGCTGATGGTAGAATCTGTCTCTGCTACTGACTGCCAATGAATAATACAATACACCTCTGAAGACCTACAATTCCTAGACCTCCAAAGCTGTGGCACCAATTCTGATTCCCCTCACCCCCCTCATATCATTGCTCAAGGGCACATTTTCCTCCTATCGCCCTATCTAAGAGACAAGCTTGCATTCCACAGGACATAAGCAGATTGTAGCTTTGCTTTTAATCACCACAAAAAGAGCAAACATTTTTTTCCCACAAGTGTGTAAACTGGTTGGAATGAAAAGCCTTTGCCAACATCAGAAAATATTCTTTATTGTTTTCTCTCAATCTACAAGGGCTCAGTCTGTCAGAGCAGGAGATTAACTCTGATTAATTTAGCAAAGAATTACTGTTAGCAAAGCCTTCTTGTCACACAAATCCCTGAACTCTGCAGGGTTTGATAATAATTCATTTTGGAGTTTGTGGCTATGTTTTCTGGTAGAGACTGAGCTCTGTTTAAAATCAGATCTATTTCTGATGATCAAGATGCGAAGCAAATATCTGTAAGTGTCCAGTATTTTCCCACTCACCTTCATGGAACTGTTCCCTTAAGAAATAAAAGGATCTATGTTTCAGTTATGGTTTCTGTGTGTCCCCCAAGGGTGCTTATGTTGAAAGCTTAGTCCTCAGTATGGCAGCATTGAGATGGTGGAACTTTCTCAAGGTGGGGACTAGTGGGAGGTGGTTAGGTCTTGGAAGGCACTGTCCTCAGATGAGATTTAGGTTCTCATGGGATCCTAGTTTGTTCCCAGTGGAAGATTGTTATAAAACAGCAAGACTGACTCTTCCCTGCTCTCTCATTTCATATCTCATCACGTGGTCTTCTCACATGTGCTCCCAGCACATCATACACCATGATGTGACACAGCCAATAGGACACTCACAAGAGGCTGAACCAGTAGGGTTGCTCAATCTTGAGCTTTCAGCCTATAAATCTGTGAGTTAAATGAATTATTTTCTTTACAAAATACTCAACTTCTAGTGCTATACTGTGACAATGGATAACAGACCAACACAAAAAGCAATCTACAGTGGAATTTGCTTTTAATACCACCAACATCCCCTTAAGGAACATTCCATCCTTGTCAATGTTCATTACACATATTCCTCTATAGAGCTGAACTCACAGCTCATAAAAAAAGAAAAAACAGAACGTTGTTCAGTGAATCAGGTACACAGAGCTCCAATTCAGCTTAACATTGTTTTCCTGCTACATGACTTTTATTAACTTCTTAGCTTCCTTATCTTAAATATGAGCAGAATAACATCTATGCAGTAGTGTTGCAGTGAGGATAAACTGATGCCAAATTGCTTGCCTATGTAGCATGGTGTTTGGTACTTGAGAAATATTAGCTCCTTTCCCTTGTCTCTTCTTGTTTGAACAGTTGATTTCAGGTACAGAAGCCTGGACAAATAATATAGACATTATTTTCAGATGATTTGAGCAAGGTTTACAGTATCTGATTTGCAAGGATTATGATCCCTTCAAACAGAACACACTGCATTATGCTGTAGATGCTACTAATTGAAAATAGTCTAAGGACTAAATAAATGACCTATCAATGCATCTCAAGAACCTGGAAAAATAACATAAAACCAAACCCAAAACTGGTAGGAGAAAAGAAATAATTTAAAGTAGAAAATAAATCTTGGGGGCTTGCGCTGTGGCTCAGCAGGTTAATGCCCTGGCCTGAAGTGTTGGTATTCCATATGGGTGCCGGTTCTAGTCCCAGCTGCTCCTCTTCCAATCCAACTCTCTGCTATGGCCTGGGAAAGCAGAAGAGGATGGCCCAAGTCCTTGGGCCCCTGCACCCATGTGGGAGACCCAGAAGAAGCTCCTGGCTCCTGGCTTTGGGTTAGCACAGCTCTGACCATTGTGGCCATCTGGGGGAGTGAACCATTGGATGGAAGAACTCTCTCTGCCTCTCTTCTTTCTGTGTAACTCTGACTTTCAAATAAATGAATAAATCTTTAAAAAATTAGAGAATAAATCCTCAAAAATCAAAGCCAGTAAAACAATATGAGATCAGCAAAATGAAGAGCTGGTTTTTCAAAAAAATATAATAAAATGGACACACCATTGCCCCAACTAACCAAAGAAGGAGGGAGAAGATCAAAGATACAAATTAATAAAATCAAAGATGAAAAAGGAAATATAACAACAGGCACCACAGAAATAAAAAGAATCACCAGAAATTACCACAAAGAGCTACATAACAACAAAACAGGAAACCTACAAGAAACGGATAGATTCCTGGACATATATGACCTGCCTAAAAGGAGCCATGAAGACATAGAAAATCTAAACAGACCAATAACCAAGACAGAACTCAATACAGTAATAAAGACCTTTCCAACAAAGAAAAGCCCAGGACTGGATGGCTTCACCACTGAATTCTACCAGACATTTAAAGAAGAATTAACTCCAATTCTTCTCCAACTATTAAAAAAATTGAAAGGGAGGGATTCCTCCCCATTTCTTTCTTTGAAGCCAGCATCACATTAATTCCTAAACCTGAAAAATATACAGTAGAGAAAGAGAACTACTGACCAATCTCCTTGATGAACATGGATAGAAAAATCCTCAACAAAATACTAGAAAATTGAATCCAAAAAACATCAAAAAGACCATTCACCTGGACCAAGTGGGATTTATCCCTGGTATGAAAGGATGGTTCAACATTCACAAATCAATCAATGTGATACATCACATTAAGAAATTGAATAACAAAAACCATTATATCAATAGATGCAGAGGAAATTTTTGACAAAATACAACACCCTTTCATGGGGAAAAATTTAAGCAAATTTGGAATAGAAGGAATATTTTTCAACACAATCAAGATAACTTATGACAAACCCACAACTAGTGTCCTGTTGAATGGGGAAAAGTTGTAAGCAATCTCACTGAAATCCAGAACTAGACAAGGGTGCCCTCTCTCATCATTTCTTTTTTTTTTCTTTTTTTTTGACAGGCAGAGTGGACACTGAGAGAGAGAGACAGAGAGAAAGGTCTTCCTTTTCAGTTGGTTCACCCACCAATGGCAGCTGCGGCTGGCATGCTGCAGCCAGCGCACTGCGCTGATCCAAAGCCAGGAGCCAAATGCTTTTCCTGGTTCCCATGCAGAGTGCAGGGCCCAAGGACTTAAGCCATGCTCCACTGCACTCCTGGGCCACAGCAGAGAGCTGGACTGGAAGAGGAGCAACCGGGACAGAATCCAGCGCCCCAACTGGGACTAGAACCCAGTGTGCTGGCGCCGCAGGCGGAGGATTAGCCTAGTGAGCAGCGGTGCCAGCCCTCATCATTGCTTTTCAATATAGTCCTGGAAGTTTTAGTCAGAGCCATTAGATAAGAAAAAGAAATCAGTGAAATGGACACTATAAGCAACAATGAACTGATCAGCTCCTGTCCTGACTTTAGATGTACAATGTAATACTTTATCCTTTTTAGTATTTGTTGTTGTTGTTGTGGTTCTAGTACTATTGGTTGAACTCAGTAATTAACACACAATTATTCTTAGGTGTTTAAATTTTAACTGAAAAGTGATCCCTGTTAAATCTAAGAGTGGAAAAAGAGAGGGAGGAGATGAACAATTTGGAACATGCTCAATCGGACTGGCCGCAAATGGTGGAGTTAGAAATGTGCCAGGGGATTCCAACACAATCCCATCAAGATGGCATGTACCAATGCCATCTCACTAGTCCAAGTGATCAATTTCAGCTCACAATTGATAGCTCTGATAGGTCTAAGAGTCAAAGAGATCACACAAACAAGACAAGTATCTGCTAATACTAACTGATAGAATCAAAAAGGGAGAGAAAGATCCAACATGGGAAGTGGGATACACAGCAGACTCATAGGATGGCAGATGTCCTAAACAACACTCTGGCCTCAGAATCAGCCCTCAAGGCATTCAGATCTGGCTGAAGAGCCCATGAGAGTATAGCAGGCATGGAAAGCCAAGATATCATGGAAAAAAAAAAAAAGACCTAAATGAATGATCTCTGTGAGTGAGATCCCCGTGGAAAGAACGAGGCCATCAAAGAAGGAGGTACCCTTCTCCGAAGGGAGGAGAGAACTTCCACTTTGACTATGACCCTATCGGAATAAGATCAAAGTCAGCGAACTCTAAAGGCTTCCATAGCCCTGGCAACTCATGACTAGAGCCTAGGGAGATTACTGACGCCATGAACAGGAGTGTCAAATTGTTAAGTCAGCAACAGGAGTCACTGTGTACTTACACCCCATGTGGGATCTGTCCCTAATGTGTCATCTAAAGCCAAGTGATGCTATAACTAGTACTGAAACAGTATTTTTATACTTTGCATTTCTGTGTGGGCACAAACTGATGAGGTCTTTACTAATTATATACTGAAGTGATCTTCTGTATATAAAGAGAATTGGAAATGAAAAAAAAAAAACAACCTGGTGTTAAAATGGAAATGGCATAGAAAATTAATTAATTTGAAAAAAAAATTATGTAGGATCTCTGTCTTTAATGTGCTGTACATTGCTATTTAATGCTATAATTAGTAATCCAATGGTAGTTTATTCACTTTATGTTGCTATATGGGCAAAATGTTGAAATTTTTACCTAATATATACTAAACTGGTCTTCTGTATACAAAGAGAATTGAAAATGAATCTTTACATGAATGGAAGGGGAAAGGGAGCGGGAAAGGGGAGGGTTGCGGGCGGGAGGGAAGTTATGGGAGGGGGGAAGCCATTGTAACCCATAAGCTATACTTTGGAAATTTATATTCATTAAATAAAAGTTTAATAAAAAAAAAAGAAAAAGAAATCAAAGGGATAAAAATGAAGAAGGAAGAAGTCAAGCTAACCCTATATGTAGATGACATCATCTTATTTATAGGGAATCCAAAAGACTCCACTAACCGAAGAGTTTGGAAATGTAGCAGGATATAAAATCAACACAATATAATCAACAGCCTTTGAATACACAGTCAATGCCATGACTAAGAAAGAGTTTCTAACATCAATCCCATTAACAATAGCTATCAAAAAAAAATCCAATTTCTTGTAAAAAAATTTAACCAATGATGTCAAAGATCTCTATGATGAGAATTGAAAAACATTAAAGAAGAAATTAAAAAATGGAAAAATCTTCCATGTTCATGGATTGGAAGAATCAATATCATCAAAATGTCTATATTACTGAAAACAAATTTACAGATCCAATGCTATACCAATGAAAATACCAAAGACAATCTTCTCAGATATAGAAAAAATGAGGCTGAAATTCACATGGAAACACAAGATACCCCAAATAGCTAAAGCAATCTTATACAACAAAAGCCAAGCCAGAGGTATCACAATACCAGATTTCAAAACATAGTACAGGGCAGTTATAATCAAAACAGAGTGGTACTGGAAAAAAAACCAAAAAAACAAACAAACAAACAAACAAAAAACCAAACAGACTTGTGGACAAATAAAACAGAATAGAAACACCCAAAATCAATCCGAGCATCTACAACCAACTTATCTTTGACAAAAGAGCTAAAATCAATCCCTGGAGCAAGGACAATCTCTTCAACAAACAGTGCTGAGAAAACTGCATAGCCACATGCAGAAGTATGAAGCAAGACCCCTACCTGATACTTTTCACAAAATTCCACTTAAAAGCGACTAAAGACCTAAATCTACAATCCAACACCATGAAATTATTAGAGAACTTTGGGGAAACCCTAGAAGACATTGGTATAGACAGAGTTCTTGGAAAAATCCCAGGCAATCAAAGTGAAATCAACAAATGGGATTATATCAAATTGAGAAACTTCTGCACCACAAAAGAGACAATTAGCAAAGTGAAGAGGCAACACAGAATGGAAAAAAAATATTTGCAAACAATACAACCAATAAAGGATTAATAACCAGAATATATAAAGAGATTAAGAAACTCAGCAACAACAGAACAATCTGGTTAAGAAATGGGCAAAGGACTTAAACAGACATTTTTTTCAAAAGAAGAAATCCAAATGGCCAACAGACACATGAAAAAATGCTCAAGATCACTAGCTGTCAGAGAAATGCAAATCAAAAAAAATGAGGTATCACCTCACCCCAATTAGAGAATGGTTTTCATAAAGAAATCAACAAATAACAAATACTAGCGAGGATGTGGGGGAAAAAGTACCCTAATTCACTGTTGGTGGGAATGTAAACTGGTAAAGCCACTATGGAACACAGTGTAGAGATACCTCAGAGGTATGAATATAGACCTGCCATCCCACTCCTTGGAATCTACCCAAGGGTAATGAAATGAGCATATGAAAAAGCTATCTTTATCTCCATGTTTATCAAAGCTCAATTCACAATAGCAAAAACATGGGATCAACCCAAATGTCCTTCAACTGAAGACTAGATAAAGAAATTATGAGATATATACACCATGGAACATGGAATACTACACAGCAGTTAAAAAAAAAGATGCCTGATCATTTGCAATAAAATGGATAAAACTGGAAAAAACATCATACTTATTTTGCATGCAATAAGCCAGTCCCAAAGGGACAAATTTTATGTGTCCTCCCTGACCTGTGATAACTAATTGAGCACCTAGAATGCAACATGTAGAAATGAAATTGATACTTTGTGAAGCAATGACTGAACAGCCTGTCAACAGCTTTTTATTCTATATTTTTGTTTTTTCTTTTCCTTTTTTTATAATATTTTCCTTATTTTGTCATACTAAACATGGAACAATTTACTTAACACAGAGTTAACCATATATGTATAAATTTAACTTAAAATAGATCTTAGTAAACCAGTAAGAGAATAAGAAGAGGATGAGGGTGTGAGTGTGGGTGGGAGGGCAGGCATGGTGGGAAGAACTACCAATATCCTAAAGTTGTAATTGTGAAATGTGTGAAGTTTGTAACTGCAAAGCAATATACTCCTGCATACATTCCTGTGGACTTACATCTAAGGTTACAGCTTAACAACTTGCCATGGGACCCCAAGTTTTCTTAAGCTGGCTAGTAAAAATAGCAGCTTGAGTGTTATAGAGATCAAATAGACAGGATTAAGTGATAAAGTGACCATATAGATAGAATTAATTGTTAAAGTGATCATATAAATAGGACTAAATATTTGGAAGTAATAATAGACATAATTAAAAAGTAGCGAAGGCTCCAACATGAGAAACAGTTCATACAGCAGACTTACAGAAGGTCAATCACTTTAAGCAGCATTCTAACCTTAGACTCAGCCCTTAAGGCATTCCAGTCTGGCTGAAAAGCCCAGGCAGCATTTCAGGCATGGAAAGCCAAGATACCATGGCAAAAAATGTCCTACATAAAGGATCTCTGTGGGTGAGATCCCGGTGGAAAGAAGTGGCCACCAAAGAAGGATGTACTTTTCTCTGAAAGGAGGAGAAAACTTCCGCTTTATTTTTGGCCTTGAAGAGATAATGGATCCAAAAGGCTTCCCTAGCTGAGGCAGCTCGTGTCAAGAGCCTTAGGTGATGATTGACGTCATTCAAAAGAGTGTTATTTGTTAAATAAACAACAAGGGTCATTATGCACTAACTTCCTATGCAGGACCTCTGTCCCCAAAGAGTTGTATCATGAGATTTAATGATAAAACTTGTTCTCAAGAATCACTTCCTTTTAGTGTATTAAATGGAAGATACTATCATGTCTCATAGGTTATAGTTATGTCTAAGAGCTAACAAAAGATGTATCATCTTGTGTTCGTCATTAAAGACAAGTAAGCTTCTCAAAGAAAAGGCGAGGTGGGGGGAAGGAAGGGAAAAGAGAAAGGGGGGAAAAAAGCGAAATCACCTTCAAGAAGCAGCAGCAACATTGAACAGCCCTTGTCTAGACCTTTAAGGAATACTTTCCTTAGGTCCTTCCTTCCTTCCTCCCTCCCTCCCTCCCTCCCTCCCTCCCTCCCTCCCTCCCTCCCTCCCTTCCTTCCTTCCTTCCTTCCTTCCTTTCTTTCTTTCTTTTTCTTTCTTGGACTAAACAGGAGAAGGAAGTGGAAGAGGAGTGGGAGGGTGGGTACAGTGGGAAGAATTACAGTGTTTCTAATGTTATATTTGTGAAATATGTAATAATAAAAAATTCAGTTTTGAGTCCTTTAAATTCATAACTAAATTATTGGAAGAGGAAGCCTTCACTCTGTTTTCTTATTTTAATTAATTAATTGATTAATCTGAGTGAGAGAGAAAGAGAGAGAAGAGAGAGAAAGAGTAAGAGAGAGAGAGTCCCCATTGTCAGTTAAATCCCAAAAGCCTGCAACTGTTGGAACTGGGCCAGGAGCCAGTAGATAGGAACTCAGTTCAGGTCTTTCACATGAATGACAAACAACCCAACTGCAGGAGCCATCACCATAGCATCCCAGAGTCTGCAGAAGGAAACTGGAGTCAGGGATAGAGGGGCCGGTGGCATGGCTCACTTGGTTAATCCTCCACTTGAGGCACTGGCATCCCATACGGGTGCTGGGTTCTTGTCCCAGTTGCTCCTCTTCCAGTCCAGCTCTCTGCTGTGGCCCGGAAGGGCAGTGGAGGATGGCCCAAGTGCTTGGGCTCCTGCACCCGCATGGGAGACCAGGAGAAGCACCTGGCTCCTGGCTTCAGATCGGCACAGCGCACCAGCTGTAGCAGCCATTTGGGGGGTGAACCAATGGAAGGAAGACCTTTCTCTCTGTCTCTCTCTCTCACTGTCTATAACTCCACCTGTCAAATTTAAAAAAAAAAAAAAAGAAACTGGAGTCAGGGATAGAGCTGGATATCAAAGCCAGGTAATCTGATATGGGATGCAAGTGTCTTCACCAGAATCTTCACAACAAGCCCAAACACACACCCCCTTTCCATTTTTAAAGTGCATCTTTGCTTGTATATGTGTATATACAAGAACTGCCAAACTTTTGTGAATGAAAAGAAATGTATATTTGAATTAATTACTTCTTTTAAAAGTAGCTTGATTCAGGACTTAAAAATTGTTCAAAATAGAATGAATTAAGTTCTAGGGATCAATTATGCTACATGGAAAATAAAGCAAACAAAAATATTTGGCATACTTGAGAATTGCTAAGAGAGCAGAGTCTAAAATGTTCTCACCATTATCACCAAAAACAAACTAACAAAAAACAAAAAAATCATCAATAACTAGTGATGGGTATATTAACTAACTTTATTGTAGCAATCATTTCAAAGTGTATACATATATTAAACAACAGGTTACATATCATAAGTATATATAATTTTTGTCTACTATACTGCATAAGCCTGGGGAAAATGAAGATAGTAACACAAAAACAATGAGAGTTCTAGAATTAACATGATTTTTAAAAAAATTTTTGTGAGGCCATAAATAAAGCATGACCAAAATTCAGAACCCACTTTTTAAAAAAGCACTTCTTAGCTAAAGAAAATAATTATTTTTCAAGGCATGAAACACACACACAAAAGTATAAGAGATGGGGGCCGGCACCGTGGCTCATCTGGTTATTCCTCTGCCTGTGGTGCTGGCATCCCTTTCTCTCTGTCTCTCTCTCTCTCACTGTCTATAACTCTACCTGTCAAATAAAAAAAAAAGTAGAAGAGATGAACAAATTGGAAGAAGAAAGACCAGAAAAACACTGATTATGTTAATGAACAGAGAGTTCTTATATAGCAATGAGAACATAATCTGCCATGCTCAATAAATTTTATGAGAAAATAGAAAGTACTAACCATTTTGTGATAAGCCAAAATTAAAGTTGCCTTTGATATCATCCTCACTTGTTAGATTTTCTTAACGTATTGTGTTAATAAAGACTGAACACTGGGCACATTAATGATCCTTTTTAACAAATTGTAAAATCTCTTCCTAGAAAAATTTAATAGCATTTATCAGAATCTAAAATGTACATACCATTTTGTGGAGAAAACATATCCTACAGTTATAAGTTATAGATGAATAAGGAGTTACATAAAGATATTCATTACAGCATTATTTGTAGTAGCATATTATTTTAAATAACCCAATCACCCACCAAGAGTGAAGTAAAATAAATTTTGTTAGATGCAACAAATTCCTATGTAGTTGCTAAAAAGAATGAGACAGACTTCTATGTATTAAACTGGAAAAATCTTGGGAAATCTTATTTACAAAATATAAATTTCATAGTATATATCTGTATTAACCTTTGGAGTACAAAAGTGTTAGGGGTAAGGGAGACACATGATTTATCAGGCATAGAATATTCAGTCATTCATAGAATCGATTCAACAAGTATTTTCTGAATGCCAATAGTTGTTTTAAGCATATAGAATACATAGATAAAATGTACAATTTTCAGTCGTCATGCAACTTACTTTCCATTGTGAAAGAGAGATAATAGACAAAAATAGCTAATAAATTAATTATCTGTCTTTGGGGGGTGCGGTTTCTTTGGTTAGTAGAAAAAATAAGCATGATCTGAGGCTTGGGAATCTAACTGGGGTGAAATTTTAAAGGATGGATAGGGTAAGTATTATTGAAGTAGAGCCTACGATATAGGAAAAAGCTGATAACAGTGATATTTTTCAGAAGGATTCCTAGAAGACTGGGACCCCAGGAAAATGATAGTTTTGACATAATATAGTTTTATATAATCTGTGAAATACATTTACTGTGAAACTGCATTAACTTTAGAAAAGCAGCAAGTTTATTTACACATATACATACACACACAAATTGCTCCAGATAAAGAACATGGTTTTAATGTGGTCATTCCTTTCTCTGTTCAATCTATATTCTCCTCTTAACATACATAAACATAGTAGACAGGCAGGAGCCTAATTGTTAGGTGGTCTCCTTATACCCACCCTAGATACTACTCATTAATTTCAGTCACAATGGCACTGTAAGGTATTTTGTTCCTGGAAATGGAACTAGAAAATTCAATCCATTTTTGCTGCATTCAGAGGCCAACAGCTATCACATTATAATGTGACACAGGTTATTTGGCTAGATTTTACTGGGAGAATATACAAAAAAGACTCAGTACAGCAAGCATAGTCAAACAAATTCAACTCATATTGCCAGAAGATTTTACTTTAGAGTAAATTTAACAAAAATGTTGATGTACTTTAACTGTAAAACTGCTTTATAATTCAGTGGCAACTTGATAATAACAATTCTTTTTTTTTTATTAAACTTTTATTTAATGAATATAAATTTCCAAAGTATAGCTTATGGGTTACAATGGCTTCCCCCCTCCCATAGCTTCCCTCCCGCCCGCAACCCTCCCCTTTCCCGCTCCCTTTCCCCTTCCATTCATGTAAAGATTCATTTTCAATTCTCTTTGTATACAGAAGATCAGTTTAGTATATATTAGGTAAAGATTTCAACATTTTGCCCATATAGCAACATCAAGTGAAAAAACTACCATTGGATTACTAATTATAGCATTAAATAGCAATGTACAGCACATTAAAGACAGAGATCCTACATAATTTTTTTTTCAAATTAATTAATTTTCTATGCCATTTCCATTTTAACACCAGGTTGTTTTTTTTTTTCATTTCCAATTCTCTTTATATACAGAAGATCACTTCAGTATATAATTAGAAAAGACCTTGTCAGTCTGTGCCCACACAGAAACGCAAAGTATAAAAATACTGTTTCAGTACCAGTCATAGCATCACTTGGCTTTAGATGACACATTAGGGACAGATCCCACATGGGGTGTAAGTACACAGTGGCTCCTGTTGCTGACTTAACAATTTGACACTCCTGTTCATGGCGTCAGTAATCTCCCTAGGCTCTAGTCATGAGTTGCCAGGGCTATGGAAGCCTTTAGAGTTCGCTGACTTTGATCTTATTCCGATAGGGTCATAGTCAAAGTGGAGGTTCTCTCCTCCCTTCGGAGAAGGGTACCTCCTTCTTTGATGGCCCCGTTCTTTCCACGGGGATCTCACTCACAGAGATCATTCATTTAGGTCTTTTTTTTTTTTTCCATGATATCTTGGCTTTCCATGCCTGCTATACTCTCATGGGCTCTTCAGCCAGATCTGAATGCCTTGAGGGCTGATTCTGAGGCCAGAGTGTTGTTTAGGACATCTGCCATCCTATGAGTCTGCTGTGTATCCCACTTCCCATGTTGGATCTTTCTCTCCCTTTTTGATTCTATCAGTTAGTATTAGCAGATACCTGTCTTGTTTGTGTGATCTCTTTGACTCTTAGAGCTATCAGAGCTATCAATTGTGAGCTGAAATTGATCACTTGGACTAGTGAGATGGCATTGGTACATGCCATCTTGATGGGATTGTGTTGGAATCCCCTGGCACATTTCTAACTCCACCATTTGCGGCCAGTCCGATTGAGCATGTTCCAAATTGTTCATCTCCTCCCTCTCTTTTTCCACTCTTAGATTTAACAGGGATCACTTTTCAGTTAAAATTTAAACACCTAAGAATAATTGTGTGTTAATTACTGAGTTCAACCAATAGTACTAGAACCACAACAACAACAACAAATACTAAAAAGGATAAAGTATTACATTGTACATCTAAAGTCAGGACAGGAGCTGATCAGGTCATTGTTGCTTATAGTGTCCATTTCACTTAACAGGTTTCCCCTTTGGCGCTCAGTTGTCACCGATCAGGGAAAACAAATGATATTTTTCTCTTTGGGACTGGCTTAATTCACTCAGCATGATGTTTTCCAGATTGCTCCATCTTGTTGCAAATGACTGGGTTTCGTTGTTTCTTACTGCTGTATAGTATTCTATGGAGTACATGTCCCATAATTTCTTTATCCAGTCTATTGTTGATGGGCATTTGGGTTGGTTCCAGGTCTTAGCTATTGTGAATTGAACTGCAATAAACATTAATGTGCAGATGGCTTTTTTATTTGCCAAATTAATTTCCTTTGGGTAAATTCCAAGGAGTGGGATGGCTGGGTTGTATGGTAGGGTTATGTTCAGGTTTCTGAGGAATCTCCAGATAGACTTCCATAGTGGCTTAACCAGTTTGCATTCCCACCAACAGTGGGTTAGTGTCCCTTTTTCCCCACATCCTCTCCAGCATCTGTTGTTGGTAGATTTCTGAATGTGAGCCATTCTCACCGGGGTGAGATGGAACCTCATTGTGGTTTTGATATGCATTTCTCTGATTGCTAGTGATCTTGAACATTTTTTCATGTGTCTGTTGGCCATTTGGATTTCCTCTTTCGAAAAATGTCTATTGAGGTCCTTGGCCCATCTCTTAAGTGGGTTGTTTGTTTTGTTGTTGTGGATTTTCTTGATTTCTTTGTAGATTCTGGTTATCAATCCTTTATCTGTAGTATAGTTTGCGAATATTTTTTCCCATTCTGTTGGTTGCCTCTTCACTTTCCTGACTGTTTCTTTTTTTTTTTCTTTTTCTTTTTGACAGGCAGAGTGGACAGTGAGAGAGAGAGACAGAGAGAAAGGGCTTCCCCCTGCCGTTGGTTCACCCTCCAATGGCCGCCGCGGTAGCGCGCTGCGGCCGGCGCACCGCGCTGTTCCGATGGCAGGAGCCAGGTGCTTCTCCCGGTCTCCCATGGGGTGCAGGACCCAAGGACTTGGGCCATCCTCCACTGCACTCCCTGACTGTTTCTTTTGAAGTACAGAAACTTCTCAATTTGATGCAATCCCAAATGTTAATTTTGGTTTTGACTGCCTGTGCTGTTGGAGTATTTTCCAGGAAGTCTTTGCCTGTGCCTATATATTGCAGGTTTTCTCCAATGCTCTCTAATAATTTGATGGTTTCGGGTCGTAGATTTAAGTCTTTAATCCATGTTGAGTGAATTTTTGTGTAAGGTGATAGGTATGGGTCTTGCTTCAAGCTTCTGCATGTGGAAATCCAATTTTCCCAGCACCATTTATTGAATAGACTGTCCTTATTCCAGGGATTAGATTTGGATCTTTGGTCAAATATAAGTTGGCTGTAGATGTTTGGATTGATTTCTGGTGTTTCTATTCTGTTCCATTGGTCTATCCATCTGTTTCTGTACCAGTACCATGCTGTTTTGATAACAACTGCCCTGTAGTATGTCCTAAAATCAGGTATTGTGATGCCTCCGGCTTTGTTTTTGTTGTACAGGATTGCTTTGGCTATTCGAGATCTTCTGTGTCTCCATATGAATTTCAGCATCATTTTTTCTAGATCTGAGAAGAAGGTCTTCGGGATCTTGATGGGTATTGCATTGAATGTATAAATTGCTTTTGGGAGAATAGACATTTTGATGATATTGATTCTTCCAATCCATGAGCATGGAAGATTTCTCCATTTTTTGGTATCCTCTTCTATTTCTTTCTGTAAGGTTTTGTAGTTTTCATCGTAGAGATCTTTAACGTCTTTGGTTAAGTTTATTCCAAGGTATTTGATTGTTTTTGTAGCTATTGTGAATGGGATTGATTTTAGAAGTTCTTCCTCAGCCGTGGCATTGCCTGTGTATACAAAGGCTGTTGATTTTTGTGCATTGATTTTATATCCTGCTACTTTGCCAAACTCTTCTATGAGTTCTAATAGTCTCTTAGTAGAGTTCTTTGGGTCCCCTAAATAAAGAATCATATCATCTGCAAAGAGGGATAGTTTGAGTTCGTCCTTCCCGATTTGTATCCCTTTAATTTCTTTTTCTTGCCTAATAGCTCTGGCCAGAACTTCCAGAACTATATTGAATAGCAGTGGTGAGAGAGGGCATCCCTGTCTGGTACCAGATTTCAGTGGAAATGCTTCCAACTTTTCCCCATTCAATAGGATGTTGGCCGTGGGTTTTTCATATATTGCTTTGATTGTATTAAGGAATGTTCCTTCCATACCCAGTTTGCTTAGAGTTTTCATCATGAAAGGGTGTTGTATTTTATCAAATGCTTTCTCTGCGTCTATTGAGAGAATCATATGGTTTTTCTTCTGCAGTCTGTTAATGTAGTGTATTACATTGATTGTTTTGTGAATGTTGAACCATCCCTGCATACCGGGGATGAATCCCACTTGGTCTGGGTGGATGATCTTTCTGATGTGTTGTTGCATTCTATTGGCCAGAATTTTATTGAGGATTTTTGCATCTATGTTCATCAGGGATATTGGTCTGTAATTCTCTTTTCAATGTTTCAAGTCCTTGTAGTAATTTCTGATGATTCTTTTTATTTCTGCGGCGTCTGTTGTTACGTTTCCCATTTCATCTCTGATCCTATTGATTTGGGTCTTTTCTCTTCTTTTTTTAGTTAGTTGGGCCAATGGGGTGTCAATTTTGTTTATTTTTTCAAAAAACCAGCTCCTCGTTTGGCTGATTTTTTGTAATGTTTTTTTGGATTCAATCCTGTTGATTTCTTCTCTGATTTTAATTATTTTTCTTCTCCTACTGGGTTTGGGTTTGGTTTGCTGCAGATTTTCTAGATCCTTGAGGTGACTTGAAAGCTCATCTATTTGGTGCCTTTCCAATTTCTTGATGTAGGCACCTATTGATATAAACTTTCCTCTTAACACTGCTTTTGTTGTATCCCATAGGTTTTGGTATGTTGTGCTGTTATCCTCATTTACTTCCAGAAAATTTTTGATTTCTCTTTTAATTTCTTCTATGACCCATTGTTCATTCAGGAGCATGTTGTTCAATCTCCATGTGTTTGCACGTGCTCTAGGGATTCCTGAGTTTTCAATTTCCAATTTCATTCCTTTGTGGTCTGAGAAGCTGCATGGTATGATTCTAATTCTTTTGAATTTGCTGAGACTTGCTTTATGGCCTAGTATGTGGTCAATCCTAGAGAGGGTTCCATGTACTGCTGAGAAGAATGTAAAGTCCTTAGATGTAGGATGAAATGTTCTGTAGATATCTGTTAGATCCATTTGGGCTATAGTGTCATTTAAATCTACTGTCTCCTTGTTGATCTTCTGTCCTGTTGATCTGTCTATCTCTGAGAGTGGAGTATTGAAGTCCCCCAGTACTATTGTATTGGGGTCTAAGTCTCCCTTTAAGTCCCTTAACAAGTCTTTTAAATAAGCTGGTGCCCTGTAATTAGGTGCATATACGTTGATAATCGTTATATCTTCCTGTTGAATGGATCCCTTAATCATTATATAGTGCCCCTCTTTGTCTCTCCTAACAGTTTTTGTGGTAAAGTTTATGTTGTCCGATATTAAGATGGCTACGCCCGCTCTCTTTTCATTTCTGTTGGCGTGGTATATCTTTTTCCAGCCTTTCACTCTCAGCTTGTATGGATCATTGTTGGATAGATGGGTTTCTTGTAAGCAGCAAAAGGATGGGTTTTGTTCCTTAACCCAATCAGCCAATCGGTGTCTTTTAACTGGACAGTTCAAGCCATTAACATTCACTGTGACTATTGAGAAGGAGTAACTTTGCCCTGCCATTTGCCAAAGATATTTTCTAGTATCTGGTTTGAGATTCCTGTGATCTTTTGCTGTGAGGTTTCCTTCCTTTACCTTCTTTCATATTGGTGACCGTGTTTCTGTGTTTCTGTGTGTAAGACATCTTTAAGCATCTTTTGCAGGGCAGGACGAGTGGCGACAAATTCTTTCAATTTCTGTTTGCTGTGAAAGGTCTTAATTTCACCTTCATTCACAAATGAGAGCTTTGCAGGATATAATATTCTGGGCTGGCAGTTTTTCTCTCTTAGTACCTGGGCTATATCTCGCCATTCTCTCCTGGCTTGTAGGGTTTCTGATGAGAAATCAGCTGTAAGTCTAATTGGAGATCCTCTGAGAGTAATCTGGCGTTTCTCTCTTGCACATTTTAGGATCTTTTCTTTGTGTTTCACTGTGGTGAGTTTGATTACGACGTGTCGTGGTGTGGATCTCTTTTGATCATGTTTATTAGGGGTTCTCTGAGCTTCCTGTACTAGGATGTCTCTGTCCTTCTCCAAACCTGGGAAATTTTCTGCTAGTATCTCACTAAAAAGGCCTTCTAATCCTTTCTCCCTCTCCATGCCTTCAGGAACTCCTAGAACCCGAATGTTGGGTTTTTTAATAGTATCCTGTAGATTCCTGACAGTATTTTTTAGATTTCTGATTTCTTCTTCTTTTCTTTGATTTGACTGTTTCCTTTCCTGTTCTCTGTCTTCTAATTCCGATATTCTCTCTTCTGCTTCACCCATTCTGTTTTTAAGGCTCTCTAATGTGTTTGCCATTTGATCTATTGAGTTCTTCATTTCATTGTGGTTTTTTGTCACTATCGCAAATTCCTGTTCCACTAGTTTTTTCATTTCATTTTGATTCCTCCTTAATATTTCATTTTCACGGGAGAGATTTTCTATCTTGTCCATTAAGGATTTCTGTAGTTCAAGAATTTGTTTTTGAGAACTTCTTAATGTTCTTATCAATTTTTTGAAATCTGCTTCTTTCATTTCCTCTATTTCTTCATCTTCATAATCTTGCATTGGCATGTCTTGTTCACTTGGGGGCGTCATAGTGCCTTCCTTATTCTTGGTACCTCCGCTTCTATGTTTCTTGCTTGGCATGTTAGAGATAATTTGTGGTGTTTTTGTTTTTGTTTTTTTCTCTCGTTATACTATGCCTCTAAGTGAGCTGTCTGCTTTGTTGGAGCCTTAGGGGCTGTGATGGGTGTGGCCAGAGAGCTATGCTTGTTTCTTGAGGTTTAAGGCTGTGTAAAGAGCGACTCTCCCAGATTACTTGCTCCTTGCTGGCTCGCTCTCTCTCTCTCTCTCTCTCTTTTTTTTTTTTTTTTTTTTTGACTCAGTTGGGAGTGGAGTTGAGGGTAGTTGAAATCTGGCCTCTGTGAGTATTCGTTTGATCTACCCCTGGGACCATACACAGGGTTTATGCAGCCCTCAATGTGTTCTCCAGTTTCACTAAAGATACTGCGTTTGGCTGAGCTTTACCTATGTAAAATCGCAGTGCTCTTTGTTTTGCTTGGTGAGTGAAGGGAGAGGCCTCTGTTCCCCCTCCCCCCAATGTCTCGGACTTCTCAGTTCTTTGTCTTACCCTCCTGGGTTCCCGCGCTGGCGAGATTCTGTGGCTCTGGCTCCTCTCCCGCCGCTGCCGCTCGGCTCGTCTCGGTTGGTTTTCCACGCGGTGGGTTCCCTATAAGTCCTCTGTGTCTCATCCACAAGATCCGGAAGCGTTTCCTCTGCAGTTTTTTTCTTGAGTCTTTTCCTGAGGCTACAGTAATTCCACTTTTATGAAAGTTTATTTTCCCAAACTAAGGCACACCTCCTCACTATCCGCCATCTTGGCTCCGCCCCGATAATAACAATTCTATGCTTCCTTTTAGAAAAAAAAATAGCTTGGGTTTATTATTTTGTGCAGAATACATTTTTGAACACAGTGCATAAGGAATCCTCAATATAAACATCAGTATAATCAACAATGATTTAGGAATCATTAGGGTAAACACTGTTTCAAAAGGGGCTAAATTCCCTATTTTTTCTAGAGTGAAGAAAAGCAGTAAGGTTTGTGGGTCCAGTGCTTTGCCATAGCAGGTAAAGCTGCTGCCTGTGGCACTGGCATCCCATATGGGCACCGGTTCAAGTTCCAGCTGCTTCACTTCCGATCTAGCTCTCTGTTACCATGCTTGAAGATGGCCCAAGTCGGAGACCCAGAGGAAGCTCCTGGTTCCTGGTTTTGGATCGGACCAGCTCTGGCCATTGCAGCCATTTCAGGAGTAAACCAGAAGATGGAAGATTCTCTCTCTCTCTCTTTCAAATAAATAAATCTTTTTTAAAAAAGGAGGGGAGTGTCCAGTGCTGTGGCGTAGTAGACTAAGCCTTTACCTGCACGTTGGCATCCAATATGGGTGCTAGTTCATGACTTGGCTGCTCCTCTTTTGATCCAGCTCTCTGCTTATGGCCTGGGAAAGCAGTAGAAGAAAGCCCAAGTGCTTGGGCCCCTGGAGGAAGCTCCTGGCTCCTGGCTCCTGGCTCCTGGTTTTGGATTGGCCCAGCTCCAGCCATTGCAGCCATTTGAGGAGTAAACCAGCGGATGGAAGATCTTTCTCTCTGTCTCTCCCCTCTCTGTATTTCTACCTCTCAAATGAATAAATAAAATCTTTTTTAAAAAAGGTTTGCATGTGCTATTGGGAACAAGGCATTCTTAGAGGAACAAGGGAAGAAATCAGTTTGCAGAAATGGTTTTAATAAAGATAAAAGAGTCAAGGAATGAAAGCATTTAACAGTTGGTCCCAATAACTGTTGCACTAGTGATAAGTTAACAAATAACTCATGTGTCTCAGACACATTTTGAAGTCTTTGTAAAGATTGATCAATGGAAGCTGCAGGATCCCAGCCAGTCTTGAAACAACTTCTACCTTAGTGGTTGGCTGGCTGAGGAAGGCTACACAGGATGGCAGGCATAGAATGCAGTGTTGCACTAGAGAGCAAGTCCTACAGGAATTACTGTCCAGCAGACTGTACACTTGACCATGGACCTGTTTGCACTGCAGGAGAGTGAAAACAGATGGTCAAGGAAGGAAAGGGCTTGAAGATATTAATGTAATGCTCATAGGTAGGCATTAGTGCACCATTGCACTATCTTATAACTGTTATTTGACAGATAAGAAAATAGATCATTTAATATTTTTGATGACAAATACACCAATAGAGAAACTAGATTTGACTTTCATTGGTATTCAATTTCATCATTTTACATTTTTAAAAAGCAGCACATGGATTATACATAAATGCCACTTCCTGTACGAATGGGACCATTACTTTCTGAATAATAAATACTAACAGCATGAAACAAAGTATGCAGCACTTTGCACTTCTTTGCAACAAAAAGTAGAAAAACGTCTCCATAGGCATGGTTAAAAAACCATTGTTTAAGAATAGAAAACACAGAGCAATCAATTACTTTCAGAAGGAGACTAACCTTAAATGCTTCTCACTAGAGAGGTGACATGGGAAGCAATTGTTTTATACCTCTACATTTTTTAGATTAAGAAAAACATTAACTATTGAAATGTGACAGGAAACTTCCAGAATTAAAATCAGTGAGTGCAAAATTGGACTATAAGCCACAGATAGGTTCAAAATGCAAATTTGTCATCAAGATATAAAATTTCATATTAGAAAAATAATCTGTGATCCATCTATAACATTGTTAACTTTCAGTTTAATGTACTATGATAGCTATTATCTACATAATAAATTTTGATTAGTATTAGAAATGGTGAATTCCACACTTAAGCATGCTGAAATTCCCTTTTCATTTATACTTTTAAAATGAGTTGGAAACCATACAATAAAATAAGAAACACTTAGTAACTCTGGGGTCTTTGAGATGATCTTTCCCTTTTGGTGAAATACAGAATTAACTTAAAGTTGTTTGCCTGACAATGGGAAAACAGATTCAGAATTCTGCTATCATTCAAATCAGATAAATCTGACAGGGATCAAGATTTCTGTTATAGTGTATGATAAATACAATTTGCTATAATATGCATAGCAGCATGTATTTTTAAAATGTATTTCTTTTACATATTTGAAAGGCAGAGAAATAAATGGTGGGGGACCAGGAGAAGACCAAGAGATATCCCCCATACAATGGCCACTCCCAAAATATCCTGGAGCCGGGAGTCATGATACAATCTTTGCCTCCCATATGAAGGGTAGGGGCACAACAAATTGGGTCATCAGTGTTCCTCCCAGGGTGTATATTACTAGGGTAATAGAAAAACTAAAAAAAGAATCAACAAATGAAAATGACAATATAACATACCAAAACTTATGGGATACAGCAAAAGTGGTGTTAAGAAGGAAGTTTATGGGGCCGGCGCCGTGGCTTACTTGGTTAATCCTCCACCTATGGAGCCGGAATCCCATATGGGTGCCGGGTCCTAGTTCCGGTTGCTCCTCTTCCAGTCCAGCTCTCTGCTGTGGCCCGGAAGGGCAGTGGAGGATGGACTAAGTGCTTGGGCTCCTGTACCCACATGGGAGACCAGAAAAAAATCACCTGGCTCCTGGCTTCAGATCGGCGCAACACGGGTCGTAGCGGCCACTTGGGGAGTGAACCAACGGAAGGAAGACCTTTCTCTCTGTCTCTCTCTCTAACTGTCTATAACTCTACTTGTCAAAAATAAAAAAAAAAAAATAAAAAAGAAGGAAGTTTATAGCAATTGGTGCTTTCCAAGAAATTGGAAAGGCACCAAATAAATGAGCTATCAATGCATCACAATGACACAGGAAAACAACAAAAAACAAACCCTAAAATAGTAGGAGGAAGTAAAGTTAAAATTAGAGGAGAAATAGCCAAAATTGAAATGAAAAAACAATATAAAATATCAGTGAAATGAAGATCGGGTTTTTTGAAAAAAATAAACAAAATTGATACATCATTGGTCTGACTAACCAAAAAAGAAAAAAAAAGAAGAAGAAGAAGAAGGACCCAAACCAGTGGAATCAGAGATTAAAAAGGAAATATAGGCTGGCACCATGGCTAATCCTCTGCCTGCAGCGCCGGCAACCCAGGTTCTAGTCCCGGTCAGGGCGCCAGATTCTGTCCTGGTTGCTCCTCTTCCAGTCCAGCTCTCTGCTGTGGCCCAGGAGTGCAGTGGAGGATGGCCCAAGTGCTTGGGCCCTGCACCTGCATAGGAGAACAGGAGGAATCACCTGGCTCCTGGCTTCGGATCGGTGCTGTGTACTGGCTGCAACGCGCTGGCCATAGCGGCCACTTGGGGGGTGAACCAACGGAAATAGGAAGACATTTCTCTCTCTCTCTCTTTTTCTCTCTCTCTCTCCCTCTCTCTCTCTTTCTCACTGTCTAACTCTGCCTGTCAAAAAAAATTTAAAAATTTAAAAAAATGAAAAAAGGAAATATAACAACAGAAATAAAAAGAATCGCCAGAGGTTACTACAAAGAGCTATATGTCAATAAATCAGAAAATCAAGAAGAAATAGATAGATTGCTGAACACATACAACCTACCAAAATAGAGCCATGAAGTCATAGATAACCTAAACACACCAATTCCAAGGCGGAAATTGAATCAGTATTAAAGACCCTCCCAAAAAAGAAATGCCCAGGACCAGAAGGCTTCACTGCTGAATTCTACCAGACATTTAGAGAAGAACTAATTCCAATTCTTTTCAAGCTATTCAAACTATTGATATGGATGGAATTCTCCCAGTTCCTTCTATGAAGCCAGCATCACCATAATCCATAAATGAGAAAAAGAAACAACAGGGAAAGAAAACTGTAGACCAATGTCCCTGATGAACATAGATGCAAACATCCTCAACAAAATACTAGCTAATTGAATGCAATAACGCATCAGAAAGATCATTCACCCTGAACAAGTTGGATTTATCCCTGGTATGCAGGGATGGTTCAATATATGCAAATCAATGAAAATGATCCATCACGTTAACAAACCAAGAATAAAAACCATAGAATTATCTCAATAGATACAGAGAAAGCATTTGATAAAATACAACATCTTTGCATGATGAAAAATGTTTTTTTTGAAAAAATAAACAAAATTTATACATCACTGGCCAAACTAACCATAAATACAAAGTTAAACACAAAAATTAAATGGGTGTAGAAGGATAGTCCTCAGCACAATCAAGGCAATTGATAACAAACCCACAATCAGCATCTTATTGAATGGGAAAAAGCTGGCAGGACCTCCCGCCTCCCCAAGATCTGGAACCAGACAAGGATGCCAAGTCTCACTATTGCTATTCAATATAATCCTGCAAATTTTAGCCAGAGCCATTTGGCAAGAAAAAGAAATCAAAGGGATACAAATTGGAAAGGATGAAGTCAAACTATCCCTACATGCAGATGAAATAATACTATATAAGAGAACCAGTGGACTCCACTAAGAGACTATTAAAACTCAAAGAGTTTGGTAAGGTGGCAGGATATAAAATTAATACACAAAAATCTATATCCTTTGTACAGACAACGCCATACCTGAAAAAGAAGTTCTGAGATCAATTTCCTTTATAATAGCTAAAAAATTAAATACCTTGAAATAAATTTAACCAGGGAATTGACATCTCTCTATGATGAAAATCTCAAAACATTAACGAAAGGGAAAAAAGAAACAAAGAAATGGAAAAATGTTTCATGATCATGGATTGGAAGGATCAATATTATAAAAATTTCCATACTAATGAAAGCAATTTACATATTGTAGCATTCTCAATTAAAATACCCATGACATTCATATCAGATCTAGAAAAAACAATGCTAAAATTCATATGGAAACAAAAAAGACCATGAATATCTAAAGCAATCTTGTACAACAAAAACAAAGCCAGAGGTATCACAGTACCAGATTTTAAGACATACTAAAGAGCAGTTATATAAGACTAGACTTTCAGGGATCATTTCTGTAATTCGCTACTAGAGAAGTTTCTCTGAATGTGTAGAGCATTGGAAACCATGAGGAGGAGGCAGCGCAGCGTCATCCCTTGAGCGTGAAGCCAGCTCTTGGTGCTGCCTTGCTATGGCTGCCATTTGCCATTGATGATCATTCTCATCTCTCCTCAGGGACTGAGAGGGGGAGGATATAGTCTGAGTGGTAAAAAAACAAAACAAAACAAAAAGTAAACACAAATAAAAGAGCAGTTATAATCAAAACAGCCTGGTACTGGCACAAAAATAGACATGTAGAACAATGTAATAGTATAGAAGCTCCATAAATCAATCCACCCATCTATAAGCAACTAATCTTTGAAAAAGGAATTAAAATCAATCCCTGGAGAAAGGAGAGTTTCTTTAACAAATGATGCTTGGAAAATTGGATCTCCACATGCAGAAGTATGAAACAATACACCTGTCTTTCACCTCACACAAAAATCCAATCAAAACAGATCAAGGACCTAAATCTATGATACTATTAAATTACTAGAGAATGTTGGGGAATCTCTGCAAGACATTGACATAGATAAAGACCTCTTGGAAGAGACTCCAGAAGAACAGGCAATCAATGCCAGTGTTGATGAATGGGATTATATCAAGCTGTGAAGCTTCTGTACTGCAAAAGAAACATTCAGCAAAAAGAGGAAATCGACAGAACGGGAGAAAATATTTGCAAATTATGCAATTGATAAAGCATTAATGCCCAGAATCCATAAAGAGATAAAGAAATTCAACAACAGCAAAACAATCTAGTAAAGAAGTGGGCAAATGACCTGAACAGCCATTTTACAAACCAGGAATTCAAATGACCAACAGACACATGAAAAAATGCTTGGGATCACTGGCCATCAGGAAAATGCAAATCATAACCCCCCAGTTAGAATGACTCTCATACAGAAATCAACAAAAAACAAATGCTGGTAAGGATCTGGGGGGAAATGTGCCCTAATCTTCTGTTGGTCAGAATGTAAAATGGTGCAGCTACTGTTGAAGACAGTATGGAGATAGCTCAGAAATTTAAAATAGATCTACCATATGATCCTGCAATCTCTGTCCTTGGAATTTACCCCAAGAAAATGGAACCAACACGTGAATGTGTTTTCTGTAACCCCATGTTCATTGCAGTTCAATTCACAGTAGCTAAGGTATGGAATCAATCTGATGTCCATCAACTGATGACTGGATAAAGAAATTATGGGATATGTACACTATGGAATACCTCTCAGCTGTAAAAAAAATAATGAAATCTTGTCTTTTGCAATAAAATGTATGCAACTAGAAACCATTATACTTGGTGAAATAAACCAGTCCACAAAAGACAAATACCATATGTTTTTTCTGATCTGTGGTAACTATCAGAGTAGTTAAAATGTAATTTATTGGAGTGAAATTGACATTTTGAGATTCAATGATCATTTATGGCCCTTGTTGAGAAAGTGATTTTTTTCTTCATACTATTTATTGAATACTTAGTGTAAGATTAATCTTATGAGTATAAAGTAAACTGATAATAGATATATGTAAAAATTAAGCAAGGAAGGCTGGCACTGTGGCTCAATAGGCTAATCCTCCGCCTGCAGCACCGGCAACACAGGTTCTAGTCCCGGTCGGGGCACCGGATTCTGTCCCGGTTGCTCTTCTTCCAGTCCAGCTCTCTGCTGTGGCCCGGGAGTGCAGTGGAGGATGGCCCAAGTGCTTGGGCCCTGCACTCGCATGGGAGACCAGGAGAAGCCCCTTGCTCCTGGCTTCATATCAGCGTGGTGCGCTGGCCACAGTGTGCCAGCCACAGCGGCCATTGGAGGGTGAACCAACGGAAAAGGAAGACCTTTCTCTCTATCTCTCTCACTGTCCACTCTGCCTGTCAAAAAAAAAAAAACGATAAAAAAATTAAGCAAGGAAATAGGACAGGGACGAGGAAGAAGGGAGGGACCACAGGCCAAAAAAATGGGAGGGTGTGAAGTAACACCATGGTCCTAAATTTGTATAATGAAATATATAAAGTTTGTTTATATTAAATAAATTTTAAAAATCTTGATTTATGACTTCTGTTACCAAATTAGAAATTCTATTACCCATTTTAGTAGCTAGTATATTTGGTGCTAAAACTTTTGAAATCCATCTGAGCCGTCAAAGAAGGAGGTGCCTTTCTCTGAAGGGAGGAGAGAACTTCCACTTTGACTATGACCTTGTCTAAATAAGATTGGAGTTGGCAAACTCAAAAGGCTTCCATAGCTTTGGCAACTCATGACAAGAGCCTAGGGAGATTACTGACGCCATAAACAAGAGTGTCAATTGTTAAGTCAACAACAGGAGTCACTGTACACTTACTCCTCATGTAGGATCTCCATCCTTAATGTGTTATACAATGTGAATTAACGGTATAACTAGTACTCAAACAATATTTTACACTTTGTGTTTCTGTGTGGGAGCAAACTGTTGAAATCTTTAAAATATACTAAATTGATCTTCTGTATATAAAGATAATTGAAAATGAATCTTGATATGAATGGAATGGATGAGGGAGTGGAGATGGGAGGGTTGTGGGTGGGAGGGAAGTTATGGGGTGAAAAAGCCATTGTAATCCAAATTCTGTACTTTGGAAATTTTTATTTATTAAGTAAAAGTTGAAAAAAAGTTTGTGGTGATAGATTAGACAACTATTCTCCATTTAAAAGCCCACAATGACCATTATGTCAAACTGCTTATAAAAACAGTGAGAATATCCTAGCCTTCCCTTTTTCAAATGTCAGAAGTTTATCCAGTAGCTTGTAGGAAATAGGATTGTATCCTTGTTTTTATTAATTGACAAATTGAGGAAAGTCAGTAGAAGATAAACAAATATACATATGTCTTGTAACATGTTACAGTATAAGCAAACTTACAAAATAAAATCAACCTATTATTTTTAACATGAAATTTTTATTGAAGATACTTGTGACTTCACATGTAGTTATAAGAAATAAGAGAAATCGGCCAGCGCCGTGGCTCAACAGGCTAATCCTCCGCCTAGCGGCGCCAGCACACCTGGTTCTAGTCCCGGTTGGGGCGCCGGATTCTGTCCTGGTTGCCCCTCTTCCGGGCTAGCTCTCTGCTATGGCCCGGGAAGGCAGTGGAGGATGGCCTAAGTGCTTGGGCCCTGCACCCCATGGGAGACCAGGAGAAGCACTTGGCTCCTGCCTTCGGATCAGAGCGGTGCGCAGGCCGCAGCGCGCCAGCCGCGGTGGCCACTGGAGGGTGAACCAACAGCAAAGGAAGACCTCTCTCTCTGTCTCTCTCTCACTGTCCACTCTGCCTGTCCAAAAAAAAAAAAAAAAAGAAATAAGAGAAATCCTTCCACATTCTACTCAGTGGAAGCATTTAGTATAATTATAGGATAATATCACAACTGAAATATTGTGAGGGGGGTGGTAAGCTCTGTACAGATTTATTAACTATGCATGTTAATTTATGAACAGTTCTAACACCACAATAATCTTTCATATTGTCTTCTTATGTTTTGTAAATATTTATTTATTTTCATCTTCTTAAAATGCAGGGTGACAGGGAGAGGGAGAGAGAGACAGAGACAGAGACAGAGTTGTCTTGCATCTGTTAGTTCTGTCCCCTAATGCCCACAGCAGCCTGGGCTAGACCAAGCCAAAGCAAGGAGCCAGGGACTTCATGTGGGCCTTTCTAGTGGATGGCAGGGTTTGTTCTTTAGACATCATCTGCTGCCTCCTAGGTACATTAGGAGGGAGCTCGTTTGGAAGCCAGGTGTAGGCTGGTTTAGATCCCAGACATTCCCATTTGAGATGTGGGCATACGACTTACTGGCTTACCCCACTGAGCTACAATACCTGACCTGAAGCTGTCTTGTGATTGTTCCTTTATAAACCCTCGTGAGAGAATTGCGACATCTAATCTATCTAGGTGTTGGTATCAGTTGGTTGCTTTTTCTCATTAAAGTTATGATTTTCTGGGTTCTTGATATGACATGTCATTTTTTAAATATATATATCTTGTGCATCCTGTCTGTTCTGTTAGGAGACTCTGGGTCCTATTTAATTCTTTTATTTTAGCAGTAGTTGCCCTGTTTGGGACAAGATGCAGTTCTTGACTGCTTTAATGGGATGTTTTCGATGGCAGATTATTTAGAGCCCTTAAGGTGCTGGTTGGTCTGATTGATTTATCACATTCCACTGGGGCTGTCACTGGTCTGTTCTGGTGCTGCCCAAACAAATGGAAGGGGTTTCCTAGGCTGAGCCCCAGTGTCTCTCAGTGAGGAGCACGATGGGATACTCGCTTCCCTGAGTCTCTGATATGAAAAGATAGGGAAGCATCCTGGACCAGGCTGCCAGGCTACTGCCTTGCTGAGGACCTCTGTTGCCCACTCCAGGACTGAAGAAGGAGAATCTCAGAAACACAAGGACAACAAGGCTTCCCCAAATGGGCTTCTTGGTGGACCTGGGTCCCTTAATCTGGCTTCATACATCTTATTCAGATAAACACATCAGGTAATGCACTGTATATTTTTCTAAAAATACCATAGAAAAATGATAAATATTTGAGGTGAAAGATAAGCTTGCCCTGATTTGAACATTATACAACATATATATCTATCAAAACATCATATAATAGTCTATAAATATGTACAAGTTTTATGTCTCAGTTAAAAACAAAGTGAAAAATAAAATTCTAATGATGATGCTTACATAAAGTCAGCTTAGTTCTGATTGGGCATATGTCTAGGCAACTGAGTTTTCAGTATCATAACCATTTGTTATCTTGTCTCCTGAAATGATACCATCCAATGAGTATTGACTGAGGGTTGATACTGAGCTGGAGAAAGGCCTAGAAGTGGGTCATTTTACCTTGATCATTGATTTTTATCAAACTCTTGCATATAGGAGGTAATGGAGACTTATCAGATTTGAAGGTAACACAAGACTCAGTAAGATTGCTAATCTAATGAATAAGTGAAATCAGGATCCCAGACAGGTAGAACAGTAGACAGAAATTAACAATTGGATAAGGATAGATATAAATTTACATGGAAGGAATGACTCTGGTTTCTTAATAAATCTAACTTTCACTTTGAAACATCACACTTTCCCCCAGCTATTATGGATGTTTTACTTCTTATAGTCAGAGTAATTTTGCTTCAAGAATGAAATGTATAATTTAAAACATTTCATAGGCCCCAATTCTGCTTTGAATTGTTGACCTCTGACATAAAGTCTTTGATTTTACTATTGTGTTTCAGAAATTAATGGTGTGCTTAAAAGTCAGACTTCTTAGGTTAAAATCCTGTCTTCATCACTCACCAGGTACATGGCTTTGAAAAAAAGTAAACTGATGCCTTGCATTGTCTTAGTGTCAAATGAGGTTAATTTGGGGATCTATTACATAATCTTGCTGTAAGTGATAGGAGAAATGTATGTAGAACACTTAAAATCATAGCTGGCATATGATGATAGCTATTAATATAATGAAGACAAAGTTGAAAGACCACAGGTTTTCAAAACTTGGCTTTATTATTGTTCTTAACTTCATTGAGATTTCTTCATATGCAAAATAAATATATAAAAACTGATTCTGTAAAGATGTCGTATAATATCAAAATGAGTAAGAATATCTATGAAATTACAGTGTGAATGATGCACACTAGTTGTATATCTCTTGGTGTGCTCTGGTCTCAGTTGGGGTCAGTTGTGAGAAATATTTTAACCAACATTCAGGGTCCTATTTTTTACCTTCACACACATGTCATGGATTCTTTATTTTATGGAGCTCTACAACTAATGAACTAAGATTCTTGTGTTTTTATCCATTCAAGTATTCATATAATCAGAACTTCAGGACTAGATAATAATAATAAATAACACTTATTGAGCATTTCCTGTGCTTTAACTTCTGGATAATTACTGAACATCAATATGATGAAATCCTCACGACCATTTTGTGAGGTATCTTATTTTCATTTTCATTTTTTTAATTTAAGAGACAGAAGCACAGAGAAAGAAATACACAGAGAGATCTCCTATCTACTAGTTCACTCGTCAAGTGCCTGCCATGGCCTGGGGAAATGAAACCAGGGGCCAGGAACTCAATCCAGATCTCCATGTGCCCGCCAGAACCCAAATACTTGAATCATCACTGTTGCCATCCAGGGTGTTCATTAGCAGGAAGCTGAAATCAGGGATTAGATCCAAGTACTCTTATGTAGAATGCAGGCTTGTTAATTACAATCTTAGCCTCTAGGTAAAATACACACACCTTACTTTCATTTTTAGAGGAGAAGCCAAGTCCTACAGAGGTAAATAAGTTGCCTTTTCATATCTTGCAAATAAGAGTCAGAATCACAAGTCTACCTGACCTCAAAGCTGAAGTTTTTTTATTACACTGTCCTCAGGAGACTCCCAAGCCAGAAAATTTGGAGTCATCATAGATCATTCACTAACTTTCCCATCTTAGCACTTCTTTTATCCATCCACTAAAACTCGTCCATTGTCCATCCTCAGTTCATAGCTCTCCTCTTCTCTATCACTACTTCCCATGCAGTCTTCTTTGATTCTGGCAATGCTCAGTGAGCTGATCTCTCTGCACAAGCCTCCCTCCAACCTTGTGTTCACAATGCCAACAGAGAAATCTTTCTAAAATTACAACGATTTTCTTCTACCAGTTCCATTTCTCATGGTTTTTAACGTGGCATACAAGTTGCCTTTCTTATCTCACTTAGGTCTCCGTTATTCTTGTTCTCTGCCTATCCCATTTAATTTTCACTGATATCAGTCTATTTCTATTGCATAGCATGCTGTGTCACTTCCTACCTTGGTGCCTTTGTACATTTTTTTTTCCACTTGGAATGTCTCCTTGACCCTTCATCCCATACTTCTATATTTTTGGGATGAATTTTACCCCACCAACCATGATTTGAAAAAAGAGGAAAGGTTTCTAGGCAAAAATAAAATAAAACTGTAAAAAATGAAAAAAGAGGAAGAGTGGGATCTCTGTCCTTAATGTGCTGTACATTGTGATTTAATGCTATAACTAGTACTCAAATAGTATGTTTCACTTGTGTTTCAGTGTGGGTGTAAACTGTTGAAATCTTTACTTGATATATACTAAACTGATCTTCTGTATATAAAGAGAATTGAAAATGAATCTTGATGTGAATGGAAGGGGAGAGGGGAGGGTTGTGGGTGGGAAGGAAGTTATGGGAGGGGGAAGCCATTGTAATCCATAAGCTGTACATTGCAAATTTATATTCATTAAATAAAACTTAAAAAAATTAAACATAAATGTAAATTAACAAATTATTAATTAATATAAATGAATAGAAATATAAATTGAACATTAAATATTATTTAGGTACTGATATTTAAAACCTCTAAAATTTTTTAAAAATTAGAGAAATTTGAATACTGAGAATTTGATTAAATAAAGGAACATAGTTAATTTTGCTACTTATGAGAGAAATATCATAGTCATGGCTTTAAAAGTTTCTGCTTTATATATAAATGAAAGCATGTATGGGGAAATGATATAATACCTAAGACTTATTAAAAACATTCAGAAAATAAATTGAAGGGAGATCAACAAAAGCAGGATTGTAATGTTTCTAATTAGCAAAACTAGGTCATAAATACATGATTGTCTATTATACTACCTCATCTATTTTAAATCTGCAAATTCTATAATAAAAATTAAAAATTTTATTTATTTGAAAGTAGGAGAGAGAGAGAGAGAAATCCTTCATCCTCTGGTTAACTTCCCAAATGGACCAGGGCAAAGCTAGGAGCCTGGAACTCATTCTGGGTCTTCCATGTTGGTGGCAGAGATCCAACTACTTAAGCCATCACCTGCTACCTCTCAGAATGCACATTAGTTGGAATCTGGGATCACAAGTGGAGCCAGAAATTGCATCCAGGTACTCTGATATGGGATGTGGGCATCCCAAGTGGTATCTTAACTTTTGTACCAAACTACCGTTTCAAAAGTTAAACCTTTAAAAAGAGATACTGATGAATAAATCAGACCTATAATCTGTCCCTTCGTGCTTTGACTCCATCCCTCATTTCACTACCAGGAAGCTGTAACTGTGAAGCTGTAAAACACCTGCAGTTTCTGGGCCAGTGATGGGCTAGCAACACGGCAGAACTGTGGTTTTTGCCTTTAGCTACATGCTTTCCCATCCCCAGTGACTATTGGGTAACACCACCACCCCCAGGCTTCACACCCTCTCTTCATTCCCATCAGGTGCCTTTCTTCCTATTCCATGGGACAGACTCCCTTACACTGTTGGTCTTTCCAAATGAAAATAAATAAAAATACTGTGGTACACCAATAATACAATGCATATGTGGTATTCAATGCTAAAAAGGAATGAGTTGTCCAGCTGTGAAAGATGAATATTACTAAATGAAATAAACCAACCTAAAGAGGCTACATACTCTATGATTCCAACAATGTGGTATTGCAGAGAAAGTAAAATTATGGAGGGAGTGAAAAATCAGTGGTTGTCAGGGGTTAGGAAGGAGGCTGAAGAGTTGGAGCACAGGGGGTTGTTAGGGCAGGGAAACTCTTTTGTGTGACACTGTATAGTGAATACACGTCTATTCACTTGTCAAACCAGTAGAAGACACAATAGCAAGAAGAAACCCTATTGTAAATGGCGGACTTTGATTGATAATGATGTCAGTCTTGGTCCATCAATTGACACGACTATATCACATTGATTGGGATGTCAATAATGACACTGTGCACATGTTGGGGAAGGATACATGGAGACTCTGGACTTTCCACTAAATTTTGTTATGAATCTTAAACTTCTCTAAAAAAATAAATATCTTAATTTTAAAAATTGATTTATAGTTTCTTCTCTTTTTCCCTTTTGTCTTGATAATGAGATACCTATAATTCTGCCCATCTCTCACCAAATCTCAACATATAACTCATCACAAAGGCTGATGTATCACAGAAATCAGCAGAGAACCCTTTACACATGAAGAGTTGAATGGCACTCCAAATCCCGAAAGTAGGGCATTCTATAACCAGCCCATAGTAAACCCTCTCTGTCCAGTGCCTAATTCCTGCTTTGCTTGCAGTCTCCACTCAGCTGTGAAGAGAATATTTCCCATTTCTTAGTCTTATTTCTTCACTCAAAGTCAAGTGTCCTTATATTGTCATTATATTTTTCTTCCTTCACAATCCATTTTTCCATTTGTCTAAGCCTCATCACCACTAGCTTTCTTTTGTCAATGTCCCATAAGAAGCTGAGCTCCTCTTGCACAGAACTCTTACTGTCTGAGATTGCAGTGTCTACTTACTTGGCCCTGACCCTGTCTAAAGTCTGCCTGTGGAAGCAGAGTATGTGTATTCTACATCTATATCTCCAGGATCCTGCTTTTCCTATCACAGAACGTGAGCCCTCTATGTGTTAGTTAAATGGAAAGTAAATAATTTAGTCAGTGACATTGTTATTACTGAAATCCAGTATTAGCAATCATCCATGGGTATACAATGTTCCATTTGGCTCTAACATGTGAGGTAGAGCTTATTCTATATATCTATCCTTTAGCTCATCCTGGCAATAATTATAATTTTAATTCAATGTGATTAATGTTTAGTAGGCTGCCAGGTTCTATTGCTGGTTCTATAGGAAGGAGTACAAAGCAATCATCATAGCAAAACAGTAAAGATTTCAAAGAGTTTGCCACATAGGCATTTGATTTGCCTTCTTTACACTTGCAAGTACAATCCTAACTTTCCAAACTCCTTTATTTAGGGAATGAACCATACTTTCTGGCCTATCAAACAACCACTTTAAGAATCCTTGCAATTCTTGGACAGGCATTGTGGTGCAGTGGATTAAGTTGCCCTTTGGGATGCTTGATCTCATATCAGAGTGCCTAGGTTATAGTTCTGCCTCTGCTCATGGTACAGCTTCCTAGTAATGTGTGTCCTGGGAGGCAGCAGAAAACAGCTGAAGTACTTGGGTCCCTGTATCCACAAGGGAGATGCTGGTGATATTCTTAGTTCCTGGCTTCAGCCTGGACCACATTCAGCTGTTGTGAGCTTTTAGGGAGTAACCTGTACATAGAAGCTTTTCTTTCTTTCTTTTCTTTCTCTCTTCCTTCCTTCCTTCCCTCCCTCCTTCCTTCCTTCCTTCCTTCCTTCCTTTCTTTCTTTCTTTCTTTCTTTCTTTCTTTCTTTCTTTCTTTCTTTCTTTCTTTCTCTCTCTCTCTCTCTCTTTCTTTCCTTTTTCTCTTTCTTTCTTTCTTTTTCTCTTTCTTTCTTTTTCTCTTCTCTTCTCTTCTCTTTCCTTCCTGCCTTCCCTTCCTCCCTTCCTTCCTTCCTTCCTTCCTTCCTTCCTTCCTTCCTCTCTCCCTTTGTCCCTTTCTAATAAACAAAACTAAACTTCAAAACAAGAATTCTTGCAGTTGTTCCTCAAAAAGTAAAAAAAAAAAAAAAAAAG
Organism: Lepus europaeus; assembly: GCF_033115175.1. Taxonomy (NCBI): domain Eukaryota; kingdom Metazoa; phylum Chordata; class Mammalia; order Lagomorpha; family Leporidae; genus Lepus; species Lepus europaeus. The sequence continues at coordinate 130,631,233 of NC_084829.1, read as the reverse complement.
GCAATGTAACCATGAATTCTAAGTAGGCTGAGCAATTATTCCCCGCATTGACTGAGTGTATACATCTAAGCCTGGTCTATATGCAGAAGAGAAGTTTATGGTAGGGGAATGACTTATTCAAAATACAACAGTACAGAAAATGAAATGTTTTTGTGAGTTGCTCTCATTATAAGATACTCTAAAACACAAGAAATTATCAGGGCTTGACTTAGAACTTTGGTTCTCTCACCTGAAAAAAAAAATGATGTGTCTCTGTTGGTTTTAATCACTCATACACTGGAGTTTAAATGTACCATGGCCTCCCACTGCCAAAAATTAATTTGCACATGCATCAGGGCATGCACTAACTGCATGGCCTGGTTTCAGGGGAAATACGCCCGTGGTTATTTTGTGAGCTAATGTGAGCTTTTACATCAGCTCTGGGTCTTCCATTGGCTGGAATGCTGGGCTGTGACTCAGAAAACCTCCATTTCTATTTTTGCCTTTTTCACTGACTTAATATGTGACCTCAATCTTTTAACCCCTCTCTGCCTCAGCGTCTTCACCTGTGCTATGCACTTCAAATTTATACAAGAAAAATATAATCGTGAAATATTGCTTAGTAGGAAAAATCAGTATTTTCTCAGAGGAAGAATAGTCATTTTTATACCTCAGTTCCATGCACCGATTCTTTGTAAGCTACATTAAAAAAAAGAAGTCACAAAGGAAGATGAGCAAAGATCTAGCAAATGACATGTGAAAATGACCCTGCTAGGCACTGTGATAATCACCGATATTGTCACTGCTCAAAATGCTGAATTCAGAGTGTTTCCTTAGGATCGAAATGCCACAGTCTGGATTTCTGTCTGGCTACATATGTCATTCACATAGCAACATAATGGGAAGGAAAAAAATGATCTTACATATAAATTCACTTCCCTCCACCTCTCATTACTGCCGGGAAAGAACAGCAAGCTCACGACCAGTGTGCTCAGAGATAGTCGTACAAGCAGAGGAATGAGTCTTTAGGGGACAGAGGCATGAGATGAGGCTGTCACTTAGAAGTAACAAATAAGTACTCTACTGACCAGAGAGTTCACTGAGTGACAATATGAGTATGACTCACTCAACAATCAGTCTCTCTTTTCTAATAAACATGTACTGATGGAATGGATTTTTCCTCCATTTTTTTTTTGTTTGTCCAACCCTATCACTTTTATGAGCCAGGATCTGAAATAATTACATATGCCTTTCTTTAGAATACACTGTGTTTAGAAAATTTGGGCGGCAAGATGGCGGAATAGGCAGGGAGCACACTTAGTCCGGGGGGACAGAAAGTTTAATATAAGTGGAGATACTGCAGGGTCAAGGAAGAGTAGGGGATGAAACAGCAGAGGAAACTCTTCCGGAACTAGTGATTCACAGTGGACCTGCGTGGAGAGCGTGGGAACCCAAGTTCGGGACACCAGCGGCAGACTCAACGCACCAGCGCTGGAACGCGAGGTGAGCCGAACCTCCATAGCCCGAGATACCAGCAGGCAAGCGGAAAGAGGAGGCTAGAGGGAACGAGGCTTGAAACTCCGTGGAGAAAAGTTCACCAGGCGAACTAGAAGAGAGAGAAAAAAAATAAAAAAAGTGACTGATACGGACACAAGTTTCTCTCTCTCCGCTCACCTCTCAAAGGCGAGCAAGACAGAGCAGGCGCCATTTTGGACATACGTCATAAGCAGGGCGACCTCAGGTCTGCACCAGCCCTGAGCCTAGCAGAAAAACCTGACTCTGTGGGGAGGGGTGAAATAACAGGAGATTAGCATCTAACTTGGCAACCCAGTGGGAGACTGCAGGAGAATTGGAGCCCACACTGAGGGCAGCAGAGATTCCCTGTGTGGTCCTTGGGAAAGAGCTTCTGATCTCTGGCTCCTGTGGGTATATCATTTGCCTGCTAACTACCTCCAATTCCGTTCAGCTGTGTGGAATTACTTCCCTTTTGAATCAAAAAAAGAAAGAGAGATTTACCACACCTAACCTGGGAGTGTCATCTTTGACACACCCTCAACCCTGAGGAACCAAACACAGCTCTCAGTCCACACTCATCTCAAGCCTCTAAGGCTCCACTGAAAGCAGACAGTCCACTTAATATAGAGCCATAGTGTAACAAGAAAAAACACCACAGTGAAGAAACCAAATATCTCCAACATGCCAAACAACAAACGCAAAAACCAAGCTAACAAGAACAAGGAAGAAACTATGACGCCCCCAAATGAAAAAGACACCCCAATTCAAGATTATGAAGATGATGAGATCGAAGAAATGCAAGAAGCGGATCTCAAAAAATTGATAAGAACATTAAGAAGTTCTCAAAAACAAATTCTTGAACTACAGAAATCCTTCATGGACAAGATAGAAAATCTCTCTCGTGAAAGTGAAATATTAAGGAGGAATCAAAATGAAATGAAACAACTAGTGGAACAAGAAATTCTGATAGTGACTAGAAATCATAATGAAATGAAGAGTTCAATAGATCAAATGACAAACACATTAGAGAGCCTTAAAAACAGAATGGGCGAAGCAGAAGAGAGAATATCAGACTTAGAAGACAGAGAACAGGAAAGGAAACAGGCAAACCAAAGAAAAGAAGAAGAAATTAGAAATCTAAAAAATATTGTTGGGAATCTACAGGATACTATTAAAAAACACAACATTCGGGTTCTAGGAGTTCCTGAAGGCATGGAGAGGGAGAAAGGATTAGAAGGCATTTTCAGTGAGATACTAGCAGAAAATTTCCCAGGTTTGGAGAAGGACAGAGGCATCTTAGTACAGGAAGCTTATAGAACCCCTAATAAACATGATCAAAAGAGATCCTCACCACGACATGTTGTAATCAAACTCACCACAGTGAAACATAAAGAAAAGATCCTAAAAGGTGCAAGAGAGAAACGTCAGATCACTCTTAGAGGATCTCCAATTAGACTCACAGCAGACTTCTCATCAGAAACCCTACAAGCTAGAAGGGAATGGCGAGACATAGCCCAGGTACTAAGAGAGAAAAACTGCCAGCCCAGAATACTATATCCTGCAAAGCTCTCATTTGTGAATGAAGGTGAAATTAAGACTTTTCATAGCAAACAGAAACTGAAAGAATTTGTTGCCACTCATCCTGCCCTGCAAAAGATGCTTAAAGATGTCTTACACACAGAAACACAGAAACATGGTCACCAATATGAAAGAAGGTAAAGGAGGGAAACCTCACAGCAAAAGATCACAGGAAGCTCAATTTCTCTTTGATATAGAATTAAACTCTGATGCTCTGTTAAAGCAATGTGTTAAAGTAATCTATTATGTTCTCTTGATGTATGTTAAATTCTAATTGTTCAAAAACAGCTGAATTTTTATTAAGAGCTATGGGTTATTTAAATATGTGCTTTTTTCAAAAATTTGAATAATCACCTTGTAACAATGATCAAATTTGGTCTACCTTATGTCATGATTTTAAGAAATCTTATTTCAACCAGATATTTTGGATTTTGAGCCTTCTTGGCATTCTTGACAGGCATTCAAAAAATCAAAGTTTCAAACAATCTGGTCTCTAAAATTTCCAGTAAATCCTGGACTTTGGTTTTTCCAGTTTGGGCCCAACTGAAAAAATCGAAGGACCTATGTCTCTCATCTTATAGAGACACCAACTAATCAGTCTATTTGGAGTATATTAGAAGTACTGTCAAGATGTGATGTGGTACCAGACTTTAAGTTTCTATAATGGAAAATGCTATTAATACAAATGTTTGAGAATTAAAAAGTCTAATGATCTTGTGTTACTAGACATGATAGTTATCTTAATGAGAAAGCCCCAGAGGCCTAAAGGGTTAAATACTTGTAAAACCCTACAGGTGCTTTCAAAAATACTGTGAAGTAAGCAAGTGCCTCTTGTTGGTTGATGAGTTTATAATTTTAAACATGGCGACTTAAAGTCTTTTGTCATCCACAGTTATATATGATGTGCTGCTCATAAAACTAAAGCGTTGTTGGTTCTGTGTTTAGCTGTCCTCCTATAGGTTCCTATGGACTTTTTCCAGCCACTTTTATTGTATTCAGTATTTTGGGATGGCTCTGTAAACAGATGAAGCCAATAATGTATTAACAGTACCAACTGAGAGAAAGTATGGTTAACTGAGGTTACTAAAAAGAAAAAGCAATTCAAATCAATTGGCAATCTACAAAAAGAGTTAAAGATTTTAAAAGCTATTATTAAAATTGCTATATTGGTCTATTATGCTATATTATATGTGTGTACATATTGTATGTCCACATGGGGAAATTTTATTAAGAGTTTTATTTTAAATGGCTTATAGATAAGATTGTCCATAAATTTAAGCTGCTAAAATCAATCAAAGATACATTTTAATTTGTGGGACCTGAATCTGTGTATCATATGTTTTAGACTTGTTGGTAGAAAGAAACTAAAAACATTTTAGATGGTTGTGCTTAAGTTTACTGGCTAAACAAACTACACCATGTTAGATATTTAAGAGGTGTTTTCAAACACATGATTCTTAAAATTTATAGAAGGCATTGGACCTTCTGGTAAATGTTTTCTTAAGTTGTTATCTAATGGTTGAAACGGTTTGCTAAGTATTCATGTGATATTGCTATTGTCAGCAAGCGATCTAGGACTTGCTCCCTCATTTCTCTATTCTAAGCCCAACTTGTTCTTTCATTTCTCTATTCTCTTCAAGGTAGGAAACTAATTCTATTATGAAGGAATCTGTAGGATGCACAATTTAATCTTTAGACCTTATAAAAGAGATGGCTAACATTTTTCTGCAATAGCATAGCCAAAATAAGAACTTAAATAATAATCTCATAGCTAGATTCACTTCGCCATCAGCGAAGTATACAGTAAGTAGAAAAAAACCTCCCTTTCAGACAAAAGGGAAAGAAAGTTTTAAAGTGAGAATATAATTTTCCTCATGGGCATTGTCTACCTTAGAAAAACTACTACAGACCATGCCTGTGACTATAGACTTGTAGTTCAGGCCACCGAAGATTAGAGATGGGACTTGGGCACTCCCTTGACTTGCATCCTCTGGTCTGCTTTAACACAAACCAGGAGGAAAAGAAAGCTCGGCATCAGAAGCAATGGGTGGCAGGCCTATTAATGGCTGATCTGTACAGTGATCTGCCCTCAAGGAGACCCAACAGGCCAGTCCACTGCGGTGGCTTTCAATGTGGTAAGCCTGGGCTTCAGCAGAAGTCAGCTTGTGAAGAGCCCTGGCAGCTCTGCCAAGAGTTGGATCACTGGAAATGGACCTGCCCTGGAGTCGAAGGATGCCCAGGTCAGAGCCACAGATCTTATTGGCTCTAAGCTGAAAAGCCCTTCACTCAGCCCAACTTCCAAAGGGACCACTGCAGCTGAGGGGATGGTCAAGTAGGGTCAGCAACATTGCAGGCAGAACTGTAAATTTCTTGTTAGAGATGCCACCTGCCTTTACCTGGCCAGCTCTCCTCCCAGGCCAGCCAAGTAATGAAAGTCAACAGAGTGCCTTCCCCTAGGAGGTTCACCCCTCCCTTAGGATATACCCCATGTGAAGAGATTGATAGGTCTGGGCCTCTGAATTTACAAGGCCTAAAGCCCACCAGATTATTATCAAGCCCCTTCTGTGAGGTTCTATTTGCCTCTCAATCAGAAAACTTAATTGTAGCTTAGACAGCGCCTTTCTTAGCTCCTCTAATAATGACTCTGTCCTTTGTTCTAGGCCCTGTCTAGTGCACTTGGGCCTCATTCCTTTGTAATCATAACCTCTACTCTACCACCAATGGCTCTACTCCCAACATGTGTGTACTGATGGTCCTCTTCCCCACTTAATGCTGTATAATTGTTCAAACCTGGTAAATGCCACTCTTAGGATCATTGGTTACTATCCTCACTCTGTCTTTTATGACCTTGTCTAAATATGATCAGAGTCGGCAAACTTGGAAGGCTTCCATAGCCTTGGCAACTCATGACGACAGCCTAGGATGGTTACTGGCGCCATAAACTAGAGTGTCAATTTGTTGGGTCAACAACAGGAGCCACTGTGCACTTGCTCCTCATGTGGGATCTCTGTCCTTAATGTGCTGTACATTGTGATTTAATGCTATAACTAGTACTCAAACAGTATGTTTCACTTTGTGTTTCTATGTGGGTGCAAACTGTTGAAATCTTTATACTAAATTGATCTTCTGTATATAAAGAGAATTGAAAATGAATCTTGATGCAAATGGAAGGGGAGAGGGAGCGGGAGAGGGGAGGGTTGCGGGTGGGAGGGAAGTTATGGGGGGGGGGAAGCCATTGTAATCCATAAGCTGTACACTGGAAATTTATATTCATTAAATGAAAGTTAAAAAAAAATAAAGTATTCAAAAAAAAAAAAGAATACACTGTGTTTAAAAATAATACACATGGAGCAGACATGTGGTGTAGTGGTCAATATACTGCTTGGGACACTTACATCCTGTATTGGAGAGCGTGGGTTGGATCTGCAGATTCTATCCTGAGTTTAGCTTCCTGCTAATGTGCAACCTGAGAGGCAGCAATTGATGATTCAAGTAACTGGGCTCCTGGCTCTGCCATTGGAGACCCATATTGAGTTTCTAGCTCCCAGATTTAGTCTGGCCCAGGTTAGCTCTTGTGGACATCTGGGGAGTGAACCAGTGAATGGAAGCTGTCTCTCTGCCCTTCAAGTGAAGTAAATAAATAAGTAGATGAATAAATAATTTAAATTAAAATAAGGCTTAGTCCATAGAATTCCAAATTTAGACTTTAACTAGCATATCTAATAGAAGAAATAAACTTCTATTTCTTCATTCACATTGTCTTTACTCATTCTTACTCGCAACAAATGAGATTTTTTAGCCATGGCACAGGGATTATACCAGTTTGTCCTACATAACCTTGGGTTAATAGCATATTCTTTTCTCTGACCAAAGTATGTTAGTTAATGACAGGCATGTAATTAGAAGACATAGAATGTTGAAACCTAAAAAGGTGTAAGAGCTCAATTCAGGTTTTTTTTTTTTTTCAGTCATTTATATTATTTACTTGAGGCAAAAAGAGGTGAAATAACTTGATTACATGGTCAGTGTCACCAACTGAACCTATCTATCAAACTCTTAACTCAAAGCTGATTAGTCTTTATTATATCAATGCACTGAGTAAGCTACCTTCATTTTCAATAATACGCATTTGTTTACTAAATACAGGTTGTAATGTGATATGTAAAAACTATAGCTTTGTGGTTAAGGACATAGGTCAAGAATTAGAAAGACTGAGTTGAGATTCTAACGGTGTGACTTAATTTGCGAAAGTTATTGATTGACATAAACTTCCCAGTTTCCCATATGTACATGGATTAAAATATTATCAACCAACTCAAAGAAAGTGTTTTGTTGTGTGTGTGGAGGTAAAAGAGGGATAATCTATAAAATTTGGCTAGTACAGTGTCTGGCACTATTCAAACAACGAGTAAATGAAAGCAATTGTACATAGCAAAAATATTTTTTCTCATCAAGTATTTTTGCACAACTCCAGTTAAACCACAGAGGCATCTGTATGTTCACACAAGCTCTTAAAATTTGAGCTGTAGATGTCATCTTAGAAACAAAACTGGAAGAGTAAAAGTAATGATTTGAAGAAACATGTGAAAAGTTCCTTGCATGCTTGTTTATTTAAAATATATAGTAGATTCCTGGAGTCAAGCTCAGACAATTTTAAATGATGAGTAAAGGAACACAATAAATCTAAATTTGTAAGAAAAGAAGAGGAGAATAGTGAAGGAAGACAGGTTTTCAGGGAGAACTCCATTTATTATTTTTCCTTTTTAATAGCTCTAGGGGCTAAAGTCATCTCCCAACATTTTACACTTGGCTCTGATAATCTGTTTCACTTTCCTTTGGAACATAGAAATATGGCAAAACACATAAATCTAGGCTTTCTGCAGATCAAATAAATATCTAGGACAGATTTCACATTTCTACACCTTCATCCCTTGTCTGTTCAGAAAATGAGTTACATACCACCTGAGCCTGCTCTGGATTACAGAGTGCCAAACTCCAGCTGCTCTGGGAGGCAAACGTTTCCATGTCGTCCCTCACCTCCCTGACATGTTTTCATTTCCTCTGCCAGATTCAGGTGACTCAGCGCTCTTGCCCTGGTCCTCCTTGTGAGCTGCCAACGTGCACATACTCAAGTCTAATTTGCAGTATAAATAATAAATCTCAAGACACGTTCCTTCGTTATCATTTTAAGTTCTCTTCATCTTGACCTCTCTGCAATCTGTACATGAGTTTTCATATAGAATATGAATACACATTGGCCATGGAAAGTTCCAAGTTAATTATGCTAGTTATTGTTCTTTCTATGGCATGAATTTTATATATAAACAAGCATATAGCCATCTAAATTGCTCCCCATATATTTCCCTCCATTATCAACATTGAAAACTGTAAAAAGGTAAGATTCCTTTAAAAATTCATTTGCTTTTTGTTTGGAAGACCAAACAGGGACCAATACGAAAGCACTGGGATTTTGTTTCATTTATTTGCTTTGAAAGAAATATCTTAATAGACTCTCTAATACATTTTTGCAGTACATTTTCAGGAAATAAACATTTAATAATATATTTGCCCAATTAATCAAGGTAGAAGGTAGATGGTGATCTACTCTATTTTATCATGGTGTGCAAGAGGATTCTGTGTGTACATTTCTCTTAGAATTGTCCTTTAAGACACTTAAAACTCCATTTGTATGTAGGCAAGTGCTCAGACTCCTATGGCATATTCTTTACACCCACTCTACCATCTACCCTCTGTACCATCACCGTACTCCCAGTTTTTCTTTTTGGCCCAATTTCTGCATGTATCTTTTACTGTTTTATGTGTTTTTGAAGACTTCTTAAGCACTTTTTATGACTGAATGATTCATGAATGACTAAGCTTCTCAATGTGATGTACTAGTTTGTCTTGCTCTCACATTTACATTTTAAAATTAGTCAAAACCAATCACATTTTGCTTATAAGAACATATCTCCCATTTTAATTAATGTTAAATCAATTTGTATAATTGAGAGCTGATTTTTTATCATGTTCTATGTATGATAATACAGTAGTATATAAGGAAACATAGTTCCTGACCTCCAGACACATAGCCTATATAAATGATGTTTCCTATTAACTGCTGCAATATCTGTATCAATGTTTTCAATATATTTTACTTCATTACATCTTGAACTAATATGCATTTGCTTGCATTTGTGATCTGTGCAGATATTTTTATCAAAATTATCTGGCCTAACAGAGAATGCAGTATGCCACATAATCTTGCAGTTTTCTTCTGAAGGTTGCTAGGATTGTCAATATAGGAATTACTTTCATATAACTCTCCCATAGATTTCATTTCCTGTTACTGCAATGAATGGTTTATAGCATAATATTTGTTTTCTCCTGCTCATTTTAAAGGGATTTTTCTCTGAGCTATGATTTATAAAGTGTAAACTTTCAGTCGTTAAATTAAAGATGTATGTCACTGTGAGTATACAAATGTTCATGTGCATATGATTAGATGTTGTAAAGATACAGAAAGCAATTAAATTTTTATTCTCCAAAGCACGTGTTTTTTCTTATTATTTCATGGCTTTCCTCCTCATTAAGTCATTTAGTTATCTACTGGCTTGTGGACTAAGTGGGTTGAACAGGCATGACACCTGCTCTCCGCTGTTATTGTCAAAAGCTCTTATTAAGCACATAATTGAACAAGGCATTGGGTAGTTGCTGCACTGAAACAGAGGATGCCCACAGTGTGATGATTATTAAGCAGTTGAATCCCCATGTTCAGAGAGTTAAAATGTTGTGGGCTTTCCTTTTGGATTTGTGTTTTGTTTCATGGAACATGTACGCATTGACTTGAACTCAACCACATTTACGGTCACACAGAGGTAGCTATTTTCTTTTCCTGGCCCTTTGACTTTCATATTATTCCTGCTCTACTCCTTGTCCCCAGTTCCATCCCTCATGGGAATTAATCCAGTCTCTTTATTCTGGTTCTAGTATTGCTAGTTCAGGTACTTTTAAAATTCATATCTGTGCTACAGTTAGACCCCTTGCTAAACAGAGCCTTTCTCTCTCTTCCTGAGCAAAGCTTAACCCGCTGTTCAAGACCTGCTTAAATAATCTGGTTGTCTCTAAATTTTGACCTTATTATTATCTAAAAGAGTCAATCAAGCTGTAAGCTCCTTGGGAGTTGGGATGGTCTTGATGCAATCTTCTCTATCATTCACACACCCAGCACTATCACAACACTTGGTTCAAGAACAGGACAAAAAGACCTGTTCAGACCTTCGTCCAGATCTCAAAGTGCTTATCTCCAAATATTTGTCTCATGTTTCTAAGAATATCAAGCAAAATGGCTACTGAGTTCCTATCAAATCTCTTTCCATTTCATTTTCTTTTTCTCTATATTATATCACCCACCATCCAGTTATCCATGCCGGAAACCATGGCTCATTCCTAACTCCTCCTCATCCACTCAGTCACCAGCTCCTACTGAATGAGGTCAGCCTTTTAGCATTTCCTTAAGTTTTTCAAATCTTATTGTGCTCATTCTTTTTAAAATTTATTTATTTATTTATTTGAAAGTCCAAGTTACACAGAGAGAGGAGAGGCAGAGAGAAAGAGAGAGGTCTTCCATCTGCTGGTTCACTCCCCAATTGGCCACAAAGGCCAGAGTTGTGCTGATCCAAAGCCAGGAGCTTCTTCCAGGTCTCCCATGCAGGTGCAGGTGCCCAAGAACTTGGCCATCTTCTACTGCCTTCCCAGGCCATAGCAGAGAGCTGGATTGGAAGAGGAGCAGCTGGGACTCCAACCAGCTCGCATATTGGATGCCGGCACTGCAGGCAGTGGCTTTACCCATTGTGCCACAGTGCAGGCCCTGATTATGCTCTTAAAGATATATTTATTTATTATTTGAAATGCAGAGTTACACAGAGAGGATACACACACACACACACACACGGAGAAAAATCTTCTACCAGCTGGTTCACTTTCTAAATGGCCACAATGGACTTTGCTAGGCCAGACTGAAACTAGGAACCTGGAATTCCATCTGTATCTCTCACATGGGTGGCAGGGCCCAAGTACGTGGACCATCTTCCACTGCTTTCTCAGGCAAATTAGTAGGAGCTGGGTGGGAATTGGAGCAGCCATGACTCTAACCAGAGCTCATATGGGCCAGCTTAACTCAGTGTGCCATAATACCAGCCTCCAAATCTTACTATGTTCTAACCATCATCATAGATACTGGGACATGAGTAAATTAAATCAATGAATCTCTTTCCAATCATGAAGTTTAAGTGCTAGTAGAAAACAAGTAGAGGGGTCGGCACTGTGGCACAGCAGGTTAACTCCCTGGCCTGAAGTTCCAGCATCCCAGATGGGGATTTGAGACCCAGCTTCTCCACTTCCAATCCAGCTCTCTGTTATGGCCTGGGAAAGCAGTAGAAGATGGCCCAAGTCCTTGGGCCCCTGCACCCACATGGCAGACCTGGAAGAAGCTCCTGGCTCCTGGCTTAGGATCAGCACAGCTCCAGCCATTGCAGCCAATTGGAGAGTGAACTATCGGTTGGAAGACCTCTCTCTCTCTCTCTCTGCCTCTCCTCTCTCTGTGTAACTTTGACTTTCGAATAAATAAATAAATCTTAAAAAAAAGAAAATAAGAAGATACACAATACAAGGAAGTTGAGGAAATAGTGATAGTTCAAAGGGTCATACTTAGATAATATATTAGAGAAAGCTTCTTTGACAAAAAAAAAAGCCATGAGTGAAATAATGACGTATGTGAAATAATGGAGTACATGGACATTTGAGAGAAAAATATGCCTGGAAGCATAAGCAGAGAAATGGTCCAGAAGAGGATGACAGGTGATCTAAGAGCAACAGGGTGGCCTTTTTTGGCTGAATGAACATGGGGAGGGGCCATGTGGTAGCACATACAAGCCAAGAAGTAGACCAGGAAGAGATGCTGTGGGGTCATGCGGACATAGAAATTGAGATTTTGTTCAGAATGAAGTATTTTCAGCAGAAGAATGAGATGGTTGAAGCTGGCTTTTAAGTGTACTAAACTGGTTGATAAGAAAAGGTTATAGTGAATGAAAAGAGTAAAAGGGAAAAGGAACATCTTGGGGACATTTAGTTGTGAACTTAGAGCAGGCAGGGAAGTTCCAGACTCCAAATCTTACTGTGGATGCCAAGAGCCCAGGTCTTGCAGCAGCAATTTAAACTTTCAAACATGCCCCAAACACATTCCCGTGGAAGGCAGCAGTTTGTATGACTTTGTTATTCTTGTATTTGATAAATGTGAAATATCTCAGAAATGTAAAGACAAAAAAGTTAAATGGTTATGTCTTTTGGTGTTAGAAGCCTTCAAAAATAAATTTACAAGTTCTACCTAGGGATGCTCAACTCACAGCAGAGAAGAAAAAAAAGCAAACTTACAGTACCACTGCAAGGTGAATTTTCTGCCTCTGTGCATCTCCAAAGCTAGGAGACTATCAACTATTACATTCAGAAGACAGTCTTCTGCAGTGAGGAAATGAAGCATTAAACACATTCTGTTTCTTGGTTATTTGTCTAAACTAAGCTCAGAAATAGTTGTTTAATTAGTAATGATAATAGAAGCTTGAAAAATGTACAAGATAGGGCCATGCTGATAAATTCATGAGTAAGTAGAAGCTAAGAGCCCAGTGGGCAATTGGTCAGGACTAGTAGTTATAGTAGAAATGATTTGGGAAAAGACTCATTAACATAATGGTGTAAGAGAAATTAATAGTTTTTGCTGAGAGACAAAGAAATATACTGATCTATAAACTATGAGGGATCCTTCCCTTGCCCAGACTATATTCCCATCCATTTGCCTGTTCATCTGTATTCAGTATCTAAGTACGTGTCAGTTAACCAGGAAATGTAAAACAGAAAACATCTGACGAGCACAACATCAAGTTCTAAAAAGACATGGGTGCTTCCTGTATTACTGTGCATCCAGCATTTAGGACAATTTGTGGTATAAAGTTGGTCTCAGGTAGTGTTTGGTTGGTAAATAAGAGAAAGATATAGGTGGCAAATGCAGAGATATATTTCCTATTAAATATGTTACTAGTAATAAAAATGTATGATTTCAGGAGTTTTTTATCCTAAAGGTGTAATCACATCATATCACATTTCATTAATATACATCTCATTATTAAAAGTATGAGAGCATATGGATGAAAATGAGCACTCCAGGGTCCAGCGTTGTGGTACAAAGAGTTAAGTGGCCACTTGAGATGCCAGCATCCAATGTTGGTTTTAGTCCAGGCTGCTTGTTTTCCAGTCCAGGTTCCTGCTAATGTACCCAGGAAAGCAACAGAAGATGAACGAAGTAACTGCTACCCATATAGAGTTCCTCGCTCCTGGCTTCAGCCTGGACCAACCCCGGAAGTTACAGCCAATTGGCAGTGATCAGCGAATGGGAGGTCTCTGTCTCTCCCTCTCTCACACAGTCACTCTGCTTGCCAAATAAATAAGTTAATTAATAATTTTTTTAAATGAACACTGCAGCCTATGAGGAAATTTATATGGTGGTTTCCATCTCCTCTGGTATTGGAAAGAAATACACTTTCTAAATTGCTCTGCAAGCTGAAAATGAGGTAAGCATGAAGCAGTTGTAGCACTCATTTACAACGTGATTTCACATCTGTTTTTACATTGGTATAAGAATGCTTATGAAGCATTTTAGACAAGTAGTAGCTTCATGTGACAGATTCAGATAATTTTCCTTCATTGAAATTACACAACCAGTGGGTGGCATGAACACTTAGTTCCATGTTCTTGCCACTATTTCTTATAACTGCGTGGCTTTTCGGTAAGCAGGGCAGAGCATGTAGGTTCAATAATCTACATTTTAAGATTCCACTTACCTGATGATTAATAATAGATATTGTTTGTTTCTTCTTTGAATGACACATTCCATTAAGAGTAGTCAGGAGGCCGGCACTGTGGTGTAGTGGGTTAAAGCCCAGAGTGTCGGCATCCTATATGGGGTCTAGTTAGAGTCCCAGCTGTTCCTCTTCTGACCCAGCTCTCTGCTATGGCCTGGGAAAGCAGTAGAAGATGGCCCAAGTCCTTGGGCCCCTGTACTCACTTGGGAGACCCAGAAGAAGCTCCTGGCTCCTGGCTTCAGATCAGCTGAGCTCTGGCCATTGCAGTCATTTGAGGAGTGAACCAGTGGAATGGAAGACCTCTATCTGGCTCTACCTCTTCAAAATTACTCAGCACGAAATTCTCTTTTAACTTTGCTATCTGTAAACTACAAGAAGTACTGAAGAAAAAATTCTGTAATACACAACTTTTCCCTCTACATGATGCTATCAATTGTATCCTATTATGAAATTTATGTTAACTCCTTATAAAATTATAAATTTTCAGTGCTGGAAGAAATCTGAATGATCATGTTTTTGTACCATCTATCTCAAAAATATAGGATATTCTAGCAGTTTTACTACAAAGACTAAATTATTGTTTCTTGACATCAAATTTCTGGAAATTTCTAGGAAGTATAGCCAAGCAAATTAATACTCCAGACAGGACAAAATAAGAAAACAACAAACAAAAACTAGCAAATGGTAAGTGATATGGTGAGATTCCCTCACTCTGAAAATACCTTTGTGGCTGATAAACTCGATGTGGCCATATGAACCTCATTATATGCAGGCATCAAGACCTCAATAGAAGCTAAGTCTCAGCTTTGTAGTTTCCAATAAAGAGTAACATAATGCAATCCTGAAAGAAAAAATGTGTACCGAGAGCAGGAATCTAGGATACTTTTTTGTGTGTGTAGTACATTCATAGTAAGTGTAGATAGGGAGATATGAAGCTGCCTAGCAATTTAGCAAGATTGAATGATGAAATCAATATAAGATTGACATTTTAAGCAATGAGAATCCAGGAAAGCCTTCTTTTTAGAATATTCCAGTAATTTTTTTTTTTTTTTGGACAGGCAAAGTTAGACAGTGAGAGAGAAAGAGAGACAGAAAGAAAGGTCTTCCTTTTTTCCATTGGTTCACCCCCCAAATGGCCACTGCGGCCGGCACTCTGTGCCCATCCGAAGCCAGGAGCCAGGTGCCTTCCCGGGCCACAGCAGAGAGCTGGACTGGAAGAGGAGCAACCGGGACAGAATCCGGCGCCCCAAGCGGGACTAGAAACCCGGGTGCCGGTGCCGCAGGTGGAGGATTAGCCAAGTGAGCCATGGTGCCGGCCTCCAGTAATCTTTGAGACATTCTTAAATAGTTGTACTAATCTTTCACTGTATGAATTTAATATGATGCATAAATGGTTTCCTAATCTCTCAAGTTGGCTAAAGTATTGCAGGAATAATGGCATTAAGGAATCCACATGCTGCATAGAACTGCCAAGGAGCTGAAATTTCCCAACAAAGGATTTTAGAAATAAGCAGGTGAACATTAGAGCCCATATCTGCCTGAATTGAAAAGCCATACTAAAACCCACAGTGTTCTCAGTCAATATTTGTATATTCAAAATTAGATGCTGTCAGCTTTTTGGGATAACATGGAAATGTTTCTGTCAAGTGCATTCTTATGTAGGTGGGGGAACATGCATGGACAACACGTGAAAAACTTGAAAATTCAGGTGTGACAGATGAGAAATCAAAGACAGTGGGATAATGCCATCTTGTACTGCTTTCACAGGCCATAGGATAGAGCTGGATCGGAAATAGAGCAGCCGGGTCTCGAACTGGCACCCTGCACACAGACCATGGCTTTACCTGCTATGCCACAGTGCCAGCCCTAGCAATGATCATTTGATACATAAAAGCACTTAACTGATTATAAACCATCCTCATGTAGCTTTTTTTTCCTAACCTGGCCCTTCACAACAGCCTAGTTGACTTTCAGAAATACTAAATAGCTTATTCAAGGTCATAGGAGCAATAAATGGAGTCACTGAGACCCAAACACAGCAGTTCACATAGCTTTCAAATTTGCTCACCACTGTTTTGTATATTTAGAATAAGACACATGCCATTCTGAGATCAAATCCTATTTTGACAAATCATATTTGATACTGCTCTTCCAACATACACAATCAATGTCTTGCATAATTCAAGGCATCAAGTTCATGTATAGGAGGAGTCCCCAGTAGACAAATAGTTGTGAATGTAAATGGAAGATGCCTGGTTTCAGAATGGTAGGATGGGCACACACTGATGCTGATATGATCCAACAAATTCTAGAAATGGAAGCTTCTGTGTGCAGATATTTGTGTGTGTGTGTGTGTGTGATAGTAATCCCCTTCAAGAAAGAAGGATATTTTTTAGAAACTGTTATGAATCCCTAACATATCCAAAAGAATTGAGATCTGATTTTAAAGAAATAAATAGTAACACTGAACATGGGCAGAAGCTCAAGAGAGAATGACAATGCAGAAAGCAATAACAATGTCTCTATTCTGAAAGCTAAGAGAAGATACAAGCCAGAGGCTAGATGGGTCCTCGGGGCATTCAGGAGGTGACTAATTTGATTATTGCAGTGAAATCTACTTGAAATCTACTTAAAAAGGCACACACATGCATGAAAACACACAATTATCTGTTTCTAGGAGGAGTTATTCCTGGGACAGTGACCAAGCCCTTGTTGACCAGAGGAATAGGAACTGTTAAGCTGGAAGTCCAGGTGCTAAAATATCCTACCACGTGCATCCCGCCCTCCTCCCACACATTTAAAAATTGTCATAGAGTTTAATTCCTCTGCTTCTGTCTCTAATCAGGATTTCTATATAGCAGCAGCTGTCCACCTGTAGAAATTACAGCAGAGGGATAAACTCAAAAGCAAGAATGTAATGCTAAGGAAAGCTACCCATGAAAGAAAGGCAAAAAACAGACCCAATCTGAAAAAAAAAAGCTATTAAAATATGAAGAACAAAATGCATAAAATGAATCTAATGCTATCATGGGAAAGATTAGAAAAATATTGCATCCAGGAAACAAATTACTTTCAGTAAAGAGAAAGAACTAATTAGAAAATGAAAATTCAATATCTATATATGATTAAAATGTACACACACACACACACTTACAAACATAACAAAATAGGAATAGAATAAACTTTCCTTAGCCTGATGAAAATTATTTACTAGGAATATCTAGCAAAAATTATACTTAAAGACAAAACATCAAAAACATGGAAAGCAAAGTCAAAACTGAGATAAGGGCAATGGATGTTTGGATGTTATGGGTACTAATTCAGTGGTACTAGAGTGAGGCAACATTTCGAAAACAAGAACCAAAAGGTATAATAACTAGGGGGGGGAAGAAGGAAAAACTGTTATTATTGATATATAGTATAATTGTTTACTTGGAAACAATTAGTCTGAAACTGATTTCTGACAGGATAGCAACATACAATATTAAGTAGATTCCATAAGACTAAGCAATCACTGTTTAGAAAATCAATTGACAATAGCAACAAAGAAATGAAGTAGCAAAAAATACAACTAGCAAGAAAAATTTAATATATTTACTAAAATCAAAGTTAATAAAATCAAAGATGAAAATGGATATGTAACAATGGATACCATAGAAATAAAAAGAATCATCAGGACTTACTACAAAGAGCTGTATGCCAACATATTGGGAAACCTAGAAATAATGGATAGATTCCTGGACACATACAATCCATGAAAAATGAGCCATGAAGACATAGAAAACCTAAAGACACCAATAACCAAGATGGAGATTGAGTCAGTAATAAAGACCTTCCCAACAAAGAAAAGCCCAGGACTAGACAGCTTCACTGCTGAATTTTACCAGACACTAAAGAAGAACTAATTCCAATTCTTCTCAAGCTATTCGACACAATTGAAAGAGAGGAAATCCTTCCAAACTCCTTCGAATAAGCTAGCATCACCTTAATTCCTAAACCAGAAAAAATACCACAGGGCATGCGAATTACAGGCTGATAACCCTGATGAACTTAGATGCAAACATCCTCAACAAAATACTAACTAACTGAATTTAACAACACATCAGAAAAATCATTCACCCTGGAACAAGTGGGATTTATCCCTGGTATGCAGGGATGATTTAATATACTCAAATCAATGAAAGTGATCCATCACATTAACAAAGCAAAGAATAAAAACCATATGATTACCTCAATAGATGCAGAGAAAGCATTTGATAAAATACAACATCTTGCATGATGAAAACCTTAAGGAAACTGGGTGTAATAGGAACATTCCTCAACACGATCAAGGCAATTGATGACAAACCTGCAGGCAGCATCTTAGTGAATTTGAAAAAGTTGGAAGCATTTACACTCAGAACTGGAAGCAGACAAGGATTCCCACTCTCACCATTACTATTCAATATAGTCTTGGAACTTTTAGCCAGAGTCATTAAGCAAGAAAAGAAAATCAAAGGGATACAAATTGGAAAGGAGGAAGATAAGTCATTCCTATTTACAGATACCATGATTCTATATACAGGAGAACAAAAAGACTGCACTGAGAAACCTTTGGAACTCATGAAAGAGTTTGGCAAAATGGCAGGACATAAAATTAATACACAAAAATTAATAGCCTTTGTATACAAAAACAATGCCATGGATGAGAAAGAACTTCTAAGGTCAACCCAATTCACAATAGTTAAAAATATATTAAATATCTTGGAATACATTTAACCAAGGATATCAAAGATCTCAATGGTGAAAATTACAAAACATTAAAGAAAAGACATAGAAGAAGACACAAAAAAATGGAAAACTTTCATATTCATGGATTGGAAGAGTTAATATCATCAAAATATCCATACTACTAAAAGCAATTTATAGTTTAAGTGCAATCCCAGTCAATATATCAATGGCGTTCTTCTGAGATCTAGAAAAAACAATTCTGAAATTCATATGGAAACAGAAGAGACCCAGAATAGCTAAACCAATCTTATACAATGAAAACAAAGCTGGAGTATTCAAAACATCAGATTTCAAGACATACTACAGGGCAGTTATAATCAAAAAGGTCTGCTATTGGCACAAAAATAGATGTGTAGACCAATGAAACAGAATAGAAATTTCATAAGTCAATCCACATATCTACAACCAACTAAAGGAGTTAAAGTCCATCCCTAGAGAAAGGACAGTCTCTTCAACAAATGGTGCTGGGAAAATTGGATCTCCACATGCAAAAGTATGAAGCAAGATTCCTACCTTACACATTATACAAAGATCAACTCAAAATGGATCAAGGATCTAAATCTATGAGCTGATACTATCAAATTACTAGAGGATAACATTGGAGAACCTCTACAAGACATTGCTGTAGGCAGAGACTTCTTGGAAGAGATCCCATAAGCACATGAAATCAAAACCTAAATAGACAAATGCAATTACATCAAGCTGGGAAGCTTCTGCACTGAGAAGAAACACTCAGCAAAGTTTAGAAGCAACCAACAGAATGGGAAATAATATTTGCAAACTATGCAACAGATAAAGGGCTAATATTCAGAATCTAAAAAGAGCTCAAGAAACTCAACAAAAACTATATATATAAAAGAATGAAATCCTGTCTTTTGCAACAAAATGTATGCAACTGGAAAACCATTATACTTAGTGAAATAAGCTAGTCCCAGAGAGACAAATATCATATGTTTTCCATGATCTGTGGTAACTAAGAGTATGAAAAATGTAATGGTTAGGAGTGACATTGACATTTGGAGATTCAATGATTGTTTTCAGCCTTGTCTCTACTGTTGAGGAACAGGGTTTTTTTCTTACTGTCTCTTGAACTCTTTACTTAGTGTTGGGTTTATCCTATGAGTATCAATAAACTGAAAGTAAGTAATTGTAAAAATTAAGATTTGGAGTAAGAGAGGAAGGAGGAGGAAAGGGGGGGGAGCATTGGCAGGAGAGAGTTTAGTGTGAGAATTATCACTGTTTCAAATATGTACATATGAAATTTGTTTGCCTTAAACAAATTTAAAAAGTAAAAATAATGAAAATAAAATGAATATGTTTATCACTGTCAAATACAAAATTTTTTCTCAAGACACAAAAAGCAATAATTAAGAAACATGGGCAAATGCACATGCTTGATATTATGAAACTTTCTAAAACATGAAAACTTCATCAAAAAATTAAAAGATAAGTGGCATAGCATTACTAAGTAACAAATGATTCATATCTAGAATTTACAGGAATAAATCATGTAAAACAACATATTGTTTTTCAATAACCAAACTGGAAAAAAAAAGGTTAGCTTTAGCAAGAACTTGAGAAAACAAGAATAGTTAGAAACTGTTAATGAAAATATAAACTGACCAATCACCTTGGAAAGGAATTTCTCAATAGCCTGAAAAATTTTAAATATTTATATCTTGGAGTTCTATTTCTGGCACATATTCTTGAAAAAAAATTTGCACCTGTGCCAAGGATGTCCATGACATTATCTATAATACTGAAACATTAGGAGCAGTTTAAAAGTTCATTTATAAGTACAATATAGATTGTACCTATAAAAGATGGATCTATAAATATGGTATCTTCACAATTTGAATGCCCCTATGTAACTGTTAAAAGGAATACTTCCAATTTTTTAAAAAATATATATTTGTTTATTCCAAAGTTGGTGTTATAGAGAGAGAGGGAAGGATTAAATAGTTACAGAGAGAGATATTACATTGATTAATTCACTGCCCCCACCTTTCATGGCCACAATGGCCAGGGCTGAGTAAATCTGAATCCAAGAGTCAGGAGCTTCATCCAGTTCTTCCATACCGGTGGCAGAGGCCCAAACACTAAGAGTCATCTTCCACTGTTTTTTCTGGGCCACCAGCAGGGAGCTGAATGGGAAGTAGGGCAGCTGGGATATGAATTGGAGCCCATATGGGATGCTGGCATCACCGGAAGTGGCTTTACCTGCTATGTCACATTGCTGTCCATCATGATTTAACTATTATGCACAACTAGAACTCAGAAGCTAGGCTGAAGAAAAAAGACAAAAATGGTATTAATATGATACATATTGTACTATAGCATTTAATGATTAATATAAAAATGCTTAAAACCTGTTTGTTTTTACACACTTGTACGTTTAATAAAAATAAAAACGAATTAATGGAGGTGGAGCCAAGAGTGATCAAAGTAAATTTTAATTTCACATATAATTTTCTGTTTTATAAAAGTAGTATTTAATCTATTGTATAGTTAAGATAATTTTTAGACTAAAGAAAGCTAACTACTGTCATTGGCCAACATGAAGATGAAGAGTATAGCATATTCCTCAAATATGCTTCCTCTGGGTCCTTATAAAAGTCACTGTGGAAACATATGGTACCAGTTTCTCCTTGCATTTCATCTTTTAGAATAAACTCAGTTAGTCTGGGTCCTTTTTAAAATGATTCTGAAACAGGAAAAATTACCCAATCTTCTGCACTAAGAATGTTCTCATACCAGAATGGGAAGGAGGTGATGAATGAAGGTTTTGATTATGCTTGAGCAAGCTGTGTTTGTACATTACGTAATACTGAGATTGAGATGATCTGGCTTGCATGTGATAATTTCTGGAATGTAGCATTGATAGGTTGTGTGCAGAAGTATGCCATGCTACACCGTGGCTTAACAGGCTAATCCTCTGCCTTGCGGCGCCGGCACACCGGGTTCTAGTCCCGCTTGGGGCACCGGATTCTATCCTGGTTGCCCCTCTTCTAGGCCAGCTCTCTGCTGTGGCCCAGAAAGGCAGTGGAGGATGGCCCAAGTCCTTGGACCCTGCACCCGCATGGGAGACCAGGAGAAGCACCTGTCTCCTGGCTTCGGATCAGCATGATGCGCGGGCCGCAGTGGCCATTGGAGGGTGAACCAACGGCAAAAAGGAAGACCTTTCTCTCTGTCTCTCTCTCTCTCACTATCCACTCTGCCTGTCAAAAAAAAAAAAAAAGAAGAAGAAGTGTACCATGCTAATGCATACAATGCTGGGCCTGAAGAGGGTCAGTTCTATTACAGAAAGTTACTCACTCAAACTATCATCTACAACTTTGAAAACTCTATACTGAGTTAGTAGGGTGGATCCAAAGGCTGCATTTGTCTGATATAATACAGCTCTCTCTGTGCTGAAAGGTACTTAATTACAGAGGTTCTAGTCACAATGTATTGCAATTGAGGTGTCTCTGGAATTGCACAGTACACAGCATGGCCAGCTATTGATGGCCTTCATGTTGTGTGTCCTGACTATGCCAACTTCTCTGGTGGTGTTTGATCAATAAGTCTCTTTAATTGGTCCTACAGAGCCTGTATCTATCTGATCTTTTTCATAAATCTGGTTAATTAATTGACATGGGTCAATACGGTGGCTGTGCATATCTTATTTTGGGCATTGGCATTTGTTTTGATGGATGCTCTGGTTATACACTGTGGAAGCACATTTGCTAATTTCTCATGTTTCCAGAGGATTATCTGTTGAACATGCATGTAATCTTTTAGTATCCTACCATTAAAATAAGTCTGAGGGGATAAAGTGGACATACAATCATTCATATAATATTGCAATTATCCATTATTTTTTGTATTGTCTATTTCTGTTCAAGCCATTGTACTGTCTATTTCTTTTCAAGAATTTTCTTTTTTTTTCTTTTACACTGCTATTCCCATGTAAACCAAATGTTATAAACCATGTGACAAGTTCAAATTGTAAACATACCAACCCAGGAATTATGGTGAGGGAAGGGTTTGGTACCTGGATAATAACAAAGATTTTTTGTTTAGGTATAGTTCCATTATGAAGAAGGTGTTTTTTTTTTTTGTGCTGTTGGCAACTTGTATCTTAGATCCATTAGACAAATAATTGCTAAGCAGCACTCCAATGTTGTAAATTGATGCTTAAGTGAAAGGAAACAGGATCTTATCAAGCAAGCATGCAGTCATCATGGCAAACTAGTACAGATTTAGAAGTCAAGAAATACTTGACATTCTAGGAATTGTTCTCAGGACAGTGATTTCAACTCTATTGATTTTCTTTTCCAGTGTGAGCTGAAGAAACTTAAAGAGATGACCTTTAGAAATGTTAATAAAACAAAGTAAATCTCAGCCCTGCTCACCCACCTCAGGCCCAGGAAGCAACCAGGCAACCAGTCTTAAGAGTCTAGGCCTCAGAGGCCAAGGGAAGTGGGAAAGCAGCCTTCCTTATCCACCCTGAATAACAGGACATGTCTGAACAGGCTTCCAGGAATGGTTTCTTCTGCTAAGGTTATGGGCAAGCAACAGAAACCTCCTATATCCCTCAAAAAGCACTTGAGCACACTGTTCTCAGAAACTCAGCCCACTGAGGCCCTTAGGCCCTTAGAAACAGATTCTCTGTCCTGCCCACCTTTCTTTTTTTTTTTTCCTTTTTTTTTTTTTTTTTTGGACAGGCAGAGTGGACACTGAGAGAGAGAGACAGAGAGAAAGGTCTTCCTTTTTCCGTTGGTTCACCCCCCAGTGGCTGCTGTGGCTGGTGCACTGTGGCCGGTGCACCGCGCTGATCCGAAGCCAGGAGCCAGGTGCTTCCTCCTGGTCTCCCATGCAGGTGCAGGGCCCAAGCACTTGGATCATCCTCCACTGCACTCCCAGGCCACAGTAGAGAGCTGGACTGGAAGAGGAGAAACCGGGACAGAATCCAGTTCCCTGACTGGGACTAGAACCTGGTGTGCCAGCACTGCAGGTGGAGGATTAGCCTATTGAGCCGCAGTGCCGGCTTGCTCACCTTTCTTGAACTTAGCCCTGGGAAGCATCCGGGCAGACCTCCATGAGCAGATCAGACTCCAGAAGCCCCACAGTTACACGTGAGCCCCCACATTGGTATAGCCCCGTGTAACCTTCAGACGTGAACAGTCATCCTACCCTACTACCAGGCATGCTGTGTCTGATCTGCCTAAGGAGGTCTTCCCAGATGCTTCCCAGGCTTCCCTGGGCTAAGGCCAGAGAAGGTGGGCAGGACCAAGAATCTGCTTCTAAGGATCTGCCTAAGGGCCTCAATGGGCTGAGTTTCTGAGACCAGTCTACTCAACTACTTTTTGGGGGATACCAGAGGGTTCTGTTGCTTTCCACCCGTTAGCCATGTCCTTTGGTGATGGGTGAGTGGGAAGGCGCTGCTTTTCTGATCTGCTCTTGCCAGATGCTGAAACACTTCATGCATAAGGAACATTAACAGACTTCAAAGTACTCACAGCAATGCTGCAATTAGGGTATTCCTGCCTTCCTTAGATAACACCTGGGGAAGCACAATTGTTGGCTTTTCTGAGTTGTTTCCCTCAATCCCCAGTTAACATGGAAACTACAAAAACTGAGATTAATGAACATGAATATATTATTCTTATAATGTGACACTTTGGGACACAGAGTAAATAATAATGACAATTGTATAGCCTCCCTTCCTCTTACTTCATTTAACCTCGATGTTCCATGAGGTAAACACCTAAGAATCATTTTACAGTGGAAAACTGAAGTTCAATAGAGTTATTTGACTTAATCCCATTGGTGTAGTGTTTCTGATTTTAAAGTCCATGATATCATCACTGTGCTAGATCTCACTGCTCTACTGTATGCACAAACCACAGCTAAGATTACACGTTCTTTTGATAGTTCTTAGAAGAATGTTGCAAGATACATTTTGTTGACTTCATTTTGCAGATGATGAAACTGAAGTTCTAAAAGTTAAAAAGGAGAACAGGAGTCCAGTTTTCTTTTTTACACTGCGTATCAATATGAATAGAATGCAAATAGAACATGGTACTTATCTACAAATTTCAACCATAAAATTGTTTGTGACTCTGATGAGGTCATTTTGTTAACATGGGAGCTATAGAAACAGGGAGTCTTAGGACTTTACAAACCACTGAGAAGACCCCTATCCTGGAGCACCCTTGCTAGTGAAAGTCCAGCTCAGAGGGAAATACATCGTTTTCCGGCATGTGTGGTACACATTCTACAGATCTGATGAAACCTGACCCAACCAGCTTCCACCTGCACAGTGTATGGAGTTAGGTGCCAACTGCAGACGACTCAGGGAAAAGTGCTTCTCTTTTACCCCATGACAGTTGAGGAGAAAAGACACAAGTCATTCAATACCATGCACATATCTGTTGTCTTTAAATTAAAAAAAGAATGAAATATATTTTAGATATAATTCAGTAGAATTTTCCTGAAGCGAGAGTCTGAAAACCAGATACTGAAGTAGTATACTGGGTTCCAGAGAAAGCTGGCCCAGGGCAGTCAACAGAAAGACATACCCTATTAGAGTAATTGAACTGTAAAATAGCAACAGAAAACCTCTGGCCAGCTAATAGGAAAAAAACAAGTCTTTTCTTTAGGGGTGAAAGAAAATCAGCAGACTATAGTTTTCTCTACAGCTGCATTTATATACAGAGGAAAATGGAGCCTCTCCTTGCAAATGCACACTAAGGATTTTGTCACTGAGCAAGTCTTCCTTCAAGCACAAAGGCTACAGAAATGCAATGCTTTAATGCATGAACTCAGGGATTCCTATGAGCCTTCCTTAAAGAATCTACTTACAGACTGGCGCAGTGGCTTAACAGGCTAATCCTCCGCCTTGCGGCGCCGGCACACCGGGTTCTAGTCCCAGTTGGGGCGCCGGATTCTATCCCGGTTGCCCCTCTTCCAGGCCAGCTCTCTGCTATGGCCCGGGAAGGCAGTGGAGGATGGCCCAAGTGCTTGGGCCCTGCACCCGCATGGGAGACCAGGAGAAGCACCTGGCTCCTGGCTTCGGATCAGCGAGATGTGCCGGCTGCAGTGGCCATTGGAAGGTGAACCAACGGCAAAAAGGAAGACCTTTCTCTCTGTCTCCCTCTCTCACTATCCACTCTGCCTATCAAAAAAAAAAAAAAAAAAAAAGAATCTACTTACAAAAACCACCAACCAATCAAGAGATTACTAGCAAAGGCACAAAAGTACAAAAGTACCATAAATGAGCAATGAATAATTTAACTGCAATACTAAATCTAAAGCAAATGTGAGGATCAGGATATCAGAACAGAGTGTAAGTACTGTCTACAAATGGATGGGAAGAGGAAAAGAGAGAAAATGAACAAAGTTCATCGAAAGTCTTATCCATGGGAGAGATTCAAAGATATCTTTTTTTTTTTTTTTGGACAGGCAGAGTGGATAGTGAGAGAGAGAGAGAGAGAGACAGAGAGAAAGGTCTTCCTTTTTGCCGTTGGTTCACCCTCCAATGGCTGCTGCGGCCGGTACATCTCGCTGATCTGAAGCCAGGAGCCAGGTGCTTCTCCTGGTCTCCCATGCGGGTGCAGGGCCCAAGGACTTGGGCCATCCTCCACTGCCTTCCCGGGCCATAGCAGAGAGCTGGCCTGGAAGAGGGGCAACCGGGATAGAATCCGGCGCCCCAACTGGGACTAGAACCCGGTGTGCCAGTGCCGCAAGGCGGAGGATTAGCCTGTTAAGCCACAGCGCCGACCCAAAGATATCTTTTAAAAAATTTAATTTGGAAATTTCAAATTTATAGAAAGTTGTTAAAATTTTTTAAAAGTACAAAGGAAACCTATAATCTTCTTACCTAGATTTATATATTAATAATTGTTTCAGCATTATTCTTTTTTTTGCATATAGCACATGTAAATATACATGAGAGTACTTCCAAAAGTTCACAAAATGATGTTAAAAGAGAGTGTGTACATTTCATAAAGCTTTATATGTATAAATACATATAACTCACACATATACATACATAAATATGTAATTTTCCTCCAAATCATTGAGAATAAGTTATATGCATCATGGCACTTTGCCCTTGACAATCTATTTGCTAAGAACAGGGACATTTTCTTCCATAATTGCAGTACATTTTTCACTCTATAAATTTATATTGATATAGTTATTATCTAATATACCATCTGTAGGCAAGCATTGTCATTGATAGCATATTTCTCCCGGTACAGGAGACAGTCAGGGGAGTGAACTAGCAGGTGGAAGACCTCTCTCTCTCTCTGTGTAACTCTGAATTTCAAATCTTAAAGAAAGTATAAGGCTGTTAAATCTATAGGTAAAAGGAAAGCTTCACTTTACCTGTCGAAAGAAATGGATTTTCAGAATCTGATTTTCTGTGTAAGAGAGATACTTAAACAAATTGATTCAAGATAGATTCCCAAATTTTTAAATGAATAGATATATGCCAGGATAAAGCAGACCAAAGAAGTCCAAAATCAAAGAATACATGTATGAAATATCTAACTGTACGAAGGAGAAAACTAAGGGAGATCAGTGATAAATAGGAAGAAGAGGAGGGACTTGAGAGAAGAGGGAAAGAAAAAAGTATTAGGCCAGGATCCTAGAATTAACAAACATGGAATTCAGGTCAAAGGACATTCAGTGAGTCAGCACTGAAAAGCACAATTCACAGTGAAGATATAAATAACATGACAATAACATTCACAATGCAGAATTTACACAGACCCAAGGAGATATAAACAGAAATACACTAAGGAGTTGGAATTTATTTTTTATTCTCTGAGAGATCAAGTAAATAAAAAAAATAGGAATGAGCTAATAACATAATTACTTCTGTTAATTTTTAATAATTGATAAATATTAATAACCAAATTAATAATTTGATATGTTCAAAATATGCACACTTTTTTAGGTACTCATGATACAGAATAGGAAATTAAAATATATTGGATGATTGTACAAGAATAGACAATTTCCAAAAGACAAAAGTAACATTTTTCTGGCACATTTGAATAAAATGAAATTAATTGCAAAATCAGTTTTTAAAAAAGCCCTTCCAATTTTGAAATAAAAATTGCAGAGTACCTAGAAAATGTAAGCATGAAAACATTATAAATCACTCCTAAAGAACATATTTAAGTAAGTGATCAGAGGACGGTCTCTTGTCTAGTTATATTAATAGGCAAAATCTCTTATCTATCTATATTAATACAAGTGAAACAATAAAAAGAAAATGAGCAGCTGACTAAAAGATTTTGGAGAAGAAGAGCAAACCATGATAAGTAAAACAGAAGGAAGTAAAACAAAAGATAAAAGCAGAAATGTCTAAGTTAGAAAATAGTAGGATCAATTCCACTGTTTTTGGAGGAAAGAATAAACTAACAAAAAAAATTTACAAAATAAGAAATGTTAAGAAGATTCCCTGATGAAGTCATCTGAGGTCTGGCATATCTGGAGTTGAGGAAGGGGGTGTAGCTCTCATAAGACTTTCTCAGTTTTTTTTAACAAAAATCAGTTTGTTTAGATTTTCTCCATCTTCTGTGGCTAGTGTTGATAAATAATGCATATCTAGATTATTCATTGCATCAGCTCAAAGAAAATACTTTCATGATACTTTGATTGCAGAGACTCATGACTTACAGAATAGAATGTTAAGTGGAACCTTTCTCAACTGTGTTGATTGAATGTGGAATCCTAAAAGTAAAAGCAGTAAGTCCTCTGGGCAAGTGGGATATAAACCCTACACAGCAGCAAAAACAGGCCTGCTGCCACCAGCCTAGCTCTGTATTTATCAGAAATATGGAGATACTTGGAAAGGATCACAGATTAGTCATCAGTCTAGGGAGGCATGCAGAGGCTTTCCCCCCCAGGATATGAAAGGAAGACTTTTTTTCATCCATTCCCAAGCCACATGAAGAGAATTTCCACAGGGCTGGGCATGAGGCAGAGAACTAGCAATTCATGCTGTGCTGATCTGCCCTCTGTGCTTTTTGGCTTAGGAGAGAGGGATCAGATGTGGGCATAGCAGCTTGGGGACAACACCCCTCCCACTGTTTGATGTGAAAGGATGGGTAAAGTGGTTACAGGTTGAGCATCCCTAATCCCCAAATCCCAAATCTGAAATATCCCTAAGTCCAAAGCATTTGGAGTACTACATTGATGTCCCATGTGATACCGATGGTTCAGTGTACACAAATTTTTTTCATGAAAAAAAAATTTGTTAAAGATTTATTTATTTATTTGAAAGAGTTACACAGAAAGGAGAGGTGGGGGGGTCTTCCATCTGATGGTTCACTCCCCAGTTGGCTGCAATGGCTGGAGCTGCACCGATTCGAAGCCAGGAGCTTCTTCCAGGTCTCTCATGCGGGTGCAGGGACCCAAGGACTTGGGCCATCTTCTACTGCTTTCTTAGGCCATAGCAGAGAGCTAGATAGGAAGTGGAGCAGCCTGGACTAGAACCAGCGCCCACATGGGATGCCGGTGCTTTAGGCCAGGCCGTAAACCCACTGCGCCACAGCACCAGCCCCATGAACAAAATTATTAATAATATATCAAATTACCTGCCAGCTGTGTGAGAACTGTGTCTAGGAAACAAATGAATTTCATGTTTAGACTTGGGTCCCATCCCCAGGATATATCATTCTGTGCACATAAATAGGCGAGGCCTGAAAAAAATCCAAAACCCCAACACTTCTGCTCCCAAGATTCTGGATGAGTGACATACAACCCTTACTTCAGAAAGCAGTAGAACTCAAGTAATCTGACCCCGAGGATGATGTAGCAAGGTCTAGGGTAAATTTCCATGCATCTGCAGCAGTGTTTTCTTTGGGAACAGGGATGCCTTGCAGTCACCAGTCCCATCCGGGACTAACTCACCAGGACCAGCTAGAGGCAATATGCCTTACCTGAGAGACCTTTAGAAGACCTATTTCCTTATAATCTCATTTCCATGCTAAACGACACTCCTACCAGTGCCATAGCCATTGACAATCACCATGACAACCTTCAGAACAGAGCACAAAAGAACAAAAAGAACATGGCTCCCAGTTCTGGGAATTGTGTCACCCCTCTCCCAGAGAATCCATGAATATCCCACCCCACTTGACAGCATATCTCCCATTCCTCTTGCCATATAGCCAGGACTCTTCAGCCCCCTGCAGGCTGGGAAGTTGACTTGTCAGCTAGCCTCCAACTTCTCCGTTCTTTGGTCACTGAATACAGCCTGTGCTGTTGATGTCCAGCTTTGGTTTTATTACTGCGTTTGTGACCCTTAGTAGGTCACAAACAACAATTTATGGGTCCCTCCCCCAAAGTGGGGTAACTTTGCCAATAACATGCAAGGTCACTGCATGACCTTGGTGAGAGCCCCAGGTACGCACTGCCAGAGCTGAGCGGAGAGGCACATCTCCGAGGTGAGATAAGCAAGCCACGGAGATCCCCCTGACAATCAAGTGAGGACCAAAGTCAGCTGAGCAGACAGAGTCACACACCCGTCCTTCTCCTGCTACCTCAACCCAATCCACTGAGAAAACTGACTATGTGCCCTCCCCACTCTGAGTGTGGAGGTCTGGTTGGTCCTGGCTGGGGCCAGGAATAGCTGAACATTACATTGGATAGAAGTTTTAAATGGACTTAACCGGACTGGAGTTTTTGTACCTGAAAACAGCAGGGATGCTTTGGCTTCTGCACGAGATGTCTTTAAGTGACAGAGAAGGGGGCATTCTTTAGCTCCTATGGGGGTAGTGATGGAAGAAATTCATCCAATTTTTGCTGCATTTTCCTGAGTTCAGACTGTTCAATGACATTTAACTGAAATAAAATCTGGAAGCAGGCTACTGTGAACTTGGATACTTCAGACCTCTTGCTTCTAGGAGCTGTTAGATTTAAGTTGGTAACTTATAGCTCAATATGAAGATTTCATGTCTCAACATTTGCAAAAAAGTTAAAAGTGAATGAGAAGCAGACTGAGCTGAGCCATGCCTCCTAAGACATTCTTTAGCCTTGATACATGTGCAATTCATAAGAAGAAAATCCGAATATTAACTAATTGACTAAAAGTGTGTCTGATATCACTATTTTGTAATGTATGTAGGGTGACCTTGTCTGAATATCTGACTGTATTTTTACTTACCAGTTGTTTTCTTTCCCATATGCAACCACACAAAGGAAGTTAAAGCAAAAAATAAAATCCCAGTTGCTTGTTACCATAGAAATAGCTATATACATAATATGAATTACCCAGATGTATTCCACAGTAGGGGTCATTTCACTGATCTGACGGGAAGTATCCAGAAATGTGTACTCATAGCCAATGAGCAGAGCTCCCAGACTATGCCCTGGCATCCGCTGCCATTAGCCTAAGTGTAATCACTGCTTCCCATGGAAACAGAAGCTCCAGTCTCTCTGCTGGACTCCACAAGGCGGTGAGCAGCAACCTCCCTGCCTTTTCTTCCTACTCCACTTAAAGCTGTGTTTTACTTACTTGCTAGAGCTAAAAATAGCTCATTGGTAAGTTGTGTTACCATGACTTAATCCTTCAAGACTAAAATAAAATAAAATTATGCTTCTTTGTGATGAAATTATGTAGGCAGGGCCAGGCAGGTGTGGAGAAACCTTTCTGCCTTAGCTGCAGTGCATGGTCCTTCTAATTGAATATAATACAGTGACAACAGCACAGACCTTGCTAAAAATATCGCTTTCCCCACTTAACTGCTGGGTAACTGTACTAGACTTACAGGGGTATTTTCTCTACTCCATCCCTCCGCTGAGGTATGAATGGCAGTGACGAGTAAGGAAATAGTATAACACATGTTCTAACAAGCTAAACAGGAACACTTCCAAACGTTCACAACAGCAGGAATTTAATGAAGCTGATGGGTGGAACAGGCAGTGGGGGCTGAGAGGTCCCACGAGGGATAGGTGGAGACCAGGGCTAGCTGCAGGTAGGCACACCCACCCTGAGGACAGCCCACCAGTCCAGGATAAAGAGGAGGAGGTGGTGTTGCCACTAAGGTGACCATTTGTCCAGTTTGCTGAGAACCTCCCCGAGTTTGGCACTGAAAACCATGAGTTCCAGGAATCCCGTCATTCTTCAGCGAGGGTAGATGGTTGGTCAGCCTCATCACCATGCCCACAGTGTGGCTCCATGAAGCTGGGGTAGTGATGCCTGTCTAACGGGAGCCAGAGCCCAAAAGGAGATTCAGCGACTGGACAGAGATTGATGCAGCAAAAGATATCCTGGAGTCTTCCTCCTCCCAGCCTAGCCGTTGCTCGTATGTGTCTCCTATTGCCTAACCAACTTGCCATCAGCTGACATGGAGCCTTCTCCTGCATAAAGCCTAGCAGGGAATGGTTCAGAACAGGTGAACAGGCCCAGACTTGGATCTAAATGGTGGCTCAGCAAGCTCCTTCACCTCTCTGAGATTTGGATTCTTGTCTGTGTAGTGGTTACATTGTAGGTAGTTGTAAAAAAAAAAAAAATCTGCAAAGTGTCTCATCTACAGCCAGGTGTACTGTAGGCCTTTGAGAGATGGTAGAGTGGTAGGAAAATACCTTTGAAATTTTGACCATTAGTTTTTATTTTGGCTTTTCTTTTCTTGTCAGGAAAGATATGAGGTCCTGAGTCTCTTCCTCATTTTTGCTTTCCAATACTTTAGGCCTCTGGGCAAAATGTGAGCAAGAGGTCTAAAGGGGGAAGAGATTTCTTCCCAGAAGCTCCAGCTTCCAAACCCCAACACTTGACCTAGTCATCAGCAAAGGATTAGAAGAGCTTGGAAGACATAGAGTATCCACCTTAGTTCTCATGGTGCTGGAGTGAAGGACCCTGTGGCCTCCCACTGGCCAGAGCCTTGAGGTGCCTCCACAACTCCGATAGGATTGTGGCATCTGACAGGAGAAGGGAACTGTGAACTTCCCAGCCAAAACCCTAAGGAGAGAGTAATGCTCAGAAAGAGGAAGTGTCTGCGTGGGGACTGACAGGCTCGGCCTGGGTGTCCCTGTGAGCCAGCGGGGTCCTCAGACAGCAGAGGCAACGTGGACCTTAGGAGGCACCTTGGGAGCAAAGCGTGTGAAAGTCTAACAACACGTTTTGCTCCCTGTATTCTAGTGAAAAGCTGTTAAACTAGAGATTGTATGAGGAAAGCACCGCAGGACGGACACTAACAGCAGACACGTCCAGAACTCACAGGTCCTGTGCTATTTATGGGGGGTGGGGCCTAGTTGGGGTTTGATCTGCAGTGGGCAGTTGCTGTTTTTGGCTCTCAGCCTCTGCATCCAGGCTAAGCCAGTTAGCACGTCACAAGCTCTGCATGATTGCCTCAGTGGTAGCCATAGTTTCAGGATAACAACTTGCTATTTAGCTACTTCTGATGGACAGAAACAACTCCCACGTAGCTTCATGCAGTGAAAGAGAATGGAGTCAACACCACAGAGGTAACTGAAGTAGAGACCAAAAAAAAAAAAAAAAAAAAAATCAGATCCTGATGGCATTATGCAGACCCTCCAATGCAGTACTTGAAACTGTTTCCAGAACTGGGCTTTACAGTTTCAGTCAGTGTATTCCTTTTGTGTTTAACTCCAGCACTGTTGAGCTTTTGTCACTTGCATGGGAAAGAGTCCTAACTTATACAATGTTCAACCAATTTCTTTACTACTCCATGTAACACGGGGTGACTCAGCCTCCTTTGAAAACAGGAGGATTAAATGAGGCCCGTTATCATCCTCAATTTCATGGTGTTCTGTAAATGTTCGTTTTCCAGAAGTATTGCCTCATGTTCAAAGACTTCAAGTATTAGATTTCAAATATTAGAGTTGACAATGTAGGTTCTAATCTTAATGCTGTCATTGGCTGTGCTTATCCCTTCTGCATCTAACTTCCTTTGTATATAAAATTGGTTGGTATTCATCATATAGGTTCAATATGTGGGTTAAATGAGTAATTGTTGCTAAGTGCTTAACACAGTACCCAGCTTAAGGGCTAGCATTGTGACTAGCAATGCCACATCCCGTATCAGAGAGCCAATTTGAGTCTCAGCTGCCCTCTTCCAATCTAGCTTCATGTTAATGCTGCTGGGAAGACATCAGAGGATAGCCCAAGTACCTGGGCCACCCACATGGGAGGGACCAAGATGGAGTTCCTGCCTTCTAGTTTCATCTTGACCAGATCTGGGTGTTGTAGCCATTCGGAAGTGTGGGTAGTAGATCTCTCTGTCTCTCTCTCTCTCTTTCTCTTTTTCTGCCATTCTGCCTTTCAAATAAATAAATCTTTTTCAAACTCAAAATACTAGCAATAACAACATCAACAACAAAAACAAACAGAAACAGTGCTCAACATATAACCAGAATGAAAAACTTGTTAGCTACTTTCAAATATAACGGCATTGGGTTTTTGACAGAGTAGATGCTTGATTAAGTTTTTGTGAATTTGAAAACTGAGAACATTTGGTTATGTAGTGGGTATGGTGCTGGCTTTGAAGTCAGGAGAACTTAGCTCATGCCCTACTCCTGCTACTCACCTTTTCATTGACCTTTGAAAAGTCACTTAACCATCTGGATCTCAGACACAAAGGGCCTCCAGTATCATTATTATTATTTTTTTTTACTGTGAAATGTAAATAGTCTTGTTTGGAAAACTCAGGTTTTGTTTCATGATGTGATAGGGTTGTTGCTGTGAATGGGATAATTTTATAACCACTATTAAAGCAGTGGTGTCCAAACTGGCAGATCATTAACATCATGGAAAGAGGTTTCATATTAAATGAACCCCAGGACCCACCCCTATCAATTCATCCTTAGTAGGCTGTGGGTGAGACCTGAGAATCTGTGTTTGAGACAATTTCTCAGATGATACTGATGATCACCCAGGCTGGGTAATTCACTGGTGAGATGCAACTCAGGAATAGACTCTTCAATGAAAAATATTAAATTAAAAAAGGTAAGCATTTTAGAGAAAATTGTTCCTGCATATATAATAAAAGAATATTCACTCGGGAATTATGCAGAGATTATGTAATTTGATCCATGTATTCATCAATCACCAATTTCCCAAATCTCTTGATATTCCAAGATTTAGTAGATTTGTTCAAAGTCATACATTTTGTAAAATAGCTGAAATTGGAAATTTGGTATTTATTTCACTTTGCATTTCCCCATATTATCATTTCCACAGAACACTCATGAAACGTGCTATCAGCTTTAAGACATACAAGCTACGACTTGAAGCCCATTCTCTGAACGTGGTTTCCACTTCTCTAGCCCAGCAAAAGGGCAGCCAGGGGTATAATCTGGTCTCTTCCCTGTATTCTTTTTTAAATTCAGGGATGCGTCGCTTGTCCGGGAAGGGAAGGGGGCAAAGACTTATGGAACGCTGATTCTGTCACCTAATTTGAAATCACTGAGGCTACAGTAAGATGCTGATGCTACAAGAACGATTCTATTAGGATGAGCTTCCTGTGGTCTTGTGGGGGTTCTATGAAGGTTTGTTCTGCTATTTCTGCTATCAGACTTCAGATGTGACCATCTGCCAAGTACCCTTTGGTTTTCACACATATTTCACTCTTCCCTGACAGGAGGGAATGGATGAATAATCTTTTTTGAATGTGGGGAGCAAAACAGATCCCTAAATCCTGTTCTTATTCAAACACATAATTGGCATTCTTAATTTAAAAATGTACTCATTTTTTAAAAAAATCATTAGAAAGTATTCTAGTCTAAGATGTGTATTATATTCTTATTCATTTTTAAATCATCACTAAGAAAATGTTATTGTTTAAAGGTTACTGATAAATCATACAATCTGTCTGAAATATGATTTCATTTTGATATAATTTATCTCATCAGTGTCTTTATATTGGATTTTAGTTGAAATTATTGTAGATACGCCTAACTCCACACATTGTTCTATAATGAGGAAATCAACGAGAAGAATGATGAAAATGTTCTTTATGGTAATTAATAACCTCTGCAGGAAATATTAATCAGCATAACACATACACAAATCTGAATGGAATCCTTTAAGAATTTTCAGGGACAATTTGGCTTTATGAATGTAATATGAGAATATTACATGTCCACTGGGCACTTTGGTGTTGCACAAATAACAAAATATTGCATATAATGCTTTTAATGCACTTTGTCCTGCCATCTCTGTATTGAAACTATAGTGTTGCAAAAAGAACATGAGAATCTAAAGGCCTCAGTTAATGTCCTGTGAGCTGCTGAGCTGTCTGAAGCAGATTAACCTCTCTGGAACTGAGTTTCCTCCTTTTTTTTTTTTTTTTTTTTTTTTTTTTGACAGGCAGAGTTAAATAGTGAGAGAGAGAGAGAGAGACAGAGAGAAGGGTCTTCCTTCCATTGGTTCACCCCCAAATGGCCACCACGGCCGGCGCACTGCACCGATCCGAAGCCAGGAGCCAGGTGCTTCCTCCTGGTCTCCCATGCAGGTGCAGGGCCCAAGGACTTGGGCCATCCTCCACTGCCTTCCCGGGCCACAGCAGAGAGCTGGACTGAAAGAAGAGCAACTGGGACAGAACCGGCACCTCAACCGGGACTAGAACCCGGAGTACAGGTGCCGCAGGCAGAGGATTAGCCTAGTGAGCCACGGCGCCGGCTCCTCCATTTATTTTTTTAAACAGGAAAAAATATTCACCCATGTTTTAGTGGAAATGTACAGATTAAGTGGCATGATTTACATGCAAGTAGTTGATAAAACTCTTTTGCAAGTGTGAAAGATTATAATCAAGCTGTGAAGTCTCATAAGGCATTCTGGCTTTGGGAGGATAAGGAGTTTCTTATCTGCAATAATCATTATTATCTCAATAAAACTCCCTATTTGTTGTGCCTTTTGTAAACTCAAAGCAAGTTCACATATACTATCAATTTTATCCTGAGCGTGCCCAGCTGTCTGATAGGGTGAACTTGACTTTTCTTATTTTATAAAAGAAGTGACTAAAAAGAAAATTTTTTTCATTAAGAGTTTTGCTATCTCAGCGAGAATCCAGGCTAAGACTTTAGGGACTGGAACTCCGCCTCTCATTTTCCTGCTTTTCTTTTAAGGTTCCCTGTCTGGGGAGAGGGGGAGGTGTCTTTGGGGTCTTTGTCAACATTCCCCACAAATAACTTCCTTGGTACAGAGTTAAGAAAAAAGAGAAAGCAGATATGTGATCATTTACTGTTCCATGTAATTATTTGCTTTTGGGGTGAAAGGAACCATCTTTTCCAGGATGTAGCCAGAGGCAGAGAGATAGGTGCTCCCCATCATTGGCCCTACTCTGTCCCCTGGTGATCCTGAGGCATCTGTCACGTGGTTGAACTCGGGAGGGTCTGCACAGCATAGAAGGGTTGTGCGTGCTCTTCCAAACAATGAAGATAAGACAAGTGAAGAAGGTGTAGCATGACACTTCTGTCTGGTGAGCCGCTCTGTGAGCACTCTCTTTTTAGGGACTTTGAGGGGCATAGGAAGCTAGAAGGACACACACAGCTTCCAGCCCTGTTACATGAACTTGGTAGTTCAGACATGGGAACAAACAAAACTCTGTGTGATCCTGGTCTTGGAGCCTTCAGGGATGATGCTAGAAAATTACAAAAGGCAGGGCCAGCATTGTAGAGCACAGAGTTAGAGCACTGCCTAGAACTCCAGGTGAATGGCCATTGCAGCCATCTGCGGAGTGAACCAGCAAGTAGAAGCTCTCTTGCACTTTCTCTGTCTTTCTCTCTCTCTGTAACCTTGCCTTTCAAATAAACAGATAAATATTTAAAAAAAAAAAAAAAGCTACTGAAGGCTTGAAGTTGAGGGCAATGTCAACTAGAGCAGCAATGTTGGCACCCAGGTCAGTACTGGATCTAGAAGGCAGAATCCCAAATATTTCCAAGAGCAGGGCTTTATGTGTGGAAGCGCAGGAAGAGGCAATCCCAGTATGCTAGGAGACACAACAAGTGAAGAGAAGGAGTCATCATGTCTTGGTACAATGAGCATTATGGGATACAGAGGAACGTGTGGTCATTAGATCACAGATGACTTGATTGTGAGGTTAAGTAAATTAATTTATCAGCTGTTTCATTTTATTTGAACATACGTATCAGTAAAATTTCCAGATAACTCCTTTAAAAATACAACTGGCCATGCCTTGTTCCACAGTGGGTTAGGGTACTGAGAATCCTGACATGTAATGCCACCCCTACTGTCGGCACCTTCATGATCACCTTCTGCAGCAGGACAGCTGGGGGCCCTGGGACTTCCATTTGGTGTTTGCTTCAGATGAACTTAATGTGTTGCAAATACCTGCCATAGACTCATTTCTATTTCTACCGAGAAGTTTTTCTTCCAAATCTTTAAATGTGCCATCTCGCTTGTCTGATTTTGGTTTGAAAGGAGATGCTAGTTTAACAAATTGCCTCATTAGTGGATTCTATAATGGGAGCACTTACTAATGCTGCCTACTTCACCCAGGTGCTAAGACACCTTTTGTTGTCACAGCATTGATGTGAGTCAGATACTAATAATGGTGTCCTTTGTTTTTATGAGAGATGAAACGGAAATGAAATGCTTCTCAGAGTGTCACTAGGTAACAGAATATATCTGGGATTTTTCACTCTGTAGGTTGACTCACTCTTTCCTCCATTTACAGCCGTAATTGTAGCTATCCATGGTGAAAAGAGTACAGGGTGCAGACTCTGTGTGTGTGTGTGTGGGGGGGGGGTCCTTTGTCTATCACACAATACATAGGCTTCAGAAAGTTGACTTTATTCATTTCTGCCTCAATAATATTACTGATAAAATGAATAACTGTAAACAAATTTAAAGTGAAGAACTTCATAAATGAAGGGAAACTGAATCCCTTTGTTAAGTACCTACTATGTAACAGGAACAGTTCTACTTCTTGGGAGTTTAAAGATAGGAAATTATGTTTTTGTCCTCAAAGTGTTTTGCAGGAGAATAGACAAAAAACCACAGCTGCTGTGCAACTTAGAAAAATGATGAAATGATGCCCAGAGCACTATGGGAATGTGGGATTAAGGCTCCAAAAATTTGAGGTTACCTTCTCATTGTATGATACGGACCAGCAAGTATGAGAGAGATTCAAAAAGACCACGTACTATCGTTTAATGTCATTTGTTCATGAACTTTTTGAAGTCCCCTCATCTAAGTTCAAAGTGCTGACTGGATTCTGTATCAGACTCTTTTCCACAGCACAATACAACTGTCATGAAACAACAACAAGTGTGTGTATAATAAAAGGAACTAAAGTCATTGAGAGCAGTTAAAAAAAACAACTTTTTTAATTCGCATGAGCAAAACAACCTAGTCACGAACATATCCTTTCAAGAAAAGCTATTTGGGTTTAAATCCTAGCTCTGACTTATTAAATCCGTCATTTAGGCAAGTTCTTCCACAAACTGTTTCCATATTTATGAAATGGAGAAGACAACTAATCTAATGCATAATAGGTTTGCTGGAAGTAGTAAATGAGAATGAAAGCTAGGTGTTTTATAGGCAATTTATACACTTAATTTTTTTAATTTCTAAGATTGCAACAACTTATCATCTTTCAAACTATAACAAAAATAGCTTTTATATTTCACTTCAGTTGTATTTAATACACACACAGCCAGCAATTCTGTTTCATTTCTCTTTGCTTATCAGTAGGAACCATGAGTTAATGTAGGGCTGGCTGTTTGAGCAGTAATGTTAACAATACTGACATTGGTCTGGAGTCTGTAGCTCTAAAGTGGGGAAGCAATCAGACTCTGAACCAAAAGCTGTGACTGAGAGCTTCTTTACAAGATAAAACTCATCATGAAAGCGCTAGGGGTTGTTCCCATCTGCTATGAATAATCCCTCCCAGCGCACGATGCAGATGAAGGCACACTTCCTCTGCCTGGACTGTGTAGGTGGCCCTCCCACTGTCAGATCTTAGATGACACACATATTCTATCAGCTGTGAGAGTTTCAACAGCTATTTTCCTAACAAAAGGAAATTTCAAGAATGACTGCATAAACAGAGGAATTTAGAGTTCCTCAGTCCAACTTGACCTGGCCTTCAGACCCACGATGCTTTTGCACCTGTAACCTCTGTTTTATATTAAGGCTAAGTAGCTCACTTCAGATGAGACCCCTAAATCCCGGGTGAAATGAGTTTCTCTGCAGATGCCTTAGGCATAAACTGTCAGGTTGTCCAGAGTTTCATTATGCCCTCTTTAACAACAGCCATGCACACACAGATGTCCTCCTGGATGGAGTTCTTCCCCTTCATTTTCACTGTCCCCACCCCCTCCCTTATCTCAAATAGCAACTTGTACAAACCAGTGATGAAGGTCACTGTAAGAGTGAGGAAACTGAATCCCAGGTATTTGTGAGCATTGGGCCTCCTTTCCCTGATCCTAACTCAGTGTTCAATGCTTTTCCCACCACCTCGTACTGACTATAATTTTTTGAATGCTCTCATGGGATCTGAAACGTCTGAAATTTTTACTCAAAACAAAATACAGAAGTCAAAATTCACACTAAAACCAGAGATAAAAATTATGATTCACAATACCAAATATCAAGATAGTAATTATAAAACTGCAGAAATCACAGCATGGTATTAGTTCATGGATAAAAGTTGGTATTGATTAAGTCAGGGAGCAAAATCATGTGGATAGGACATTATAAAGCTATGGGGAAAGGATTTAAGAAATACTCAGGAAAATTAGGTTCAATTTGAATTGATGTAAACTTGAATTGCTACATTAAACAATGCTCACAAGTAAGTTAGAAGTGAATTAAAGACACAAATGTTTCATATAAAAATTTTACATTTGTAAATATTGAAGAATACCTTTGTGACCTTAGGCTGGATGAAAAGTTCTTAAGAAATATCCAAATATAAAGATAAATAAGTGCAAATATTAAAATTTTAACCTTTACTGCCACAAAAGATATACAGCCACACTTCAAAGATAAATCATAAACTGGCAGAGGCATAAAGAATGATTAATATCAAAGTAATTTTGTAAAAAAAAACAGTAAAATCAATATGAAATAAACACAAATAACCCATTAAAATGAGCAAAATATAAATACAGCCGGGGCTGGCACTGTGGTATATTGAGTAAAGCTGCCGCCTGCAGTGCCAGTATCCCACATGGGCACTGGTTCAAATCCCAGCTGCTCCACTTCTGATCCAGCTCTCTGCTATGGCCTGGGAAAGCAGTAGAAGATAGCCCAAGTCCTTAGCCCCAGCATCCCTGTGGGAAGACCAGAAAGAAGATCCTGGCTCCTAGCTTTGGATTGATGCAGCTCCAGCCATTGTGGTCAGTTGGTGAGTGAACTAGCAGATAGAAGACCTCTTTTTGTCTCTGCCTCTCCTCTCTCTGTGTAACTCTGCCTTTCAAATAAATAAATCTTTCAAAAATAAACAAATAAATAAATAAATAAATACAGCCAATTCACACACACAAAAAGAAAATACAAAAGGCCAGTAAACATATGTCAAGTTGGACAGCCTCCCTAGTAACTAAGGAAATGCAAATTTAAACCACAAGAAAACATAATCTCACATTCTTCAGACTGCTAAAAATCTAAGTCCAACAATCTCTATGGTTGGCAGAGATGTGGAGCAACAGGAACTCTGCACCACAAGTGGGAGTCTAAACTGAAATGACGAGCTTTAACAGCACTAGGCAACATCTGGTTATGTTGAAAATATATATGACCTCTACCTAGCAATTATATTGTTACGACTTTACCTTGAAGAAATTCTTAGACATACAGAAATGTTTATAGCAGGATTGTTGATACGGCAAAAAGTAGGACACAATAAAAGATTATTGACAGAAAATAATATTATTACATTGTGGTATATTCATAGACCAAAATATTGTGTAGCAGTAGTCATTTGAGTAAACTAAAGGTAATTAAGCCATCATAAATAAATGGTCTAAACATATCTGTTGTGTGACAAAAAAACAGTTTGCAAAATATATATATATATATATATATATATATATATATCATGATAGCATTTACATAGAGCTTAAAATCTATAATAGCACAATATATTTTTCATATACACATATATAATCATTGAAGTATCATAAAGAAATATACTGAGGAGCCACCGGCAGCACAAGCATCCATATGGCTGCCAGTTTAAGTACAAGCTATCTCACTTTTTTTTTTTTTTTTGACAGGCAGAGTTAGACAGTGAGAGAGAGAGACAGAGAGAAAGGTCTTCCTTTTTCTGTTGGTTCACCCCCCAAATGGCCGCTACAGCTGGCGCTGCGCTGATCCGAAGCCAGGAACCAGGCACTTCTTCCCGGTCTCCCATGTGGGTGCAGGGCCCAAGCACTGGGGCCATCCTCCACTGCCCTCCCGGGCTACAGCAGAGAGCTGGCCTGGAAGAGGAGCAACCAGGACTAGTACCCGGCACCCCGCTGGCACCGCAGGTAGAGGATTAGCCAAGTGAGCCATGGTGCTAGCCTTTTTTCTTTTTTCTTTTCTTTTTTTTTTTTTTTTTTTTTTTTTTTTGCTATTTCACTTCTGACCCAGCTCCTTGTTAACGTGCCTGGGAAAACTGTGGAGAATGGCTTAAATATTTGGACCTCTGCATCCATGTGGGAGAACTGGATGAAGCTTCTGGCTTCTGGCTTCAGCCTGGTCCAGCCCTGGCTGTTGTGACCATTTGGGGAGTGAACCAGTAGATGCAAAATGGAGCACACTCTCTTTCTCTCTCTTGCTGCCTATCTATCCCTCTCTGTAACTCTGCCTTTCAAATAATAAATAAATTTTAATTTTTTTTAAATAATAAACTTTTTTTTAAAAAAAGAACATAGTAGGATTTGGAAAACTTAAGAAGATACTAAAATACTGACCTGGTAAACATAATGTTGAATGAAAAACCAGACACGCACAAATTTCACATATCCTCCCTTATGTGTGTGAGTGAAAAGTTAAAAAAAAATAAAAAAATTTAAAAAAAGACAGACATCCTTATGTGTGTCAATTTTGGCACAAATACAGTGTCTGTCAAACTTCGTTTGGAATCTTTACCAGGCAAATTGTTAGGAGCTACACACTATTATGATTTTGATGATCTGTGTCTATCTTGAAATTTGCTGTTTATTGGTAAAGTTGACAACTTTTCACTTACTTGTTTGTGGTCTTTGCGTGTCTTCATGCTAAACTATGGTCTTTAAGCCTTTGGTTTGTTGAACTCTCTATTTAGTGGAGAACGAAGCCTTTGAGTATAATGTACAATGAAAATATGTTATCTCAAAAATAAAAAATAAAAATTAAAAAAATCAAGAAATTATCTGAAGGAAACTTTCAGAATGGAAATAGTACCTTGAAGATATCTGAATGACTGGCATGAGCATTAGACTGAGAGTATACTCTGATAAACATGCTTGTTATAAAAAAATATGAAAGACTCCTTAAATATAGAGTAGAAAATCCATTCTTACAGGAACTAATTGGGCAGATTTGTTGTGTCAGATTGTTTTTGCTGCACTCTGCTCCTGTACAGTAAAGCTGAACTAATTAGTCTTAAGCTTTGAGAACTGGTCACAATGGTTATCTCATCTATTTTAAGTAGAAAAGGAATGGAACATGACTCTATTAATATGACTCCACCACCACAAAGCAGGAAGTCTCCATATAATGTCCTTAAAAACAACCAACTTGTCTCTCCCTGACATTATTTCTCAGTGCATCTTTCCATTGACATTATTTATGCAATTATGTGACACTGTTGGGTGTGTGAATGTGTAGGTCCACAGAATACCCATGGTGGAATACATCTGTCTGACAATAGAATAATACTAATAGGCTAGAAGCAAAACTCTCGTGCCC
Source organism: Lepus europaeus (assembly GCF_033115175.1). Lineage (NCBI taxonomy): Eukaryota > Metazoa > Chordata > Mammalia > Lagomorpha > Leporidae > Lepus > Lepus europaeus. Next base: position 130,587,616 of record NC_084829.1, on the reverse strand, counting down.
TGAATACTAAAAGCACTGCAAAGCCTGGCTCAATAACTCCTCTTTCTTTAGATTTCAGTACTCTACAGAAATGACTGTTAATATATTTTCACCCTAAAGCAGCCAAATGCCACACAAAAGATTATAAATTCCTTACAAATTTTAGTCCAGTCTGGTCTTCCTAAAAATGCATGCTTACCCTTGATATAACTGAGAAAACAAAGAAGTAACTAAGATTCACTGAACACTGGCTTCCTTTGCACAATGGGCAGAATTTCTATCTTCTACCACACCTTACTAAAGTATTTCAAGAATACAACCAAGTAAATAGTCTCTAATTCATTTAAAAATCAAAGGTTAATATCTAAAATAAAATAACAAGGAATATTTTAAATAAAGAGATAGGCATTTGCAACAAATCAATAACATGAAAACAAAATAAAAACAAAAGTGGCAATATTACTATCAACTAAAGTGCAACTTAGAACTAGAAGCCTAAACGGCTCAGAAGTATACTGTATCATGATAAAGTGTGCAATGCACAAAGAAGCTCTTAGAATTAGGAAACTTTATACACCAAAAATAAGGCTCTGAAACACATAATATAAAATCTCTCCGAAGTTTAAGATTCTGACAAAACTCAAATAACACTACAGAATTTATAATCTGGGGGCTGGCACTGTGGCACAGTGGGTTAAGGCCCTGGCCTGAAGCGCCAGCATCCCATATGGGTGCTGGTTCAAGACGTGGCTGCTCCACTTCCCATTCAGCTCTCTGCTGTGGCCCGGAAAAGCAGTAGAAGATGGCACAAGTCCTTGGCCCCTGCACCCACATGGGAGACCCAGAAGAAACTCCTGGCTCCTGGCTTTGGATCGGCGCAGCTCCAGCCATTGTGGCCAATTGGGGAATGAACCATCCAATGGAAGACTCTCTCTCTCTCTCTCTCTCTCTCTCTCTTTCTCTGCCTCTTTTTTCTCTGTGTAACTCTGACTTTCAAATAAATAAATCAATACTAAAAAAAAAAAAATTATAATCTGTTACAGCATTTGATTTTAGGAAGCCGAAGTATGTATGCTTGTAGTGAATCTGAATGAATAAATGAATGTAAAACAATGCATGATATCAAGGTATTTAAAGAATTTTATATCCTAATTACAAAAATGCATATGACTTTTAAAAGTTCATATTCATAGAAAATAGAATAATAAATTTATTTTGATGCAAATAATTTTTGAAGGACATGCACAATCTTTAAATAATATACATATCCCATGAACTTTTTGAAGTCTCACCATACATTTGAACTTCAAAAAATATTGCACCCAAAGAGACTTATTTTTTAATTAAATTTTCCATAAACTTTTTTGCTGTACTCTTTTATTATTCTCTTAGGTCCATGAAACATTCACAACACTGAATTACATACTAACCAAGAAAAAAAGCTTTAGCGCCATAAACAAGAGTGTTAAATTGTTAAATCAACATCAAGAGTCACTGTGTACTTACGTCCCATGTGGGATCTGTCCTTAATGGGTTGTCCAATGTGAAGTGATGCTATAACTAGTACTGAAACAGTATTTTTATACTTTATGTTTCTGTGTGGGTGCAAACTGATGAAATCTTTACTTAGTATATACTGAATCGATCTACTGTATATAAAGATAATTGAAAATGAAAAAAAAAACAAAACTTGGTGTTAAATTGGAAATTACATAGAAAATTAATCAATTTTTTAAAAAAATATCATGTAGGATCTCTGTCATTAATGTGCTGTACACTGTGATTTAATGCTATAACTAGTACTCCAACAGTATTTTTCACTTGGTGTTGCTATGTGAGGGCAAACTGTTGAAATCTTTACTTTATATATACTCAACTGATTTTCTGTATATAAAGAGAATTGAAAATGAATCTTGATGTGAATGGAAGGGGAGAGAGAGTGGGAAAGGGAAGGGTTGCGGGTGGGAGGGAAGTTATGGGGGGGGAAGCCATTGTAATCGATAAGCTGTACTTTGGAAATTTATATTCATTAAATAAAAGCTTTAAAAAAAAGAAAAAGAAAAAAAGCTTTAGTGCATTCCTCTAAGTAGAGATTTTACAAGGATGGCCTTTGATATACACAACAAACTAGAAAAACTAATAATAAAAATAAAAACAAAGAAACAAAATATGTTTTAATTAATTTATGGGTGATAAAAAAATGAAATACAAACCAAAATAATGATTGACAACTAAAAGGATAAAACTTCTGATATAAAAATAGTCAGTGTCAAGGAATAAAACTTACAATTCTTCAAGGTCCAAGCAGAGAGGAAAAGCAGGAAACATCTGTTGTAGGACAATAGAGATTGGAGAAGACTGAGAATAATTGAGAATAGGTGATAGACTCAGATAATTAAAAAGTTCAAAGAAAAGCAATGGAAGAAATAAGGAGAGAGAGGGAGTTGTAGAGGGAGGGGTGTAGGGACCGGGGTGAAAAAGGAAGGGAGGGAGGGAGGGAGGCAAGCAGGGAGGGAGGGAAATTAAATGTGAACTAACAAAACATGCTTGTGGTTAATGTATTTGTTGTATCTGTTCTGTTAAATACAAATGGAGAATGAAAATAATAAGCTTAAAGAAAGTAAGGTGATAAATTCAATACATGTTTTGTGGTAATTTGGAAGAAAATAATGCTTGATCCCTACTTCACACTGTTTAAAAGGAATTTCCAGGTGAATTAAAAACTGAATGTAGACTAAATATTCAGAGAGGTATTGGAAAAAATACAGAAGAATATTTACTATTCCAGATTAGTTGTGGCTTTCCTAAGAGAATTTCTTCTCATACTGAGATTTTTCTATACAAAAAATTATGATTTCTATTTGATAAAAGATTAGTTATTAAGTCAAATTCAGGGATAGGAATTTAGCATAGCGGTTAAGGCATTGGTTAAGATGCCTGCATCCCATATTGGAATGTCCATCTCAAATTTCCTGTTAATGTAGACTCTGGGAGGCAGCAGAGATAGGTTCCTGCCACCCAGGTGGGAGACCTGGTTGAGTTTCTGATTCCTGGCTTTGGTTCTAGCTAGTGGACATTGCAGACATTTCAGGACTGAGTAGTGGATGGGAGTGCATGCTCTCTCTGACTCTAAAATAAACAAATTTTTAAAAATCAAATAGAATGACAACCACTTTAAGTAACATTCTGGCCTCAGAAACAGCCCTTAAGACTTCCTGATCTGGCTAAAAAGCCCACAAGAGCATTTCAGGCATGGAAAGCCAAGACACTATGGCAAAAAAAAGTCTTACTTGAAGGACCTCAGTGGGTGAGACCCCAGTGGAAAGAAGTGGTCATCAAAGAAGGAGGTACTTTTCTCTGAGGGGAGGAGAGAATTCCCACTTTGCCTATGGCCTTGTCTAAATACTGACAGGGTTTTTGGATGGAAAAGGCTTCCATAGCCTAGGCAACTGATGTCAAGAGCTTTGGGTGATCACTGACGTCATACATAAAAATATTGTTAGTTTGTCACTGTGTACTAATTTCCCATGCACGACCTCTGTCCTCAAAGAGTTGTATTATAATTAAGTCTAAGTCCTTGCATCAGATATATCATTCTTGGGTGCTTCTTTAAAGTTAATTAAGCTTCTTAAAAAAAAGAAGTGAAATTAGCTTCAAGATGCAATGACTTTGACCAACCCTTGTCTTAACTGTTAAGGAAATGTTTTTATTTTATTTTATTTTATTTTATTTTATTTTGTCTTGTTTTGTTTTGTTTTTTGGTGTGAATTGTTCAACTCTTCACTTAGTATAGAGTTGGTTGTCTTAGTGGATAATGGGCCTGGGAATGGGCGAGGGAGGAGAGGAGGGAAGGGAATGTGAGTGGGAGGGTGAGTATGATGAGGAAAATTACTATATTCCTAGAGATGTACTTATGAAATCATGAAGTTTATATTCTTTAAATAAAAGTTTCCTTTGGGGAAAAATCAAATCCAGGGTGACTGAGGAAAAAGAAAACATATTTCTAAAAAATCTCTGAGATTTAAAGAGATCCTAAAAGTTAATGAAAATATAAATCTAGATAAAGAATATAAACAAGGCATTGACAGAAAGGAATCAAATGGATAATAAACATGTCAATAATGCTTGCCACACTAGAAGACTGGGCAACCTAAATTTTAAAAACATATCATTTTTAGTCTACCAAATTGAGAAAAATTTTCAAAGATTTTCAGTATCTAGTACCAGCAAGTGTTGGATGGGTACTCTCAAAGCTCATAGTGAGATTGTTAATTTATATATGGCATTTTTAAGGAAGCAATCCTTATAGAATTTATTAACATGGAAATGTGCATAATTCTTAACCCACTTCTAGAAATAGTTATGACGGAAATAAAAGCATGAATAAATTTGCAAGGGTTTCCATAACATTTCACCAGTTCCTCCATTTAGCTACCAATGGAAAAGTTTTGCAAAGCTACGTTGCCATGCATGTGAGTCTTAGAATTACCCCAAGATTTCCAAATCAAGTGGTTAGATAATCTTTCTTACTGCATTTTCTCCTTTGACTTCCTCCTCACAGTTGAGACAGGGAGTCTCTTAGAACTTTCTTATGTGAAGTTTTGTAACATGGCATGAAAGAAACATGGTCTGTAAGACTCTTTGACTTGACTTAAAATCCAAGAAGCTCTTCTAAGGCCTAGGTAGAGTTTATTAGAGGAAGCAGGGCAGGGTGATGAGCATCCTTAAAACCTACCTGAAAGGGTAGAATGACTGCACTGGCAGGGGAAGAGATCTGAGGAGTGCTTGAAATACAGTGTGGGCATTGCGTGAGCAACAAAACAGCAGGTCCAGCATGAAGGGCCTTGCTTGACCCTGAAAGTTGAGCATCATCAGGATTGCCAGTATCTCTGATGTTGCCCTCATGGGAAGTGTAGCACAGGTACAGCAGATCTGGGGCCAGGCAGGCAGGGTCAGAACCCCTGACAGCCTGATACTCTTCTTTAGGCCAACAGTCTAGAACTTACACACACACACACACACACACAAACACACACACAAACACACACTTTGGGTTGGGGCAGAAAGAAGAAGAAAACTACAAAATTCCTTTATACAGAATATCCATAGCACGTGAGCCTGTAATACAGGGCCCGAGAATCACATGTGAAGTGGACTTACAGGAAATGGAAAGATGTGTATTGCTTACTAACCTGTGTTTGAGATTTATAATGGTCACACTGCCTCTGTCTCCTTTCTAGGTGGCAGGGAATACTGAAGATGGCCTTCCCTCTTGATATTGAAAGAAAAGTATCCCTTCTCTTGACAGATGAAACTTCAGGGCTGGATGTGAAACTCAGCCAGTGAATGTCTTTTCTCTCTTTTGTCCCTGGAAAAGAATTAAGACTTCTAAGTCTACTTCTAAGAAAATGCTTTAATGGAAAATTCAAAGAAAAAAAAAGCATCTGGCTCTGAAGTTAACAGTGGTTTTGCAAAGTGAAACTACAGATTAGAAAATGAGATCTATATTCCAGTTTTTAAATAGTTTGCAAGCAATTTCAAAGGTAGAAGGAACCACAGAGGAAAACTAATCATATTTTCCACTCCAAGGAAAAGTCATGTTCTCAGCATTCCTGTCAGGTGATCAAAGAACAAGTCCAGAAGCAGAGAACTTCATTGCTTCCCAGGCACCCATGTCTAATTGAGAACACATGCGGTGGTAAGCCAGTCTCTTATCCTGCCTTTCTGCATCAGAACTATCTCAAGTATCTATATGTTACTATTCTGAATTCTGTTCAGTTGACTTAAATACATTCATTCCACGCATTTTTACTGAGTACTATTCTAGGTGTTACCAAAAGAAGCAAGAACTTTGGGAGTCAATTAATGTTATGATACCTTTATAGCACAATGGATCAGACTCTATAAAATGGGGTTTATAATAACTACTTGAGAGACTCGTAAGAATAAAGTGAAATTCATCTAAAGCACCATAGCCTAGAAAATTATAAATTCTAAATAAATACTAGTGATATCTTATTATTACTTGTGTTTTATTAGCCTATTCTTCTGATTATAGAAGATATTCTCCTAGGAAAAAGTATAGAAATCTCTAAAAAAAGAAAATACAATCCTACAATCCATAGAAAACTACTTTTCTCTCTCATTTGTTGCTTGATTGTTTTTATAAATATCATCTTAGGTCAGCATACTATAACAAAATACCAACAATGGGGGAGAGTAAACAACACACATTTGTTTCTCCAGGTTCTGGAAGCTAAAATCCAAGATCAAGGTATCAACGGACTCAATTCCTGGTGAGGAGCCTCATTCTGCAGTTGCCTTGTCATTATTTGTTCAATGATAAATGGATGGGTGAGAGTTCTGGTCTCTTCCTCCTCTTATAGGAACACTAATCTCATCATGGATACTCTACTGCCATAGCCTCATCCAACAACAGTTCTCTCCTAGAGCCCCATCTCTACAGGCTGTCACTTTAGGGGTTACGGTTTCAAATATATGAATGTGGGAGTGGCACAAACATTCAGTTCATAATATTGTTACACAGAATTATACATAGAATTATCATAACATTATTACATAGAATTATATGCATATATATATATATATACTTTTATACTATTTTATTTTGGTAAATATGTCTTCAAAAATTTCATGGAAAATTCATTTGGCCTTTTAATTCTATTTTTTCCCCAAACTTTTTGTGGTACCCTCCTATAAAATACTCATTCACATATCTATTAAAAATTATCTGAGTAGGCCGGCGCCGCGGCTCACTAGGCTAATCCTCCGCCTTGCGGGGTGCCGGCACACTGGGTTCTAGTCCCGGTCGGGGCACCAATCCTGTCCCGGTTGCCCCTCTTCCAGGCCAGCTCTCTGCTATGGCCAGGGAGTGCAGTGGAGGATGGCCCAAGTGCTTGGGCCCTGCACCCCATGGGAGACCAGGATAAGTACCTGGCTCCTGCCATCGGATCAGCGCAGTGCACCGGCCGCAGCGCGCTACCACGGTGGCCATTGGAGGGTGAACCAACAGCAAAAGGAAGACCTTTCTCTCTATCTCTCTCTCACTGTCCACTCTGCCTGTCAAAAAAAAAATAAAAATAAAAATAAAATAAAATAATAAAAAAAATTATCTGAGTAGTTCTTTGATGTGAGCTATGTAAAAAATAATGATGTTCATGTGCCATAATTTGTTTGGTTATTCTCTGACAGATTATTTGGGTTTTTTTCACCTTTTCATCATCATTTTCTTAAAGTGAAAACATCTTTGTGTATTTCTTGGATCTCTGCTTATTTTCTCCAGAAAAAATTCCTTTAAGTAGAATTACTGAGCCAAAAATAACCATAATTTTCTAAGGTTAATACATTGTTTTTCAGAAAGATTGAACCACTGTCAATTTTCTTAGCCAAATTTTATGAGGAATTTATGTTCTCCTTGATACTCTGTCTGACCCTAGCTTTCCCAGAATGGAAAACTGATTATATTTTTATACTTTCATTTTCTTTTAAGTTTGATAACATCACAGCTACCCATTTAATTTTCATTTTTTAACTTTTAATGAGTTTGAATCACTTTCTTAGTCCCTTGTACTTAGATAAATACCCACTTGCATTTTGGCTTATTTCCTAATTAGGAACTTAATGTTTATCAAAGAATTTTTATGCATTCAGTTTATTAGCCCAGATCATATTTTGGCACATTCCCCTTACGCACACTTATTTTTTTGTCTTTGGGTCTGTGATAATTTTTGACTTCAAGATTTTTAACTTCAAAGCAGATACATCTATTCATGTTGTCTTTGTGAATGCTTTAAAAGCATAAATCGTTTGTTTTATTATTTTATTCTTATGTTGCATTTGTTGTCCTTCATTGATTTGAGAGGTTTTATATCTTGATTCTGGCTTTCCTAATGCTGCTTCCCAGTGATATTGGCTAAAGCTGCCTTCTTTCATAGTCTCAGTAAAATACTGAACAGGACAAAATCATGTGGCATAACATTAGAATCCTCTGATCAGTTTGACATGAATCCATTTAGCAATACTTTGGGGACAAAGTCCTTTAATCATGTAAAAATTCATTTGGTCTGTGTGTTTCTCTGATTATTGCAGATTTAATTAAACACCCAGTTCTTTACAAATATTTATTGAGCCAGATACTATGACAAAATGAGAGCTCTTTAAGTAATGAGTTTTCCTGCGATGGTCTTGATATGGTTTGTCTCCTAGATTTTTTCCTTTCTTTCTTTTAATTTGCAAGGCAGAGTTACAGAGAGGGGGAGAGACAGAGAGAGAAAGATTGATCTTCCATCCATTGGTTCACTCCCCCAAAAAGGCTGCCACAGCCAGCGGGGCAAGACAGAAGCCAGGAGCCAAGAGTTTCGTCAAGGTCTCCCATGTGGGTGGCAAGGACCCAAGCACTTGGGCCATCATCTGCAGCTTTCTTGCTAGATTAGCAGGGAGCTGAATAGGAAGTAGAGCAGTTGGTACTTGAACTCACGCCCATGTGGGAGTCTGGTGCTGTAGGTGGCAGCTTAACCCCTTACTCTACAGCATCAGCCCCTCCTAGATTTGTGTGTTGGAAACTCAGTCCTCAGTGTGGCAATGTGAGAGTTTGTGGAACCTTTAAGAGGTGGGGCCTAATGGAGGGTTGTTACTGGCTAAGTCTCCTGTCTCCCCCTGCTGTTGTGACGCCTTCCACCATGAAGACTTCATCTCAGCACAACACAGCTCGTATTATGCAGGTTGGAATTCTAGCCTCCAAAACTATTGGCTAAACAGACCTCTTTTCTTTGTTAGTAACCAGTCTCAGGTGTTTCCATATGGTAATGGAAAGCAGACTAATACATTCCTCAAGCACTATTCTGAGAGTTCTTATACAGGTGTTCGGTTTGGGGGATAAATTTGAACAATATTATGGCTGCTCTTTTAAAAGGGATATTTTCTTATCATAAAAGGAATAGTGATTTTAATATTTATTATAAAGTTTACAAATATATGCAAAGTGTACAGAAATGTGAAAAAGAAAGCCAAAACCCTATTAGATAGGAGGCAAACAAAAAATATTGATCATATTTTGGTGTATTTTCAGTTTTTCATACATATGTATTTTAAAGTAATGCTTATTTTTTCTCTGATTATGACAATAGCGTAGGTTGTTTGTAGAAACTACTATAAAACATACAGAAACACTGATTTATAATCTCATGATGTGTGCAATTTTTATTCTGCTTTGATTTATTAATTTGACATACCAGCATATGATTTAAGTATTTTTCTATAATAAGAGGAAAGATCTTCATAAATATCACACTGGCATGTACTACATTTTACTCAATAATTTTTCTATTACTAAACGCTTATAGTCTTCCAAGTTCTGTTATTTTAAAATATGTAAAATGAATATCTTTGAATGTGAAGAGTTTTTTCTTAGTTTTTAGTTCATATTATGTCCTTAGTATAGATCCCTAGAAATGCATTTGCTGGTATTATACTCAGTAAAACACATCTGCTATCAAATTACTTTTCAGAAGGTTCATATCATTTTAAACCCATACGAGTCTCAATAAATTCATAAAATATCATTAATCTGTATATTTTGGAATGTACATTTCTTGGTAAATAGAGATATTTACACATCTCTAGTTTGTTGTGTTCTCAAAAGATGTTAAAACATTTAAACAATCGTTGCTTTGAGTTGTTTTATCTCATCAGAGTCTGAAGACTCCTTTAGCACAGTGCTTCTAAAAATACCAATTACCTGGGGATCTTGTTAAACTGCAGGAGGTCCGGGCAGGGCTTGGCATTCTGTGTTTCTATAAAGCTTCCAGAGGAGGTGCCTGTGTTCTTGTTCTCCAGATCACAGACAACTATTCAGATGCCCCGTTATTTTCTCATTAAATCTTGGGCTTCACTTCCTGACTATTTTCCTTACCTTCTTCAGTTTCAAAATTATTCTTGATGGGGAAGATGCAAGCAAGAAAAAAGCTAAAAGGGAGAACTTAGAGATGCTGCTTTCCAACTGCCACATGCTAAAATCCTACCACGTGATGCAAAAAGTGACCCTCTCTTCCACGGCGTTAACATGTTTTAATCCTTACTATTACAGAAGACCTGAGATCGTTTCAGGATTAAATCTTACTAACTTAATTCCCATTTGTCCCTCCTTTTGCTCTCATCCTTGCATTTGTCCCCCCCCCCCCCCTTTTGCCTGGTCATTGTGCATAACAAGTCTGAACCTGTGTTTGTGTATGTGCCCTCACATTCTATGCCTCATCGTGATAACTGCGTCATCGGAACTTAGCTTTGTGGAACTCCCCAGACACCTCTCAAGCCAGCTTCTCTTTTCACCCTCTTACCATTTCTTCTCACTCTTGGTTTGCTCTGAGGTTTTGGAAATCCAGTTTGACAAGGTCAGACAAAACATAATTTTACACCCAGATTTACTTTTCCTTCCCTTTGGTGATGGCAAAATCACCCATGTTCTAGATTGCTACTACCTGCACATCCTAAATAGTCCTTCATTGTTGAGGCCAGGCAAAATTGAGATGAAGCATTGAATGTGAAGAAGCTTGCTTTTTAAGATGCAAAGCACCATTTTAATGTATTATTATACCTGCTAGGTTTTTATAATGAACAGATATTAAATTTTATCAAATACTTTTCATTGAGATGATTATATGATTTTTATTCTTCATTCTCGTGTGATATGTTTATTGTCCGACCCTGCATTCTTAGGATAAGAATTATACCTGCTAGGGAATAACTCATTCCCCTTATTCCTTCCCTGGTCTTGACCTTCTCAGCACAGCAAGTAAAAGTGAATAGATCTGCTTTCAGCCAAATGAGCTGCCAAATAGATTTCAACCAACTCAACTCCATCGTGCGTCCACATCAAATCTGTATCCACATTGCTGTGCTATCACTTGTATTTCTCCTGTTCCTCCTTCATCTAAATATACTTTTTATTTTATATTTTAATTATAATTTTGCATTGCATACATCATTTTCCAAATGTATTTTAATGGCTGTAGTATATTCCATTAAGTGAATTTGTATAATTTACATAAACAGATCCCTAATGTAGGAAATGTGGCTTTTTTCAAATACTTTTTTGATAAGCAATAGTTATTTATAATATCAGTCATACAGAATTTATGTAATTTAGATTTTATTTACTTAATGCAGAGTTCAAGGTGTGGTTCTTGATAAACCATTGCAATCCATTCAAAATTAACAAAAGGCATACATGTCTCAGAAAACCTAGTTTAAAAACATATTCTCTGGCCGGCACTGGGGCTCAATAGGCTAATCCTCCACCTGCGGCACCAGCACCCTGGATTCTAGTCCTGGTTGGGGTGCTGGATTCTGTCCTGGTTGCCCCTCTTCCAGTCCAGCTCTCTGCTGTGGCCCGGGAGTGCAGTGGAGGATGGCCTAAGTGCTTGGACCCTGCACCCGCATGGTAGACCAGGAGAAGCACCTGGCTCCTGGCTTCGGATCAGCACAGTGTGCCAGCCGCAGCGTGCAGGCCGCAGCGGCCATTGGAGGGTGAACCAACAGAAAAGGAAGACCTTTCTCCCTGTCTCTCTCTCACTGTCTACTCTGCCTGTCAAAAAAAAAACAAAAACAAAAACAAAAACCATATTCTCTAAGTTTTAGTATTATAAAACTGTCACATCAAATTATTGGTATGTTGAAGTTTGAATGGATATTATATATTGCTCCCTAAATAATTTTCAGCCAGTTTTCAAAAAATATAATAATGCCTTACAAATGTATCTGAGTTAAGAAGAAATCCTCATCACTGTTTGATATTGCAAGTTGAAAATTTTCTAAGAGACCCAAAGCAAAAGGGATATGTTGGTTTAATTTTATTATGTGTGATGCCAAAGCAGGTTGTATATTTTTCAAAATTTCTTAAAGCATGATAGTTCTTTTTCATTTTTTATTATACAAAGGAAATATTTGATGTGTTTCATACATACAGTTTTAAGAGCATAAGAATTTTATTAAACTGAAATGCTTTTACATTTTTATTGGGTGCAGTGAAATATTTCAAGAAATATTCATAGCATAAAAGAATGAAACCAGGCAACTGCTTTTCCCATTTCCTTATCTTTTCTTTCTGTTTGGAGTCTACTAGCTCCTCTCTTTCAGTTCTCTGTATAGTATTTAATACATTATTGTGAATCACAGTGATTTCATCATGCTATAGAACACTACAACTTACTACTTCTCTCTGTATTTCACTACATGCAATTCAGTCCCCCTCTATTTCTCTTCTGCATCTGCTTATTCACTTAATACAATGATCCCCACTTCCATCCATTTTGCTGCGAATGGCAGGAGTTAATTGCTTTTATGACCAAATATTATTCCATTGTGTATATACACATTTTCTTTGTTCACCTATCAATATGGATGGAGCAATTAGTTTGATTGATATCAATTAGGTTGATTCTGCATTTTGGTAATTGTGAAAGTGCTATAATGTACATACATGAGAGTGCAGGTACCTTTTTCATGAACATTTCATTTCCTTTAGATATATACTTTGAAGTAGGATTACTAGATTGTCTGGTATATCTATTATTAGTTTTGGGCAACTTCCATACTGTTCTCCACAAGGTTTTACTAATTTGTGCTAATTAATAATCTACATCCTTGTCAGCATTTGTTATTTTCCTGTCTCTTAGAAAAAAGGCATTCCAACTGCAGTGAGATAACCTCTAATTGTGGATTTGATTTTTCATTTCCATGATGGCTAATGATATTGAGCTCTGTTTTTCACATGTGTTTGTTGGCCATTTGCATTTCTTCTTATAAATGTCTATCCAGATCCTTTGCCTATTTCTTTTTTTAAAAATTTATTTATTTATTTGAAAGTCAGAGTTACACAGAAAGAAGGAATTGGAGAGAGAGAGAGGTCTGCTATCTGCCAGTTCAATCCCCAACTGGCCATAATGGCTGGAGCAGTGCCAATCTAAAGCCAGGAGCTTCTTCCAGGTTTCCCACGTGGGTGCAGGGGCCCAAGAACTTGGGCCTTCTTCTACTGTTTCCCAGGCCATAGCAGAGAAATGTACTGGAAGTGAAGCAGCTGGGACTTGAACCGGCGCCCATATGGGATGCCAGCACTGAAAGCGGTGGCTTTACCCACTATGCCACATTGCCAGCCCCTATAATATATCTTAAAATCTGGTACTGTGATGCCTCCAGCTGTATTATTTTTGTTCAGTTCTGCATTGGTTATTCAGGATCTTTTTGCTTCTATTTGAATTGTATGATGGTTTTGTCTAATTATGTGAAGAATGTCATTGGTATTCTGATAAGGATTATGTAGAGTTTGAAAATGTTTCAGGGTAATTTGAACATTTAAAAATATTTTTTCTTTTCTTTTTTTTTTTTTTGACAGGCAGAGTTAGACTTGAGAGAGAGAGACAGAGAGAAAGGTCTTCCTCTTCTACTGGTTCACCCCAAAAATGGCCATCCGAAGCCAGGAGCTGTGCTGATCCAAAGCCAGGAGCCAGGCGCTTCCTCCTGGTCTCCCATGCAGGTACAGGGCCCAAGCACTTGGGCCATCCTCCATTGTCTTCCTGGGCCACAGCAGAGAGCTGGACTGGAAGAGGCGCAACTGGGACAGAATCTGGTGCCCCGACCAGGACTAGAACCCGGAGTGCCAGTGCCACAGGTGGACAATTAGCCTAGTGAGCTGCGGCGCCAGCCTAAAAATATTTTTTCTAATCAATGATCATGGGAGGTCATTCCAATTTTTGTATATCTTCAATTTCTTTTATCAGTGTTTTGTAGTTTTCATTGTAGAGGTCTTTTGTATATCTGGTTAAGTTTATTCTAAGATATTTTAAACAATTTTGAGTGGAATTGCTTTCATACTTTCTTTCTCAGTGAGTTTGTTATTATTGTATAAAAATGCTACTGACTATATGCGTGTTGATTTTTATCTTGTGGCAATGATGAATTCATTTATCAGTTCTAACAGTCTCTTGGTGAGGTTGTAGAATACTCTTTATATAGACTCATGCCATCTGCAAATAGGGATAATTTGACCTTCTCCTTCCCTATTTGTATGCCTTTTCTTTCTCTTCCCTAGCAGCTCTGGTTAAAACTTCCAATACAATGTTGATTAAGAGGGTAAAAATGGCTATCCTTAACTAAAGATTCCAGATCTTACAGAAAATGCTTTCAGTTTTTCCACACTCAGTATGATTTTGACTATGGGTTTGTCAAGTAGCCTTTCTTATGTTGAGCTATGTTCCTTTCTATATTCAGTTTGTTCAAGGCTCTTATAATGAACAGATATTAAATTTTATCTAATACTTTTCGTTGAGATGATTATATGATTTTTATTCTTCATTCTCTTCTGATATGTTTATTGGCCATCCCTGCATTCTTAGGATAAATTGCACTTGGTCATGACGAATGATCTTTTGGAGATGTTGTTGGATTCAATTTGCTAGGATTTTGTTGAGAATTTTTGCATCTGTGTTCACCAGGAATATTGTTCCATAGTTTCCTTTTTTGTTGAGTTTTGGTTTTGGAATCAAGATAACACTGGCTTCATATGACAGTATTGAAAGGATTACCTACCTTTTAATTTTTAGAATAGTTTGAGAATCTGTGTTAGTTCTTTCTTTAAAATTTAGTAAATTCAACAATTGAAAGTACCTGGTCCTGGATTTTTCTTTATTAGCTGACTTTTTATTACTGATCAGTCTCATCACTTGTTATTGCTCTATTCAAGTTTTCTATAACCAGCCTGGGTATAGAAAATTTGGGCTTTTACTGGTACTGGGTCTCAGAGCAGCAGGCCTAACTTTGGGTTTCAAGGCCAAGCCTTAAGTTTACTTTCCTACACTACTCTCCAATGGCTGTAATCTTACTCTATTATCTGCCAGAGACTGGTAGAGAAGTGTTGAAGGTGGACTCTGGGCCAAAATCTCAGTCCCAAGGTCATGCATTGGGGCCCTGACCTACTGTGGATTTCACATCAAACTAAGGCTGATACTGGGTTTCAGTTCTAAGTCTAGATTTTATTCCTTTCCCCACCCCAAGAGAGGTGTCTTTCTTCCTGCTGGAAGCTTCTGGGGAGAGATGATGGGGTGACTTTTCCTTATTGCATTCTTCAGTGTGAATGTTCTTATAAGTATAGTAAAATACTAAAACCTGTATCTCACCTGGCTTTCTTGACACTCACGAATGTGACTTGATGCACAAATCCTCTCCAAATTAGTGTCTCTGTGAAGAGAGGAGCATTTTTATTACATTTCAAGTTGGAGCATCTGACTCAGCCATTATCTTGCTCTAACTCACCTGCTAACTGTACTTCTTGATTTCCAACTTGCTTCTTTCTGTCCTCTGCCTATTTGACTTTCTTATAAAATCCCAGAAAATAATTTAAAAACCAGAATTAAGAAATATAATCATTCATCTTTGTTTAAATGTTCCCCCTATTTTTCTCCTCATGTTTGTTTGTACACACACACTTATATATACTTATTTTTTAAAAGATATGATTATCATTTCCACATACAGTGCTAAATATCTTTTTAACATGTCTATTTCTTTAGAGAGTTTTTATAAACTTCTCCTGTTGTATTTGTGATATGAACATTATCCAAAGGTCCGCTTTCTTCTGGAATTAAGGCTGCATTAGTGTTTCAGAATCACTTCCTTAACCACACACAGTCAGGGCATAGGGACTGTGTTCATATACATTATAACTACACACATTAGAAAATTACTTTAAGGAACAGTCAAGAGCTGCAGAGCCAATCTAAGTATATTGATGTGTAAATCATATTAAATTGAGCCACATATCAGGATTTTTGAAAAGAAGCTTAACAAACAGATACATAAGAGCAGCATTTGGATTCATATGAAAGCCATAGCAATCAAACTGCTTTGAGAAACTAAGTTAATTTCTATTTTAGGGTCAAGAAAAACATTACGTTTTTGAATTACTCATTTCAGACCTAAAATATCTATAAAACATTTTCTTTTTGAAGAATTAGATAGAGTTGTATACAAACCAGTTATTCATCATATCATTAGGAACACTGAGATTTTATATGACTCAAGAAGCTGTTGAAATATAAATATCTTGAGTAAACTGATTGCAAAACTCACATTGCTTATTTCAAATACACTGTCAATGAAGTTCTAGTCATTAAGGATCTAGAGATGTAAATCTAAACTTGGTTTGAGGATCTCCACAGATAGCATTTTTGCAGAGCATTGCAAATTTCCCTCTCAATCTGTGGGTCAGTGGAGCTCTCATATTATCCAATGTTGGTTGGTACTGGAGTAAGAAAATAGACCAGATCAGGTGGTTAATATCTCAGGCTATTAACTCATAACATTTGTTATTGGCATACTGAATAGCAAATAAGCCGTTATAAGTGTTGCATCTTCATAGACAAATTCTAAGGCCATGCACATAACAATGAATTAAAGAGACTAGAAGGTGAAAAACATCAATATTCTCCCCAAAAAACATTAAGTTCAAGCAATGATTCTTCATAGTGAGAGATTTTTCTCCCTCCCTAGAGGATGTTCAACAATGCTGTAGATATCTTTGATTGCCTTAAGTTGAAGGAATATCAGGGCTGCCACTGGTATCCAGTGGGCAGAGCCCAGAGATGCTACCGAACATCCTACAGTGCTCCACAACAAAGGATATCTTGCCCTAAATGCCAATGTGGAAGTGTTTGAGAAACCCTGAATTGAAGAGGTATTTACAAAACTGAGACTATGTAAAACTCATCTAAATTCTCTTGTTTTTGTTGATTCACTCATAGGTGTAAACCCAATAGAAAAAATATGATTGCTCCTTGTCTAATTTGTTTTACTAATTTATTAATTCTAAGACAAAGAACCTATATCCTAGAAAAATATATTCAGTTTCTGACCCAGCCAATTCTTTAAGTGAATGGTGTTTACCTTGTGTGGTGACAGACAAAAAGTCAGGTCAAAAAGAGTCTAAATAGAGTAACAACAAAACATTAGATAGTCTTAATGCCATACAGGACAAAATGGAATTTGGCCATTATGTAGTTAATTAGATTAATATGGATAACAAGCAAGCTGCTTCAGGGCCCCTGTGGAACATTTGTCCTGAATTATCTGGGTTGACTGTCCACTCTTACTATGGGAACTGAAAGAAAGCCAAAACTCTCCATGCAACACAGACATGAACTAGATGATGCAGTGTATCAGGTGTTAAGAGGGGAGCTAATTAACTAGGTACATTATTGTTCTTCGCTAAGAATGTAAGCTTAACTAAGAATACAAACTAGGAGGGAAACATGAAAAATCATTGCATTTATCATTTTTGTGTGTTTATAGAGATACTGCAAAACTGGCAGTTAATTTCCTCAAATCCTTCCCCTGAACTATTTTTTGCATAATTCCTTTTAAAATATGGCACAAGGATGAAATATGTGTGGAGTTTGCACTAGATTCAATATTCTGCTGCTGTGGGAGCTTGACTGCCTGTGATGTCTTGTTTGAGTAGTCAAGAAGGGCATCTTTTTACTACTGCTTTCATTTTTGTGGGTGTTTAGCAACATCAGTTGGTGGTAATTTATTGGTTGGCTGTGGCTAGGAGAGATGAAATATTTTGTAAGCTTCGTAGATGGTGGTGAATAACTTTGATAAGAGATATTAGTTGCAGAAATACTTTATACCTTATAACATATTTTAACACATTAAAAAACTAGTGCTCCTTGAAAATATCCTTAAGTATTGGAAAACTCAGTTACAGTTCTGATAAGTATATTAAAAGTTAATTTAAAACTATATTATATTTATTCTTTTTTTTTTGACAGGCAGAGTGGACAGTGAGAGAGACAGAGAGAAAGGTTTTCCTTTAGTTAATTAAATGCAAAAAAAATATTATGTGTAGCAAGTTATTATCATATGAATTATCTTTTATTTAAGTGATAACTATTTTTCTTCTATTCAATATATCTATTCACAATTTATATTAATATTATGCAGGTAGAAAGCAAATACAGCAGTTTACAGTGCAGTTGAGTTTATACATTAACTTATGCTCCAACTAATAGCAATGATAGACAAAATAGGAAAGCTGAAAACTAAATACGTATGTTCAGGATGGAAAAAACAAGACAAGTGTATCCATGTGCCAGAAACTGCACAGAAATGAATACATTCAATATCATTGCCATGGGGTCGATGCTGTGACTAGAAGGTTGAGCATCCACCTGCGTGCCGCTTCGAGTCCTAGTTGCTCCACTTCCAATCCAGCTCCTTGTTAATGTGCCTGAGAAATCGCCAGAAGATGATCCAAGTGCTCCTACACCCACATGGGAGACCCAGAGGAGCTCCTGACTCCTAGCTTCTGGCTTTAGATAGGCCTAGCTCCTGCTGTTGTGGCCTTTGGGGGAGTGAACCAGTGGATGAAGGATCTCTTTTTCTCTCCCAGTCTCCTCTCTCTCTCTCTCTCTCTCTCTCTGTGTGTGTGTGTGTGTGTGTAACTGACCTTCAAATACATAAATAAATCTTTAAAAAAAAATCATTGGCATGATGGGGTCTAGTTCTGGAACAAATAAGTGGTAGCTAGGAGTTCTAGTTCTCTCAGGTTAAAAAAGAAAAAGCCCAGGGTTTCATGTAAATAGATTTTAATTATACTTATATAAATTAGCATATTTATATAAATATTCATATTATTGAAAAATATAGATGAGGGAACTAGAAGCCATGGGATTAGGTCCTTCTATCTGACAGCAGGCCTCCACTACAAGAAATGTTGAAGGATCTTTCTCTGCTGGAAAGAAAATGATCCAGATAGAAACTTAGACCTATACAGTAGACTGAAGAGTAACACAAATGATAAATACATAGATAAACATCCTAGACAGGTTTTTTTTTTTAATTTTAAAAATTACTTTTGGAAGATAACTGAGCATTGAAAATAAAAATAATAATAATCAGATGGAGGATCACTACATGTAAAGTGGTGTAATATTTGAAAATAGACTGTAATAATTAAACATGTACATGATAAACTGTAGTAATTAAAAATGTATATGATAGACTATGAATATTACAACCCTATAAAAATGTAAAAGCTATTCTAGCTCACAGGCCATGCAAAAATAGGACATTGGCTGAATTTGGCCCATTGCCTTTAACTCCTGAACTAAGTTTCCACCTGAGAAGATGTTGCAGAAAAAAATGAAAAACAAATTAACAAAGGTAATTAGAAGTAAGGAAATAATAAAGATAAATAAAGATGAAAACTGTACTCATTGGGGCTAGCGCCCCTCACTGATCTCCTCAGAGGAGAGGAGGTGAACATGACACTATGCCAACAGAGCTGATCAAAACCTCCTCTCTGATAAAAAAAAAAAGAGATCTACAATGCCCGACTTGGGTGTCACCTTGGACACTCCCCTCACCCTGGAGCACTGAACAGAGCTCCCTTGAAACACATGCCTGAGGATATTCACTAAAAGAGCAGATATTCCACTAAGACACAGAAGAATAGTTTAAAGATAAAAACCATCACAGGAGGGAAAAAAAAGTATCATAAATGCCCAATAATAAATATAGCAATTCAAGAAACAAGACAAAGGAAAACAACATGACACTCAGAAAAGAAAACAACACTTCAATACTAGAATTTGAAGATGAAGAGAATGATCAGCCTTTGTCCTGACTGTTGATGTACAACTTAATATTTTCTACTTAATACTATTGGTTGAACTCTGTAATTAACACACAATGATTCTTAGGTGTTTAAATTTAACTGACGCCCTCTGGGCCTCCTGTCAGCGGGCCCGCAGGGCCTTCCCTGCGAATCCTGGTGCGTGCTGCGGTGGCCGCCCCTCTCAGGGGGAGGGGCGGGCACGGGCCCAGCGTAAGTGCACAGTGCCTGGCCTTTTCACGTGTCCCGAGGGTCAGGCTGCGGGTCTCTCCTTAGAGCGGCAGGAGAGCAGAGCGGGAGCTGCGGCGCTGGGGCCATGGCAGGACAGGCATTTAGGAAGTTTCTCCCGCTCTTTGACCGGGTCTTGGTGGAGAGGAGCGCCGCGGAAACAGTAACCAAAGGAGGCATTATGCTCCCTGAAAAATCTCAAGGAAAAGTATTGCAAGCAACGGTAGTAGCTGTTGCATCAGGCTCTAAAGGAAAGGGTGGAGAGATTCAACCAGTTAGTGTGAAAGTTGGAGATAAAGTTCTTCTTCCAGAATATGGAGGCACTAAAGTAGTTCTAGATGACAAGGATTATTTTGTATTTAGAGATGGTGACATTCTTGGAAAATATGTAGATTGAAATCTCTGGAACAGCATCACATGAAGCTTCCCATTCCATTGAAGTTCTGAAATCTTTTCATCATGTAAATAATTTCCATGTCTCTTTTATAATAAACTAATGCTATCTAAGATAATGATGCCCATTGTCTCTAAACTTTAGTTTCACTGTTCTGGTGTAAACATTTACAAATAAAATATATAAATGAAAAAAAAATAAATTTAACTGAAAAGTAATCTCTGTTAAATATAAGCGTGGGAATAAGAGAGGGAGGAGATGTACAATTTGGGACATGCTCAAGCTGACTTGCCCCAAAGGGTAGAGCTAGAAACGTGCCAGGGGATTCCAATTCAATCCCATCAAGGTGGCATGTACCAATGCCATCTCACTAGTCCAAGTGATCAATTTCAGTTCACAGTTGATCATAGTGATAGGTCTGAGTCAAAGGGATCACACAAATAAGACTAGTGTCTGCAAATACTAACTGATAGAATCAAAAAGGGAGAGAACGATCCAACATGGGAAGCGGAATACACAGCAGACTCATATAATGGCAGATGTCCTAAACAGCACTCTGGCCTCAGAATCAGCCCTTAAGGCATTCAGATCTGGCTGAAAAGCCCATGAGAGTATTTCAGGCATGTAAAGCCAAGACACTGCAGAAAAAAAAAAAAAAAAGAAAAAAAAGAAATGACCTAAATGAAAGATCTCTGTGAGATCCTAGCAGAAAGAACAGGTCATCAAAGAAGGAGGTACCGTTCTCTGAAGGGAGGAGAGAACTTCCACTTTGACTATGACCTTGTCTAAATATGATCAGAGTCAGCGAACTCTAAAGGCCTCCATAGGCCTGGCAACTCATGACAAGAGCCTAGGGTGATTATTGATGCCATAAACAAGAGTCTCAATTTCTTAAGTCAATAACAGGAGTCACTGTGCACTTACTCCTCATGATGTCCTTAATGTGCTATACATTGTGATTTAATGCTATAACTAGTACTCAAACAGTATTTTTCACTTTGTGTTTCTGTGTGGGTGCAAACTGTTGAAAGCTTTACTTAATATATACTAAATTGATCTTCTGTATATAAAGAGAATTGAAAATGAATCTTGATGTGAATGGAAGGGGAGAGGGAGCTGGAGAGGGGAGGGTTGTGGGTGGGAGGGAAGTTATGGGGGGGGGGGCATTGT
The DNA here is from genome assembly GCF_033115175.1 of Lepus europaeus. Classification (NCBI taxonomy): domain Eukaryota; kingdom Metazoa; phylum Chordata; class Mammalia; order Lagomorpha; family Leporidae; genus Lepus; species Lepus europaeus. The sequence continues at coordinate 130,566,161 of NC_084829.1, read as the reverse complement.
AATCCATAAGCTGTACTTTGGAAATTTATATTCATTAAATAAAAGTTTAAAAAAAGAAAAAAATCCTTTTGAGTGGCATCAAAATCTTAAATGACTGGAAAAATTTAATGAAATATGTGTAATATATACAATAAATCTGTACAATAAATCTATAATATGTTGCTGCTGAGAAAAATTAAAGACCTTAATTAATTAAGATACTATTTGTCAGGTTCATAGATTAAATGACTCATTTTCACTAAGATGTCAATTCTCTTAAATTATATTCACATATTAAAATCCATTACCTAACACAATCTCAGTCAAAATTTATAGCAGTCTTTTATTGGGGGGGGGGGGGCGGCGGCTAGAAACTGGAAAGTAATTCAAATATTTAAGTGAGGAAGCAAATGACACAGAATGGCCACAGTAATTTGAAAATGAAGAACATTGCAGGACTCACGTTATCTAATCTGGAGAAATACTGTAAGCTACAGTCATTGAGACTGTGGTGCTGTTTGAAGTATAGACAATTAGATCAATAGAATGAAAACTGTGACAAGAAATAGACCCACACAATAGATGTCCATTGATTTCATATTAAAGTGTCAAGGTTGCTCATTGGGGAAATTATAGTGCTGATATAACTGGATATCCATATGGAAATAAATTATGCATCATATCCAGGCTCAAGTCAGGGACTGCATTGTTCTAAATCTTTTACAATTCAGTCATCAACAAATATTTAGTAATGTTTGATAGTTTTCAAAGCTAATCTCCTCTATATCTATCAGTATGTACAAATCATGTTTTCTTTCCTACAGAAATAAATCTGAAACAGCAGTTTCATGAAAATCAGACATTTTTGACCTACTACGTATACCAAAAAGTGAAATGAAATAGATTTGGTCATTTAATCTAATATAACTCTTATTTTACCAATTTTAGGGTGGTGTGGGATCTCATGGTGGAGAATCCATAGTATATGAGAAACAGGTGAGATAAGAGTGGGGACCAAGGCCGGCGCTGCGGCTCAGTAGGCTAATCCTCTGCCTTGCGGCGCCGGCACACGGGGTTCTAGTCCCGGTCGGGGCACCGATCCTGTCCCGGTTGCCCCTCTTCCAGGCCAGCTCTCTGCTGTGGCCAGGAAGTGCAGTGGAGGATGGCCCAAGTGCTTGGGCCCTGCACCCACATGGGAGACCAGGAGAAGCACCTGGCTCCTGCCATCGGAACAGCGCGGTGCACCGGCCGCAGCGCGCCTACCGCGGCGGCCATTGGAGGGTGAACCAACGGCAAAAAGGAAGACCTTTCTCTCTGTCTCTCTCTCTCACTATCCACTCTGCCTGTCAAAAAATAAAAAAATAAATAAAAAAAAAGAGTGGGGACCAAGTAGTAGGAGCCACCCAAGGACCAGTCCTCTACATAATGGAAAAGTTGATACTACATCTTGACAGGCATGTCGTGCCCTGAGTTCCACAACAAACTTAGGACAAAGAGACTATTTCCAGATTTATCTGCTGGTAGGAATAGAATGGACTGGTAGACAGGGCTGACCCTAGGTTCATGGGAGGCTCTTCAATACCTGAGAGAAATCAAGCAGAGGGCAACACCTGATCCTGCCAACTCTGTGATGACACCTAGGACATTTCTACTTGGAAGAGACACAGCAGCAACCTGCAGGTTTTTCTGGTGGTATGCTGGCAGGCAACATCATTTTGAGTGAGCAAATGGTAGTCTCTCTGGTCTTTTTCCTTTGCACAGAAAGAGGAAATGAAAATGACATTTATTGCAGTTACTATAGGCACTTTGCTTGTAATATGTCATCTTATCCCCACTTATTTTCCATATTTTCATAATAGGACACCACAAAACTGAAGCTCAGAAAAAGTGTCACCAGATTAACCTCACGTAATTAAGCCACTAGTGTTAAGAATTAAACTCAAATCTGTCTCCTTCCATAAACTGTGATCTTTCTACAATTTTCCAAGACTAGAAGGTCATTTTTGTGAGTACATTAAAAATTGATAAGATTTTTATGGACAGATTTATACTAATAAAATTCAGGCCGGCGCCGTGGCTTCACAGGCTAATCCTCCGCCTTGCGGCGCCGGCACACTGGGTTCTAGTCCCGGTTGGGGTGCCGGATTCTATCCCGGTTGCCCCTCTTCCAGGCCAGCTCTCTGCTGTGGCCCGGGAGTGCAGTAGAGGATGGCCCAAGTGCTTGGGCCCTGCACCCGCATGGTAGACCAGGAGAAGCACCTGGCTCCTGCCTTCAGATCAGCGCGATGAGCTGGCCGCAGCGGCCATTGGAGGGTGAACCAACAGCAAAAAGGAAGACCTTTCTCTCTGTCTCTCTCTACTATCCACTCTGCCTGTCCAAAAAAAAAAAAAAAATTCATAGGAGACTGGTTCATTTAAAAATTATAATTTATAAGTATACAATGGGGAAAAAACTGACAAGAAATACTAGAGAGCTTGAATCAACAATTTAGCACAATATCACTAATTTCAAGATCACCTGGGAAGCTAAATTATATTGAAAATATTGCTAGATTCGTATAAATCAGAATCAAGGACAGGAGTGATCTTTAGTGTAAAGTGCCTCTGGTAAAAGAGATCAAGGCTGTTTTCATCACTTGCTGATATGTCCTGGTCAGGCACCCCTCTCCAATGGACAATGCTAAGTATATGAGGGTACCTCCAAAAGTTCATGTCAAATAAAATTAAAAGATAAGTGTATTGTGTAGTCCCCTCAACCCTCACCCACAAATCAAAATCCATGTATACAGCAGTCTTCAAAAAGTTCATGGAAAATGCATATATTATTGGGGCCAGCACTGTGGAGGTAGCAGATTAAGCTGCCTTCTGCAGTGCTGGCTTCACATATGGGCTCCCATTCGAGTTCCAGCTGCTCCACTTATGATGCAGCTCCAGGCTAATGTGCCTGGGAAACAGCAGAGAATGGTCCAAGTGGTTGAGCCCTTGCACCTGCGTGGGAGACCCGGAGGAAGCTCCTGGCTCCTGGCTTCAGCCTGGCCCGTGCCCTGGCCATTGTGTCCATTTGGGGACTGAACCAGCATGTGGAAGATTCGTTTCTCTCTCTTTCTCTAATTTTTCCCTCTTTCTCTGTAACTCTTTCAAATGAATAAAATAAACTTTAAAAAATGCATATTACTGGTTATTGTTTATAGCCCTTGTCCATACTCCTGCAGACCAGTGGTATTTCTACTTTACTTGTTGATCTCTTTATTCTGTGGAGGATTAAGCCTGTGCTTATAAAGTAAATTAAAAATATGTTAACACAAATATTAAAAGAAAAAAGAAAGAAAAACCTATGTATGGATTTCAACATTTATAATCTTTTAACTCCATTTTAAATGAATGTTTACTGCCATATGATATATAATGTGTGTGTGTGTATGCATCACATGAAAATGCTTCTGTCTTTCAGAATAATTTCCATTCATGCATTCAATATGGAATGTCATCTCTACTGGCTGGGCTGTTCTAGGCACTGGAAATACAATAGTAAATAAAAATATTTAAAGTGCCTACTTTTGATGAGGGAATGTTTAAAAATCTGTCAGAACCAAGAAAATAAAAACATTGACTTGGCTGCAGCTGTAGATATGCAAATAGAGTTGTTTTTATCAACTGATTCTTATCTTGAATCTTTTTTTTTTTTTTTTTTTTTTTTTGGTGTCCCTGCAGCTTCTCCTCACTCACCGGCCTCAGAATTCATCAGAGATTTACGAAATTGCCAAAGCAGTTCCACAAGCAAGAGATGGCCGTAGCGTTTTTTATACTCGTACAACAAATGCCAGACATTTTGAGGGCCATCTGTTCCTGGGAGACTCTAGATTGGTTCTGCAGGAGCTTTTATGATTAGACCTTCTGAGACACTGACTACACGATGGTGAATGTCAGTGAAAACAGATTGGCTCAACTGAATTCTTTCAGACTCACTCCCATACATTTATACCAGGTGAGCTGGGGATTTTGTGTGGTGTTGTTATCCCTGTTAACACCTGATTCTGTCTTGTTTACTTTTTGTTCTAGGACATCCTTGCAAAAAAATACCAGGAGAAATAAGTAGGTTAGGGGCTGAAAATTAAAATGCTTGTGATTATCTAAGAATTTTGATCAAAACGCTGCTTGTAATTTATCCTATATAAAAGCAGCCCTTGTTCTCTGCTCCCCAACTCCTGCCAGAATGAAATTTAAAATCAGCCTTTAACACAATAGAAATTCTGCTTCTACTAGCAATTAGATTGATTTCATACAGTACATTAAATCGAACACTTTCTGCCCTAAAGTAATTTTCATTCAAAGCCGAGTGGCATATAATCTATACAAATCAATGATTCAGATTGGGCTTGGGTGGGTGGGCCAGATCCTGCCTCTTTTATTAACCCTCGGTGTGAAAGCGCCAATGATTACTGCAGAACCTAGAGTGCAGAGTGCTGCATCTGGAGTCAGACCGCAGGTTAAAGCCCAACATGGCCCTTACCAGGGAGGGACCATGAGCAAGGTGCACAACCTTTCCACACCTGTCTCCTTATGTGTACAGAATAGGAATAATAATGGTACATATCCTATAGGATTGTTGGAAGGGTTAAAGGAGTTATTACATGCAAAACCCTAGGACAGTGCTTGACAAACAAGATATGCTCAATAGATAACTAGGTTGCACAAACATGGGCTCACTCCGTACAACATACAGTTTGACTCCCACTCCTTTACATTCCCTTTTCCATTGCTCTTGCTGTTCTGGGATTGTACTCTCTAATAACATTATATCAGATACACCATTGCCCGGGGGGTTTGCCTTCTGTAGGTTGGGCAGGATGATCTCTAAGATTCCTTAACACCCAAAAATCCCATGTTTTGTTGCAAAGAGAGTAAACTTGCAGTTAGAAGACCCAGTTTTATGCCCTATTTTTTAACAAGAGTATCTGTGTGACCTTGAGCTAGCCAGATAGCCTCCTCAAATGTTGGCTTTAAGTAAATGAGGGTAAGATGTAGTCGCTTCTAGGAAGAACAGCTCTCTTAACAAAGTGATTGGAAGGATCGACTTGGGTATGCAACTGAATGCAGTTCCTCACTGCAGAGCTAGGGGACAGTATTTCCTGAGCAACTTCTTTTAACCTCTTTTCTCCCAGCTCCCAGCAGCAGAAATGTCCCAGGTGTCTGTGGCTAGGTCTCCATGACTCATGCATGGACCTCTATGAACCTCACATGAGACATGTACTCATTCATTCTAGCCTCCTCTCAATGTCTTGATACCTTGTTACCATAAGCTCATCTGGTCTCCCCAACCTGCACAGGCCTATTTTTGGCCTCTCTCCCTATTCTGCAGTGACTAGGTATATTGGGCTAGCTTGCTAATCCTGTACAAATTTACAATAGACAAGTGTACTGGGTATCTGCCCTGCAGGTTCGATTGTCCTCACAGTCAGTTCCCAAGACTCATGGGGAACAAGGTCTCCCTGAGGGCAACTAATGGAGCTGACAGTTTGTGGAGTCATCTCTATTTTGTTAGAATCTAGAAAGTAATAGGTATGTCTCCTCATGCACCATTAGATCTCTCAACTTTTAGCAATGTCTATAACATAGGGATCAACATTTGCATCAAATAGTCAACAAGTTTCTCTCTTCACTGATGCCAAATCTTCAAAACTGAAAGGTGAGTTTGTAATGGTAAGTTTACAATCACAATTCCTTTGAAAATAAAATGAGAGGAAAAAAAATCTGTTTAGAGAGTTGGATATAAAAACTTTTAACAAGAGACAGAGCCTATCTGCATTGAACTATGTTTAGATGGGAAGCCATTTGGCCATGGTCCAATTGTGCCTCCATGTTCTGTTTAGAACATAGCTCACTCTTTCTGTCTATTCAACACAATGTACCTTAAGCAGCAGACATAGAGCTATTTAATATGGGCTTTGATTGCTAGCAACAACAGTTCTAAAAATAATCAGGGTAACTGGTATACTTCACTGAATATCTATAGGACAGAAAAAAAGTGTTTAAATCACGACAGAAAAGATTGAAACCAGGATACCACTGCTTTTCTAAAGAATGTTCTCTTATTAGGATCTATTTCAGTTCAGAATATTAGCTATAAAAGTTATTTTATGGTGGGTTTGTATTATTTCAATTTGGCTAAGATGGAATATTTCCCATCACTCCCTTCTCTGAATAGTTCCATGTTAGTGTGGGCCCCAAGAGGTATTTCCCAGGAGACCTGGAAGGCAGAAGTGAAGCAGGAGCCATGTATTTGTATGCCCAGCAAGTGGTGAAAAATTGTTCCCGCTCTGACATTGTTGTCACTTGCTGGCTCAATGTCACTTGTTGAGTTACAGCAGGCAGTCTTGCCCATGCAAATACTCCAGCTCCAACCAGTCTTCCTTCAGCCACTCTGACTTCTGGACCAGGTGCAGTTTAGCTCTGATTGAACACCCAGGCCATCAAAACCATAGGCTTGGAACCAATGAGATAATCCCATCATAGTTTCTAGTCCATCTTTGTGGCTTCTAGATTTTTTTCTCTCTTCCTCTTTGCACATTCATTTTCCCATCCAAGTGGCCCCAAATTACAGTATTAGACCTAAAGATAACAACTCTATTGACTGTAGAACATTTTTCCACAAATATGTAAGTCAAATTATTTTAATAAATGTCAGTGTTTCCCTGGTTGAATCTTGACTGATACTTTTTGATACTGGAAGTAGTTACACAGGAATAGAGTCTTACGGGTATATTCTCTGGCTTGGTTTTGTGTTCTATGGCACTGATTCTCTCATGTGATTAGATTTAGAGTCAGTAATGACCCTGTTCCCAGTGATAATAGCTAATGAGGGCCAGCGATAAGCTCAAGTTCATGAAATTCACTGGTGTGATTATATTCTTTATCTCCCTGATGCAGCTGGCCTGATAGAATGTCAGAATGGTTTTTTTGAAAATTTAATCACAAGTGGCAATACTGAAGCTGGGCTAATGTCTTCCAGAATACGCTCTATGCTTTAAATCAGTGACCAATAAGTACTGCTATGAGTAGTAGCAGTCATTTTTCCCCCTTAGCTCTGCTTTCATTACCTGTGGCTCTGGTGATCAGTGTTTTATTTTCCAAGTGAGGAATCCTGCTCTCAAAAGATACAGCAGTGGTTACATAAAACAAAGTTCTTGAGCTGCCACCTACCACTTTAGGCAACTCATATAAGTAAATCCTCAGGCAAATAAAGGGGCTACCAGATTGGTCTGGATAATTGACCCCAATTATCAGGGGGAAATTGGGCTACTTCTATCAATGGGTATAAGGAAAATTATGTCTGAAATGCAGGGGATCACAAAAAGCACCTCGTAATTCTCCCACTTTCCATTCCTAAGCCAATGGAAAATGATGCCAACTCAATTCAGGAAGGACTGCTAATGATCCAGTCTCGTGGAATGAGTTTTAGGTAACTCCAGCAGGCAAGGAATCATGCCCATCTGAGATGATTGAAGAGGGCAAGGGGAATAGGGAATATGTAGTGAAATACAGTAGTTACATTCACCAGTTATGACCACCTGGCAAGCTATAAGAGCAAAGATTATCATAGTTCATTTCTCCTTTATTTTGACATAAAAATATATCTTTCTTCCTCTTCCTCATTTTTCTACCATATAAAGCATGTTAATAGTAACTAGTAGTGCCTCAGTAGTCAAGTGATGGGATATTAAGGGGGAATGTGACTCAGCTACAGGAGGAATGCTCATCATTTAAAGATACATAAATTGACTCAGAATCTTCTTTGGAAGCTAGTTTCTATATTTTCAGTCCCATGAGAAGCTTGTTGCATTATATTAGAAGCATGCTTTTTTTGCTTATTTGTAAGTTAAACGTAGTTAAATGAAGTAGACATCGATGGCAAACTAACTTTGGTAAAATGTAGACAATTTATGTTGGGACACCTTCATTTAGCTGAAACTATTTTACAGAATTCCTTTCCCTGTGTAGTTTCCTATGAAAATGGACCACAAGAGACATTTTGAGCAAGATCTGGAAGACAATAAAGGCAAACATATTCCTTCAATGCTCAGAAAGTAGGTGCAGGGGCATTAGATGCTGTTACTGCCTGAACACATCGGGCAGCTGGGTTCTTATCTGGAGACTCTGGAGGAGACCTTGTTTCCAGGGTCCAGCAGAATAATTAAGTCATCGTAGTTCTCTCCTGGCTAGTGGCTGGGAACGGTTTTCAGCCTGCAATTCCTGCTTTCTGATCCCCTTTTTCTTCAAAAACAGCAACTGTAGGTTGAGTTCTTATTCTTCAAATCTCTCTCTGCCATCTGCCTTGCCTCCTGCCTGAAAAAAAGGCTGGGCTTTAAAGGACTGCAGTGATTACCATGGACCCATGTGAATAATCTAGGCTACTATCCTTATCTTCAGGTCATCTGATTGGTAACTTAATCACATCTGCAGAGTTCCCTCACAGCAGGACTTAGATTGGTATTGACGGAACGGCCAGTGATGGGAGTCTCCAGGGCAGACATATTTAGAATTCATCTATCTCAAGTCCAGTCACATTTGGTCCTGATGCTAGAGCTGGAAGCACAAGACGGAGAGTGTAAAGAGGGAGTCCTGGGCCAGGTCATGGACAGACTCAGGCCATGCTTGAAGAAGAGCTTTCAATTTATAAGTAAACGAAAAGGTTTTAGTAGGGAGTTCAGGTTTGTGTTTTAGGTGGAGTTCTGGCTACAAAATTAGAAGCCTAGAGACTTCTCATAGGTCAAGGATAAATGAGCCTGAACAATGCAAGTGATGACAGAAATTAGTTCAAAGTGATGTATTCTAGAAGTATCCAGAAAGTTAAACTGCCAGGACTTGGATGCTGAGGGTAAGGAAGGGAAGGATGTACTCTGAAATAATGGTTGAGTTTTTCCTGGGGGGAGAGGAATCTGAGAGCAGGCTGGAGTTCCCGAGACATGAGACACAGGCAAGCAAGAGAGGAATGAGAACTTCCATTTTGGACAACGAGCCCACCAGTGTACTTGAAGTGTATGGAGGAAATACAAATCCATGCGTATGTGAGACAGAGAGGGTGATTGGGGAATTTGATTTTAGATTCTGGGAGGTTTTTCACACCTTCTGGGGGGAGGGTAAGAGTATAAAAAGAGTAAGGGAGCAGATTCAATACTCTACTTACAAAGTGTAGCTTCTCGAAAATGACAAAACAGGCACCCAAAAATTAGTTTGTTAAACTCACATACAGATTATTATCTGAGACTTAATGACTGTGCTTAATCAGTTACTTAGTTTCAGAGATGTTTGGACATAAATTCATGTGGTGATAAGATCAAACTCTAGTCATCTTTGTTCAGCCTTCTCATGCTCAGGGAGAATGTTTGCCTGCTCACAACTCAAGGATATGGGCAATGAAAGTTAATGGAAAAAAGAGTAGAAAGAAATTAGTACATAAAGAAGTTCTTATCTGGAGACTCTGGAGGAGACCTTGTTTCCAGTGTTCCTTTAAGTCCAGCAGAATAATTAAGTCATCGTAGTTCTCTCCTGGCTAGTGGCTGGGAACAACCCCAGACCCTATACCCACCCCAACTTCGGGAGATTCATTTTTTTTGGCATCCAGGTTTTTATTTCTAATGAAAAGCAGAAACGGGGCAACATGATTAAGAAACAAGCTACACAGCATGAGCCACTAATAGCAGAATTAGAAAATTATAAAGCAGCTGTAAAAGCCTGCTGCCATGACCATCAGAGGTTTGCCCTGAAGTAAAGAATTAATGACAGTGGTCAAATTCAACCTTTTCCAAACCAGATGGTTATCAATGTTGATAACTGAGACTATAAAGCATGAAGTGTTTAAAACATTTTAGAAATTAGAATAGAAGTGAGTGTAACTTAATTAAAAATATAATTACAATATGAATTAATCGTATCACAGGTACTGGAGTTTCCTGCTTTTCCAAGCATGGTCAGAAACTTCAATTTTCTTCCTGTGTGCATTTTGATAACTCAGAATCAATTGTTAATTTCAACAAAGGGGCAATCTTATAAGAACTGTCTCCTGTTAACCATATTTTTCTTGGAAAGTTAAATAAAGCACAACTCATTGTTACATGAGTGTGTGCCATACACAGTCACACACACACACCATAAAAAAGGCTTTTGTGTCTCCAGCATACATCTAACCTTGGACTTCACACACTTGGCCAATTTTCTTTCTCCTTGAGGAAATAACTAATAATTTCTTTGTGGTTTTTTCATATTCAAATTCCTATTCTTTCATTACTCCTATACATTTTCCCATTACTTCCACTAAAAGTAAGCAACCAGGAAAAGCTTTATCCTAGAATGAAATGGGAAGTGCTCTGCTGAATTAAACACAAAATCATGAGTTGTTTTCGCAGCTGGTGAGACTATTCCACGTGGTTTGCCCATTAATTGAATGGCTGCTGATGTGCAGCCAAGATGAGGGTCTTCAGCCTTGTGCAAGTTTTTCTTTCTTATTACCATTTCCAAGAACTCAGCTCAGACCCTGTTATCCCTCACCTGGGCCATCTTAATAGCCTTCCCATGAGTTTCCTCTAAATCAGCCTCCTCCTTGAATCTGTGCCTTCAAAATATACCTGCAAGATTCATTGTCCTTAAGTGCCATGATGATGCTGTCACATCTCTGCTCGCAAGTTTGAAGGAGCTCCCACAACTCTTCCAATTAAACATCACCTCCTCAGTCTGCTGCTGTGAGGCCCTGCACAGCACTGCCCTGTTTTAGCCTTCCAGGGTCTTCTCTCTCACCTCCTTTACCTTTCCTCTACTTATCTGCTACACCCACAGCTGTTGTAACACCCGCGTAGCAAACTTTTGTGGCGTTGGGGGGTCCACGGCTGCAGGGTCGAGGTGGGAACTCCGTGGAGTGTGGCCTCGGGCGGTTCCTGTGCAGCCAACGGTCGTAAAGACCCTCGGCTCACTCACGTAATAAGAAGTGGGAGACCTGATTGCTGCTGGTTAATAAAGCAATGTGTCCCAGCATTGATAGTGATTTTATTATGCATGATTTACTTGCTTTATTTGTATTTAGTAGTTATGCCACGTAGTGCGTCAGGACAAGTGCACCATGATTAGAAACAAGGGAATCAAATAGTGCCAATAAGCATTTCACAAGAATTAACAAAAAACACTTTAGACTTTGGCCCACCAGTCATTAGGGCTATTTACGAGGGACACTGACAAAAAACAGCACACCCTAGACAAGATAAAACAAAGGGAGCTGAGGTGTGAGTTTTAGGGAGCTGAGGTGTGATTTAGGTTCCGGGTTATCAGAAGGTTTAGGCAACATGGGGATGAGAAAGCTACATTCAATCTTACTTAGGTGATATATGGGACTTGGGCTAACAAGCACCACCATCTGATAACTCCCCTGTCCCAGGTTCTCCTAATGAGAGGTTAGCTAGTAACCTGACCTTTACCTTTTCTTAAAAGTAGGACTGCGAATCATCACCACAATGTCTCCCTGTGTCCCTTGTAAAGTTAATCATGTAACCCCATTAACCTTAACAGTTTTTGTAATCTTGGAATTTCTTTTGTCTTCAGCAATGTAGGCTTCCCTATATAAACTCTGGTTTCCTCGCTAATAAACTGCAGCAGCAACAGCATACTCATAGTGTGTGTGTGTCTGTCTGTCATTTCCCCGCCGATTCCTGTTTCTCCTGGCCTTCGCCCCCTCGTTCTCCCTCGGTCTTGTGACTCCGCGAGAGCCGGTCCGCGGCACTTATCAACCAGGCTGTCTTCCTCCTGTTCATTAAACCCCATGTTCATTTTTTCCTCCAAACTGATTGCCTTCTTTTGCTGGCTGGTGCCACTGTTTGCTCATCAAAAATATGCCCCAGTGTGGGCATTTAGCCTAGCAGTTATGACACCTGCAAGCCATGACTCAGTGCCTGTGCTCGGTTCTGAGCTTTGGCTCCTGACTCCAGTTTCCTACTAATGAAACCCTGAAAGGCAGCACTGATGGCTCAAGTAGGCACATTCCTGCCACCATATGGGAGTCCTGGTTTGAGTTCCAGGGTCCTGCCGTTAGCCACCAGCCCATTCACAGCCATTGTAAGCATTTGAGGAGTAAACCAGCAGATGGGATCTCTCTCTCTCTCTGTCTCTCTCTCTGTGTGTGTATATCTAAATTAAATAAAAATTTAAGCCCCCCTTATGCAAAGTTTGCTCAGTCATTACCTCGTTCATTAATATTTTTTCCTGACCACGTTCCTAACCTTCTTGAACGAGGTAAGATCTCCTATTCATACATCTTTTGTCTTGTGTAAATGTTTCTCAATTCCTTTAATCCATGCTTCTTTAAAAAAAAAATCTGACACTGAGGCTGGTGCTGTGGCATAGTGGGTTAACGCCCTGGCCTGAACTGCCAGCATCCCATATGGGTGCTGGTTCGAGACCCAGCTGCTCCACTTCCCATCCAGCTCTCTTCAATAGCCTGGGAAAGCAGTAGAGGATGGCCCAAGTCCTTGGGCCCCTGCACCCACGTGGGAGATCTGGAAAGAAGCTCCTGGCTCCTGGCTTCGGATCAGCGCAGCTCTGGCTGTTGAGGCCAACTGGGGAGTGAACCATCAGATGGAGGATCTCTCTCTCTCTATCTCTCTCTGCCTTTCCTCTCTTTCTGTGTAACTCTGACTCTCAAATAAATAAATCTTTAAAAAATCTGACATCCTCATTTTATGTTTTTGGGAGTCTAGTCCAAAAAGATATGAATTATAATCCTAGTGTATTTCACTGAAAAAATATATAAAATGCTTAGCATAGTACCTGTGACACAATAAGTGTCCAATAAATCTTAGCTATTATTATATATAACTCTCTCTATATATATAGATAGGTGGATAGATAGATAGATAGAGCTTGGGTGTAGGACTGTCCACTATTGTTTGTAATATTCACAACTGGCTCGTCGAGGAAATGATAGAATTTTTTCATTTAAAATTTAAGATCATGTCTTATCAAGAGTGATAATTAGTTATAATGTGCTCTTTCAATGACCTGATATATGGGCTTGAAGAATAAAAGGAATGGTTGCTGAGAGACAGTAACGCAAGTTGGTGCTGTGTGGTGTACAGGCAGGGGGCAATCTCCTTTCTGCCCTCTGAAGACTTGCTCAAATGATCTGAGGACAAACAGAAGAAAAGCCACAAACTTTTATATGTGCATGAGAGCATCATAGGAGAGTGATTATGCAACAACCCAATGCAGTTCAGATGCTGAAGGACCTTCATCTTGTGAAGAGCCCTGGCAGCTCTGCCAAGAGTTGGATCACTGGAAATGGACCTGCCCTGGAGTCGAAGGATGCCCAGGTCAGAGCCACAGATCTTATTGGCTCTAAGCTGAAAAGCCCTTCACTCAGCCCAACTTCCAAAGGGACCACTGCAGCTGAGGGGATGGTCAAGTAGGGTCAGCAACATTGCAGGCAGAACTGTAAATTTCTTGTTAGAGATGCCCCCTGCCTTTACCTGGCCAGCTCTCCTCCCAGCCCAGCCAAGTAATGAAAGTCAACAGAGTGCCTTCCCCTAGGAGGTTCACACCTCCCTTAGGATATACCCCATGTGAAGAGATTGATAGGTCTGGGCCTCTGAATTTACAAGGCCTAAAGCCCACCAGATTATTATCAAGCCCCTTCTGTGAGGTTCTATTTGCCTCTCAATCAGAAAACTTAATTGTAGCTTAGATAGCACCTTTCTTAGCACATCTAATAATGACTCTGTCCTTTGTTCTAGACCCTGTCTAGCGTACTTGGGCCTCATTCCTTTGTAATCATAACCTCTACTCTACCACCAATGGCTCTACTCCCAACCCGTGTGTACTGATGGTCCTCTTCCCCACTTAATGCTGTACAATGGTTCAGACCTGGTTAATGCCACTCTTAGGATCATTGGTTACTATTCTCACCCTGTCTTTTATGACCTTGTCTAAATATGATCAGAGTCGGCAAACTTGGAAGGCTTCCATAGCCTTGGCAACTCATGACGACAGCCTAGGATGGTTACTGGCGCCATAAACTAGAGTGTCAATTTGTTGGGTCAACAACAGGAGCCACTGTGCACTTGCTCCTCATGTGGGATCTCTGTCCTTAATGTGCTGTACATTGTGATTTAATGCTATAACTAGTACTCAAACAGTATGTTTCACTTTGTGTTTCTATGTGGGTGCAAACTGTTGAAATCTTTATACTAAATTGATCTTCTGTATATAAAGAGAATTGAAAATGAATATTGATGCAAATGGAAGGGGAGAGGGAGCGGGAGAGGGGAGGGTTGCGGGTGGGAGGGAAGTTATGGGGGGGGGGAAGCCATTGTAATCCATAAACTGTACACTGGAAATTTATATTCATTAAATAAAAGTTTAAAAAATAAAAAAAAAAAATAAAATAAAAAAAATAAAAAAAAAAAAAAGAGACAGATAGATAGGGGAATGAAGGCTAGTGTGATGAGTAATAAATGATTTTAGGAGAATTTAATGGGGCCAACACACACACACACAATAGATTGGAAATAATTCTTTGGAAACTGAATGGGACAGAACAGAGAAGCTTGTGGACAAGTTATGGGAAGATGACAATCATAGCTACACTGCAAATCAAAGTTGCCTTATGACGCAGTAAAGCCTCCCAGGTAATTCTGTGTGGGCATCACTGGTTATTGTTATTTTCTACCCTTCTCTGGTGTCAATCTTCCCTGGTTATTCACTGAAATTCCTAGGGAGCAGACTTGAAACAACTGCATTTCCTTTGAATGAAGTTTCCTTACTCAGCTGAGTTCCCAAGAGAGCCTCTCCATGGACTACAAGAGAAGGTTAGAAAGTCTTCAGCGAATAACAAATGCTGGGGAGGATGTGGACAAAGGGGAACAGTTGCACACTGTTGGTGCGAATTAAGTTAGTGTTGCCACTGTGGAAAATAGTGGAGATTTCTTTAAAAACTAGAAACAGACTTGCCATGTGATCCAGCAATCCCAATATTGGGTATATACTCAAAAGCCTGGAACACAATGTATCAAAGAGATACCTGCACCACTATGCTTATGGCAGCACTATTCCAAGAGCCAAAATTTGGAACCAACCAAGGTGTCTGCCATCAGATGAATGGATAAAGAAAATGTGGTGGTGTGTGTGTGTGTGTGTGTATTATTCAGCTATAAAAATGAAATTCTGCCACCTTCAGCAAAATGGACACAATTGGAGGAAATAATATTGAGTGAAATAAGCCAGACCCAGAAAAGCAAATACCACATGTTCTCTCTTACTTGTGGGAGCTAAAATTTTAAAAATCAGCAAAAAAGAAAGAATGAAATATTTATGTATCAGTATTGCTGCAAATATAATTTTGTAAAACTTTATTTTGTATCTTTGTCAAACCAATGGTTAAGAATGTTATACTACTATAGTTTAAAAAAAAAGAATGTCCGTAATTCAAAGGCCTTAGAAAGGCTTCCAATTACTTTAATTCCAAACTACTCAGTCTGACATAATTTGGAGTATGTTTTTCTAAGCTCTAACAGTGGGTAGCAAAGGACTAGTTAAGCTGACTGTCATTTCCAGACATTAATGTTTTAGAATTGGATTGTTTTCATGTTGAAAGAGATATTTGGAATCAAGAGTTCAGCAAATAACTCACACATTCATTTCAGAACTTTAACTTGTTTAACCATAATTGCCTAATGTGCATCTCAGGACTTAGGAAATACATCAATGTTTTCAAATACTGTATTTCAAAACTATTTCAATGCATTCAAATCATTGTTATAATTAAGAAGATATGGGACCAGTATTGTGGCATAGTGGGTTAAGCCAATACCTGGACTCCAGCATCCCATATGAGAACTGGTTTGAACCCTGGCTGCTCCATTTCCTTTCCAATTGCCTGATAATGTACCTGGGAAAGCAGCAGACGATGGCCCAAATCCTTGGGCCCCTGCTACCCACATGGGAGTCCTGGATGAAGCTCCAGGCCCTTGGTTTTGGCCTGCCCCAGCCCAACTGTTGTGGCCATTTGAGCAACAAAACCAGAGGATGGGAGATCTCTTCTTGTAACTTTGCCCTCCAATAAGTAAACCTTAACAATAAAAATAAAAATATAGGTATCATTGAAAGAGTTGGAAGAAATAGTTTAACACCCCCCCCCCAAGGGGCTGCCTCTTAAATACTCCTTCCATAGCCAGCAGCCTATAATTGCTATTGTCCCAAAGCCACTGCTAAGAACCTGCACCAGCTAAAAATATCCAACATGGCTACTGACTGCATTCCCTTGATGACCCACAGCCTATAACAATGTCATTATGATAAAATTACAGTGGCTGATCTCCCACTCACATGATGCACCTGAGGCCATGATACTTCTAAGACTTCCTAAAAAGGTGAGAAAATGGGTAGTCACCAAATTCCTGGTGATTCTGTCCTTTCCTGTACAATTCTGCCCACAACTTCATCCCCTTTGCCTTCAAATAATTGAAAGGGATGACGCTGAACTTCAAGGCATGCAGCTCACCTTCAAGTCTGTCCACATTCCCTCTAGAATATGTACTTTCACCTTAGTAACACATTTTATTCCTCTGCTAATCTTTATCTTTGTCCTGTCCTCAAACTCTATCATTCCTTGTAACCAACAATCTAAACTCTCTGGCCCCCTAATAATTCAATGCTGATGAAAACACGACCAAACATTCCATTCGATATTGTCTTATTCCTTAAAATAATCATATCATTATTTTAAAAACAACAAACTCCACATTGTACATGAAGTGAGGGAAGCTGTCTGTGAGTACTATTTAAATTAATGCAGACACTTACATGATCAGGAGCTAGATAGGGAGCTGGGAGTTCAAGACATCACATTATCTTTGTTTTGAATCTTGTCAGAAAGTTGAATTTTCAACATCGAGCTACAGAATTATATAGTAAATAGTTTTCATAAACTGATTAAGACTTTTAAACAAATACACAAGGTCAGGCTTTCTGGAACCTTACAATGTTGATGCGGGCCAGCCGCACCTGTCGAACGGAACCTGAAGGAGGGAGTGGGAATGAAAAGAGGGACAAGGGTGCAGAGAATGGAGCCAAGACAAAAGTCTGATCAAGGCTCGTTTATTCCAGCCTCTCAGCGATATTTTATACATAACCAGCTGCAGCTCAAGGCAACACAGAAGTTAACAACACAGGCAAGCAACTTATCAGGCTTTCTGCAACACAATCATAACATAGTTAATTTTAGTGGAGTGTTCTTGTTTGATCATTCTCCTGGAGCATGGGAATAGGTGACTTCTTTTCCTCCCAGGAATTCCACAAGCCAAGACTGACCTTGACTTGTCTATGACTTGTTTATGGGCTGCCTACACAATGTGTTTTCTGTTCTTGTGCTCTTCCCATGCTGCCTGCAGGGATGGATGATGTCTTTGTGAAATGGGACTGGATTGGTAATAAGAGCTTCTGTCCTGCGTTTTGCCTGCATGTAGAGGAGACATTCCGGTGGTTTCTGGGGGAGGCTCTGAAGATTGAGGCAATCCTGGAGGTGGGCAAACAGCCTCCTTGATCAAGCTTCAGTCAAGCTCTTGAAGCCCTCCTTGATTGGGTATTGACTTTGCTCCCAGTATCCCCTTCCTCACTGGGCAGCCTACCGCAGTTTTAGCAAGAATCTTGCTAAGTCCGTTTAGAGAGAATCCCTGCTTTTCTTTAATCTAATCATCTGGCTTGCGTCCCTCAAAATCCCTCAACCCTTAATGCTTCATATTAATTAACTTTACACCCACTGATCCCTCTCTCCCTTGTTGGCCGTATGTCCCCACTTGTCCTAGTCGTGCTAGAAGCTGAGCTCCATCACACCCCTATTGTGATCGTCTTGACAATCCTTACACCATTTGTAAATTAAGTCCCCTTTGCTGACTAAGACCAGAGAGTGAGGAAGGAAAGGATGAGAAGTGAGGGAGAAAGCATCAGGGCCAGATCAGCTAGGCCAGATTCAAGATTTTAAAAGTTCACGGCCAGTGCTGTGGCGTGGCGGGTTAAGCCACTGCCTGCAGAACTGACATCCATACAGGTGCCGGTTTTTGTTATGGCTGATCCACTTCTGATCTAGATCCAGCTCCCTGCTAATGCACCTGGCTTCGGCCCCTGCACCCACGTGAGAGACCCAGAAGATAACCAGCTCGTGGCTTCAGATCAGCTCAGCTCCAATGGTTGAGGCCATTTGGGGAGTAAACCAGTGGATGGAAGATCTCTCTCTATCCCTCCCTCTCTCTGTCTCTGTAATACCACCTTTCGAATAAATAAATAAATCTTTTTAAAAAACATTTTAAAATCTATTAAAAGTGAATGGTATTGAAGAGTTTCAAGCTACAGAGTGACATGATTAGATTTGCAGGTTTGAAAGCTCACTCTGGCTTTTAACAAAGAGCAACAATGGCATTTTGTAAATGATTTAAAATATGTAAAGATCCTTGGAAGGAAATTGAACGCACTTGTATGTGTACAAATAACCACAGGAGTTGGGGCTGTATCTGAGCAGGGATGGGCAATCGCTGTCGGCCCACAGCTCCTGGCACTCCTCAACCCCATGTTCCTCTACTTGAATCAAACTTCAGCTGCCAAATATTAATAGGGACTACTGTGACCATCCCATCTATTAAACCCGCTGACTCACTGAGTGTGCCAGGTGCTTGTAGCTTTCCATGAACCTCACCCAAGACTGAAAGGGCTCCAGTGGGACAATGCTTGCATGTAGGGTAATTTATCCCCTAGGTTCGATGTCTGGAAATGGTGACATTGCAATGTTATTTGGGGGAAGATCCTTTTTAACTCCACATGGATAACCCAACGGCAGTGGGGATGAGGGTAAGGTGTTAGGACATAATGAAGCCATGAAAACACTTCAGGCAAAAGGACTTTGTTGAACTTAGCAACATAAGAGCATTCGTTGACAGACATATGATAGATGTAACTCTTGAGTAAAGAAAGGTGTGAAGTGTTCCATGGTGTGAAACCATGAGTGGACAGGGGATGGGGGATATTCAGTGAGAGCCATTTAGCCTTGACGGTGGACTTCAGATGGGAATGGAAGCAGAGTTCCTGAAGAACCAGGTGAAAAGTACAACATTCAGCCTGCCAGCCATCTGTGACTCGTCAGGGTGGCAAAGCTGCCATGTGACTGACTCCCCACAGCTACCGTGTCTTAGAGAAACCTCCGTGCTAGAGTACTAACTAGCTCATTCTTGTATTCAGGGATAAGTAGGCTCACTTGCACAGCTTCCCTGCTGCTTTGCAGAATATATTCTTTACACACTTTCTGTTTTTTTAAGATTTATTTATTGGAAAGAGAGTGTTATAGAGAAGAAGAAGAGACAGAGAGAGAAAATTCTACCATATGCTGGTTCACTCTCCTGGTGGCCACAACATCCAGGGCTGGGCCAAGCAGAAGCCAGGAGCCATAAGCTTTTTCCAGATCTCCCACCTGGGTTCAGGGGCCCAGGGACTGAGACTATCCTCTGTTGCTTCTCCAGGTACCCTAGCAGGGAGGTGGATTGGAAATGGAGGAGCCAGGACTCGACCAGTGCCCATATGGGATGCTAGTGCCGTAGACGCCAGCTTAACACACTATGCCACAATGCCAGCCCCCATATATTTTCAAAGACTTTTCTTCTGATGTTTTGAACTTGCCCACAACATAAGTTATGCCATCTTATTAGTAAACTTGCCTCACCAACAACTTTATTTTTTGGATTAAAAAATAAAAGCCTCTAGCATGATGCTCTGTAAGATTTTCTTACCCCCATTTGGGTTGTGGGATGTTGTGTTTCTGTTTACAGTCAGCTAATAGGCAGAGCAGGTACAATTTCTAGCATGAAAATTAGGAAGCATATGGAAGGGAGCGTGATGCTTTGTGATTTGACTGCTGGCTCCTTTGAGATCTCAATTTTTTTCTGATTTGGTTATGATATGTTATCTTGCTCTATAAGTGTTTGAAAATAGGGTTGAATATTTGACAGGTGGGAACATGAATCGTGTCTGACAATGCCTTTGCCATGAGTAACAGAGATCTTGCAAGCAATTGAGAAGGGTGCACTTATATGCTTCTCCGTATGACTAACTATGATGATGAAGACAACAAACAAAAAGGACTTGTGGGCCTGTAGGTGCAGGTGATATTTATACAAAAAGGTTGCTGCTATTCTGCAAAATAAAAACAGGCTGCAATCACGGCTTCCTGGTATAGTCATTACACAGACACAGACATTTTAAAAGGCTGACAAACTAGGCAAGAGTAACCAACATCACAGACATTTTCCCCACCTACCACTTTTTCTGTGGGTGGCAATCAGCAGTGGATATTATGTGGCAATTGACCTTCATATAAATGAATGAGCATTAGAGTAGAGCATTGATTGGTAAGAATTTTGCTTTCATTAAGCAGTAGGAATTGTGGTTTGCTATTTGGGTCAGAAAACCTTGACGTAATTACAGTTTTAATTAGAAACACGGTAACTTTAATTGCCTGTTTGTCACTCCCATTTGATGTCACTGGTAATAGTCCTACTTTTGATTCATAGATCCTATTCCACCCCCTACCTACCCCCAAAAGCAGTTAAATTGGTTAGATCAAAATTTAGGATATTTGGTGTTGGCAATTCATCTTAATAGTAGAAAGAGCACTATGGGCTAAGAACACAGCTAATTGTACCATGGGCTTTAGGAAACCCTCCCTTTGTTGGGAAGCAGCTCCTTAAGTGTATATGATAGGTATTTTTATGGCCCCACAGTAGGTAGATGATAAAGTTGCATGAAACAGCCATTTCCATTACATCCTACTTTGCTCTCACTTCAGCTCATGGTATTGTCTCCACAGGTCCCCTAAGCCTATTGCTAGAATACAATACCTCTGCCCACAACCTATTAAAAAGCCTGTCTGGGAAGACTAATCCTGGAGGAGAAAAATCCAAGTGGCTTATGATACAGTGAAACCTGAGAGGGAAGAAACCACTTCTTACCTGTACACTCTTACCACTGGCACACACACATACACACACACACATATTCTGTCCAATACTTATTGCAACTCTGAGCACATTGAAGGGACCTAATATATAGAACAATGTTGACCTTCAGCACACATTAGAGTACCTGGGTTCCATTTCTGCCTTTGGCTCTTGAATCTTGCTTTCTGATAATACAGGTCCTAGGAGGCAGCAGTAGTAGCTTAAGTGACTGGGTCCTGCTACCCCATGGAATATCACAGCCTCAGCCCAGTGCTGGCCATTGTGGGCATTTGGAGAGTGAACCAGTGGACGAGAGCTCTCTGTCTCACTTTCACTCAAGTAAATACATACATAAATAATTTTTAGAAGCCAAAGCTCCAAATGACTCAAATCAACTGACTCAACAGCATTTATTAATGTTTACTGGGAGTTACTATGTGCCTAAACATTTTGCAAATATTTAAATCTCAATTCTATCCCAATAAAGAATTTGCTGTTATGCCTATTTCTCAAGTGAGGAGGAGGCTCATTATTTTGCCTAGGTCGATTTTCATAAAACCCCATGAATAGGGGCCAGCGCCATGGTACACTAGCTTAATCCTCCACCTGTGGCACCAGCATACCATATGGGCACCGGGTTCTTGTCCCGGTTGCTCCTATTCCAGTCCAGCTCTCTGCTGTGGCCCAGGAGGGCAGTGGAGGGTGGCCCAGGTGTTTGGGCCCTGCACCCGCATGGGAGACCAAGAAGAAGCACCTGGCTCCTGGCTTCAGATTGGCACAGCACCGGCCATTGCTGCCATTTGAAGAGTGAACCAATGGAAGGAAGACCTTTCTCTCTGTCGCTCTCTTTCACTGTCTGTGAACTCTACCTGTCAAAAAAACAAACAAAAACAAAAACAAAACAAAACACATGAATAGTAAGTAGCTTACTCCTAACTGATTAAACCCAAACCTGGACTTCTAACATTATTTTATACTGACAGGTTCATATATGAACTAGGATGTACTAGGATGTATTCTGGAGGAAATAGAACAGTGGACGTGTTTAAAAATATGGAAGAGTTGCCGGCGCTGTGGCGTAGTGTGTAAAGCTGCCACCTGAAGTGCCAGCATCCCATATGGGTGCCGGTTCATGTCCTGGCTGCCACATTTCTGATCCAGCTCCCTGCTATGGCCTAGGAAAGCAGTAGAAGATGACCTTGGTCCATGGATCCCCACACCTCCGTGGGTGACCTGGAAGAAGCTCCAGGCTCCTGGCTACAGATTGGCATAGCTCTGGCCGTTGCAGCCAACTGGGGAGTGAACCAGTGGATGGAAGACCTCTTTCTCTGCCTCTCCTTCTTTCTCTGTGTAACTCTGAATTTCAAATAAATAAATAAATCTTTTTTAAAAAATGGAAGAACAAAAGGGACAAAGGGAAGGAAAAGAGGAAGGGAAGGGACACCCAGAGCATCTGTGAAGAGAGACTGGGTCCAAGTAAAGGAGGGCCACTGAGGCCAGCTCACCTTGTTCTTATTTTAAAGCTGTCTGAAGTTGGCCTTGTGCAAAGCTTAAGGTTGCCAGCTTGACCTGGTCTAGTAGATTCTTAGAGGATAAAAAACATTAGGACATTAATTTCTCACAGTGACTGCAATAAATTATCACAAATTTGGTGGCTTGCAAAGTGTTAGCAGGACTATACTATTTCCAGAAGCTCTAGGTAAAAGGTTTTGTTTACTTGCCTTTTCTGGTTCCTAAAAGCCACCAGCATTTGTTGTCTCATGACCCCATCCTTCATCTTCAAAGCCTGCCATAGTGTATCTTCCAATTTGTTTTTCTCCTTTCATTGTCACATCTCATTTTTTCTGACTCTGACCATCTTAGATCTTTCTTATAGGAATCCTTATGCTTACATTGGGCAATATAATAATAAATTCACCTTTTCCCATCCCAAGATCCCTAACTGAATCATGTCTGCAGAGTTCCTTCTATTGTGTAAGGCAACATGTCCTCCAGGATTATTATCTGTTCTGAAAGGTAATAGGTTCTGAGGGTTGGGACAGGGACCTCTTTAGGGGAGGCACCAATCAGCCTCCCAGAAATTCCATACGTCTATTTTTCTGCCTAATTGGCAGTCGTAAAAAAGGATTAGAAACCATTTGTATTGTTGAGCATGTGGATAAATGCCTCATACTACCAACGAGTAGCATATAGTAGAAAAGATAGATAGGAATTATCACAGTCAAAATCTAAAAACTTGTTTTAGCCACTGATTTTAAAAGCACACGCTCTTCTGATTATTCTGCCATTTTAGGTACAGTCCACTCAGAAGAAAAGGTAGAAGAGGATCTCTGTTACCAGCTGTCTCAGGAAGATCTTCATCCTGCTTTACTCCCCTTCCTGCCATGGTTTTCTGGCTTTGCTCCTGGTCCTTTCTACAAAGCACAGCAGCCTTTCTGCAAGTGTTCAGTTTGTAACTGTTCTTGCCCTTGCTGTGTACACACAAAACCTATGGCTTTACAATGACAGCATTGTAGCATGGCGGTCTAAACTTGTTAGTTCCCTTTTTCCACTTTAAGGCATGTAAATTGAAGCCCTATTTTAACATCACTCACAGAGCTCAGATATATGAATAAAGACAGACTTTGGCTACAAGCAATGGAACACCCAAGGCTGAAATCCATCAGGGCTATGTTCTCACCAGCAAGGAGTCTGGTTACGTTAAGGAGGACAGCAGGTTAGAGATGCCATATGGGCCTGTATTCTTATGAGATGCTCCCTTTTCCCAGTATGTAACTTTGGTCTTGTGCTGTCAGGGGTACCCCTGCATCTCAGCTTTGAGTCCATATCTTATGTGGAAGGGAAATGAGGCAAAGGGTAAAGGGGGTGCCAGCTTGTCTGTCTAATCTTTAACATGTTCCCAAAGCCCATATCAGTGACTTCTGTCTGAACTTGATTTGCCAATATTGGACTATATTGTCACTCCAGAAACAAGAAAGCCTGGAGAGCTAAGGGTTTTAACTTTCCAGATTTTCATGGTTGAGGAATGCAATGGAAGGGTGAAGGAATCCTAGGAATATTATCCCCAAATATGGCACCCTGGTATGCTGATTATTTTAAAGGCCCTTGGAGATACACAGATGCTAGAAAAGGCTTTAATCTGTTATTCCTTTATCTGCCTAAAGACCAAACTTACAAAGGCAGGTGTTTGGTTCTGGGGTTAAGACACAGTTTTGGACACCCACATTCCATATTGCAGTGTATGGGCTTGAGTCCTGGTTCTGCTCCCCATTCCAGCTTCCTGCTAACATACACCCTAGGGGTAGCAGATGACAGCTGAAGTAGTGGGGTCTCTGCCACTCACCTGAGATACATGGGAAGAATTCCTGGCCCTCTCATTTTGGGGAATGAATCAGCAGAAGGAAGCTCTCCGTCTGCCTCTCCTCCTGTCTCTGCCTTTCAAATAAAGATTTTTTATCTTAAAAAAAGACCAGACCCAAAAAAGAAGAAAACAATTGCATGCAATCCCCTCATATGACAGGAAAGAAGACTAACGCAATCAAATCTGGACAGACTTTGTCATAAGCTATTTTCTATCTTGTGGGCCCATTCAACTTCCAAAGAGAATCATTTACAAACTACTGGCTATGCCTTGGGCAATTTACTGTCCCTCAAAATTTCTTCCATTTCTCACTCTCCATTCTCCTCTATGGTGAAGGGACACAAGCAACAGCATCTTATCAGGTTATTGGGCACTCACTTTTCTATGATGCCACTATACATGTATGTTTTTTTCTCCTGCTAACTTGGTAACTTGGCTATGGTCAGTTCCTGTCAGTAAACCATGGAAGGTGGAGAGGGAAGTTTCCCTCTACCCCTGTGGGGGTTTGTGAATGGATGGGGGGTAGTCGAGCCATAGCACCCACATCACCATGCCCTGGAAGAGCTTGAAGGGATCAGTGAGTATCTGAGGTTACAAAACTCTTTATTATCCAAGATTCACTTAAGTTTGCCTTAGACATAAATTTGCTGTGATGCTGAGTCATGCCTGTGTCAGAGGTGGTCCCAGAAAGTTAATTTTTGCTAATGACTGTCATAGTGTCTGGGAATTTGTCAGAGTTACAATTCAGTGAATTAGGCAAAGGTAGAACTTGTCTATACCAGTACAACATTCTTAACAATATTTCATTTATGCCATGATTATATATGTTTGCAGTATAAAAATAACCAAGGTTTAAGAACAGAAGGATACTTCAGAGATTACCCAGATTAACTCTTATTTTTTTTTTTCAAGGATGAGGAAACTGACCAGTGTGATGGTGACTTGATTTACTCTGGGTTACACAGTTAATGAGTGACATGGTGGAATTGGTATCCAGAGCACTTTTTCCTACCACGATCTGTGTGAGGTCTAGTCCATGAGTCAACATTTCACTGCCGTGAGCTGCATGAGGACCAGGCCCATGCATCAGCTTTATGACTGACAGACTCCATATTTTACCAGGAGCACTGCCTAGGAGCTATATGAACAATAATTTCACACCCAGAAAATAATTTCATGCAACTGTGACTGTTTCAATCAGCACATACTCTATGTTTTTTATAAATGAAAATTTGATTTTAAGGAGGAACATATCTAAGCTGTAAGTGAGGTAATTCTGGTGTTTGTGTGTCTATGTTCATGACAGCTAAAATATACTCCATAGTCTACACAGCTATTTGTTAAAAATTAGACTGTTTATTTTTAAATTATGAAGATGCTAATGTCTTTAATGAACCACAAAATTAATATATACAATTTTGGTAGTAGTGTTGCCATAGTAACTCTAGATTCAGGATTGAATTTTAGGTTCTTATATGCTTATGTTATTCTTTCATTCTAATAATTTTTCTTACTAATTTTTTCTAAAGGAAGCAGAATTCAAAACCTGTCTGATGTCTCATCTATCTGCTAGGGATTAAACAAAATAATCATAACAGTCATAACAGTTCT
Source organism: Lepus europaeus (assembly GCF_033115175.1). Lineage (NCBI taxonomy): Eukaryota > Metazoa > Chordata > Mammalia > Lagomorpha > Leporidae > Lepus > Lepus europaeus. Next base: position 130,540,199 of record NC_084829.1, on the reverse strand, counting down.
TTGACTTCTAAAATATGCTCTAAGCAGTGTCAAAGGGCTAATTACTGCTTTGACACTTTCTTTTTATTAAACTCAGCAATTAAAAGTAAGCAATTTCAAATATGGCTATAGTCAGTGGTAAATAAAAATATGAAACTCTGCAAGTCAATAAGCTGGGTCCTGTCTCCATGCCTGCCAGTGCAGCTGTGTGACCTTGCACTCCACTTTCATTGTGTGTACAATGAGGTCAGTGGACGGGATTATCTGTGTGGCACCCACAGTCATGCTTCAAGGAGAATGCCTGAGTTGCATTGTGTCTGATCCTTGACATTGTATCAATGTAGTCTGAAGAGCCCCTAAGAGTCATGACCCGTAGATTTATTGAAGGAATTATAATTCTCACAATTATGGAGAGGAGGATGCTAGGGGATTGACGGTGTTATAGGGGAACCAGAGAATCAACAGAGTCCTTGAAAATTCATACCAAAATCTAAACATGTCCAGCCATAAAAGTGGTTCACAGAGGGAGCTGGTGCATAAGTCTATGAATCCACTTGCAAGGATCTGGGAAGAGGCTTGGGACTGCTGGAGTCATCAGGATAGTAACAGAGAAAGAGGAACCACAGGGAAAGTTGAAACTGGGACCAGCTGGCATCACAGACTATGCAACCATCAGAGAAAGAGGCTACTGCTTTATTCTGCCTCCCAAATCTTGCACAAAGCTCTCTTTTTGTCCAGTTCTTACCTGGGAGATACTCAAGGATGAGAGTTCTAAGAAGTGTGGTTCTGGTTTAAGTAAGTTTATAACAAGGCAATGTGGTATAAATACATCCCAACAAAGTGGGGAGATCTTTGTCCTGATTATCTTGGCTATTACTCAGTCCTTCTGTATTCTATACAGCTTTGCACATCGTCTCAAGTATTTAGTGCAGTAAGTTAGGTAATAGACACTTTTAAAGAATTATGGTTATGAAAACATGAGAACATTGAGGGACCATGTGGACAATCCTAAAGTGAAGCTTTGGTCTAGAATTAACCTGTTTGTCTGCTCACACCAGCCCCTCCCTTCTCACAGATGCCCAGGCTGTGGGAGGGAAGAGTGGGAGGTTTTGCAGAAATGGGACATGGAGCCAGAAGGGAAGGGGAGGCAGTGGGAGGAAGTGGCAGGTGGAGATGTATGAGAGAGAGAGAGAGAGAGAGAGAGAGAGAGAGAGAGAGAGAGAGAGAGAAAGAGATTGAGAGTACTAGAGGAATAAGCGCTTGGAAAAAACAAAGGAGCCATGAAAAAAACTGTACATAAAACCTGGCTGACTGTATTATCTGATTTTTTTCCTTTCATTGCAATGAAATATTTTAAATATTCCAGGGAACATGTTTAACAAAACATTAATGCATTATAATACATCAAATACCCATAAACTTGATACCCTATTTAGGAAAATGAATGGGTGCCCCATCTCTTTCTCCCCTTTTTCCCTGTTAAATATTTTTTCCTATTATGAACTAGAGCACAGAAATGTGTGGTTGGCTTTAAACATAACATAAAGGTACACCTGGTATAGGTGAAAGGAGAGTGGATGGGATTTCATGAAGCAACATTCCTTCCTTTGGAAAAAACCTCATTGAGTTTCCGTATGCTCTTACCTTAAGCCAGGTTCTGGAGGCTACAGAGGACATGTGCAGAGCTCACTGGGTATATTGACATGGTCTGCACAGAGTACATATGTGAGGGTCATTGTTATCACATTTATTCCAATCTGTTATCCTTCAATGACTTTTGCATTGAATAAACGAGTCCCTTAAACCAGCAGAGTAGCCTCATCTGCAAATGGGTGATTTATGTAACTTGGAGGCATTAACTTAGATGCCTTGTATGTAGAAAGTCAATATTTGCCAGCTTCATCAAATATTGTTACTTCGTTAAAAAATGATAATTTTTCTAACCCTTCCTGTAAAGAGAGAAATTATCCTGTTGTCTTTTCTGAGACTTCTAGATTGTTTTCTATGGATTCTTAAGTCAAACAGATCATAGCAGCTAATATGTAGAAGTAAATCATAATGAAGGGCATACTGAAAGGTTAGGAGGAAGTACACAACAGGGGGAAGAAAAATGGTGGGTCTGAGCTTCTGTTTCCTTGAGGAAGAGATTGTGTGATCCAATTGTGAATACTTCCTCATGTCTTCCACTTTCCTGGCACAGAACTATTTGTTGAATTGTTGAGTTAAAATGAGAGAGACAAAATTGGTCAGCAAAGCCTCCACAGCTTTCTAGTTTAACCAGGCTTTTCTATCATCTACTTCGATTCCAACTCCACTGTTTCAGAAGTGCAAGCAGAATGGAAATCCACAGAGAAATCTCTCCAGCATCAGTGTGGCTGCCAAGTACAGTGGTGACTCAGGAGTGGCCTCAAAGCAGCCAATCATCCTTCAAGCCTGGGACTATAATTGCCTCCTAAGGCTCAGAGATGAGTCAGCATTTTCCACCCTGAATCTTTGATCCAGGGTTGCCAGAATACTCTACAATAACTCCTGGAACTAAGCCAACGTGGGTTGAGGTAACTGGTAAGCTGGCACCACTCACAGGCTTGACTGATGGGTGAATGGCAAACGAAATACAAATTGTCCTGAGTTATAGCCCTAAGTCTCTTTAGGTCATTGTGACTGTAGGGAAAGTTTTCTCAACCTCAGAATGTCAATGGACATTTTAGATGAGGTGGTTCTTTGTTATGGAGGATGGTTCTGTGCACTGTAGCATGGTTGTCCCCTCCATTGCCTCTTCTACTTCAATACCAGTGCCAACCTTCTCTTCTCAAGTTGTGATAACCAAAAATATCCCCAGACACAGCCAAATGTTCCATGGTGGCGGATTTGCCCCCAGTTGAAAATTACTGCTATAGAGACTGACTACAACATTTTTTCTCAACACATCACTCTTAAATCACCTGAATGAGAAGCATTAATATGCATATTAAAATGCAAAGTTGGGGCCCCTGCTGCGGGGTGGTGGGTGAAGTGCTGGCAGTCCATAAGGTTTGAGTCCCGGCTACTCCACTTCCGATCTAGCTCCCTGCCATTGTGCCTGGGAAAACAGCAGGAGATGGCCCAAGTCTTTGGGCCCCTGCACCAATGCAGGGGACCCGAAAGAAGCTCCTGGCTCCTGGTTTTGGATAGATCCAGTTCCAGCAGTTGCACACATTTTGGGAGTGAACCAGCAGGTAGAAGCATGCTTTCTCTCTCTCTCTCTCTCTCTCTCTCTCTCTCTCTCTCTCTCTCTCTCCCTCTCTCTCTGCCTCTACCTCTCTATAACCTTGCCTTTCAAATTAATTAACTAATCTTAAAAAAATAAAATTCCAAGTTATGAGGGCCATCCCTGAATCACTGGGATCTTGACATTTGTATCTTTTTAAAAGTTTTTAAAATTTATTTGAGGGACTAGTGCTGTGGTGCAGTAGGCTAAGCCTCCTCCTGCAGTGCTGGCATCCCATATGGGCACCAGTTCATACCCTGGTTGCTGCTCTTCTGATCCAGCTCTTTGCTTATGGCCTGGGAAGGCAGTGAAAGATGGCCCAAGTACTTTGGGCCCCTGCACCCAGAGGAGGCTCTTGGCTCCTAGCTTCAGATCTACCCAGTTCCATCTCTTATGTCCACTTGGGGAGTGAACAAATAGATGAAAGACCTTTCTCTCTGTCTCTCCCTCTTTCTGTAGCTTTACCTTTCAAATAAATAAATAAAATCTTAAAAAAAATTATTTGAGTAGGGGCTGGCGCTGTGGCGCAGCGGATTAACACCCTAGCCTGAAGCGCTGACATCCCATTTGGGCACCAGTTCTAGTCCTGGCTGCTCCTCTTCTGATCTTGCTCTCTGCTATGGCCTGGGATAGCAGTCAAGGATGGCCCAAGTCCTTGGGCCCCCTGCACCCATGTGGGAGACCCGGAAGAAGCTCTTGGCTCCTGGCTTTGGATCAGCGCAGCTCCAGCCGATGCAGCCATCTGGGGAGTGAACCAGTGGATGGAAGACATCTCTCTCTGTCTCTACCTCTCTCTGTAACTCTGTCTTTCAAATAAATGAAATAAATCTTTTAAAAAAATTATTTGAGTGGCAGAGAGATGAGAGAGGGGAGAGAATTCTCTGGTTCACTTCCCAAATGCCTGAAATTGCCAGGGTTCTGGCTGAACCTGGGACAAAAGCTGTATCCAAGAAGGCACTATAGGTCTTTTGTATGATTGGTGGGTACTGAATCACTTGAACCATCACTGCTGCCTCCCAGGGTCCATGTTGGCAAGAAAGCTAGAATGAGGAGCCAGGGTTGGGTATTGAACCCATTCACTCTGATAAAGAAGCTGAACATCTTAACTGCTAGAGTAAATGTCCCTCTGACCCCAAGAAGTTCTATTTTAATGGATTTCCTAAGAAATTTTTATATACATTGATTTTATAACCTATGATCTCTGCTACCATTTGAAATAGGGATGTTTGTTCTTGATAATCCAACAACACATGACCACCACATTTTAAGTAAAATAATTTCAGTCTGTTCCTTTCAAATGTGGGTTTTAAGAAAGCCTTTCCCATGTCTTGAAGGATAGGGTGTGTTGATGGCTTAACCAACTCTTGCATTGCTGTTTAGTATGCAAAGTAAAGTGTGGTCTTTTACTGATGCTGGCATTCCTTTCTTCACTCATCAATATCCCTTCCACTCAGGTTGCCCAGTACAGGCTACAAGTTCTCCAGTGGACAAGCAGGTAAGTTTGGCAAGATAAGTCATGATAATTATGCAAATATATTAACTGGTAGAGGAAAAAATGCAGTGCTTCTTAAGATTAACATTAATTCTAGCATAGTGCATGGAAGAATAGACATTTAAATTTAGATGAGGGATGATATATTTTCTGAGTCATGAATATGAAGTGAATTTGTCATTTTTTAAACTAGGAAATGTCTTAACAAACTTTGGTGGAAACAACTTCAGTCTTAACAAATATTTGACTCATGGAGTGTATGGTCGGTGGGTGTTACATGTTTGATTAATTTGGAATAGGGGTTTAGATGTTATCAAAATACTATACAATGGTGGCTATAGGGAGTATACCATATTGGCAATTGGAGCCCTGGAGGTTGGAGCATTTGAGGAGCCCAATAAGAAGTGGAAGAAATGAAAGAAAGCTAAAATTTAACAGAGCTTGTTTCACAATTCTGCTTGAGGCCAATTCTGCCAATAACAATAGCTATCATTTGAAATGAATTTACTGTGTGTTTAATGACATTGTTCTACTTAATTTTTCCAATAGTCCCAGAAGGAATACACTCATAATTCTCTACTGCAGTCTGGAAGCTGAGCTATGATCTCTCACCCACGCCCTAACCACTACTTTATGGGATGCCTGGATTCCAAAATGTTCAACCTGTGAAGTATCCTCTGAAGGCCAAAGGTTCACACAAGCTTCTCTGGATATAGTAGTCAATATATTGTATGTGAATAGCTTTTGACTTGGTTTACCATGTAAGTTTCTACTGAATCAGCATCTTATCTGCCTGCCTCCCTTTTTGCTACATCTTGGGAGTAGGGCAGACTCCAGTGAAGTAAGACCTAAGAATATGCATGAAGTCAGCTGGACCATCCTCCAGGCATCAGCAGAGAGCAAAACCTGGGGAAGAGGATGCAGTTCTCCCAGCTGGTGCAAATACAGGCAGGGGCCCTGTAAAAATTCCATTGCCCCTGGGTTCTCTCTTACCTTTGACCCTTCTGTTGCATACTATATTCCCTTTCTTGACTTCTTCCCCACCCCCCCCCAAGACATTTTCTTTAATTGGAACTCCTTCACTTAAAGAGGCAAGAGGAGTGCCATTCAAAGTGAATTTTCCTTTTCTGCATTCTCAAAGGAAGCCCTGGGCTCTAAGTTCTTGGAGAGACTCTAGGCAAATCTGTCTTTCACCACCTGGGAGGAGAATGTCAGAGCTGAAAGGAAGGTGATTGTTAAAGCCCAGTATTTGAAGAAAAGAGAAGTCAAACTTGCTTTATTTAACACAAGGGTGGGAGAAAGGGAAAGAGGAAGAGAGAGAGAGAGAGAATGAATACATAGCATTCTTACTGGTCCATATGATTGAAAGGTCCAATTCAGCATATTAATCTTAGAATTTATTCATATCGGTCTACTGTGTGCTTTTATGATTCTGTCAGTCTTTGGAATCTTTTAGTTCCTTTGCTTTTGCTGTATGTGTTCACCTGGTCTGGAAAACATGGAGGTTCCAGAGGCAACCCAAAGGAAAGGTGGTTTTTATAGTCACCAGCACACTGTATTATGTGGTATATTGCATTCAAGTTCTTCAAGTTACCTGATATATAGAGTACAAAAAATGTAATGTATAGAAGCACAATTGACATTTTAAGATTTGATTATAGTTGATACCCTTGTTTAAACCCTTGAGGAACAGTTGGGTTTTTTTGCTTACTACTCACTGAGTTCTTTATTTAGTGTAGAGTTAAGCTTCTTATTATAGAATAAACTAAAAGTAAGTCATAGTAAAAAATTAAAAGAAAAATTAAGAAAGGAAGGAGGAGAGAGGGTGGGAGCATGGGTGAAAGGGAGGGTAAGGTGGGAAGTATCATTATGCTCTTGAGTTTGTATATGAGAAATACATGAAATTTGTTCCCCTTATATAAGTAAAAAAAAAAAATTTAAATGAAACAGAACATACAATCAAGCTATAGTTGGCCTTCAAAATGTATCATGTATCACGCCTCTACAGTGGGACACTCTCCCCAAAGGGTCCAAACTTGATCCCAGGCCTGGCCACAGACAAAGCTATCAGGGAACAGGACCCCACGACTGTTCCTCCTCTCCTTTTATCAGCACAAAGACATCCTATAAGGCATATCCAAACCCAAAATGCTGAGATCAGGGATTTTTGTATAGTTGATCAAGATCTCTTGCTGTTGTAGTTGGTGGTCTTACACTCATCCTTGGAATGGAATGTTTAGCTCTAAGCAAGCCACTGAACCAACATCCATGCTGGGGACAAGTCAGCAAAGAGGCTTCTGTTCCAAGGCTGTCATAAGCTGTGCAGAAACTGGTAAGCATTTGTGGTGACTGCCCCGGGTCTGGGACAAAGAAATGTCTATCACAATTTGAACAAAGGCTCATAGTTGAAGGGAAATGAAGGAAGCAGAACCATCCTTTGTTTCTAACCAAAAGTACTTACTTTTATAAAAGAGGCATACCTGAAATTTATAGGGAAACCCCCAAATTTCCATCTATCCAGCAGAGAGAAGCCATCACCACCAGAAATTCATGCTCTGTAGCTTGGTTTCACAAAAGAACTTGATATTAAAAACCACAGTAATCTCATCTATTTTAAATGCTTTCCTATAGAGGTGTTCATTCTCTGAATAGCTGTATCAGAGATGAGGAGGTTCCTTTAAGAGAACTAGGCTAATTAAATTCATGTCTTATTCAGGTGATTTCTTTTATCAGGATAACAGTAGACTTTGACATCTGAGATTCTATGGGGATTTTCCTAGACGGGAACATAAAGCCATGACAAAGAAGTAGATCTCCTTTCCGTGTTCAAACACTGTCCCCTCCTTCCCTTTATCTTGGAACTATTGAAAGAAAGAAATAGAGCAACATAATTGTTCAGTTCCAAATTTTGGAGGAAAGAGCAAGGACTCAGGATGGAATTCATTATATTGGATCGCATTTTCATACCTGGAGAAAGTCATTGCTTCTGAATTCAAGAATGAAGTACAAAAAGTTCAAAAGTTTGGATATGTGCAAGCTTAGAGATTGTTCTTTGTCTTAAATGGTGTCTTTTATGTGAAAACAGAGCAATATCTGCTTGGTTTTTTGTCTCATCTTCTTGCAGTATATTCTTTGAACACATGGGGATTAAAGATTCTCTTCTGTTTCCTAACTTTCACTCACCCTCTTACCCTCTGCCACCACCAGGGCACCAGGCAGGAACACTCAGGGACCTGGTGGAGGTTTTTGTATTCATAACTGTGTGACACACGAAATGGGCAGTCTGGTTTGTTGATGATCTGTCTTCATGCTTCCCCTCTCTGCTCCTGCTCATACTTTTCCCTACCTCCCACTGCACAGTTTATAGGAGTAGGTTAATAGGCCCTTCTAAGAGGGCCACACACTTTTCTATGATAGCAGTACCACCCTTGGCAAGGGAAAATATGGGGCCAACTTTGTGAATAGGCAGAATGGAAGAAATCTACATGGCATGGATTTTAAATAGGTCTAGGAAAGCCAGCATTTTGAATTTTGCCAGTCCAGTGGATTAATAAGATATTTTAAAAGACATGCAGGATGGAAGGTACTTGAGGAAATGTGACAGAGACAGTAAATGTGCTAATTGAAGGGGGCAAGGACCTAGAATGTTACCCCAGGCCATCTTTCAGAACCATTTTTCCCCACTTTTGAGTCATCCTGGGAATAATCCATCCTGCTAACTTGCATTGTTCCAGATACTCTTTCCAGGAACATTTTCATATCTGCTATAATATTTATTACTTCTGATGAAGACAGGAAAGAGTAGAAGCTTTTCCTCATTTACAATTCACTCTTGGATTGTATTAATTTTAATGAAATTCAAAAATGTTAACTTAATGTCAGTTGGGCTTGATTGATATCTTTGATTTGCAGAATATGTAAAGTTAAACTTAATATTTATTTCTTTTTCTTACAAGAGTTATAACTAGACTTCTTCAGACTATTTCCATATAAATATGATGGTGATACATTATGTATGTTTAAAGCTGTTATAAAAATGTGCATGCAAAACACCAAGAGCTTCTTTACTCAGCAAAACCCTTTGGACCTCAAAGCCTGATAATCTGGAACCAAAGGACAGGGTTGGCTCAGAACACCTTTGTAATTCAATTGTCTGAGTGCAGGTTGGCACTCAACATCAATGATGTGAGAAATTTATGAGTGCAACTTAACATTTTAGGATTACTTGCCATCCCAACCATTAGAGACCAGCCAGTGCTGTAGCACAAAGATAAATATTGCAGTTGCCACGGAAACTGAAATCACCTTGGAGATGATTAATACTGGTAGGGCTAACAGTGCAGGTTGCAATCACATGGCTTATGGGCAAATTAATCATGACCAAACAAAGAGCAGCAAACATTTTTACAAAGGCATAACAGCTTTTTTTTAATAGTATTTAAAAATTATAGCCATCCCTTAGTATCCATGGGAGACTGGTTCTAGGACTCACATAGATACCAAAATCCTCAGATGCTCAGGTCCCTTATATAAAATGGCATCACATTTGCAAGTAACCAGCCAATATCCTCATTTATATTTTAAAATATTTATTTATCTGAGTGATGGATACAGAGACAGAGATGCAGACAGAGAGATCTCCCATCTGTTGGTTTACTCGCCAACTGCCTACAACAACCAGGACTGAGCTGGGGCCAAAATGGGAACCGGGATCATAATCTAGGTCTCCCATGTGGGTGACAGGAATGCAATTATTTGAGATATCATTGCTGCCTGCCAGGACTTGCATTATCAGGAAGCTAGAGCTGGGATTTTTAAATATTTATTTATGTTATTTGAAAGGCAGAGTGACAGAGGGTAGGTGGGAGAGAGAGAGAGAAAGACTTTTCATCTGCTTGTTCACACCCCAAATGCCTACAACAGCCAAGGCTGGGCCAGTCTGAAGCCAGGAGTCTGGAAGTCAATCCAGGTCTCTCAGGTGGGTGGCAGGGACCCAAGTACTTGACGCATAATCTGTTGCCTCCTACAGTATACTGGCATTAAGCTGAATTGGAACTAGAGTAAGCAGAACATAAATCAGCTACTTTGATACCAGATACAGGCATCCCAAGCCATGACTGATTCTGCTTTACCAAATAGCTGCCCCCAGAGCTAGGAATGAACCCATGTACCCCAGAATGGAACATGGGAACCTTAATTGTCATGCTAAATATCTGTTCCTCCTATCCTTTAGGTCATCTCTAGATGATTTCTAATGCCAAACATAATATAAATGCTATGAAAATGGCATTGTTATTGCTATATTGCATTGTTCAGGCAATAATGACAACAAAAAGCCTGTGCACGCTGCATTCAGAGGCAATCATCGCAGGCCTAACTACATGGTACACAAATGAGATGTGAGGCGAACAATACTCAAACAAGTGCTACAGAGAGGCTGAGACCTGTGAGATGGCAGAGGTCTGCAGCAGGGTGTGCTTACACATCATCTCACATGGATTTAGCTTAGTGCTCTTCATGGGGCAAAGCCAGGTTTTGTCATTTGGAATGTCTTTCCAAGCATGTTCAATCCATCAGTAGGTATCTGCAGACATTGGACCTGTGACCATGGCAGGACAACTGTTCTCATGAGTAGAGTAGTCTCCTACCCAACAGCTATATTTTCAGGTAACAAATATTTTTTTTTATTTTTATTTATGAGTTTTTTTTATTTATGAGTTAATTTTTTTTATGAGTTTAGGGATCTTGAATATCTCTTTCAGGATACAGTAAACAAAGTTTGGTACAAAAAGTCAACCTTATAAAATGTATAAGAATGTTTCTTTCTTTGCTATTATCTTTCTTTTGTCGTGTATCTTCATCTTTTGTGACTTGAGATGATTAAACTCTTTGAAGTTTTAAATATTTAGTGTTTGCCTTGCTTGAGAGAGATTAGAAAGTCTATTATTATATAGGTAGAAATTGTTATGGCTTAAACAAAAGAATTCTTACTGGAATGTGGAGGCAAACAAAAAAAAATTTCTGTTACATCCATGAAAGGGTAGAGATTAGACTGTCCTGATTTGATTTTAAAAGACAATAAAATGATTATCAACAAGGACATTGCTCCAATCCCACATTTCTTTCTAAAATTTTACTATCAGAGGGAGAAATATCAGAAATTGTTATTCATTTTTAGGTAAAAAGAGTTATATTATGAAAATGATTTTTAAATTGAGTAATGTCAAAGATGATTGTTTTGATAACTATTTTACAAAGCTTTATTCATTTATTTGGAAGGCAGAGTGTGTGTGTGAATGAGAGAGAGAGAGACAGAGACAGAGACAGAGACAGAGAGACAGACAAGGTGAGAAACACAGACCTTCCATCTACTGTTTCACTCCAAAAATGCCTAGCAGATAAAACAACTCATACACAAGACATATAGACAGAGTAACTTGTCACACACCAGAGGGATGCAATCAGTTAAATCCAGATTGTGGAAAAAACAGAAGATAAATAGTTTAATTGCTTTAACAAAAAAATGCAAGGAAAGTAAAAGGGAGAAGAGAATGTAAATGAAACTTAAAAAATATTTTAACCAACTATAATATGTGGACTTCATTTGTTTCCTGATATGAATAAACCAATAAGTTGGGGCCGGTGCTGTGGCATAGCAGGTAAAGCCACCGCCGGCAGTGGGTGCCAGTTCAAGTCCTGGCTCCTCTACTTCCTATCCAGCTCTCTGCTATGGCCTGGGAAGGCAGTAGAAGATGGCCCAAGTCCTTGGGCCCCTGAACCTGTGTGGAAGACCCAGAAGAAGCTCCTGTCTCCTGACTTTGGATTGGCACATTTCTGGCCATTGCAGTCAATTGGGGAGTGAATCAGTGGATGGAAAACCCCCTCTCTTTCTCTCTCTGTTTCTCCTTCTCTGTGTAACTCTGACTTTCAAATAAATAAATAAATAAATAAATCTTTAAATAAATAAATGAATAAATAAACGAATGGAAAAAAAATCTCAAGAATTATCAAGTGGAAGAATCCAAGATGGTGAATTAAGTAATGACATACCGTGCTAGGTTAGGGATAAATGGTTTAAAAAGAAATGTAGGAAGCACACTCTCAGGGGAGAAATGGACAGAAAGCCACACTGAAAATCCTACAAGAGGGAGAGGAATGCCATGGACCTGTGTGGAGGGTGAGGACACACAGCAAGAACACGAACACAAACACAACACACAACTGCAGCAGCTGAGAGCCAGAGCAGGCAACAGCTTGGATACAGAAGTGAGACAAGACTGCAGCAAACCATGGTGATAAGCCAGGGGGAGGGCATGGAGTGAGTCTGGACTGGCGCCCTAGGGCCTAGCAGTTGCTAGGGGTTGCCCATGGACCCAGTGGAAATAGAAGGGGCATGTTTATCTCACCCCAACTTCCCCACAACAGACCCCACTGCCTGGCCGAGAAAGGGCAGGCTTCATTCTGGATTTAGGCAGGAGCTGTGGAAGCCTTTGTGCCATGCAAAGCAACTGGCTGAGACAGGCCACCATCTTCTTGGCAGTACTGGCAGCAATGGTGGGGAGAGAGCAACATTCAGCCAGTGGCTCTTGTGTCTGCATGTGATCCAAAGATTCTAGTGGAGGGAAAAATTCCTAGACCCCACTGACCTTGCTGAGAGGTGGCTGGGCATCCTAAGACAATGAGTTGCCTGCAGGCTCTGAGGACCAAGATGCCTAGGCAGAGCTGGCTCAGGGAACTGAATCTCTGTTGACTGGACAGCCTGGCAGGGAGGAAGAAATCTCTGTACCCAGTGACTATGGGAGCCTTATGTGCTGAGTCCCCGGAGACTTGGTGGTTACATGAGAGAGTACAGAGTGTAGCTGGGTGTCTGCGCATTCACTGGGTGTGGCTCCACATGCTCAGAGCTTTGTGGCTGCATAGTGCAGGTCATTGCAGTGGGAACCGTGCTCATAATGAGGACTGTACAGATCACTTGTGTGGTTTATATGGTGGCACAGATGAGGGGGCTAACATCTGGGCATCGCTCAGCTTGGAGGAGAGGAGGTGAGGGGAATATCACACCAACAGAAGGGACCATCCCTCTCCTGTTGAAAAGGAGACCTATCACACCAAACGTGGGTGTTACCCTGGACACTCCCCTTACCCCGGAACACTGACCAGAGGTCCCTGGCCATTTTTAGAACATACCTCTTAATATTCACTGAAAGAACAGACATTCCACTAAGCCACAGAGGCATAGCTCAAAGATAAAAGCCATCAGAAGAAAAAACAACAATCAACTCCACAAATGCCTAAAAATAAATGCAGAAATTCAAGAAACAAGAATAAGGAAGACACAGTGACACCCCCCAAATGAACACAACAACATTACAATGTGAGAATGTGAAGATGGAGAAATTGATGAAATGTCAGAAATGGAATTCATAAAATTAATCATAGGATTACTCAAAAGCAATCAGAAGCAAATCCATGAACTAAGGGAAACTGTACGTGATATGAATGAAAATTTTTCCATGAAATCAAGATTTGAAAGAGAAATCAAAATGAAGTATTAGAAATGAATTCATAGATCCAATAAGAAATGCAGGGGATGATCGGTGACAACTGAGCGCCAAAGGGGAAACCTGTTAAGTGAAATGGACACTATAAGCAACAATGAACTGATCAGCTCCTGTCCTGACTTTAGATGTACAATGTAATACTTTATCCTTTTTAGTATTTGTTGTTGTTGTTGTTGTTCTAGTACTATTGGTTGAACTCAGTAATTAACACACAATTATTCTTAGGTGTTTAAATTTTAACTGAAAAGTGATCCCTGTTAAATCTAAGAGTGGAAAAAGAGAGGGAGGAGATGAACAATTTGGAACATGCTCAATCGGACTGGCCGCAAATGGTGGAGTTAGAAATGTGCCAGGGGATTCCAACACAATCCCATCAAGATGGCATGTACCAATGCCATCGCACTAGTCCAAGTGATCAATTTCAGCTCACAATTGATAGTTCTGATAGGTCTAAGAGTCAAAGAGATCACACAAACAAGACAAGTATCTGCTAATACTAACTGATAGAATCAAAAAGGGAGAGAAAGATCCAACATGGGAAGTGGGATACACAGCAGACTCATAGGATGGCAGATGTCCTAAACAACACTCTGGCCTCAGAATCAGCCCTCAAGGCATTCAGATCTGGCTGAAGAGCCCATGAGAGTATAGCAGGCATGGAAAGCCAAGATATCATGGAAAAAAAAAAAAGACCTAAATGAATGATCTCTGTGAGTGAGATCCCAGTGGAAAGAACGGGGCCATCAAAGAAGGAGGTACCCTTCTCCGAAGGGAGGAGAGAACTTCCACTTTGACTATGACCCTATCGGAATAAGACCAAAGTCAGCGAACTCTAAAGGCTTCCATAGCCCTGGCAACTCATGCCTAGAGCCTAGGGAGATTACTGACGCCATGAATAGGAGTGTCAAATTGTTTTTTTTTTTTTTAACTTTTATTTAATGAATATAAATTTCCAGTATACAGCTTATGGATTACAATGGCTTCCCCTTCCCATAACTTCCCTCCTACCCGCAACCCTCCCCTCTCCCGCTCCCTCTCCCCTTCCATTCACATCAAGATTCATTTTCAATTCTATTTATATACAGAAGATCAATTTAGTATAAAATACTTCAACAGTTTGCACCCACATAGCAACACAAAGTGAAACATACTGTTTGAGTACTAGTTATAGCATTAAATCAAAATGTACAGTACATCAAGGACAGAGATCCCACATCAGGAGCAAGCGCACAGTGGCTCCTGTTGTTGACCCAACAAATTGACACTCTAGTTTATGGCGCCAGTAACCACCCTAGGCTGTCGTCATGAGTTGCCAAGGCTATGGAAGCCTTCCAAGTTCCCCGACTCTGATCATATTTAGACAAGGTCATAAAAGACAGGGTGAGGATAGTAACCAATGATCCTAAGAGTGGCCTTAACCAGGTCTGAACAATTATACAACATTAAGTGGGGAAGAGGACCATCAGTACACACAGGTTGGGAGTAGAGCCATTGGTGGTAGAGTAGAGGTTATGATTACAAAGGAATAAGGCTCAAGTGCACTAGACAGGGTCTAGAACAAAGGACAGAGTCATTATTAGAGGAGCTAAGAAAGGTGCTGTCTAAGCTACAAGTAATTTTTCTGATTGAGAGGCAAATAGAACCTGATAGAAGGGGCTTGATAATAATCTGGTGGGTTTTAGGCCTTGTAAGTTAAGAGGCTCAGACCTATCTATCTCTTCACATGGGGTATATCCTAGGGGAGGTGTGAACCTCCTAGGGGAAGGCACTCTGTTGACTTTCATTACTTGGCTGGCCTGGGAGGAGAGCTGGCCAGGTAAAGGCAGGTGGCATCTCTAACAAGAAATTTACAGTTCTGCCTGCAATGTTGCTGACCCTACTTGACCATACCCTCAGCTGCAGTGGTCACTTTGGAAGTTGGGCTGAGTGAAGGGCTTTTCAGCTTAGAGCCAATAAGATCTGTGGCTCTGACCTGGGCATCCTTCGATTCCAGGGCAGGTCCATTTCCAGTGATCCAACTCTTGGCAGAGCTGCCAGGGCTCTTCACAAGCTGACTTCTGCTGAAGCCCAGGCTTACCACATTGAAAGCCACTGCAGTGGACTGGCCTGTTGGGTCTCCTTGAGGGCAGATCACTGCACAGATCAGCCATTAATAGGCCTGCCACCCATTGCTTCTGATGCCTAGCTTTCTTTTCCTCTTGGTTTGTGTTAAAGCAGACCAGAGGATGCAAGTCAAGGGAGTGCCCGTGTCCCATCTTTAATCTTCGGTGGCCTGAACTACAAGTCTATAGTCACAGGCATGTTCTGTAGTAGTTTTTCTAAGGTAGACAATGCCAATGAGGAAAATTATATTCTCACTTTAAAACTTTCTTTCCCTTTGGTCTGAAAGGGAGGTTTTTTTTTTTCTACTTACTGTATACTTCGCTGATGGCGATGTGAATCTCGCTATGAGATTATTATTTAAGTTCTTATTTTGGCTATGCTATTACAGAAAAATGTCAGCCATCTCTTATAAGGTCTAAAGATTAAATTGTGCGTCCCACAGATTCCTTCATAATAGAATTAGTTCCCTACCTTGAAGAGAATAGAGAAGTGAAAGAACAAGTTGGGCTTAGAATAGAGAAATGAGGGAGCAAGTCCTAGATCACTTGCTGACAATAGCAATATTACATGAATACTTAGCAAACCGTTTCAACCCTTAGATAAGAACTTAATAAAACATTTACCGGAAGGTCCAATGCCTTCTATAAATTTTAAGAATCATGTATTTGAAAACACGTCTTAAATATCTAACATGGTGTAGTTTGTTTAACCAGTAAACTTAAGCTCAACCATATAAAATGTTTTTAGTTTCTTTCTACCAACAAGTTTAAAACATATGATACACAGATTCAGGTCATACAAATTAAAATGTATCTTTGATTGATTTTAGCAGCTTAAATTTATGGACAATCTTATCTAAAAGCCATTTAAAATAAAACTCTTAATAAAATTTCCCCCTGTGGACATACAATATGTACGCACATATAACATAGCATAATAGACCAATATCAAAATCCAAAATATCTGGTTGAAATAAGATTCCTTAATCATGACATAACATAGACCAAATCTGATCATTGTTACAAGGTGATTACTCAAGTCTTTGAAAATAAGCACATAGTTAAATAACCCATAGCTCTTCATCTCCTCCCTCTCTTTTTCCACTCTTAGATTTAACAGGGATCACTTTTCAGTTAAAATTTAAACACCTAAGAATAATTGTGTGTTAATTACTGAGTTCAACCAATAGTACTAGAACCACAACAACAACAACAAATACTAAAAAGGATAAAGTATTACATTGTACATCTAAAGTCAGGACAGGAGCTGATCAGTTCATTGTTGCTTATAGTCCATTTCACTTAACAGGTTTCCCCTTTGGCACTCAGTTGTCACCAATCAGGGAAAACAAATGATATTTTTCTCTTTGGGACTGGCTTAATTCACTCAGCATGATGTTTTCCAGATTCCTCCATCTTGTTGCAAATGACTGGGTTTCGTTGTTTCTTACTGCTGTATAGTATTCTATGGAGTACATGTCCCATAATTTCTTTATCCAGTCTACTGTTGATGGGCATTTAGGTTGGTTCCAGGTCTTAGCTATTGTGAATTGAGCTGCAATAAACATTAATGTGCAGATGGCTTTTTTATTTGCCAAATTAATTTCCTTTGGGTAAATTCCAAGGAGTGGGATGGCTGGGTTGTATGGTAGGGTTATGTTCAGGTTTCTGAGGAATCTCCAGACAGACTTCCATAGTGGCTTAACCAGTTTGCATTCCCACCAACAGTGAGTTAGTGTCCCTTTTTCCCCACATCCTCTCCAGCATCTATTGTTGGTAGATTTCTGAATGTGAGCCATTCTAACCGGGGTGAGATGGAACCTCATTGTGGTTTTGATTTGCATTTCTCTGATTGCTAGTGATCTTGAACATTTTTTCATGTGTCTGTTGGCCATTTGGATTTCCTCTTTCGAAAAATGTCTATTGAGGTCCTTGGCCCATCTCTTAAGTGGGTTGTTTGTTTTGTTGTTGTGGATTTTCTTGATTTCTTTGTAGATTCTGGTTATCAATCCTTTATCTGTAGTATAGTTTGCGAATATTTTTTCCCATTCTGTTGGTTGCCTCTTCACTTTCCTGACTGTTTCTTTTGAAGTACAGAAACTTCTCAATTTGATACAATCCCAAATGTTAATTTTGGTTTTGACTGCCTGTGCTGTTGGAGTATTTTCCAGGAAGTCTTTGCCTGTGCCTATATCTTGCAGGGTTTCTCCAATGCTCTCTAATAATTTGATGGTTTCGGGTCGTAGATTTAAGTCTTTAATCCATGTTGATTGAATTTTTGTGTAAGGTGATAGGTATGGGTCTTGCTTCAAGCTTCTGCACGTGGAAATCCAATTTTCCCAGCACCATTTATTGAATAGACTGTCCTTATTCCAGGGATTAGATTTGGATCTTTGGTCAAATATAAGTTGGCTGTAGATGTTTGGGTTGATTTCTGGTGTTTCTATTCTGTTCCATTGGTCTATCCATCTGTTTCTGTACCAGTACCATGCTGTTTTGATAACAACTGCCCTGTAGTATGTCCTGAAATCAGGTATTGTGATGCCTCCGGCTTTGTTTTTGTTGTACAGGATTGCTTTGGCTATTCGAGGTCTTCTGTGTCTCCATATGAATTTCAGCATCATTTTTTCCAGATCTGAGAAGAAGGTCTTTGGTATCTTGATTGGTATTGCATTGAATGTATAAATTGCTTTTGGGAGGATAGACATTTTGATGATATTGATTCTTCCAATCCATGAGCATGGAAGATTTCTCCATTTTTTGGTATCCTCTTCTATTTCTTTCTGTAAGGTTTTGTAGTTTTCATTGTAGAGATCTTTAACGTCTTTGGTTAAGTTTATTCCAAGGTATTTGATTGTTTTTGTAGCTATTGTGAATGGGATTGATTTTAGAAGTTCTTCCTCAGCCGTGGCATTGCCTGTGTATACAAAGGCTGTTGATTTTTGTGCATTGATTTTATATCCTGCTACTTTGCCAAACTCTTCGATGAGTTCCAGCAGTCTCTTAGTAGAGTTCTTTGGGTCCCCTAAATAAAGAATCATATCATCTGCAAAGAGGGATAGTTTGAGTTCGTCCTTCCCAATTTGTATCCCTTTAATTTCTTTTTCTTGCCTAATAGCTCTGGCCAAAACTTCCAGAACTATATTGAATAGCAGTGGTGAGAGAGGGCATCCCTGTCTGGTACCTGATTTCAGTGGAAATGCTTCCAACTTTTCCCCATTCAATAGGATGTTGGCCGTGGGTTTTTCATATATTGCTTTGATTGTATTAAGGAATGTTCCTTCCATACCCAGTTTGCTTAGAGTTTTCATCATGAAAGGGTGTTGTATTTTATCAAATGCTTTCTCTGCGTCTATTGAGAGAATCATATGGTTTTTCTTCTGCAGTCTGTTAATGTAGTGTATTACGTTGATTGTTTTGCGAATGTTGAACCATCCCTGCATACCGGGGATGAATCCCACTTGGTCTGGGTGGATGATCTTTCTGATGTGTTGTTGCATTCTATTGGCCAGAATTTTATTGAGTATTTTTGCATCTATGTTCATCAGGGATATTGGTCTGTAATTCTCTTTCAATGTTGCGTCTCTTTCTGGCTTAGGAATTAAGGTGATGGTGGCTTCATAGAAAGAATTTGGGAGGATTCCCTCTTTTTCGATTGCTCTGAATAGTTTGAGAAGAATTGGAGTTAGTTCTTCTCTAAATGTCTGGTAGAACTCAGCAGTGAATCCATCTGGCCCTGGGCTTTTCTTTGTTGGGAGGGCCTTTATTACTGTTTCAATTTCTGTGTCAGTTATTGGTCTGTTTAGGTTTTCTATGTCTTCCTGGCTCAATTTAGGGAGGTTGTATGTGTCTAAGAATCTGTCCATTTCTGATAGATTTCCCTGTTTGCTGGCATACAAGTCCTTGTAGTAATTTCTGATGATTCTTTTTATTTCTGTGGCGTCTGTTGTTACGTTTCCCATTTCATCTCTGATCCTATTGATTTGGGTCTTTTCTCTTCTTTTTTTAGTTAGTTGGGCCAATGGGGTGTCAATTTTGTTTATTTTTTCAAAAAACCAGCTCCTCGTTTGGCTGATTTTTTGTAATGTTTTTTTGGATTCAATCCTGTTGATTTCTTCTCTGATTTTAATTATTTCTCTTCTCCTACTGGGTTTCGGTTTGGTTTGCTGCAGATTTTCTAGATCCTTGAGATGACTTGAAAGCTCATCTATTTGGTGCCTCTCCAATTTCTTGATGTAGGCACCTATTGATATAAACTTTCCTCTTAACACTGCTTTTGTTGTATCCCATAGGTTTTGGTATGTTGTGCTGTTATCCTCATTTACTTCCAGAAAATTTTTGATTTCTCTTTTAATTTCTTCTATGACCCATTGTTCATTCAGGAGCATGTTGTCCAATCTCCATGTGTTTGCACGTGCTCTAGGGATTCCTGAGTTGCCAATTTCCAATTTCATTCCTTTGTGGTCTGAGAAGCTGCATGGTATGATTCTAATTCTTTTGAATTTGCTGAGACTTGCTTTATGGCCTAGTATGTGGTCAATCCTAGAGAGGGTTCCATGTACTGCTGAGAAGAATGTAAAGTCCTTAGATGTAGGATGAAATGTTCTGTAGATATCTGTTAGATCCATTTGGGCTATAGTGTCGTTTAAATCTACTGTCTCCTTGTTGATCTTCTGTCCTGTTGATCTGTCTATCTCTGAGAGTGGAGTATTGAAGTCCCCCAGTACTATTGTATTGGGGTCTATGTCTCCCTTTAAGTCCCTTAACAAGTCTTTTAAATAAGCTGGTGCCCTGTAATTAGGTGCATATACGTTGATAATCGTTATATCTTCCTGTTGAATGGATCCCTTAATCATTAAATAGTGCCCCTCTTTGTCTCTCCTAACAGTTTTTGTGGTAAAGTTTATGTTGTCCGATATTAAGATGGCTACGCCCGCTCTCTTTTCATTTCTGTTGGCGTGGTATATCTTTTTCCAGCCTTTCACTCTCAGCCTGTATGGATCATTGTTGGATAGATGGGTTTCTTGTAAGCAGCAAAAGGATGGGTTTTGTTCCTTAACCCAATCAGCCAATCGGTGTCTTTTAACTGGACAGTTCAAGCCATTAACATTCAATGTGACTATTGAGAAGGAGTAACTTTGCCCTGCCATTAGCCAAAGATACTTTCTAATATATGGTTTGAGATTCCTGTGATCTTTTGGTGTGAGGTTTCCTACCTTTACCTTCTTTCATATTGGTGACCGTGTTTCTGTGTTTCTGTATGTAACACATCTTTAAGCATGTTTTGCAGGGCTGGACGAGTGGCGACAAATTCTTTCAATTTCTGTTTGCTGTGAAAGGTCTTAATTTCACCTTCATTCACAAATGAGAGCTTTGCAGGATATAATATTCTGGGCTGGCAGTTTTTCTCTCTTAGCACCTGGGCTATGTCTCGCCATTCCCTTCTAGCTTGTAGGGTTTCTGAAGAGAAGTCAGCTGTGAGTCTAATTGGAGATCCTCTGAGAGTAATCTGGTGTTTCTCTCTTGCACATTTTAGGATCTTTTCTTTGTGTTTCACTGTGGTGAGTTTGATTACGACGTGTCGTGGTGAGGATCTCTTTTGGTCATGTTTATTAGGGGTTCTATGAGCTTCCTGTATTAGGATGTCTCTGTCTTTCTCCAAACCTGGGAAATTTTCTGCTAGTATCTCACTGAAAAGGCCTTCTAATCCTTTCTCTCTCTCCATGCCTTCAGGTACTCCTAGAACTCGAATGTTGGGTTTTTTAAGAGTATCCTGTAGATTCCTGACAGTATTTTTTAGATTTCTGATTTCTTCTTCTTTTCTTTGATTTGATTGTTTCCTTTCCTGTTCTCTGTCTTCTAAGTCTGATATTCTCTCTTCTGCTTCGCCCATTCTGTTTTTAAGACTCTCTAATGTGTTTGTCATTTGATCTATTGAATTCTTCATTTCATTAAGATTTCTCGTCACTATCACCATTTCTTGTTCCACTAGTTGTTTCATTTCATTTTGATTCCTCCTTAATATTTCATTTTCACGAGAGAGATTTTCTACCTTGTCCATTAGGGATTTCTGTAGTTCAAGAATTTGTTTTTGAGAACTTCTTAATGTTCTTATCAATTTTTTGAGATCTGTTTCTTGTATTTCTTCAATCTCCTCATCTTCATAATCTTGAATTGGGGTGTCTTTTTCATTTGGGGGTGTCATAGTGTCTTCCTTGTTCTTGTTAGCTTGGTTTTTGCGTTTGTTGTTTGGCATGTTGGAGATATTTGGTTTCTTCACTGTGGTGTTTTTTCTTGTTACACTATGGCTCTATATTAAGTGTACTGTCTGCTTTCAGTGGTGCCTTAGAGGCTTGAGATGAGCGTGGACTGAGAGCTGTGTTTGGTTTCTCAGGGCTGAGGGTGTGTCAAAGATGACACTCCCAGGTTAGGTGTGGTAAATCTCTCTCTTTTTTGATTCAAAAGGGAAGTAATTCCGCACAGCTGAACGTAATTGGAGGTAGTTAGCAGGCAAATGATATACCCACAGGAGCCAGAGATCTGAAGCTCTTTCCCACGGACCACACAGGCAATCTCTGCTGCCCTCAGTGTGGGCTCCAATTCTCCTGAAATCTCCCACTGGGTTGCCAAGTTAGATGCTAATCTCCTGTTATTTCACCCCTCCCCCCAGAGTCAGGTTTTTCTGCTAGGCTCAGGGCTGGTGCAGACCTGAGGTCGCCCTGCTTATGACGTATGTCCAAAATGGCGCCTGCTCTGTCTTGCTCGCCTTTGAGAGGTGAGCGGAGAGAGAGAAACTTGTGTCCGTATCGGTCGCTTTTTTTATTTTTTTCCTCTCTCTCTTCTAGTTAGCCTGGTGAACTTTTCCCCACGGAGTTTCAAGCCTCGTTCCCTCTAGCCTCCTCTTTCCGCTTGCCCGCTGGTGTCTCGGGCTATTGTGGTTCGGCTCACCTTGCGTTCCAGCGCTGGTGCGTTGAGTCTGCTGCTGGTGTCCCGAACTTGGGCTCCCACGCTCTCCACGCAGGTACACTGTGAATTACTAGTTCCGGAAGAGTTTCCTATGCTGTTTCATCCCCTACTCTTCCTTGACTCTGCAGTATCTCCACTTATATTCACCTGTCTCTGTCTCCGGACTAATAGTTTGCTCTCTGCCTATTCCGCCATCTTGCCGCTCTCCAGGAGTGTCAAATTGTTAAATCAGCAACAGGAGTCACTGTGTACTTACACCCCATGTGGGATCTGTCCCTAATGTGTCGTCTAAAGCGAAGTGATGCTATAACTAGTACTGAAACAGTATTTTTATACTTTGCGTTTCTGTGTGGGCACAAACTGATGAGGTCTTTACTGATTATATACTGAATTGATCTTCTGTATATAAAGAGAATCGGAAATGAAAAAAAAAAACAACCTGGTGTTAAAATGGAAATGGCATAGAAAATTAATTAATTTGAAAAAAAAATTATGTAGGATCTCTGTCTTTAATGTGCTGTACATTGCTATTTAATGCTATAATTAGTAATCCAATGGTAGTTTTTTTCACTTTGTGTTGCTATATGGGCAAAATGTTGAAATCTTTACCTAATATATACTAAACTGATCTTCTGTATACAAAGAGAATTGAAAATGAATCTTTACATGAATGGAAGGGGAAAGGGAGCGGGAAGGGGGAGGATTGCGGGCGGGAGGGAAGTTATGGGAGGGGGGAAGCCATTGTAACCCATGGGCTATACTTTGGAAATTTATATTCATTAAATAAAAGTAAAAAAAAAAAAAAAAAAGAAATGCAGGGGAAAGCCCTAACAGCAGAGTAAGTGAGGCATAAGAAAGAATATGCAAACTAGAAGACAAATCTTTAGAAATCTTACAGTCAGGCCAAAAAAATACATAAATAAAAAGAGAAGAAGAAGGAGAGGGAGAAGAAGAAATTAGAAAACTTAAAAAACAGTGTTGGAGATATACGGGATACTATCAAACAACCCAAAATCCAAATCTAGGTCTTAGGAGTTCCTGAAGGTGTGGAAAGAGAGAGTGGACTAGAAGACCTATTTAGTGAAATAATTATAAAAAACATCCCCAAATTGGGGAAACAAAGGGATGTCCAAGTACAGGAAGCAAATAGAACTCCTGACAGACATGACCATTGTAGTTAAACTCTCCACAGTAAAACATACATAAAAAATTCTAAAATGTACATGAGAGAAATGCCAGATTACTTTCAGAGGATTTCCAATTAGACTCACTGGTGACTTTTCATAAGATACCCTATAGGCTAGAAGAAAATGGCAAGATATATTCCAACTCTTGAGGGAAAATAAAAACTCTCAACCTAGAATACTGTACCCTGCAGCTCTCATTTATGAATGAAGGTGACATAAAGACCTTCCATAACAAAGAGTAGTTGAAGGAATTTGTCACTGCTTGTCCAGCCTTACAAAAGATGCTTAAAGATGTGCTGGACACAGAAACACAGAAAGATAGCCATCATCTGAAAGAATGTGAAGGCAGAAATTCCCCCAGTAAAAGAACAAAAGAAATTTAAAATAGACAATAGGAAATTTATGGAAAAAAGATAGGGCCAAGATGTTACTTATCAATAGTCACCTTGAAACTAAATGGTGGCCGGCGCCGCGGCTCAACAGGCTAATCCTCCGCCTGCGGCGCCGGCACACCGGGTTCTAGTCCCAGTCGGGGCACCGGATTCTGTCCTGGTTGCCCCTCTTCCAGGCCAGCTCTCTGCTATGGCCAGGGAAGACAGCGGAGGATGGTCCAAGTCCTTGGGCCCTGCACCCGTGTGGGAGACCAGGAGAAGCACCTGGCTCCTGGCTTCGGATCAGCACGGTATGCTGGCCGCAGCAGCCATTGGAGGATGAACCAATGGTAAAGGAAGACCTTTCTCTCTGTCTTTCTCTCTCTCACTGTCCACTCTGCCTGTCAAAAAATAAAATAAAATAAAATAATAAAATAAAAAAAGAAAGAAACTAAATGGCCACAACTCTCCAGTTAAAAGATACAGATTGGGGCTGGTGCCATGGCTCAATAGGCTAATCCTCTGCCTGCGACTCTGGCACCCCAGGTTCTAGTCCCGATCAGGGCACCAGATTCTGTCCCGGTTGCTCCTCTTCCAGTCCAGCTCTCTGTTGTGGCCTGGAAGTGCAGTGGAGGATGGCCCAAGTCCTTGGGCCCTGCACCCGCATAGGAGACTAAGAGGAAACACCTGGCTCCTGCCTTCAGATCAGCGTGGTGCGCCGGCCACAGCGCGCAAGCCATAGCAACCATTGGGGGTGAACCAACAGAAAAGGAAGACCTTTCTCTCTGTCTCTCTCTCTCACTGTCCACTCTGCCTGTCAAAAAAAAAAAAAAAGATACAGATTGGATGAATTGATTAAAAATAAGACCCATTGATTTGCTGCTTAAAAGAAACACTTCCACCAACAAAGATACATGCAGACTTTAAGTGAAAGGATGGAAAAGGATATTCCACGCTAACAGAAATCAACATTAGGTTGCCAACCTAATATCAGACAAAATATACTTTAACATAACTGTTAGATGAGATGAAGAAAGGCACTATGTAATGATTAAGGAGTCAATTCAACAGGAAGGCATGACTATAATAAACATACACACAACTAATTATAGGGTGGCTGGCTATTAAAAGAATGTAAATGGATCTAAAGGGAGACATAGATTCCAATACAATAGTAATGGGGGATTTCAACACACCACTTTAATCAATGAACAGATCCCAGCTAGATAGAAAATCAACAAAGAAACAGCAGAGCTAATCAACACTATGGACCAAATGGACCTAATTGATACCTACAGAACTTTCACCCCACAACTGCAGAATACACATTCTTCTCGTAAGTACATGGAACTTTCTCTAGGATAGACCATATGCTAGGCCATAAAGCAAGCCTCAGCAAATTCAAATAAATCAAAATCGTACCATGCATTTTCTCTGACCACAATGGAATGGAGCTAAAAATCAACTATTCAAGAATCTCCAGGGCCTAGCATTGTGATATAGCAGGTAAGGCCCCTGCCTGTAGTGATAGTATCTGATATAGGCACAACTTCTAGTCCTGGCTGCTTCATTTCCAATTCAGCTCTCTGCTATGGCCTATGTAAGCAGGGGAAGATGGACAAGCGCTTGGGCCCCTGCATATGCATGGGGGACCCAGAAGAAGCTCCTGTCTCTTGGTTTTGGATAGGCACAGGTCTGGCCATTGTAGTCATCTGGGGAGTGAACCAGAGGATGGAAGACTCCTCTCTCTCTCTCTCTCTCTCTCTCTCTCTCTGTCTCTCTCTCTCTTTCTATCACTTGCTCTCTGCCTCTGCCTCTCTGTAACTCTGCCTTCCAAATAACATTAATAAATCTAAAAAAAAAGAATCTCTAGAACATATGCAAACACCTGGTGACTGAACAACATTTCCTGAAAGAACAGTGGGTCATAGAAGAAACCATAGATAAATCAAGATATTTCTGAAAACAAATAATGACAATGTATCCTATCAAAACTTATGGGATATAGCAAAAGCAGTGTTAAGAGGGTGGCTTATAGCAATCAGTGCCTACATGAAGAAGTTGAAAAGGTACCAAATAAATGAACTATCAATGAATCTCAAGGATCTAGAAAAACAGCAACAAACCAAACCCCAAATTAGTAGGTGGAAAGGAATAATTAAAATTAGAGAAGAAATAAACAAAATTGAAATAAAAAATACAAAAGATTAGTGAACTGAAGAGCTGATTTGGGAAAAAATAAAAAATTGATACACCATTGGCCTAACCAAAGCAAAACAGGGAGAAAACCCAAATCAATAAAATCAGAGATGAAAAAGGAAATATAATATCAGATACCACAGAAATAAAAAGAATTATCAGGAATTACTACAAAGAGCTGTATGCCAACAAACTGGTAAACCTAGATGAAATGGATAGATTCCTAGATACACACAATCTATCAAAATTGAGTCATGAAGAAACAGAAAGCCTAAACAGACCAATAATCAAGATGGAAATTGAATCAGTAATACAGAGCCTCCCAAAAAAGAAGAGCCCAAACCTGAATGGCTTCACTGCTGAATTCTAACAAATGTTTAAAGACTAATTCCAATTCTTCTCAAGCTATTCAAAACAGTTGAAATGAATGGAATCCTCCCAACTCTTTCTATGAAGCCTGCATCACCATAATTCCAAAACCAGAAAAAGATACAGTAGAGAAATAGCCCCAAACCCCTGATGAACATAGATGTAAAAATCCTCAACAAAATATTAGATAATCAAATCCAACAACACATCAGAAAGATCATTCACCTCAAACAAGTGGAATTTATCCCTGGTATGCAGAGATGGTTCAACAGTCATAAATCAATAAATGTGATACATCACATTAACAAACTGAAGAACAAAAATCATATGATTATTTCAACAGATGCCGAGAAAACATTTGATAAAATACAACAGCCTTTCATAATTAAAACCTTAAGTAAATTGGGTATAGAAGTAACATTCCTCATTACAGTGAAGGCAATTTATGACAAACCCACAGCCAGCATCCTATGGAATGGGGAAAAGCTGTAAGCATTCTCCTTAAGATCTGGAACCAGACCGGATGCCTACTCTCACCAGTAATATTTAATACAGTCCTGGAAGAGTTAGACAGAGCCATTACACAAGAAAAGGAAATCAGAGGGATACAAATTGGAAAGGAGGAAGTCAAACTATCTCTATTTGCAGATGACATGATTTTATGTTTAAGGGATCAAAAAGACTCCATTGAGAGACTATTGGAACTCATAAAAGAGTTTGGTAAAATGTCAGGATATAAAATTGAAAAATCAATAGCTTTTATATAAACACATAACGCCATGGCTGAGAAAGAACTTTGTGAGAAAGAACTTTGGAGCTTTTCACATTAGCTCCAAAAAGAATTAAATACCTTGAATGAATTTAACCAGGGATGTCAAAGATCTCTACAATGAAAATTACAAAATCTAAAGAAAGAAATAAAAGAAGACATTACAAAATGGAAAAATCTTCCATGTTCATGGATTGCAAGAATGAATATTATCAAAATGTTTTTACTACCAAAAGCATCAATGTGATGACAATAAAAATACCAATGACATTCTTCACAGAACTAGAAAAATATCAAAAATTCATACAGAAATGCAATACATCCTGAATAGCTAAAACAATCTTATACAACAAAAACAAAGCCAGAAGCATCATAATATCTGATTTCAAGATATATTACCGAGCAATTATAATCAAAACAGCCTAGTACTGTCATAGAAATAGGCATGTAGACCCAGAAATCAGTCCATCCATCTACAACCAACTTGTATTTGACAAAGGAGCTAAAAGCAGTCCCTGGAGCAAGGACAGTCTCTTTAACAAATGGTATTGGGGACACTGCTGCTCCTCTGTGTTCAGAAGTATGAAACTAGACCCAAATCTTACACCTTACATAAACATCCACTAAGATTAGATTAAAGACTGAAATCTACAACCAGATACCATCAAATTACTAGAGAACATTGGGGAAACTCTGCAAGACATTGGCATAGGCAAAGACATCTTTGAAAAGGCCCCAGAAGCATAGGCGATCAAAGCCAAAATTGACAAATGGGATTTCATCAAGCTGAGAAGATTCTGCAATGCAAAAGTAATACTTAGCAAAGTGAAGAGGCAACCAACAGAATGGAGGAAAATATTTGCAGCCTATGCTACTGATAAAGAGCTCAAGAAATTCAACAACAACAAAACAAACAATCCACTTAAGAAATGGGGAAAAGACTTGGATAGGCATTTTTCAAGAGAGTAAATTCAAATGGCCAACAGACACATGAAAAATGCTCAGGATCACTAGCCATCAGGGAAATGCAAATCAAAACCACAATGAGGTTTCACCTCACCCCAGTTAGAATAGCTCTCATATAGAATTCAACAAACAACAAATGCTGGGAAGGATGTGTGGAAAACAGTACCATAATCCACTGTTGGTGGGAATGTAAATTGGTGCAGGAACTGTGGAAGACAATATGGAGATACCTCAGAAATATGAATATAGACCTACCGTATGATCCAGCCATCCCAGTCCTAGAAATTTACCCAAACCAAAAGAAATCAGCATCTGAAAGAGTAATACCCCATGTTCATTGCAACACATTAAACAATATCTAAGACGTGGAGTCAACCTAGTTGTCCATCAGCTCTTGACTGGATAAAGAAGTTATGGTTTATATACACTATGGAATGCTACTTTGCTATGAAAAAAAAAAAGACATCCCATCTTTTGCAACAAGATGGACACAGCTGGAAATCATTATTCTCAGTGAAATAAGCCAGTCCCCAAAAGACAGATATCATATGTGTTCCCTGAACCGAGGTAACTAATAGAGTACCTAAAATATAATGTATTGGAGTGAAATGGACATTTTGAGATTCGATGGTTGTTTATAGCCCTTGTCTTTTCCATTGAGGAACAGTGTCTTTTTTTTTTTCATACTATTTGTTGAACTCTTTCACTTAGTGTAGGGTTAACTGTACTATCATCAAATCAACTGAAAGTAGATCTTTGTAAAAAGTAAGAGCAGGAATGTGAGAGGGAGGAGGAGGAAGGGTTGGAACACAGGCAGGAGGAACATCACCATGTTTCTAAATCTTTATATATGAAATACATTAAACTTGTATAACTTAAATAAAATTTAAAAACAAGAATTATGAAGTATGTGTTTGATAATATTAAGGAATTGATGGTAATTATTTGGTGGGATAACCATAAAATGTGATTAAATTAAACTGAAAGGATATTTGTGAGGGGAAAAATGCTGAAATACTTATGGGTGAAATGGCATGCTTTGAATTTAGTTTTTAAATAACTCAATGTTTATGGTTGCAGGGGTGGTACCTTCACTTTAAAAATGAAAACCTCAGAAATGGGGTATTTACCAAATAGTAGAATGGTATTAGAAATGAATTTCCATTGTAAAATCAGTGGCTCTCTAAGAGCTAACTTTGTCTGAGAAATGGTCTTTTGCTGGTGAAATTCAACACCAGTGGATTTGCCAAAATTGGTATTCTTTATGTCCTTGCTTGAACAGGTTAAAAAATCCCAGGGGCCCTTGGATTTCTTTTTTAACTTTTCAGCCTTAGGGATGTGTCTGAGGTTTCATTACTGAACTACCCTTTAGTCAAGTATTGGTTCCAAAGACTGGTTACCTCTGCTCAGTTTTGAATAACGGAATCCTGACTCTTGAGAGGTGTTTCTCAAAGTATGGCTTAGGGCCTTTGGGGGACCCAAAACCTGGGGGTCTATTATGTCTTTAATACTAAGGTTGTCCTTTCCCCTCTAATTCTCTTATGAGAGCACACAGCGGAATTTTGCACAGGACATATGAGATACAGAAAGATTGTTTTCCTGGTGGTTAGGGGGTTGTATGTTTATGTTTTAAATTGTTCTGTTTTTCTTTCCCAAACATTATTTACGTACAGATATAAAATATATAAACAGAATTTGTTTGGAAATTTTTAATAAAGTGAAGCATTCCTAAGGCTAAAGAGTTCGAGAACCACTATTTTAGATTGCTATCACTCTGCAAGGAGTGACACTGTCACACAACATGTAATAAGAGTACACAATATTTCAGTGCATTGGGATTTTTATCAAGCACACAGAACAAACATTTTAACCTATCTGCTATTAGATTGTCTGTGTTGATATGAAATGCCTGTGTTGCCACAGAATTTCAAAGGAACCTGGTCTTCGTTATAACTGTTAAAAGACAAAATCACAACAAATTTAGTTAAATGCTTTCATCAGCTTTTGAGATTCATGAATGATGGCAGCATCCCTTGTGAAAATATAGGAAAGCTACTCCCAGAAGCTAAGCAAAAGAAACTGCCTTATAGGCAGAGAAATGCTAAAGAAAGCACAAAGAACAATAAATAGACTGGTCAATTCAAAATTACTTTCCTTTGGATTAAAACTGAAGAGATTTTCTTAGCTAACGTTGGCCTATTTGGGAATTTGGCTCTTATCTCTCTCTCCAAGCTTTGCAGAATGTCAGATAAACAACTTGGCTTTGGTTTGGTGATGTGGCTTAGCTTGAGTGACTCCATTTTGGTTTGGAGTACTGAGGCCTAATGGAGGAGCACAGTCCAAATCAATGGTCTTATATAAATCTTATTTAACATAGCCAAGCAGTTAAGAGGCCAATTCATTCATCTCTATTATTGAGTGTTATAATCAACCAAACAGAGGGGAAAAAAAAAACCTTAAAGTTATTTGTGACCACACTTGCTTAGATCAGTGTGTAGCAGTAATGAGAACCATCAGGCATATGCTCAGGATATTTGGAAGGCAGAGTTCGAAAGTTGGAGGAGGATAAAGGCTCGGAAGATAGAGTGGAATCCAAGTTTAAGCAGAGAAGCGAGGAGAAAGGCTTGAGGGAAAGCTTGGCATGTGGATAGTTGAGAGGTCTGGGTACCTGGGAGGTGGGTGTCTCCGTTCCCAGCAGTTCCCTGGCAGCTGTCCAGACCAGTCTCGCTTTTCCCTTTCTTGAGAAAGGAGTTTCCAGGAGAGGAGGAGAGTCTACAGCAGTAATATTCCCCTTATCCCAGATTGCAATCATCTGCGATGGTTTACCGGAGAACAAAGGCTTTCCTTGCACAGTTAGAGATAAAGGGCCTAACATCAAAGTCGAATCAATTAGCAAGCATGAATAACCCTCTTAGATCTTCTCCTCCTGGGAGCAGAAGGTGGAAAACAAAGCCCTCAAACATCCATAATAGAGACAGAAAGAGGAAAGGGGAAGGCTGAAAAGCAAATAGACACATGTTAAAATTTTCCTAGGGCATTCTCTAGGCTGGGTCAAGTCCACCTCCCTGCCTGGGAGCTTTTACCAGTGTAACTGAGAATAGATATTTCTCTGCTTCTTAAGTTTTGAGAAGACAGTTTTAGCCTAAGGGAATTTTTTCCTTATTTCTTCTCTTTTTTAAAAAAAAAATAATGATTTTTAATATCCAGAAGATCTCTCACTGAGAAGGTACAAAACTTAGAATATACTCAAATCCATTCATTTCCAGGTGACACACCTTAATAAATTTCAAGTTTCTGGATTATGTCAAAACTGTTTGCCTTTGGTCTTCCTGGCTTTATCCAGCCTCTTCATCTAAGTCAGTGTTTCCTCCCCATCATCTCTCAGGCTGTCAGCCAGGCTTCTCTGTATCCATGAGGCCAGAGCAGGCCACAAACACAAAAGGATGACCCTGACCAGAGTGCAAAGTCAGTATCCAGGGTGGGGAGCGAGTTAAAGTTCACAGCACCAAGGCCACTTTCGTGTGCTAGAGGGAGATTTTTGTTATTTGAGCCTTGTAAGCACCTCAAGAATGGACCATGGGTTATTTGGCTTTATTTTCACTGACCCTTACCCTCGAGAGCGTGCTGCACAATGAGTTCTCATAAAGTGATTATGACAGTAGCTGAGAAAGGAATCATGCAGGACATTTCACTCTCTACAATGCATGGTTCCATTTCGTGCAAATGTGTTTATTTTTGTTTATTTATTCTTTAGGATTTATTTATTTATTTGAAAGTCAGAGAGAGAGAACTTCCATTCACTGGATCACTCCCCAAATAGCTGCTACAGCCAGAGCTGGGCCAGGCTGAATCCAGAGGCCAGGGACCTCTTCCAGGTCTCCCACATGGGTGCAATATCATTTTCCATTGCTTTCTCAGGTGCATTAGTAGGGAGCTAGATTGGAAATGGAGCAGCTGGGATTTGAACTGGCACCCAAAGGAGTGTTGCCACACCACAATGCTGGCCCCTCAAATGTGTTTTTTTTTTTAAAATATAGCAACACTATTTCCATAATCAGTAAAATCATGCCAATAATTTTAAATATATTAATACTAATTTTAAGAAGTCTTGAAAGCAACAGTGAAGCAAGCAATAGGCTGGGGTGTCAAGTCAAAAAGAAACAACTAGACTAAATACACAGGGAACAGTCATGGGAATACTGGGCTTGGGATGTGAGAAAAAGTCCAGAGTCAATTGGTATAGAAGTGCTGGGGACAAAGCAAGTGGAAGCTGACATCACTGAGAAGAAGAAGTCTATAAGATGGACCAAGTTTAGGGGGGAAATTTGAGTTCAATTTTTGCTATATTAAATCTCATTTGTCTATTAGACATCCGAGTGTTCGGTGTAAAGGGAGTCCCAGGAAGTAGATGATTTTTAAAGCTGCGAGATCACTAGTCAATGAGGGTAGATACAGAAAAGAGGACAACCAACAACCAACTCTTTGCATTTCATCACTGAGTGGTAGTGAATGGGAAAACCCAGCCACAGAGGCTAGAAAGCAGGGACAAGTGAGATAGGAATAAGACCCTGTAGAGTGATGTGCTGGAAACCAAGATAGAGGGAGAGATAAACCAATGCATCTTGGAAATTCATAACTGAGAATTGAAAATGTTCCCATTTTCCTTTCTACTACTTTGATCCAGGTTCCACCTACATCAATTTTCCTCGCATCCAAGTTTTCCAGACCACCAAGTAGATAACCACCAAGTTGATAGTCCCAGAAAACCTCTCCCAGACTGTTTTTTTATGTTTAAAAAGTCTTACCACACTATAGGGCTGCAGTTCCTTGGCCTGGCTTTCAATGTTTTTACTCATCTGTACTCCAAGTTCCTTTCCAATCTTGTCTTCTGTTCCTCTCTTACCCAAACTCAATATTCCAGATGGGCCACATGTCCAGCATTAGATTTTATTTCTCCTCAATTTAGGGTCTTAACCTTGGCAGCTCTTTCCTTCCACAAGATTCTCCTTGAACTATTTCATTGATTTATAGAAATCCTTCAAAGTTTATCTCAAAGTTGTATTTTTTAAAAAAGATTTATTTTATGTTTTTGAAAAGCAGAGGGACAGAGCGAGAGGCATAGACAGAGAAAGATGTGCCATGTGCTGGTTCAGTCCCCCAAATGACCACAACAGCCAGGGCTGGGCCAGGGCAAAGCCAGGAGTGAGGAACCCCATGCTAGTCTTTCACATTGGTGGCAAACACACAAGTACTAAATTCATTCTTTTATTGCCTTCCAGACACCGAACACTTAGCTGGGACTTGGATTGGAAGAAAAACACCTGGGTCTCAAGTCAACACTTCAATATGGGATGCTGGCATCATTAGTGGTGGTCTAAGTGATTGTGTATCCTCTCAGGCTGTTTTATCCAGAAAGTATCGTCTTTTTTTTTTTTTTTTAATATCCCTTCAGGTATCAAGAATAATGCAAGTCTCATAATTGCAACCCTGTTACATAAATAGAAATCATATGAGTGTGCTTAAAAAATCTAGGTGTCTTTTTAAAAATATATTTCTTTATCTGCTTGATGAAATTCATGTCAGAATTTTTTTATCCAATTTGAAAGAATGAATATTTGCATGTAAATTTTCTATGTTTCTACTCTTCTAGTATCTGCTGTTAGAGCCAATGTGTAAAATTTCTCTAAGTGAAGGCTTCTATTTCAGGCTTACACCAAGGAAATGAAAGTAATTTGCATGCACAGGTAATGCTGGAATTCCTGGGAGACTAGGGAATGAGGAAAATATGCTGTAACAGTCACAGGGCCTTGATAAATGAGATGTAATCTTCAACTCCCAAGAAACTAAATGAAGATGATCATTTTGACTTACAAAGTCATGAAATTAAAATGATATGAACACCTAGGTAATTGTTTCATCAATGAAATAGAGATATCTCCTTAATTTCAAATAAGACTTGGGCAAGGCCTTAAGGTTAAAAGGCAAAAATAGGACAAAATATAATAGAAAGTAACTGTTTCAAAAGGCTGTTGGCCAGTCCTACAAGTATTGGTTTCCTTTTGCATTTCAGAAATGGCTTTAATAGATTGTTTTGGAATTACACTTTATATTTTGTTTCTGAAAATATTTATTTCACCTCTGAAATTACTTTCACATTCATTCTAGAATCAAATAACTAACAGTATCACCATGTTAACTCCTCCTCTAACTCCCTACAGTTGGTTTATAGCATACCAATGCCTTATAAGCCAGGAACGCTTGAAATTATATAGCCAGCCACATATACTTCAAAAAGTTTATGTAAAATGAAATTAGATGTTTATTTTTATGCAAATGAATTTTAATTCCATGCATAATTTTTCATAGTACTAATTTTTCATAACTTTTTGAAAACTCATATGCATGGATTTAAAAAAATAGTTTCACACCAAAAATAAACTTTCCTTTTAATTCCATTTTCCACAAACTTCTTGAAGTCTTTATATGTTCTCTGTTTCTTATCGTAGAGTCTTTGGCACACCGACCCATAATTGTATGACACTGAAATTTAGCCTGTATTTTCTATGAAGTAAAAAGTAAATTAATTCCATCAACATTCCTTGGGAGCCTAATATGTTAAAATAGCTCAAAGCTGTTCAGGGATTATTATTTTTTAAAACCATTTTCTGCAAATATTTTGTACACTCATTAGGTACATATTTTCCCTAAAAACATATTTTAAAGTCATTGCCAAAATGCATTAGTCAGCTTTCCATTACTACACCAAAATACCTGAAGCAACTAACTTTTATGAAGAGAAAAGTTTCACTTGGCTTACAGCTTTGGAGGTTAAGTTCAAACAGCATGACACTGACTTTAGCAACATCATGGTGAAATGTGAGTAGAGGAAGGCTCACATGGTGAGCCAGGAAGCAGAGAGAGAGAGGTTGGGCCCAATGTGAGTTTTTATCACAATTCTGTAGCTAGAACTCAGGAGGTCACACAAGAGCCATCTTCTGAGGGCAGAGGTGCCCTCAGTGACCTAAGGACCTCCCACCAGGCCCCATTTCCTAAATGGTCTACAGCCTCCCAATACCTTCATGTGGGAAATTAATTCTTTAATACAAGGGTCTTTGGGAAACATTCAGAATCCAAACCATAGCACAGAATTTCCTGGAATTTCCAGTAAACAAATAATTCAGTGACATACTTAGATTCACAGTAACCCTCATTCTGATCACTAATTACCTTTTGGTTGATTGTGGCAATAAGAGTAAGCAAACAAGAATAGCCCACATAAAGGATAGTCTTAGCCGAAACCACTCACCTGCCAATCATACCTTCTCACATATTCTCCCTTTCTTCTATTAAGCCCACGGCCAATGTCAACACGACATTGCAGAAGGGTTGGTAATTATTTTTATGTCTCCTTTAACCTATTAACCAGAGAAAACAGCTATAAAAATGAGTTAATCAAAGTAATCAGTAAATGAAGTTGAAAGAGAAGAGTATGAGGGCCACACAGCTTAAATACTAAATATAAAAATATTTGAGAGCAAGCTACACTTTTAGAATGAGACTCTTTTGGAAAAAATTCACATACACAGATAATAATTTTGCATCAGAATTTCATAGTGACTATAACTACTAGAAGAAATCAAGAGTAAGAAAACAATGGCTTACATCATATGTACTTTAGAAGTTGCTAAACATCTTGCCAGTCAATGTAAAACACAGTGGAATACTCATGTCAAAGAGAATATCTTTTAGCTATATTACAAGAGAATCTTTCCTACCTTTTAAATGATAATGAGCATGCTACACTACAAGGAATAATCAATTATATCCTGTATTGACTATGATACAGATTCTAAATATTACATATATATACATACATATTACTCATATATATTTTACTTGATACTCTCAAGGCCTTGGAATTATTGTAAACTACTATAATGAATTCATAAAACACAAGAGTTTTTGAAAGGTAATTCCTTAACTTTGACTGACTGGAAATTTGGTTTTTCAGGTTATTTAATTTGGTTTTTCAGGTTAACATTTTAAATGACAACACAAAGTAAAACACTTGGAATTTGGAAATACTGTTGGGAAAAATACATACCTAATGAATGAACAAAATATTTGAGTGCAGAAAAAGTTATTTTTTTAAAACAATAATCCTGGAACCGCTTTGAGCTATTGATGACTCATTAGTGGGCAACTTCAAATTAATGATTAATTCAGTAACCCTAAGGGTGACTGACTCAAATGAGCTGGATAATAAACACTGTTAATGTTTATTAAAATGTATTTTAAAATCAACTAAGAATACTTGCTCACTGCTTCAGTGATTAAAAATTGAGCTTGATGTTAGTCCAAAATAAAGTGTTGGTGGAATGCCTTTTGCTGTGCATGGGTTTCCATCAGCTGGGAAAGCATATGGCTTCCTCTCTGCCTCTCCTCTCTCCCAGATCCCACACTTCCCTTGCCTTCTTGCCTTCCTTCTCCTACGTGTGGCTTATTGAATATGGATGCAAATGTCTCATTTTAGTCCCATAGATTTGATGAAAGGTGATACAGTGATGTGCAAAGACTTAGAGGCATAATTTTCATGGCCGTGTTGGCTAATATAGTATTAAAACACAGGAAATCAAGGTATAAGATGAATACTAAAAATCTTTACTCCAAGCCTGTGCTATCTCAGATGTCTATCCCTATTAACCGCTTCAATTCTCCCTTCAAGATATTACAATGTGTTGGGAATTTAACATGCAATTTCTGCCTGCAATTATAGATATGGCTCTCTTTAGCAACTCAAACTCTAATCACCAGATTTTTAACATACAATGGTCCCCTGATATTCAGGGGGAAGTGGTTCCAAGATCCTCCTTGGATAATAAACTCTCTGAATGTTCAATTCCTTAAATGAGATGGCATAGTATTTACATTTAACACACACATTCTCCTGTTTCTTGGACACACACACAGTAAAGGAGGGGAGTGGGAAGATAATGCTCTCAGTGCTGGATCAAGGAGACAGGAACTCAATTCAGGTCTCCCACTTGTGTGGTAGGAACCCAGTTTCTTGAGCCATCACTGCTGCCTCCCAGGGTCTGCATTAGCAGGAAGCTGGAGTTACAATCAAGGGCTGGTAATGAACCCCAGGACCTCTAATGTGGGATTTGAGTGTCTTAACTGCTAAACACCTACTGTTCTCCTGTATGCTTTAAATAATCTCTTATTCACTTATAATACCTAATATAAATTCTACATAAATGATTGTTATACTGTACTAGAGAATAATGACAATATAAAAGTCTTTACACTTTAATATAGATATAATCTTTCTTTTCAAATAGTCAAGATCTGTTATGGTTGTTTCAATCCATAGATAAAGAATGCTGACTATGTTTCAAAAACTGGGGTTATTCTAATTGATGCAAACACTAGGAATTAACAATCCAGGATTCAGGACCTAATTCAGCCATTAATTTATATGCCCCAACAGGTGGTATCTATAACATTATATTGCTTCCAAATTCCATATATTTATGTTTCTATCAATAAATTATTCTATCTTTTGTACTATAATTAGTATGGCCTTGTCTGTATTATAAACAATTATGCTACAAGAAAAATCTCAAAATTCAATTTATAGAGTACACATGCTTCTGTGGATATAGCACATTTTTTGGCGATGAGAAAGAACTAGAAAATTAGTATCGATTTCAAAGTATTGAATCATGAATTAATAAGGGAAGAGACAAAAATAAAATTTGCTCAATCATTTCTGTTATAAAGTAACTAATGGGTCAGCAAGTTTTGCAAAGGAGGGCATAAGAGAATATAGCAAGCTTAAAATTACACATTCTTCCCCCTGTGCTGAAGACCACCTTGAGGCTGTAAGAATGACAAACTCCCATGTGTAGAGGTCTCCTATATACTCTTTACTATTTTTCCCTTTGCATACACTGTCAGTAAAACAGGAAATATAAATCCACTTACCTGCAATGTGTTTCAAGGAGAGGAATGAATTTGTGACCCAATTCTGCCACTTTAATGAGGTTTGACTTGAACAGGCCTGATTTTCAAATTACCTCATTAGGAACTGAATTGTGCCCCTCCCCTCCCCCTAATTCCCATGTTGAAGCCCTAACCTCAGTAGCTCATACTATGACTTCAACGAGGCAATGCAGCTGAATTGAAGTTATCATGGAAGGCCCTCAAGCAGTCTGACTGGTGCTCACGTAGGGAGGAAATTTGGGTACACAGATACCAGGGACATACAAGATCATGGTGAGGAGGTGGCCATCTGCTAGCCAAGGAGTGAGGACTCAAGGAGAAAACAGAGTGACTGACAGCTTGCCCTTGGATTTCCAGCCTTCAGAACGGTGACAGCAAAATTCTGTCGTCTAGCCCCCTGTTTGTGGCATTTTGTTAGAGCAGCCCTAAATAATGACCACCTTGAGACAACATCAACTATTAAGTAAAAGGCACTTCAGTGAAGTGGACTTTTGTTCTATCTTGCTATCATCCTAGGAAAAACAGCCCACAGAGAGCAATCAGTGAGTTGCTTCAGTTTGAATTCAGATCACAAAGGCCTTTCTTCCATCAAAAAATGGAGGTTAAAGACAAAGTCCTGTAAGAATCCAACAAGGTTATATAACCTAAAACCTTGATATAAGGTTTCAAATAGGATTATGCATAGGATGGGGGAAGGGAGCTGGAGGGATTCATTGAAAATAAGAGACAGGATCACCCATATAATAGTTTCACAGTTCCTACCTAGAGAGCAAGTGATTAAGACCTTTGGAAACTGGAATACCATCAGCTGGGTCTATGTTGCTGGGCAGGCCAATACGCTAATGTTTAGAATGTTATAAGAAAAGTATTGGTTAACTGATGAATATTTTTCTTTAAGTATATTTTATATCTTTTAATCATAGTGCGTTTATATTGTAGACGAGTAAATGTGAACTCTCAAACAAGTAAGTCGGCCGGTGCCGCGGCTCACTAGGCTAATCCTCCGCCTGCGACACTAGCACCCCAGGTTCTAGTCCTGGTTGCCACTCTCCCAGGCCAGCTCTCTGCTGTGTCCCGGGAATGCAGTGGAGGATGGCCCAAGTCCTTGGGCCCTGCACCCACATGGGAGACCAGGAGAAGCACCTGGCTCCTGGCTTTGGATCAGCGCGATGCGCCGGCCATGGTGGCCATTGGAGGGTGAACCAACAGCAAAAAGGAAGACCTTTCTCTCTGTCTCTCTCTCACTGTCCACTCTGCCTGTCAAAAAAAACAAAAACAAAAACAAAAAAAAAAACAAGTAAGTCAAAACTTATCCTTAGTAAATTGTTAAATAGTGGTGTACTATTTTTGATGTAAACTTACTAAACTTATTTCTTCTAAGATAATATACATGGAAATGCTATTTGAGCCTAAAAGCTCTCACAATTGATATTGCACTTATGCCAACTGTGGTTTTATGTTCTGTGCTTCAAAGAAGCTATATTTCTCTTTCCAAAATTGTGCCTATGTTAAGATTATCAGTGCTAAAAAGAGGATTATCAGTTGTATAGAGAATTTAATGTTGATTGTACATTCTGCTTGGACCACCTGCCACCCTCCAAGATATATGCCTGCAAGCTATTTGTAAGTTTGCTGACAACTGGTTTGTTGTCTGAAACCCCTGTGTTTTGGGGACAGGCACTAGTTTCCTATAGCTGCTGTGACAAGTCAACACAAACTTAATGGATTGAAAGAGCAGAGTGATTCTCTGACAGTTCTAGAAGCCACAGATGCAAATCTGGTTCACCAGCCCAAAGGCAATGTGTTACCAGGGCTCGTTTCTCTAGAAAACTCTGAGGAGGCAATGTCTTTTCTTACCTTGTCCAGCTTCTAGAGGTTTTATTCCTTGCGTTTCTTGGTTTATGGACCCTCCTTCCGTCTTCAAAGCCATCTTCCTCTTTGATCACATCTCTCTCCACCTCCCTCTTACAAAGCCCGCTGTGATTATACTGGGCTCACCTGATTAAAGATAGTCTCCACATCTCACAGGCCTTGACGTCTTCACAGCTGTAAGTGCTTTTGCCACAGAAGGTGATACTCACAGGTTCCTGGGGTTAGGATATGGACATCTTTCAGGGTGATCATTGTTCACGCTACTTCAGGATGCATACTGGGGGTGGGTGGAGTTTGAAAAGCTCTCTGGTGACATGTTCAGGTAGTTTAAGTATATATATTGGATGCTCAGTATATGCTCACCAAGGCACAGCCTGGACTTTCTACAGGCATCAGCATCTGTGGGCAGGGCTGGCGCCCACTGGCACACCTTGGTAGGCCACATCAGTACTTCTCAGCACCCGTGACAGGTCATTGCCCATGCCCAGGGCCATTTCAGTCAGAAGTGTCTGAGTAGAATTTATATCCACATACTCTGGCACCAAAGTCCATGAGTCGAACCACTCCACTCCAAGGCCGTTCTTGCCCCTCATCCTTTCAAAAGTGAAGAGCTGCACAGAGACAGCAACAGACACTGGATCTTCATCTGAGGGCACTAAGAACCTCAGGTTGTTAGAGTTAGAAAGGATTTTATAGTTTATGTTTTCACTCAACTAATTTCACAGTGGAGGAATCCAAGGCCTTGAAAATAAGGAGTTAATCAAAACAGAGATTAAACGATTTGTTCAATGCTACACAGCTGGTGTAGCAACCTCACTGGGAACCCCTGTGCTCTTCTCACCTAGTCTAGGCTGGGAACATTTACTCAGCTCTCCACATCTCCATTTACGAACCAAATTGTGTCCCCATAAATTCACATGTCAAAGTCCCAACACCGTGTAGGTCAGAATGTAATAATATTTGCAAACATAGTCTTTAAAGGGACAATAAAAGCAACTTATAAGGCCTTTGTGGGGATGGGGACTCACCCATAGGGCTGGTCTCCTATTAAAAGAAAAAGAGACAGACATAGAAGAAAGGCCATGCAGGCACACAGTGAGAGAGAGCCCTAAGGAGAAAATAGTTCTGATGACACCTTGATCTTGAACTTCTAAACCCTAGAACTGTAAGAAACTTACTGCTTAAACTACCCAGTCTGTGGCATTATGTTATTGTAGACTGACTATAGGCCTTAGAAACTGTTTGGGCCAAACACAGTTGGCCCATGGTTCAATTCCTGGGATTTCCCATAGAAAGAAGTACAGTTTTCTAAATAATTACCTGGGGAGGATGTTAGATTGCTTAGGATGCTCTCATCCCATGCCTGGGTTGGAGTACCAGCTCTGCTTCCAACTCCAGCTTCCTGCTAATGTGAACCCTAGAAAACAGCAGGTGATGGCTCAGATACTTGGGTCCCTGCCACCCATATGGGAAACCCAGACTGAGTTTGGGGCTCCTGGTTTCAGTCAGGCCCAGTGCTGGCTGTTTGTGGCACTTGGGAAGTGAAGCCTAAGAGAAATATACAAAATACTGTTGAATTAAAATTCCTTGTTTCACTGCTGTTAAGTGGAACTGTACCAAATCAATATGGTAATTCATCTGTCTCATACTCCTTAGCAACATATACATTTTATCGACTTAACATGAGAAACGTCATTTATTAAAGCTGATTTATTTGGCAAATAAAAATCTCTGGCTTTTTGAAGAAGGAAAGTTTGAGCATGAACCACTGCTTTATGCCCCAATTCTTCTATTTGGGTTCTCTAAGGCCCATGCTGCTTAATCCCCTCTGAATTTCTTGAGGTCTCAGGGTGAAATGAGGAAATTATATGACTTCAGTCATTTGTCACATCAGGGGTGTAGGGCACTATTGTTTTCAAACCTTGGAATGTTACAGACATTTGCTGGATGCTATCTTGACTTCCCTGAACCAATGAAATTTTAAGTGAAATGATCTCAAGATAACAAAACAGGAAAACAGCCTAATTGTAGAGGTGGATGAACCTAATTCCTTAACCTAGTGGAAACAAAATTTAAAAATGAAGGCACCCAGTCCATATCATAGGGCATCAAGTGCCTTCAGTAGAGTGTTTCTGAAAGTTAGAAAAATATTACTGTAAGTAGAAATGTGCATTTTGTTTTTTAAAAGATTTATTTGTTTTTAAAGTTGGAGTTACACAGAGAGAGGGAGAGATGGAGAGAGAGAGGGGTCTTCCATCCTTTGGTTCACTCCCCAGATGACTGCAATAGCCTGCACTAGGCCAGGCCAAAGCCAGAAGCCAGGAGCTTCTTCTGGGTCTCCCATGTGGGTTGCATGGGCCCAAGGTGCATTAGCAGGGAACTGGATCAGAAGTGGAGCAGCCAGGACCTGAACCAGTGCCATTGTGGGATGCCTGCACACAAACAGCAGCTTTACCCACTACGTCACAATGCTGGCCCTAAGAAATGTACATTTTATTTAAAAAATGATATAAAAGGTAGGAAGAACACCAATTCTATTAAGAACGGAAGTTTATTAAATGCTTCATAGTAAAATATCGAGCCCATTCTATTACAATACACAGGCTTGATGATCTAACAAGCAACAGTGTGCCTTTAGTTGAGAGAAGCTCAGAATGCAAATAGGAGGTTGGGACTGTGGGGAGCTACACATACCAATGTACCTTCCTTCTGCTCTTCCTCAACTGCAATACTGATATGCAGACATGCTTAGGCATTGGGAAAAACCTGTAAAATTTCCTGAGTATTTCATTAAACAATTCTAAGAATTGTTATCTTAGTTGAATGTGAAAATGTTTGATGGAAACATCCATTTCCGTGTTTATTGTCTTCAATAACCAAGAACCACAATCTTAAAAACATACTACACAATAAGAAAGTCTTTGGAGTTATCATAAGGCTTTCTAGCAGAAGGTAAATTTCAAGGCAGTTTATCAAGGACAATATTTTCTTGAACCACCAAGCTAGTGGTATATTAAGATAAAAAGCGAATGTCAAGGTTAGCTGATGAGTTTCTAAATAACAGTATCTGAAAAATATTGGAGAGAAACAAGATGTGGGAATGAGTGGATAGTAGATAACAGATGGCTAGAAAAAGGTAGAGACTAGTTAGCATTAACTAGCATATACTGTGTCTTCATTAGTCAACATTTCCTTCACATTTATAATTACATCAAGATAACATTTCTACAAAATCTATAGGCTCATTCATTTTTCAAATCAGTTTCCAAAACATTTTTTTTTTATTCTGAATAGCTTAAGTTAAAACTAATAGCATTTTGATATTTATCCCTTATGTGTTTCTGGCATTTTCAGCCATCTGTTGATCACAAGGTTTCTTGGTAAAACATCACTAAAATAGTACTGATGCTGAAAAAATTACTACCTACCTAGAGCTTAGGATAGGGGTCACAATAAACTTAACCAATTCACAGTATTGCGCTCACACAAAGTAAACCAATGTAACCACTTTATATTATTTAGTTCACTTAAGTTCAGAGATTTTTCCTTTTAAATAATTTAATCTTACATCATTCAGAAAATGACATCCTAAGACTTGCACTTATACTGATTTTTCAGTATACATTGAATACTTGCCCTGAATTTGGTACTTCTGGTTTATACTTTGGTACTTTATTTTCTTCATACTGGACAATTCACTCTATAAATACACAAATCAATGAAAGAACTTAAAAAGTAAAGAAAAAGAGTTTCAATTTAGATGCAAGTATTTTGTATTCATATTAATAAAAGGGATCATGCTTTCAAAGGAATGCAAGAATAAAACCATACGTGATAATACAGAGTACTGCAGTCTTTAGTAATCCAAACATACAACCATCTCCATTACACAATGAAGCAGCCAGTTCTAATACACTACAAAACATTTGATTTAAAAAGCTTACAACCAAAGTTTTAAGAAGGAAACACCTTTGAAAACAGTTTTAAAATATATATCCTTGTAAAATGACATATTTTTAAACATTAAAACCTCGTTTCAGAAGTTCCCCGCTTTAGGTTGTTACTCAAAAACTCATCATGTTCAAAGCTCAAGTTATTATGTGATCTTGAAATCATAAGAAGCTTCTCCTTATTGGTAAAGTCCTTTTTGATGGTAGCCTGGGGCACTAGCAACCGATCCATTGGGTCCTCTTTGTTCTCCAGTTTCATATACCCTTTGCTGTTGCTTCGATCCAGTCTAGGCCAACTTGGATGTTTACGCTGTTCGGCCTGAACCGTTAGAGTGGAGCGACCTCGTTCTAAGTCTAAGGATTTTGAGTGTGATGAGAGCA
Organism: Lepus europaeus; assembly: GCF_033115175.1. NCBI lineage: Eukaryota > Metazoa > Chordata > Mammalia > Lagomorpha > Leporidae > Lepus > Lepus europaeus. The sequence goes on along the minus strand of NC_084829.1, from coordinate 130,495,783 downwards.
AATGCAAGGATGTATTAGACCCAAACTGTCTTCTAGCAGCCCCAGGAGACAAGAGCTGTCCGGCCCCAGGCCCCAGGACCCCAGAGGATTTGTACTGACTTGACAAAGACTCCCCAACAGAATTATTCCTTGGCAGCCCCATGCTGACTGGTTGGAAGGATTCATTGGCACTGGGCAGAGGGACCATAAGAGAATCCATTGACAAATTCCTTGACCTACTTTTGACATTATCAGCATCCTCAGTGATATTATCAATACTGGGCTCATCAATAACACAGTTATTAAGTTTGATCACAGGCAATGTAAAAGCACTGATGGAAGATGACACAATTGACTTGGTTTCACACTTCTTAGGGCCACTGGTCTTATCATCAGTTGTTTTGGAAGGAGCTGGATAGAGGCCAAAAACAGAGACAGCACTGTCAGAGAGCAGAGGAGGCATAAGTTGCCCAAAACTCTTGTTTTCATTTAGCATAAGCTCATCCTCCTCCACTGAACTGTCCATTCGAAAACCGCTCTGAAAACCCGAGAAAGACGCAATCGTATTTGCTGCCAATCTCGAAGCACAGGAGTTCCCATTCTGTAGTACTTCGGTTTCTCCCACCAAACCAGTGTACATGCCATTCATATGCTTTTGCTCCTTGATTCTCAGGGTGTGGATGTCAATGACTGTGGAATAGATATCCCGCATGTGTATGATTTTGGTTTCTTTGTCACGGTTTTCATGAAGGATGGCGTTAGCACAAATGAAGATGAAAATGCCAATTCCCATGGTGAAAGGGCCAAGCATTTTCATTTTATCAGAATGTAAGTGCTGCTCAAAGAAGTGCACCACCACGCCACCTTGGTTCCGAATGACCTGAGTTTCATTGGTTGACAATGTTGTTTCAGCATCGATGAAATGTTCTTTTTGGGGCCAATATCCAAGGACAGCCATAGCAATCCCGATAATGGAGATAAGCACTCCTAAAATGAGGAAAAACCCAGATGGTGAGTAAAGCCGGATTTTGCCACGAACAACCACGACATCAGCCCGGGGCCGCCGACGGACAGGCTTCTTCTCTTGGGCAGCAGGTGTCGGGCTGAGGTTGACGTGATGCTGAGATCTAGCAGAGTCTTGCCTTTTCAAGGCAGCCAGGCCGGTTATTACGCCTCCGGTGGCTATCATTGCGTGGCCTTTTATTCTGAAAAGAAAGGAAGATGATCTAAATAGGTTTCTTGGGTATGAACATCAATTCACTTCACTTCACTTCAATAGCTTATATAGCATTTTTATTGCTGTTTCATACAATGAAATGGGGGCAGAATAATATTTTTTAATTGATAGTTTTGGTAGTTCTTTTTTATTGACTAATGTAAAATTCCAGAGATTTCCTTTTTGGGGGCTGAATAAGTGTTTCTATTCATTCTGAAATGTGAGTTCAAGGTATATTTTATTGAAATAATTTTATCATTTTTTATATAGAACAGCCCTCTGGTTACAAGACTGACTCACACACATGTAGATGCACACACTCACACACATGCATCCACAATTATCCCTGTTACTCTAAAGAAATAGAAAAATCCAGAATATGTAACCAGCACCAAACAAACCCAAGGTTTACAAAGAAAACACAAATTCTAGCAAGTCACAGTTCTGAGACATCTCTCATGAAAGCCATCAATGAACTCCTACCTGCTACATTTAATTGTCTCTTCTCAAATTTCATCTTCCTTACCTCTCTGTTTCCATGGGTATTACTGGCCTCTCCTTTCCTAAAATTCTCTCTCCCCTAGTCTTTTATGATACTAACACCTCTCAGCTCTACTCTGACTTGTCTGACCATTTCAGTTTGGCCTCTTCTTCCCTCACCGAAAAGTAGATCACCTCTCCCCTACAGACCTGGAGTTGGCCATCTTCTCTTCTAGCTCCCTTGGCATTCATATCTACTCCTACATCTTCCACTATTTCCTGTATGCCGATGAGTCCCAGCTCTATACTTCAGAGTTTCGGGTGAGTTTCAACTGCACATTTTCAGCACACATATACACTCATGCACCACCAGCAAAGTTGAACTCACCTCTACTACACACCAGCTACACCACTTGACCTGTCTGAATTTTTTAATGTGGTCAGGTCTCAGGCTTGCGTTTTTACAGTTAGTTATCTTTAACTCCCCACCCTCATTTCCCCCACATATACCTTTTCCTCTCCTCATCCAATCAGACTCTAAATCCTAGAAACTTTCACTGTATGTCACTCAATTCCACCCTTCTCCTACCTGCTCTACCCAGCTGAGCCCAGATCTTATTAACTCTTAGCTAGACCATTATAACCTCCCAAGCTGTCTTCTAAACCCCAATTTCTTTTCCTTTAAAATCAAGCTTACACACAGATGGTAGACTAACTATATCTCATGATGCAGCTCTGAAGTTGTTTGAATGGAGTAACAGATAAAATATTCCCAACTACCTAGTAAAATTTAATCTGGGATTTCAGACATGACTGAATTCCTCTCTAGTATTTCCTTTACCTGACATAAAACCAAAGCCCAATGAACACTCTATTCTGAACAGTTTCTGAGACTTTGTTAAGAATGTTTCAACTCTACAAATTCCCTATTCCACTAGCACCTGTCTCCATAGACTGACATCTGGCTGGTCATCAAAGCTCATCTTGCATTTCTTTTGAAAGCCTTCTGTGAGTTACTCACCATTCTCATACAAGCTCTCAGTCCTTATGTATTTCAACCAGTTTTCTATGGCACTCACCACATTATAATGTGTTAGCTCTTCTACTTTTTGTGGTCAAACATCAGATTAATTAATATTTCTTATTATCAGAAGTATTCATTATAATACCTTGCACATAGCCAGTGTTTAAGAAATGATGAAAAAGGAACAATTTCTTTCCTTGGAATTTCTTGCAGGACCATGATATTATCATACCAACCTTCCTACTTACAAATATGGAAAAACAGAACTAATATCCAAACAAAACACAATACTTTGTGAGCTGGAAAAAGTTTAGGTGTTTAAATTTTAACTGAAAAGTGATCCCTGTTAAATATAAGAGTGGGAAAAAGAGAGGGAGGAGATGTTCAATTTGGGACATGCTCAAGCTGACTTGCCCCAAATGGTGGAGTTAGAAATGTCCCAGGGGATTCCAATACAATCCCATCAAGGTGGCATGTACCAATGCTATCTCACTAGTCCAAGTGATCAATTTCAGTTCACAATTGATCACTCTGATAGGTCTAAGAGTCAAAGAGATCACACAAACAAGACTAGTGTCTGCTAATACTATCTGATATAATCAAAAAGGGAGAGAAGGATCCAACATGGGAGGCGGGATACACAGCAGACTCATAGAATGGCAGATGTTCTAAACAGCACTCTGGCCTCAGAATTAGCCCTTAAGGCATTCGGATCTGGCTGAAGAGCCCATGAGAGTATTGTAGGCATGGAAAGCCAAGACACTCTGGGGGGAAAAAAAAAAAAAAAAAAAAAAAAAAAAAAACCTAACTGAAAGATCTCTGTGAGTGAGATCCCAGTGGAAAGAACAGGGCCATCAAAGAAGAAGGTACCTTTCTCTGAAGGGAAGAGAGAACTTCCACTTTGACTATGACCCTGTTGGAATAAGATCAAAGTTGGTGAACCCTAAAGGCTTCCATAGCCTTGGCAACTCATGACTAGAGCCTAGGGAGATTACTGACGCCATAAACAAGAGTGTCAAATTGTTAAGTCAACAACAGGAGTCACTGTGTACTTACATCTCATGTGGGATCTGTCCTTAACGTGTTGTCTAATGTGTAGTGATGCTATAACTAGTACTAAAACAGTATTTTTACACTTTGTGTTTCTGTGTGGGTGCAAACTTATGAAATCTTAGTATATACTGAATCGATCTTCTGTATATAAAGATAATTGAAAATGAAAAAAAAAACATGATGTTAAATTGGAAATGGCATAGAAAATTAATTAATTTTTTTAAAAATATCATGTAGGATCTCTGTCTTTAATGTGCTGTACACTGTTATTTAATGCTATAACTAGTACTCCAACAGTATTTTTCACTTTCTGTTTCTATGTGTGGGCAAACTGTTGAAATCTTTACTTAATATATACTAAACTGATCATCTGTATGTAAAGAGATTTGAAAATGAATCTTGATGTGAATGGAAGGGGAGAGGGAGCAGGAAAGGGGAGGGTTGCAGGTGGGAGGGAAGTTATGGGGGGGAGAAGCCATTGTAATCCATAAGCTGTACTTTGGAAATTTATCTTCATTAAATAAAAGTTAAAAAAAAGAAAAAGTATCTGTCTTGATGGTAATAAATAGTTCTCAAAATGCCAAATGTGATTGATAGGAAATAGGATATTTTAAGACCCACTGGTATTTGGGGACCTTTAGAGAGGGTTTCTTTAGTGCATCATATCTGATCCTTGCAGTATCTAGCTCTCCTTTTTAATTTCTATTTATGAAATTATATGAATTATGAATTGTGTTTAAATAATAGAGTTGTGGATGGTACCTACAGTTTTAGCAAGCTAAAAAGTCAGTCCAGCCTTCAAAAGAGTTACAGAGAGGCAGAGCCAGAGACAGAGTGAGAGGTCTTCCATCCGCTCGTCCACTCTCCAGATGGCTGCAACGGCTGGAGCTGCGCCTATCTGAAGCCAGGAGCCAGGAGATTCTTCCTGGTCTCCCACATGGGTGCAGGAGCCCAAGGACTTGGTCCATCTCCTACTGCTTTCCCAGGCTATGGCAGACAGCTGGATCGAAGCGGAGCAGAAGGGACACGAACCAGTGCCCATATGGGAATGCTGGCACTACAGGCAGTGGCTTTACTCTCTATGCCACAGCACTGGCCCCACAAACTAAATTTTAACCCATGGTTCTAGTCTTGAAACTGATCAAAGTATACATACTAAAGCTAAGAACTTTGACTAAAGCAAAGCTCAGTGTCACCGCATATTTTCCTGAACCCAAACCAGTTCCAAATGTTTGAACAAAATGCTTAGATTAGATAGCAGCCTTCCACCCTGGTTATTTCCATACGGCAGGCTAAGGATTTAGTCTGAAATCTTCTGAACAGAATGGAAACAAGGGCAAAAGCCTTTCATCTGGTTTAAAAGAAACCACAGTAAATTGGATTCCATAAAGATTTCTAGTCCTCTCCCACTTTTCAAAATATTTTCAATGAGCACTGCCATTTTCTATTCCAGAGACTGACAGAAGAACGGAAATTAGAAGAGAAAAAAAATCCCAAGGAAACTTGAAGATGGAAAAATTAAAAAGAGAGAGACGAATGACTATTTCTATGTAAGCAAAGTAAGCAGGACAGACTAGATAGGAAGAAAAGCAAGGGTCGCTTAAAAGTGTGAGAATATATAGGAAACAAGGGGAGCAGAAAGCACTGTAGAGCAGTTTGGCAGGAACAAATACTGTGGAAGAGAGACAGCAGGGTCACACAATGTCTTCTGCCTGGTCAGGCCAGAAAGGGACTCCAAACCTCTCAAGGATTAGCAGACACAAGTTTGGTCCCAAAGTCCTTTAGATTCAAGGCAAACAAACTCTACAGAAGCCCATATTATTATGCAGGGTCCTGAACTAGACCTTGAGGGGAGAGCAAATGTGAGCACCTTCAGTCACTGCTTCAAAGAACTTGACATCTCATGAAGGAGCTCAAACACGTACATGAAACAGATTGAAGGCACTCCTGACGTACAAGTGCCTTTCCAACAGGCCTCACGCTGCAAGAGTGTTCACAGTCCAAAACAAGTGAAGGGCATCAGGGAAGGCCAGGGGAAGGAAGGCAGGCCTGGGAATGGGTGAGTGACCTGCTGTCGGCCCCCAGCGTGGCACTTCCGGAGGGAAGCCAGGGACGAAGGGCTGCAGGGGGAGGGCAGAGCCAGTCTTACTGTAGACCAGTGCCATTCCTAAATGCTTGAGGTCTGCACTCACCCACAATATAGTGTGGCTGACACATAAACAACATTGGTGTTATTTTAGGAAAACAAATATCAATTAGGAGCTAGAAGCAGCAATTGAGGGAGTGATGTCAGAAAACAGCACGAGGACGCCAGAGGCAGTGACGCAATCAGAAGCCATTGTGAGACCGCCAAGGCCAAGGGGGAGGGAAGCCATGGAATTCTGCAACTTCAAACTGCCACAGTGTCCAGGACACGCAAACCAGTCCACACCTGCCTTTTCATACATGCTTCAGAGCCACATCCCTTCCATCCTACGCTTTGAACACTGTTCTGCTTTTGTTGTGTGTTTTCCTCTGTATGGGAGCACAGGCACCCTGCTGACTAGTCTCCTTCTTGTAACAAATTGCACCATTCTTCTAAGGTTTGATAGCAATCGTCCTGATAGTAGTAACAGCTAACCCCTACTGTTTATGTCAGACACTGTTCTGAGTGCATTTGATATAAAAAAAAACACGTTTATTCTCATAACAATCATGGAGGTAGTGTAATAGTTATGATTTCTATTTTGCAGATGACAAAACTGAGGCTCTGAGAGGTTAGGTAACTGGCTGACAGCTTCCTTTGTTCCTACAGAATACGAGAAGAGGATGGAGTCCATATTTACTTTTCCTTGAGGTTTCCTTTCCTTTTCTTTCTTACTCTAATTTCTGTTCCCATCCTATATCAGAGCCTAAAGAATGCATTCTATCTTAAAGACTGTTGACTGTGGGTCAAACCAACTTCCTGCTCGCAAGCCACAGAAACTACCTGAGAAAAGCCATGAAGGATACATAGGGATGCAGGTCTGATCTTGGGTGAGCATCTGGCCTCTCACCTCTGTTTGCGTCTCCTTCAGTATCTGAACCGGTTGCCTCAGAACAGACCAGTCTTCACCTTCTCCATACCACACCCCTGCTCTTCGGTCCCCACCACCCCGACAGGACAGGGTCTCATCCTATTTCCTCAGAGACTCAACTGAAGAACTTTACTGAAGTTCACTTTGTCGATGTGCACCCAGAGGTTTTGCGTATCAATCTCTTTGGATCCAGAGTCTGTCTCCCAAAATTGTGTTGTCTTTCTAAGTTTGTGTTCATCTGCAAATACAAACCTGACTGACCCTGCTCAAATGTTTAGTAATTGAAGAAAGCAAATAGAAAACCCCTGTGGTCTTCTAGGCAGTATTAATTTGTTTGGAAATTCATTCATGAAATTCATAGAAATGGAAATTTGCTACTAAAGTAGGTATAGGAACAAATTTTGTTTCCTACCCAGAAGAACAGAATGATCTGCAGGCATTTTTCTTTTCTTTTCTTTTCTTTCTTTTGATGAGGCCATTCAACTAGTTATAAATAAATCTAATGGGAGGGACAGCAACACTCAATGTTCCCTGAATCTACAGGAACAAATCATGACTTTCTCAAAAGCCAAGGTAAAAGACAAATATGCATATAATCCTCTTTTGAGAATTTTTAAAAATAGTTTCAGTTAACTTTTAGCTACATATTGATCAGCTTTTTTTTTCCATTCCCAGTGCTCATAAAACAGCCACAACTTCCCTATTCACAAGCATCAAGATTAGCAACTTAAAATTTTGCAAAACGTACCTTCTTCCTCACTGCAGGAACCAGGACACTGGCAGGCTATCTCCAGGCCGTTGCCACCTTGCATGAATCTGAAATTCATCACCAACCTTGGAAATCATCTGCAGGAATTCAATCCTGTTCTCACCAGAGGGATGTAGACTCTTGCCCTCACTCAAGCACTCTGATACTGACTCTGGCACCTTGGACTCACTTCCCTCTGACTCATGTCTAGTCCACCCTTTTCAGCCAAAAGCTCTATCTCCTCAACTCAGGGATTGCTGCTTTGTGTGTCACATGTGTTACACTAGACCACACACGAGTCACTCTAATCTTCAGGCTTAGCCTCTCCTATTCTTGCTCTGCTAATAGTTTTTAAAGCCCTGTCGTCCTGTACCCTTTTTAGAGGCTTAAGGACATTTTGGAATTTGTTTTTCAGGGCACTAATCCAGACCAGTTTTTAATATTCTCATGCTCCTGGAAGTGTTTTGTTTTTTTCTTTTCCCTGTATTTAGGTCCTCTTCTGACCACATTGACTTACTATTCTGATCACATGTCTACATACATCAAACATGATTTACATACATATCTTGAAATAATAGTAATTAAATAGACTACCAGAGTTCAGAGATTTTAGAAGTCCTTGAATCTAGACATTCCTTTTAGGCAATTTAATAACCGAGAATGTCTTCTAAGATCAAACACTGAACTTAGGGAGAACAGAGTTAGAATTCTAATTGTCAGATTCCCATCCAATATTCATTGTTGGTTATCTGTTCCTTTTTTTTTTTTCTATTGATTTTCTGGGTAGTTCAGGACCTATTAGTTGGCCTGGAATGTAATAAATGTTCAGTGAGTATTGTTGACTCAAAACTGACTTGATGAATTCTTGAATACGATTGAAATGTGTTAGGCATGAGGGACACAAAGTTTAATAAAATCTGGCCCTTGATTTCAAGGAATATGGAGTCCAGTGGGAAAGCACTCAAAGAAAACATATAAAATAAAATGAACTAACAGCTATGTTGGAAGTATGAGTTTGCCACAGAATGCTCTTCAACACTGAGGGAATCAGGGGAGACTTCCAGGAAGTGGCAACAATTAATGGAGGTTTTGTGCATCAGTAGGAGTCTGCCTTGCAGATAGGTTTTAATTTGTTTTTGTTTCTGATTGTTTGACAAGATCCTGAGATTTTCCTATGATTTTCTATAAGCTTCACAGTTGAAGTGTACCTATTATTTTAAGTGTATTTAATACCCTCTTATTTATACATTGAAATTTTTATCCTTATCAAAGGGTTTGGAAGTTCACCAGAATATGAAACTATCTTCCAAAAGGAAGTAAAATTAATCTATGCCTTCAAGACCAAACAAAAACATTATATAAAAGCCCCATGCGGTCTCTAGAAATGTGACAGATGGAAATATTTTCTGTTCAAGCTAGAACAGTTTTAGGACTTTCTTCCCAGTAGAGACATTTTAAACTTTCAGAGTAGGATTTTTAATCTATATTTTTACAAGAGTTGAGAAAGAAAATTCCTATGGGTGACAACTAGTTCCAATAACACAATGTTTAGAGTAAAAACAGGGGCAGGCATTTGTCCTAGCAATTAAGATGACAGGTTAAGATGCCTGCATCTCATATCAGAATGTCTGGGTTTGAGTTCCTGTTTCCAATCCCAATTTGGGCTCCTGGCTAATGCACAGCTTGGAGGCAGTAGTGATGGCTAAATTGTGTTCCTGCAACCACATGGAAAGCCTGAATTGAGTTCATGTTCCTGGTTTGGGCTTGGCCCAGCCCCAACCATTGCTGACATTTGAGGAAGGAACTAGCAACGGGAACTCTGACACACACTTATAGCATCAACTTCTTTATCTGTAAAATGCATATAACAATACCTGTAGGTTTGCTGTAAAGCAAATAAGACAATGAATGTAAAGCACCACACAGTGTCTGGCTGTTAAGGTCTACATAAAGGTCGTCATTGTGGTATAGCAGTAAAGCTGCCACCTACCAACACTGGTATCCTGTATGGGTGCCTGCTGGTGTCCTAGTTGCTCCACTACTAATCCAGCTCCCTGCTAATGGCCTGGGGAAAGCAAAGGAGGATATCCCAAATGTTTGGGCCCTTGCTACCCACGTGGAAGATCTGGATTAAGCTCCTGTCTCCGGGATTTGGCCTGGCCCAGCCATGGCCATTGTGGCCATCCAAGTGAACCAGTGGATGGATGATTTCTCTCTCTCTGAGTCTTATCCTCCCTCTGTAATCCTTTCAAATAAATAGTTTTTTTTTTTGAAGTCTATATAAGTTACATCAATTTTGTCTGATTATAAGGATTTTTAAGGTGGATATAAAATACTAAATTCTTAATAAAAATGGATATTGAACTCTCATTTATATTATTAATTATTTCATTGCTCATATAGGCCAGTATCAAATATATTTTTTAATTCACTTTTAGATTTGTTTTCCATTTTGAGTGGTTTCAAATTTAACCAAATTAGTATTTCCATTGGTATTACATTCATTGTGTGCAGCCATCATCGTAATCTATCTTTTTTTAAAGTTTTTTTTTAAACTTTTATTTAATAAATATAAATTTCCAAAGTATAGCTTTAGGATTACAGTGCGTTTCCCCCTCATAACTTCCTCCCACCTGCAACCCTCCCATCTCGCGCTCCCTCTCCCCTTCCATTCACATCAAGATTCATTTTCAATTCTCTTTATACACAGAAGATCAATTTAGTATATATTAAGTAAAGATTTCAACAGTTTGCACCCACACAGAAACACAAAGTGTAAAGTACTGTTTCAGTACTAGTTATAGCATTAATTCACATTGTATAACACATTAAGAACAGAGATTCTACATGAGGAGTAAGTGCACAGTGAATCCTGTTTTTATTTAATGAATACTGGAGTCTTCAAAAGTCCCTAAAATGCATATTATGAAACAACTATGCATGGATTTAAATTTTTTGGCACCAAAACAAATTTATTTCTTTTTTAAAAGATTTATTTATTTGAGAGATAGCATTATAGACAGAGGGAAAAATAGAGAAAGGTCTGCCATCTGATGGTTCACTCTCTAAATGGCCACAATGGTCAAAGCTGAGCCGATCTGAACTCAGGAGCTTCTTCTGGGTCTCCCATGTGGGTGCAGGGGCCTAAGCTCTTAGGCCATCTTCCACTGATTTCCTAGGCCACAAGCTGAGAGCTGAATTGGAAGAGGAGCAGCCAGGACTCAAACCGGTGCCCAAATGGGATGCCGACACTAAGGTGGAGACTTAATCTACTATGCCACAGCGTTGGCCCCCAAATTTATCTTTTAATTTCATTTTTTCCACAATTTTTTGAGATCTCATCATACAATAAGTTAAATAATTTAATGTTGACTCACTGGATAGGAGAGATAATTATAACTACAAGTTTGTACTGGGGTTTAGAATGAAAAACAGTATGAATGCTGTCATATCATCCAGCAATGCCACTACAGGGTATATAACCAAAGGAAATAAAATTACTCCATTAAAAAGGCATCTGTACTCCCATGTTTATTGCAGCAGTATTCACAGTATCCAAGAAATGGATACAACCTACATGTCCTCCCACTAATGAATGGATAAATATGGTAGATATACACAATGTAATGCTATCCAGCCATTAAAGAAATGTATGAAATCTTGTCATTTGCAAAAACATGGATGGAAATGGAGGTCATTATGTTACATGAAATAAGCCAAGTGTGGAAATGCAACTACTGCCTGATCTCCTTCATATGTGGCATTGAAACACAAATGTTCTCATTGAAGTTAAGAGTATAATGGTGGTTACTACAGGCTTGGCGGGGAAAGGGAGCAGGTTAGGATGGGGAAAGGATGATTAATATGTACTATGTTAGACAGAAGTAAGAAGTTCTGGTGTTTTTCATAACAGTAGGATGACCACAGATAATGATAATGGTACTGTATATTTCTCTATTAAAAGAAAAAAAGCTAGAAGAAAGGATTTTCAATGTTTTCATCTTAAGGAAATGTTCTATGTTTAAGGATATATGTATGTTTACCCTAACTGGACAGTATGCAGTATAGACACAAGTAGAAATGTCAGTCACAGGTACCCCATAAATATGTACAATTCTATCAGTTAAGAAAAAGAAACAAACTTAACTGAGTCTGTGTGTTTTAGTAGCAAAAGTATTAATAATTTTGTAGATGCAAAGAAAAATATAGTTTTATATAAGACAGTTGGGAGACACAGTGTAGAAAGAATAAAGCATGGTTTTCCTTCTGTTTCTTTTCATTCTTCTTTTCATTCCATTTCTTTAGATCTGGAGTCTTGTCTTGTGACAAACAAGGTAAGAAAACCCAAACACAGGGCCGACACCATGGCTCACTTGGTTAATCCTCTGCTTGTGGCACCGGCATCCCATGTGGGCGCCGATTCTAGTCCCAGTTTCTCCTCTTCCAATCCAGCTCTTTGCTATGGCCTGGAAAAGCAGTAGAGAATGACCCAAAGTGCTTGGGCCCCTGCACACAAATGGGAGATCAGGAAGAAGCTCCTGGCTCCTGGCTCCTGGCTTCGGATTGGTGCAGCTCCGGCCGTTGCGGCCATCTGGGGAGTGAACCAATGGATAGACCTTTCTCTCTGTCTCTCTCTCTCTCTCACTGTCTGTTACTCTACCTGTCAAATAAATAAATAAAAATCTTTAAAAAAAGATAACCCAAACACATTCATCTATGTTTTTAGTTATCTCAATGATGTGATTGCAGCAAACGGATGAGTAATCTGATCAATTCAGCAAACCTCATTCTGTTTCCATTGGGAAACTTGGGCCTAAACAGACTAAAAGAAAAGAGGAATATGGGTCTGGGGAAATGGGGCAGAGAAAATGTCATAAGGGTGACAGAATGCGAAAATCTGCAAAATGTTAATTCTGTGGCAAGAAGTTTAAGCTATGATTTTATCTACATTCTGAAAATCCTGCTGGTCTGCCTTGGAGAAAATGGCCTTTTAATATTCAGTACATTCATATGAAGGCTGGAACTAAGAGGAAATACAGAATGTTCAGTTAATTAGCAGAACGATCAAGCCATTACATATAAAATGTCTGTATATGTTCAAGTTCGTCCCGAGTACACAGAATGCTATAAATAGAGAATTCACTTGAAAACCAATACATCTTACCAGTAATGCATTCAAAGACTGCCAGCCTGACAAACAGTAAAATGTATGTCCAAGCCAGTTATAAGCTTTGTAACAGTGACATGGAACAAGTGTTCACAAGGACTAAAAGCCATGCAGCCTATGGAACAGAGAAGTCTTCACGAGGGCAAATAACAGATCCAAAATGAACTCAGGAAACAAGCTGCTGAGATCCTGTGGGAAACATTTTCTGAAGGAACAGAAGAAAGTAGAAGCCTATTTCCCCAAAACAGAAATATGGTTCCTACCTTGCAACTCAACTTTTTAAATCTGGACCAGCTTTACAATGAACCATTCACTGCATTGTCTTAACAGGAAAGACAACTTGAAACTGGGAAAAGAAGTGATGCTAAAGAAATCACAAATTTACTAAAATGCAGGAGATTAGCTGGGATATTCCTGGAAAAGAGCTAGAACATTTAAAATCACATATTGATGTCCCTCCTCTGCAGAACAGGTATGGCTACTTCACTTACAGAAATAGTCACCACGGTCTGGGAGACAGCATTGGAACATGAGACTCTAATAAATATTAATGTCCTTTCTGATGATTTTTAAATGTCTGGAAATCCCAAACACACTGTTGACATACCCACTGTTGACAAAGGGAAAAACTGGAGGGCAGTAATATTTCCAATTCTAGTTGTTCCACTTACTATCCAGTATCTTATGTAAGTCTGCCAGTTTGCAAGTAACACAGCTGTGTCAATACTGTTAAGGCTACTGAAGTTTTACACTCTTTACTGCAAATAGAGTGAAATCACCATCTAAATCAGCAATGAGTTGTGCTGTCTTCAAACATACTGTACATTAAATTTTGTATAAAGTTTTCCAACCATTGGAAGCTCAATTAATAGTAAAACACATTAGACAGACCTTCTGTAATCTATGACTGTATATAAAATCATTGTTCCATGCTTCCTTTAGGTAATTTTATACTTTAATTCTTTAACTTTAAAATTTTTGAGGCTTCTGAAATTTCTTTATGTGTAAGACAAAAGGCAAGAATCTAACTTTTGTTTATAGGTAATCAATCTCCTTCCTTGGTTTGAAATGCAACCTTTGCTACACATTAATTGCATATGTTTGTATGATATAGCAAGCTTCATATGAATTTGGGGCCAATATTAAGACGTATTATTTTATCCCATTAATTTATCAATTTGCCAGACCAAATTTATATAATTAAAAAGCAATCTAATAATCTAATCATATTGAATATCTGATGACTAGCCTCTTTCCATTATTATTCTTTGTCAATTTGTCTATTCTTAAACTATATATGTTGTATATGAACTTTAGAACTTCATTTTTAAAACTATAATTATTTTTTTTATTCGGATCAGGCTAAATCTATATATAAACGCAGAGAGAATTGACATTGCTATAATAGTGCAGCATTTTACTTTAAAATTAGCTTTATTTTATGCCATAGAATTTTGTTTTTTTTTAAATAAATGAACCTTTCTCATTTCTTGTCTCTCTCTATTTCCCAGGTATTTTGTCACTGGCCTTCTATTGTATATTGTCATGTCTTCTTTTGTTATCATTTCTATCACCAAGTGCTATTTGGATGTTGGAAGGTTATCAATTTTATGAATTTTTTTTTTACTAAGCTACTTTGTTAAATTTGCTCACTTATAAAAAAGTTTTCAGTTCATTCTCTAGGTGTTCTAGAAATACAATTATATTATCCAGAGATAGTATTTTGCTTCTTTCCCAATTTTAACTAATCTAGTTAACGCTATTCTCAACTGTATCACTTAGTACCTCCCAAGATACACAACTGGGAGGATGGTGGACAACCTTATCTCATTGCTGAATTTGAGGAAACCAACTATGGCTTCACCACTGAAGCATCCATCAATGCCTGTTTTCTTAAGAGTTTTAGCCTAGGATTCCAGGGGACAAAACTAACTGATACCACATTGCTGCTGGAGGAGGGCAGTGGAGGTGAAAGGAAGGTGAGGGGAAGGACCAAGAGAAGCAAACAAAGAGCAGGAAAAGGTGGATGGTTAAGAGGAGGCAGAGAAAGAGAATGCTGCCTTGGGGGAGAAGGTTGTAGCTTATTAAGGACAATATTAAAATCAAGAGGCATGAATAACAACTCCTATATATTTTTTTGAAATGTTCTTATTTCTTTCCATCTTTAAAAAAAATTTACCTAAGGACAAGAATTTTCCTCCTGAGATTGTTTGGATTACCGAGACATCTAAATGTTAGCTGAAGGAGAAAAATGGAGAATGATAAATTGGATAAGACATGAAGAATATGAAAAAGATGGGAAAGAAAGCTTAATAGTAAAAATAGTTTCAAGGAAAGCCTAACACAACAGAAGGTCAAACTATGCCTCTAAAAATTCCATACATGCACATTACCACTTTCGACAGAGGTTGGGTACTTTAGGATCATTTTGAGGTATTTTTAGCTTCAAATATGTATTACACTTTATAATGGTTTGTTTCAGTGGTAATTTCCTGTGACAGGTAGCAATTCAAGAGAAAAGTGGACAAAAGGCTTCAGTAAGTCCATTCAGAGAATAAAAATCTAATGTCCAGTTAACAAATGAAAAGAATAATGAGCAAAGTATTGCAAGCTAATTTCAGAAGTACAAATATAACTGTACTTACTAATTGACAAAAAATGGAAAAAAGAGTCATTTGTTATGCCTATTTTTGGTACAGTGAAAGGAAATAAACTGCAATCAGCTGTCAATGAGAGGGCAGATTGGTACTTTTTTAAAATTTATTTGAGAATGACTTTCAAAAATTGAAAGGTTGATTGATTTCCTCTGCCTCTCCAGCCAATTTCACTTCTACGAATACTTCCTTTAGAAAGGTTTGCACAAGTGTATCACAGTATGCATGAGAACATCCTGTGCCGTGTTGTAGTAATGGCAACAGCTTAGAAATCAAGTAAATGCCCAAGAAGAGGAGTCTGGTTCAGACAATCACACTGCCTCAATATGGCAGGATATACAACACACAGATATGTAGAAGAATTAACGTATACTAATAAGGAAAAATATTCACACCATATGTCGGAAATTTTAGAATGGAAATAAAGGATAAGAACTGTTTAGGTCAAACATACAGAATGCATTTAAATATGCACTGAAATGACCTAGAAAGCAACATCAAACAGTTAACAATGCTTATGCTTAAAGAGTGGGACTGACAGGTGCTGGCGTTGTGGCACAGCAGGTAAAGTCACCACCTGTGACACTGGCATCCATGTGGGCATCAGTTCAAATTCCAGCTGCTCCACTTCCCATCTAGCTTCCTGCTAATGCACCTGGGAAAGCAGTGGAAGATGGCCCAAGTGCTTGGGCCCTGCACTCACTTGACAGAGACAGAAGAAGATCCTGACTCTGGCTTCAGATGGGCCCAGCTCTGACCATTGCAGCCATTTGGGGCGTGAACCAGTGAATCAACAATATCTCTCTCTCTCTCTGTCTTTCTCTCTCTCTCTGTCTCCACCCCAACTCTTTCAAATAAATAAATAAATCTTTAAAAAAAAAACAGTGAGACTGACAGATATGTAATAGAATGCACACTTTATATACAACTGCATTACAGACCTTTATGTAAGGAACATGCACTGCTTACATTTCCCTGACACATTGAAACCTGGAAAATAATAGCAAAGGGTAGACAAACCTCATACCTATTTGGTGAATTAGGTATGCTTGCTAATTTCAGAAAAAAAAAAAGAGAACTAGTGAAAATAAAAAATGACTAAAATTCACGAAGCAGACTAAATGAGAAATTCAGCAAAGAAAGACTTACTCATGACCTCCTTATAGGCTTGGAGCATGGAAAGACAATTCTACTCTCACAATACTTGTGTTTATTGGGTGTGTGGTAAGATAAAGGATGAATCAGAATTGGGATGCACCTTTATGAAGCTTATAATCTAGGGCACGTTTAAGGCCAGTGCTATGCATCGTAAAGCTATGAGAAAAGTGTTGCCTTTTCAGGATTATCAGCTTCCTCTCTGTGCCTGTGTCATTCTGGTTTATTTCACAATTATTCCCATTCCCCTCCTGTCTTCGAAAGAAGACCTGTCTTTATTTCTCTCCCAGTGAGGACTCTGCGTTTATGTCCACCGGCAGGCCAATCCATCAGTGATCTTGCTGAGCCACATGACTTGGATTCGCTGATGGAAACAGTTTTCTCTTTGAGACTATCCTGCACGTTCTGATCGATCACTCATATTGAGGGTACAGCCAGTAAGGCCAGAGATCTTCAGCTTCCTTGTGAGAGGGCAACTTAGCGGGGCTCCAGAAAGGGTTTTTCCGCTTACACTGACCTACACTCATCTCCTCAGAAAGATGATGGAGTAAGACTGGATATATTTTATTTCCACGCACGGAAATTCAACTCCTCCTCCATTTACCTTGCTTCATCCGTTATATAGGAACAGTCTGTTTCTATAGAGACCCATGAGTCATCTCAGTGGGTGAGGGTCTGTTTTCACTGTTGTGGGTCAACCAAAACCAAGATTCCCAAGATTCAGTCGGCCCTCCACATCTATGGTTCTGCAGCTCTGGATTGAAACAATGCAGATACAAAATATAATGGGAAAGAGGGGCCCTTAGCATAGTGATTAAGATGTCCATGCCCCACATCATAGGGCCGGGTTTAATTACTGGCTCAGGCTCTTGACTCCAGTTTCCTGTTAAGGCAGACCCTGAAAGGAAGCAGGAAATCACTTGAGTAGATAAAGCTCAAGTAATTGGTCTCCAGCCACCCGTATTGCATTCCCAGCTTCTGGCTCCAGCTTCAGCCCAGCCTAGTCACTGCAGGTATTTGGAGTAAAACAGTGAATGGGAGATCTCTCTCTCTCTCTCTCTCTCTCTCTCTCTCAAATAAGGAAATAAAAACTAAAAAAAATTTCAAAAGAAAACATTTTGAGAAATATATGCACTAACCATGTACAGACTTTACAGATTTTTTTTCCTTATCATTATTTTCTAAACGATACAGTATAACAAATATTTACAGGGCATTTATATTGTATCAAGGGTCATACATAACCTAGAGATGATTTAAGGTATAACGGAGGGTGTGAACAGGTTACTTGCAGATACTGTGCCTACTTACAAAAGGGATTTGGGTATCCACAGGTTTTGGTGTGTGTACTGGGGGAGAGCGAGAAGTTCCTGGAACCAATACCCTACATATACCAACACTGGTTATGTTTACATTTGACTTTTCCTCAAGGCATTACAACCCCTGGGGCTGATTTAAAGTGAGATGATAACAAAGAGACATCAAGTCACTTTAAACTGAATTTTTTTTTTTCCAATGGCTTCCCCCCTCCCATAACTTCCCTCCCGCCCGCAACCCTCCCCTTTCCCACTCCCTTTCCCCTTCCATTCACATCAAGATTCATTTTCAATTCTCTTTATATACAGAAGATCAGTTTAGTATATATTAGGTAAAGATTTCAACAGTTTGCCCATCTAGCAACATAAAGTGAAAAAAACTACCATTGGAGTACTAATTGTAGCATTAAATAACAATGTACAGCACATTAAAGACAGAGATCCTACATAATATTTTTTTAAATTAATTAATTTTCTATGCCATTTCCAATTTAACACCAGGTTGTTTTTTTTTCATTTCCAATTCTCTTTATATACAGAAGATCAATTCAGTATATAATTAGTAAAGACCTCATCAGTTTGTACCCACACAGAAACACAAAGTGTAAAAATACTGTTTCAGTACTAGTTATAGCATCACTTCACATTAGACAACACATTAAGGACAGATCCCACATGGGGTGTAAGTACACAGTGACTCCTGTTGCTGACTTAACAATTTGACACTCCTGTTCATGGCGTCAGTAATCTCCCTAGGCTCTAGTCATGAGTTGCCAGGGCTATATTTTAAAAATACCTACAACCTTGATTTTCTTCATTAAAATAAAAATCTAGTATTGTTCTAATGATGAACATTTGATACAATGATGAGTATATACTTTTTTTTATTATTTGACAGATAGAGTGAGACAGTGAGAGAGAGAGACAGGTCTTCCTTCCGTTGGTTCACTCCCCAAATGGCCACCACGGCCGGAGCTATGCAGATCCAAAGCCTGGAACCAGGTACTTCTTCCTGGTCTCCAACGATGGTACATGCGTCCAAGCACTTGGGCCATCCTCCACTGCCTTCCCAGGCCACAGCAGAGAGCTGGATGGAAGAGGAGCAACTGGGACTAGAACCTGGCACCCATATGGGATGCCGGTGCCGCAGGCAGAGGATTAACCAAGTGAGCCACGGTGCCAGCCCCGAATATACCGAGTATATACTTTTTTTTTTATTTGACAGGTAGTAGAATTATAGACAGTGAGATAAAGAGACAGAGAGAAAGGTCTGCCTTCTGTTGGTTCACCCCCCAAATGGCCGCTAAGGCCAGTGCTGTGCCAATCCAAAGCCAGGAGCCAGGTGCTTCTTTCTGGTCTAGGCGGGTGTGAGGCCCAAGCACTTGGGCCATCCTCCACTGCCTTCCCAGGCCACAGCAGAGAACTGGACTGGAAGAAGAACAACTGGGACTAGAACCCGGCGCCCATAAGGGATGCTGGCACTGCAGGCAGAGGATTAACCAAGTGAGCCATGGCGCCGGCCCCGAGTATATACTTTTAAAACAAATTTTTGTGTTTTTTGATCATCCAGGATATCAAACCCAAAGACAAATGTAAGTTATTATACTACCATAAATGTTGTTTTAGATATGCTAAAACCAACGTTTTATTTGTACTCTTTTGAAGATTAATGAAAATTAAGTAGTTCTTAGCTTATTCACACACTAATTCATTCAATCCTCAGAACCACCTTGAAAAATACCTAGGACATCCCCTTCTACAAATGAGCTCAGGATCGTATGTAATTTGTATGGAAGTAACTCTTTTAGCAGGTCTTCCAGGTCAAGTTCCAACTACACAACATTTGAAGTCACTATATGACTCCTGAACTGGCTGTGCCTTCAAAATGAAAATGATGTAGAGAATAATTGCTTACCCTATACAGTCTTCAATGTCCTTGGCTTTAGATTGTATACTGATGGGTTATCTGGATTATTTTTGTATTGCTTTTTGTGTGATGAAGGAGACCCTTCCTCTTCCTTAAATCTGCATAAGGTAATGAAATCAAGTCACTAAGTAAATCAAGTAGCATTCCTAATTCTAACAATGTTTGTGATTGGTTTCCATTTCTAGTTCACTTTGATTGGAAAGCACAGATCCTACCTCATCTCTATTTAGGTCTACATATGCTGCTTTTAATCTAAATCACGAGTGATAATAATTTCAAGTTTCTATGCTCCTTTATCTGGGGGACCCATGATTTTTATCTTAAGCTCCTATGATGTTGATCATGTATTTCTGCAATGGACAGATAGTTGTCAGCCTCTGAACTGTGTGCCAAGGCACCATGACTGAATCTGATTCTCTGTACCTTCCTGGGCTGAGACCCTGGAATCCAGGAAATTAACGAGTACTCAGAAGTATTCTAGACACAGTGATGGAAGGATCATGGGGTATAGAGAAGGCCAAAAGCAGCCAGCGACCTCTGAGAAGGGCCGACAGGAGAAGAATGAGCAGCAACCATTTTATCAAGAAGGTGGCTCTCCAGCTGTTTTCAAAGAAGGAAGGAGGAAGAGAAGACAGGCAAAGAGAAATTCCCAACAGGGAGGAAAGGGAAGATGAGCTCCAAGTACAGCATGTGCCGACTGACCTGAATTCAGATTAGCTGGGTTTAGACCCAAGAAGCACAATTTCCTATCAGTAATCCCTAAGCAGAAGGCAGAAGTCAGTGGTAAAATCTCTAGGTTTGGCTTGATGAAAACACCAGCCCCCAACATAGCTCACCACCTAGTCCTGCCTGCCTGCTTGGTGACATCTCATAGTAATTTCTCCCTACAAAAAAAGTTGAGGACTATATACTATGCTAAAGGAAATTTGTTCAGATTGAAAGGGAATAAAGTTGACTAAACTAAAGTCTACAGTCTCACTGAGACAGAGTAAATGGTGATGTTTTAATAATGATGAACTCTAGAAAGAAAGAAAAACTGTGTTTTAAAAATACTTATGCGGGGAAGCAACACCTTGGTACAGTGGGTTAAGACTCTGCCTACTTCACCAGCATTCTCTATCAAAGCACCAGTTCAAGTCCTGGCTCTTCTACTACCCATCCAGCTCTTTGCTAATGCACCTGGGAAAGCAGCAGAAGA
This sequence comes from Lepus europaeus, assembly GCF_033115175.1. Taxonomy (NCBI): domain Eukaryota; kingdom Metazoa; phylum Chordata; class Mammalia; order Lagomorpha; family Leporidae; genus Lepus; species Lepus europaeus. Next base: position 130,474,810 of record NC_084829.1, on the reverse strand, counting down.
TGGTCCAAGTGCTCAGGCCCCTGCCACCAACATGGGAACCCAGAAAAAGCTCCTGGCTCTGGTTTCAGCCTGGCCCAGCCTCAGCCATTGTGGAGTGAACCAGTACATGAAAGATCTCTCCCTCTCTGCGTCTTTCCTCTCTCTCTGTAACTCTGCCTTTCTATAAGTAACATAAATCTTAATAGCAGGAGGCTAGATCGGAACTGAGATATGGGTTGTGGGTATCCCAAGCTGCAGCTTAACCTATTGCACCAAAACACTCACGCTGAAGTTTTATCCTGAATCTTTCCCAAAAGAACCATCAAGATGTTCAAATTATTCTTCTGCAAACTTTAGGGAAAGAATGAAAACAGAGGGAAGAGTTAAAAATTAGAAGTTAAATAGCAATTATAACTTATTAAGACATGATTTTTTCTTAGGATCTTAATTTATTCTTCAGAAAAGTGAGTGAAGAAAATCTGAAAATTAATATTTACTCAATGTCATTCAGCCAGGAAGTGGAAGAACGTTTCACATTCAGAACTGTTTAGCATAAAGAACACTGAATTTCTGTTTCATCATACTGCACATTAACCAAAATAGAATTAGGAGAAGGAAGCATAATTGCTTATAATTGGAAATATTGAATGAAAACAAAGAGATGAAGGGAATAAAGAAGGATTTAGCATTATGAATCTAGAATTCAGTGCGGAAATATGTTATTTTTTAAAAAGATGTATTTTTTAAAAAAGATGTATCTATTTTTGCATTTGAAAGTTGGAGTCACAGAGAGAGAGGGAGAGAAAGAGAGAAAGATCTTCCATCTACTGGTTCATGAATTGCATTGCACAGTACATGCCCTTAATAACCTCCATTTATAAGTGAGCACAGAATGAATTCAAGTTCTAACCATTATAGGAACTAATTTCTATAAAAGTTTCCAAAACCATATATGAGAAATAATCAAATGCTTCAAAACAAAAAGAAACACACACAAAAATGCATAAAGATAATATATTCCAAAATGAACATAATGGCAACAACAAATAATCTATTTAGTTTCTTGTGGACACAGAGGCATAATTTCTGGTATTTTATCTCTTTATTGTGGCAGATTGGACCATCTGTCTCCAAAGCTAAGAGGATATTAAAAAATTATTACTAACACTCCAAATTGATTAATAATATTTTTAAACCAAATAAATTTAAAGATTTCATTGTTCTCTACAGTATCATATAAGAAGTATAATTTAAAGAAATAGCCACAAAAGTTTTTTTCTTTTGTTAGCAATATTTGTATCTCTTTTTAGGGGATAATTTGGCAACAGTTTTTTTTTGTTTGTTTGTTTGTTTTTCAATTATTGTAACACATTGATTTGTTAGCTACTTAGGGTACATTCAAACAAAGGAATACCATATAATCATTTTTAATATGTAAGAAGTCATTTAATCAAGGATGACTGTTACTGTAAAAATATACACTTCAACAAACCTAAAACCAAAAAATAGAAAACATTTTTTGCAGAACACTCAAAACCATGTTAATTAAATATAAAATCTCAGAATGGATAAGTCACCTTATTTATTTGAAACTCATACACGTACAAACACCTATGACTGGTGTCAGTTAAGCAACCAAAATGCCCCGCTGTTACTTGAGGCACAGGGACAAATTCCACACATAAAGAAAACACCCCATATCTAAGAGAGCTGAATAGTGAGAAGCCAAATGACCTGACCTGCTTAAAGATACCAGAAAATAAAGGAAAGACCATGTTCCCAGGGGACGGATTGAGAAACATTTTCAGGAGAGAAGTGATAGAACAGAAACTCTATGTGGCAGCAAGGAAGAGGACAGCCACACCCTGCATCTACACAGCTGTATCATCATCTCCCCAGATTGGGTAGGAAGAAGTTGCTGTGGCGCCCAGGCATCAGTGCCCCACCAGCAGCAGCTTTGACTGCAAGAATTCCAAGGGCAGCCATCACTTTGAGTACAGCCTGTGGAGCTGACTGGGGTCTAAACAACTAATTTGCTCCAGGAGAGGAGGCAGCATTGTTCCTCCCTCCCCTCTCTCTCTCCCTCAAAAGTGCCAGTCTCAAGTGGCTATGGCATAAAAACTGATGCACAGACCAATGGAACAGAATAGGAAGCCCAGAAATTAATATACATACATACAGCCAACTTACTTTTCACAAAAGTACCAACAATATACATTGGAGAAAGGAAAATATCTTCAATAATTGGTGCTAGCAAAATAGGATATACATATGTAGAAGAATAAAATTAGATCCCTTCCTCTCACCATATATGAAATTCAACTCAAGATAGATCAAAGACATAAATTTAAGACCTGAGACTATGAAGCTGCTAAAAGAAAATGTAGGAGAGACACTTCAAGACATTGATGACTTCTTGGATAAGAAGCATATTCAAGAGATGTAGAGAGGGCATTTGGTAAGATTCAACAATTCCTTCATGACAAAAAAAAATCCTTCACAACTTAGTTATAGAAGGAACATACCTCAAAACTATAAAGGCTATATATGACAAACCAACAGCCAATATCATACTGAAAGGGCAAAAGCAGAGATAACAAGAAGTTTCTGCACATCAAAGGAAATAATAAATAGAGTTAAAGACATTCAACAGGATAGGAAAAAAATATGCACAAGCTACCCATGTGACGAAAGATTAATATCCAGGATTATCAGCAACTCAAAAAACTCAACAACAACAAAAACCAATCTAGTTAATGGGCAAAGGACTTCAATAGATAGTTTTCAAAAGAAGAAATACAAATCACCAGCAAACATATGAAAAAATGCTCAACATGATTAGCTGTCAAGGAAATGTAAAACAAAACTATAATGAGGTATCACCTCATAACATCAGAATAGCTATTATCCAAAAGACAGAGAGCAACAAATGCTAGTGAGGACATAGAGACTGGGGAACTCTTATACACTGTTGGTGGGAATGTAAACTATAGTAACCAGTGTGGTAAATAGTATGGAGATTCTTTAAAAACTAGGAATAGGCTTGCCATATGATCCATCAGTCCCACTACTGGCTAAATATCCAAAAGATGTGAATGCATTTTATCAAAGAGATGCACCACCATGTTTATAGCAACATTGTTCCCAATGGTCAAAATTTAGAATCAACCAAGGTGTCCATCATCAAATGAATAAAGAATATTATATATATACATATATATATAATACACACACACACATATATATATATTATACACACACAATGGAGTGTTATTCAGCTATAAAAAGAATGAAGTTCTATCATTTGCATTAAGTGGTTGCAATTGGAGGACATCATGTTGAGTCAAACAAGCTGGACACAGAAACAGAATATTCTGCATGTCATCCTCCATGTGTGGAAGCTAAAACATTTTAAAAAGTCAAAAAATAAAAACAAAAAGAAAATATATGTGTATCAGTTTTGCTACAAATACAGTTTTGCCAAATTTTATTTTGAATCTTTGTTGGGCAAATTATTAGGAGTTATATACTACTACAGTTTTGATGATCTGTGACTATCTTGAAGTTTATTGTATATTGGTGAAGTTGACATCTTTTCATTTGATTGCTGTTTATGGCCCTTCCCTGTGGTCTTTTCACTTTTTGGGTGTTGAACTCTTTATTTTGTGGAGCATTAAGCCTTTGACTGCAAAGTAAATTGAAAATATGTTATCTCAAAAAATTAAAAAGAAAAAAGAAAACAGCCAGATAAGCCACATGGAAAAGAGCTCACCCTGCACAACAACTAATATAATTTCAATTGTGCTCATCTATCAAGAAACAAATACAGCCTTCATAAATGCCAGATGGTAACCCTCTTGGCTTTCTCTATAAGGTCTTCTGGTAGGAAAAATCAGTTCTCATATTTAGGAATTCATAATCCATAGCAGTCAAAACAACATTCAGGTAAACATATAAAGAGCAATGCTAATACTGTAATATCAAAAGAAAAATAATTCAGACACTGCAATAGGAATGTTAAACATTACGATGTGGGTGATTATTGTGGTGCAGTGGGTTAAGCCACAACTTGGAATGACTGTATCCTGTATCATAGTGCCTGGTCCATGTCCCACCTGCACAGCTTCTGATCCAGCTCTCTGATAATGTACATACTGGAGGCATGGGTGATGATGGCTCAAGTGCTTGAGTCCTTGCAATAATGTGGGAGATACAGGTGGAGTTCTAGGCTTTGGCCTGGCCCCTCCCAGACTGTTGTGGGGGGCATTTAGGGAATGAACTAGTAGATGAAGATCTCTCTATATCTCTCTCTCCCTATTTCTTTCTCTCTCCCTCTCTCCCCCTCTCCACTTCTCCACCCCCTCCCTCTGTGTGTGTGTGTGTGTGTGTGTTTATCTCTGTACCTTTCAAATAAAAACAAAAACACAATGACATATCACCACACACCTGTTAGAAAGGCTATTATCCAAAAGACAAAATCTTTTTGTGAGGACATACGGCAAAGGAAGCACTTGGACACTGTTGGTGGGAATCTAAATTAGTACAGTTTATGGAGAAAATAGGAAGGTTACTCAGAAACCGTAAAATAGAACTACAATATGATCCAGCAATCCACTTCTGTGTAAATAGCCAAAGAGAATGAAATCAGTGTAGTGAAGAGACACCTGCACTCCCACATTCACTGCAGCATTCACAAAAGCCAAGACATGGAATCAATCTAAATGTCCACGGTCGTTAAAAAGCCTTCAAAAGGAAAAAAAAAAAAAGTTGCCATTGTGACCAAATGGATGAACCTGGAGAACATCATGTTAAATGAAATAAGTCAGGCACAGAGGGAAAAATATTGCATGATCTCACTTATATATGGAGTCTAAAAAAGTTGATTTCATAGAAAAAGAGAATAAAATGGTGGTTCTGAAGTGGGTGGGGAATGGAATATGCTGGTCAAATCATACAAAGTTTCAGTTACACAGGTGAGTAAGTTCTATATATTTACAGCAGGGGAACACAGTTGGCAATACCTTATGGTATACTTGAAATTTTCTAAGAGAGCAGCTATTCACCTAAAAGGCAATCTGTAGAAGTAAAATTGACACTCTGAGAAGCAATGACTTTAATAGCCTTTGATTTGACTGTTGAGGAACAGGGTTTTTTGTTTTTTGTTTTTTTTTTTTTCATACTATTTGATGAACTCTTTACTTAACATAGAGTTACTCATACAAGTAAACAGATAATTGAAAATAGATCATAGTAAAAAATAAGAGTGGGGATTAGAGAGGGAGGAGGAAGGGGTTGGGGGTGTGGGTGAGAGGATGGGCACAGTAGGAAGAAACACCATCTTCCTAAAGTTGTAATTATGAAATGTATGAAGTTTGTAACTGTAAAGCTGTACAGTTCTGCATACATTCCTATGACTTACATCTGTTTTTGAAAGATTTATTCATTTATTTGAAAGTCAGAGTTACACAGAGAGAGAAGGAGAGGCAGAGAGAGAGAGACAGAGGTCCTTCATCCGCTGGTTTACTCCCCATTTGGCCACAATGGTCAGAGCTGCACCAATCCGAAGCCAGGAGCTAGGAGATTCCTCCAGGCCTCCCATGCAGGCGTGGGGGCCCACGGACCTGGGCCATCTTCCACTGCTTTCCCAGGCCGGAGCAGAGCACTGGATCAGAAGTGGAGCAGCCGGGACTCAAACCGGCATCCACATGGGGTGCCGGCACTGTGGGCAGTGGCTTTACCTGCTATACCACAGCACTGGCCCCTGGGCTTATTTCTAAAGGTACAGTTTAAAAACCTACCATGGGACCCCAAATCTCCTTAAGCTTGGTTGTAAAAATAGCATTTTAAGTGTTAAAGTGATCATATGGATAGGATTAAATGCTTGGTAATAATAATATAATTAGAAAGGAATGAATGCTTCAACTTGGGAAGCAGTCAATACAGTAGACTCAGAGAATGACAATCGCTTTAAGTAGCACTCTGACCTCAGAATCAGCACTTAAGACATTCTGGTCATGCTGAAAAACCCATGAGAGCATTTCAGGCATGGAAAGCCAAGACACTGTGGCAAAAAATATTCTACATTAAGGACCTATGTGGGTGAGACCCCAGTGGAAAGAAGTGGTCATCAAAGAAGAATGCATTTTTCTCTGAAGGGAGGAGAGAACTTCCATATTGCTTATGGCCTTGCCTAAAAACCAATGGAGTTTCTGGATTCAAAAGGCTTCCATAGCCTAGGCAGCTCATGTCAACAGCCTCAAGTAACCACTGACATCATACAAAAGAGTGCTAATTGTGAAAGTAACAACAGGAGTCATTGTGTGTTAACTTCTGATGCAGGACTTCTGTCCTCAAAGAGTTGTATTATGAGAGTTAACAGTCAAACTTGTTCTCAAAGAAAAAATAATGAGAGAGTACCTCTTAAGTGTTCTTTCCAAACACATACACAAAGATAAATATGCAAAGAAAAGGATAGATTAGTTTGACCACAGTAACTAAATTGTGGTATGTATGTACATCAAAATATCAAGCTGTGCACCCAAAATACAGAGGGCCCTCCATGTACATAATTCTCCATCCATGCATTAAAAATAACCAGGAAAAAAATATCTTTCCTGAATATGTACAGACTATTTTTCCTCTCAGCATCCCCTACATGATATAACAGCTATTATACAGCATTAGGTGTAACAAATAATGTAAAATTGATTTCGAGTATACAGGGAGATGTATGAATTTATATGCAAATCCAATGCCATTTTATACAAGGTATTTGTGCATCTGAGGATTTGGGTATATGAGAGGAATCCTGGAACCAACACCCTATGGATACTGAGGACAGATTGTAGAAAACTTCAATCAAAGAAAAACAAAACATTATATAAATCCAGTAGCTTTCAAGAAGCTGGCATCAGGAAGTCTCAGAAGTCAGGAGGGGTAGGAGGAGGACACGAAGAGCTCAGATAGAGCAGTGCTGCACAAAGTATGGCCTTTGGATAGCTACTCTGGTATAACCCATGAACTTATCAGAAATATTAATTCATAGGCCACTTCCACCTACTGGATCAGAAACCCTGGACCAGGTGGGTCAAGAAAAAGGTTTGAATAAGCCCTCTGGTGGTAGATGACTGCTGAAGTCTGAAATTCAATGAGCTGGAGGAACTTCTGGCACAAGCCAGCCTCTACTGAGTTAAAATGTTGGGGGAGGGTGTATGGTGTATGTGTGTGTTGGGGGTGGGGTGGGTTCTGCAGACTGTATTTTTTTCATATCTTCTAAAGAAGGATTCTTTTGGGGGAGTAGAAGAGATGGAAAGAGAAGAAAGAAATGCTATTTTGAGAGAAATATAGCTAGAGGCAGCCGTCTCCAGCACATGCTGTAATCAGGTAATCAGGTAATCTCCACAAGGATTCTACCATGGTCACAACCCTAGCCACGAAGTTCACAAGAAGAAATGAATAGAAAGGAAAAGACAATATGCATGGGATTTCAGGGGCCCTGCACTGCTACAATGTCCCACTGTGCTCTCCCTAAGAATTCCTTTAAATGAGGACAATGTTGTTGTGTTATGCCTTCATTTCAGTCCTTATGACAGGAAACCCAGTTCCAAGTGTTGCTGGGTACTGGGGCCAAAAGCTAAAGAATGACTCAACCTGCACTTCAAAGGAGCTCACAGGCCAGGACAGCCCATTGAAGACACCATGCCAACTGAAGTGCCATATTCAGTCTTCTGTGTTAGAATGCTATCAATCATCTATCAATCAATCACAGGGACTCATTTTCTCCTATTTATGAGGAAAGAAATAATGAAGACGTAAAGTCTGAGAAATGTCTCATCCCAGGGGAAAGGAGTGAAGGACTCATATGACCAAGAGATCCTATTTTTGCCTGAACTGCCTTGTCTATGATCTGACATCCTTCCTGTTAACCTGAAAAAAACCACAGAATCTCTGAAGTGTAAGAAGAGCATTTCATGTGGGATCTCTGTCCTTAATGTGCTGTACATTGTGATTTAATGCTATAACTAGTACTCAAACTTTATGTTTCACTTTGTGTTTCTATGTGGGTGCAAACTGTTGAAATCTTTATACTAAATTGATCTTCTGTATATAAAGAGAATTGAAAATGAATCTTGATGCAAATGGAAGGGGAGAGGGAGCGGGAGAGGGGAGGGTTGCGGGTGGGAGGGAAGTTATGGGGGGGGGGGAAGCCATTGTAATCCATAAGCTGTACACTGGAAATTTATATTCATTAAATAAAAGTTAAAAAAAAAAAAAAGAAGAGCATTTCAAGGCACCCAGAGAACTGTGTGTTCTTCAGCTTAACCTGGTGGACAGGAACATGCTGAAACAGGGTTGGACACTAAAAAATAATGAACTTGGCTCTATAGATGAAATTACATTCCCAACCCTCTTTGTTCTTTAGCAATTTAAAAATCAAAAATTTCCCATCTGGATAGAAGATAACAAGGCACCATCAGTAAACCTAAGTCATGAGTCTCTCAACCATTTCATGGTGCCATGTCTCTGTACTACTCCATGATCTTTCCACCAAGCAAGGTTAGAAGGTTATGCAGCCCTAGTTTTTCCTAAACACAGGCCTAATTTCAAGAATTTCAAGTTCTGAAGTAACACAACATGCAACAAGCTAAAATAAGTGTCAAGTCATTATTAAGTTTGCAATCTATGTTAAGTCATAACAAACTGTAATATTGACTTATTTCTTATAAAATATCAAGCGCTGTGCTTAATGTTTGACATTCCCTAAGTTAGTTAGTTCTCCTAACAACCTGATAACGATGGGTGGTGGTCTTTAGAGAGCATTAATATTCCAGTTGCCCTTCCATGCCCATGGGTCCATCACTGGACTGTAGTTTCCCAACCCCATGACATTCGGCAAAGATGGGTGACTTTGGTCAGCCAATTGCAAGTGAAGAGATGTATCTTTTCCTGGCAACAAAACCTTTAAGTGCCAGTGTGTGATTTGATCTGACCCCTTTCCTTGCCATGGTGACCAACAACTTTCCAGATGGCACAGTCAGTCATCTCAGATGACACATAGGGTTGATATGGAATAGCTGCTGGTGAAGCCACCATAGACATGAGGAATATACCCTGGTTGTTTAAAATCACTGATACTGGGGGTTGTTTGTTATTGCACATAACATTTTGGCTGACATAGTGTTATATGTGAAGAAATGAAAGAGTTCATTTACTAAAATATGCAGAAATGGTACTATGTTCTGAATGTGTCCCCTCAAAATTTGTGTGTTGCAACTTAACCACCAATGTGATAATTTTGAGAAGTGAGGCCCTCAAGACATGATTTGGTCACTAGGGCTTCAGGCTTGCTGACAGCACCCAAATCAAAGAGGCTTCACACAGCATTCTTTTGCCCTTCTGCAGTCTACCATGTAAGGATGGCACCAACTCTGAAGCAGAATCTGCCAGCACTTTGAGCCTGGATTGCTCAGCCTCAAGAACTATGAGCAATAAATTCTGTTGTTTATGAATTACCCAGTCTCTGCTATTTTGTTACTGCAGTAATAATGGAATAATATCACTGGGTTAACACATTTTGCTTAATTCTCCAAGAGCCAAAGCAAAATACAACAGCTTATTCAATAAAGAATCCTTCAATGATGCTAGTTCACATTTCACTACATTAAAATGTGAAATATCATGTAGTAAATAATTGATCAGAGATTGTCCTCATCTAAAGAGATGAATTGCCCACTGTGACAGTGTCACTGAAGAAAGGCACAAACTCAGATATTTGATTTTATCATGCCACCATATTGCTTTTATGGTTAAATGCACCATAAACTAACTAGAAGTTCTGGTCCCAACTCCACCCTTTATAGCTATAACCCTAACATTATAATTCAAGTGATGGTTCCAGGTTTTTAAAGTGGACATATTTATTTTCCCTTTCTCATAGGCTGCCATGAGCTAGACTGAGTTGAAAGCATTTGTAAATGATAATAGAATTGGAATCAGTGTATGGTAAACCTTTAGCTCTGGGACATTTCTGGTTTATAAGTGGCTTTAGAAAAAAAAGCAATAATGTTGTATTCACATATTTTAGAACAAAAGCTTTTTACTTTCATTATTTGGGATGTAAATATTTTTAAAATGTAATACTTCCTTCCAGGCTCCTCAAACAAGATTAAACATAATTTAATTTTCTCTGGATGACTCAGAGTTGTTTCGCTTTGCTCCCTTTTGATTATGAATATCAACCATGACATAGTTTGTGTGTTCTAATGACAGCTGTATAAAAGGCCAATGTTTTTCCTTAAGAGGCTTATGATCAAGAATGGGAAGTGAATCTAAACACAAAATCTCACCACCAGGTGAATGTGGTTCGCTTGCTCATATAAGAAAAGGACCAAAGAGTCCAGAAGAGGGAGAGATAACTCCACTAAACCAGCATCAGCATTTGGTGATAGCAGGCTACTGCAACTTCCCTTCCCTGTCCACTTCTTGTTTGAGAGCTTTTATCTGCTGTGGCCTCAGAAATGAGATAACCAAGTAAACAGCTTTACTGATACTGTGTACAAATTAAAAGCAATCAAAGTTGGAATAAAAACTTTGAGTATACATATGCTTTGGGCTCTATGGCATCCCTTTGATTTGTTTTCTGACTTTTTCTTTGCTTCTTGGCTTTGCTTCACCATTAATAAGACTGCAAATTTCCATGGAGTATAAAGTGATGATGCTGGTTCAGCCTTTACACAATTAGAGAATTGCTTAGAAATGTTGTAGCATGAGTACAATTTAAATTTAAAAATATGTTCGAGATTTTACATAGAATGTATATTTGCATAAAGCATCTTTCCACTGTGCAGAGCTAACAAATATATTTGAATTTATTCATCTGAAAGACTTACTATGTGTGCACATACACTGCCAAATCAGTTTCAACCTGGGTAGAAAAAACTGTTGATGATAGTTTCAAACTAACTTAGAAGCACCAGTCATCTGCACTCCAACTGTCCTATCTTTATTTTTTCAAACTCAGATGGCCAGAATAATCCAACTGTAAAAGTATTTTCATGGCATTCAAATTGGTCTTTTATTCACTTGCTCATTTCACTTATTTATTTTCATTCATCTAATACTTGCTGAGCATCCACTATGAGTCAAGCTCTCTGCCAGAGGCCAGGGATTCTCACCTGCTTATATTGAATCCTTGAGTGTAGAAGACAGTGAACAAATAATCACCAAGGTTATGTTCCTTAAGAAGGAAAAATACGGAGCTAGCATTGTGGCAAAGTGGGTTAAACCACCTCCTGTAGTGCCAGCACCCCATATGGGTGCCTGTTCATGTCCAGGCTGCTTTAATTCTGATCAAAATCCCTGCTAATCACCTGGGAAAATGAGAAGAGGGTGGCCCAAATACTTGGGCCACAGAAGCTTCTGGCTCTTGGCTTCAGCCTGGCCCAGCCTAGCCATCATGGCCATGTGGGGAGTGAAGCAGCTGATATAAGATATCTCTGTCTCTCTTGCTGTCTCTCGCTCTCTCTCATTCTCGCTCTCTCTCTGCCTCTCCCTTTCTTAATGTAAATCTGACTTTCAAACAAATAAATAAATCTTTAAAAAAAGAAGAGGGAAAACACAATGGCATGGAGGTGAACACTGAGGAGATTGATCTTACTCTGAATGGTTTTGGAAAGTAGTTTGAGAAAGTGACTTTAAACTGGGATATAAGCAGTTTGGATAAAGGGTACCAAATCAATTAGATTGAAGGAATAAGGGTTTCACAGCATAGTAGGGTTACTGAACTCAAACAGAATAACCTAGTTTGTTTTTTATAAACAGATGAAAGAAGGCAGCTCCAAGGCTACAAGTATAAAGTAATGCCAAAGAAGGGGAAATGTTGATGAACCTGACTTGGTCACAGTGCATTTCCTTCCTTCCTTCCTTCCTTCCTTCCTTCCTTCCTTCCTTCCTTCCTTCCTTCCTTCCTCTATCTATCTATCTATCTATCTATCTATCTACATTTATATATGTGTGTATAGACATGTTTTATGGTCCATAAATATGTCGATTACTACTAATAAAATTTTTTAAAACCTGAGATAGTGTCAGAAGGAGAGGGAAGAACGGCATGTGCTAAGACTTGAGTGGTGGAATACCTGCTCTGAAAGAAATTACCAGATAATAATGTGGTTTGGGTTGGGAAGGATGAGAGACAAGACAGTTGGAGCAAGATCACATGAGATTTCGTAAATCTACTTAGAGTTTTGTACTTTCTTAGGAGACAGCATAAGTAGGCCTCAAGTAGAGATACAACACACTCAAGTTTGTGTTTCTGTAAGATTTTTGCCATTGTAGCAAAAGGGGCCAAAACAGATGTAGGAAGACCATTACAAAGCCAGGGCAGGCATTGGGATACCCATGTTCCATACTGGAATGCCTTAGATTGAGTCCCAGCTCTGCTCCTGATACCAGCTTCCTGCTACTTTTTACCCAGGGTGACAGCAGGTGATGGCTCAAGTAATTGGGCTTTTGCTACCAATGTGGGATATCTTGATGGAGTTTCCTGCTCCTTTCCTGCTCCTGCCTTCAGTCTGGCCCAGTCACAGCTGTTGCAGGCATGTGGAAGTAAACCAGAAAATGAGAGCATGCTCTCTCTCTCTTTTTCATCTTTCAAATAAATAATTTCCTTAAAAGCCCCTGCAATAATCCAGCAAGAGATTATGTAAACTTGAACCAGGGTAGTGGCCATGGAGGTGAAGAGCATTTAGAAGATGGAATAAAAAGGCACTGACATTAGATGTGAGGGAAGGGAGGCAATGCTGCCTTGGGCAGTTGGATGGATGGTGGCACCTTTTACTGAAATAAGGAACAAACAGAAAGAAGCTGTTTGAGGAAATTGTTTGGTTCTGCAAGTGCTATTGGGTCTCATTTTCCTAGAGAATTACTGTTAATTGCCTATCTGTATAGACACACAAACTCACACACAGAGCAAGACTACAATCAAAAGATAAACATTTAATCCACTAATAAAACAAGCAAAAGGCTTAATGACTATGAACCATGATAATCTTTTCTTAGTGAAATAATCTTTGAATCTTCCCAATGGAGTCAAACACCAACTGATGAAAGTGATTTTGGAACTAATTTCTGTTCTCTTACAGCATTTCTTATCTTATAACTTAAAGGAAAACCACAGTAGCAATTACTATGAGATAACTATTAAACCTAATTTACTATTAAGAAAACATCAACAACCAAAACCCTGCTTCCAAAAAAAGTCTTAATAAAAATCAATATGATATTTACAGTGTGAAAAAATTAATTCTCACTAATGACAGTTACAGACACCTGCACTATTACATTCCTTTACCTATACAAAGACAGTAACCATCTGCACACTAAATCATAGTTTTTCTTTTATACCTGAGCACAGAAATAGACACCCTCCACTGAAGCATCAGAGAAAGAGGGGTTTCATAACAACAGGATACTGTGTGGGGACTGGTGCGATGGCATAGCAGGTAAAGCCACTGCCTGCAGTGCCAGCATCCCATATGGGCTCCGGCTTGAGTCCCGGCTGCTCTACTTCCGATTCAGCTCTCTGCTATGGCTTGGGATAGCAGTAGAAGATGACCCAAGTCCTTGGGCCCCTGCACCTGCATGGAAGACCCGGAAAAAGCTCCTGGCTCCTGGCTTCACGTTGGCGCAGCTCTGGCCGTGTAGCCATCTGGGGAGTGAACCAGTGGATTGAAGACCTTTCTCTCTCTCTCTCTCTCTCTCTCTCTCTCTCTTGCTCTGGCTCTGACTCTGGCTCTCTCTCTCTCTCTCTCTCTCTCTCCCTCCTTCTCTCCCTCCCTCCATCCCTCCCTTCCTCTCTCACTCTCTCTTTCTCTGCCTCTCCTCTCTCTGTGTAACCCTGAATTTCAAATAAATAAATTTTTTAAAAAAATCTACATAGCATTCAGTGTGAACAGAGGACAGATAGCAGATTTAGTAAACTAGTAAAAAGTAAGGCTCAAAAAGGTCCCAATTCTTTCAAAATGTAACACTGCATCATGTTGTAGACACTTCCGCTATTCTTTTTTTTTTAAGCATTTTTTTATTTAGTAAATATAAATTTCCAAAGTACAGTTTATGGATTATAATGGCTTTCCCCACTTCCCATAATTTCCCTCCCACTTGCACCTCTCCCATCTCCCGCTCCCTCTCCCATTCCATTCACATCAAGATTCATTTTCAATTCTCTTTATATACAGAAGATCAATTTACTATATATTAAGTAAAGATTGCATCAGTTTGCACCCACACAGAAACAAAAAGTGTAAAATACTGTTTCAGTACTAGTTATAGCATTACTTCACATTGGACAACACATTAAGGACAGATCCCACATGAGACGTAAGTACACAGTGACTCCTGTTGTTGACTTCACAATTTGACACACTTGTTTATGGCGTCAGTAATCTCCCTAGGCTCTAGTCATGAGTTGCCAAGACTATGGAAGCCTTTTGAGTTTGCCGACTTTGATCTTATTCCAACAGGGTCATAGTCAAAGTGGAAGTTCTCTCCTCCCTTCAGAGAAAGGTACTTCGTTCTTTGATGGCCCTGTTCTTTCTACTGGGATCTCACTCACAGAGATCTTTCAGCTAGGTTTTCTTTCTTTCTTTTTTTTTTTTTTTCCCCAGAGTGTCTTGGCTTTCCATGCCTAAAATACTCTCATGGGCTCTTCAGCTAGATCCAAGTGCCATAAGGTCTGATTCTGAGGCCAGAGTGCTGTTTAGGACATCTGCCATTCTATGAGTCTGTTGTGTATCCTGCTTCCCATGTTGGATCATTCTCTCCCTTTTTGATTCTATCAGTTAGTATTAGCAGACACTAGTTTTGTTTGTGTGATCCCTTTGATTCTTAGACCTATCAGTGTGATCAATTGTGAACTGAAATTGATCACTTGGACTAGTGAGATGGCATTGGTACATGCCACCTTGATGGGATTGTATTGGAATCCCCTGGCACGTTTCTAACTCTACCATTTGGGGCAAGTCTGATTGAGCATGTCCCAAATTGTACATCTCCTCCCTCTCTTATTCCCACTCTTATATTTAACAGGGATCACTTTTCAGTTAAAATTTAAACACCTAAGAATAATTCTGTGTTAATTACAGAGTTCAACCAATACTACTAGAAAAAAACAAAAACAAAATACTAAAATGGGTAAAGTATTACATTGTACATCAACAGTCAGCACAAGAGCTGATCAAGTCACTGTTTCTCATAGTGTCCATTTCACTTCAACAGGTTTCCCCTTTGGTGCTCAGTTAGTTGTCACCGATCAGGGAGAACATATGATATTTGTCCCTTTGGAACTGGCTTAATTCACTCAGCATAATGTGTTCCATATTCCTCCATCTTGTTGCAAATGACTGGGTTTCATTGTTTCTTACTGCTGTATAGTATTCTATGGAGTACATGTGCCATAATTTCTTTATCCAGTCTACTGTTGATGGGCATTTGGGTTGGTGCCAGGTCTTAGCTATTGTGAATTGAGCTGCAATAAACATTAATGTGCAGACAGCTTTTTTGTTTGCCAACTTAATTTCGTTTGGGTAAATTCCAAGGAGTGGGATGGCTGGGTTATATTCAGGTTTCTGAGGAATCTCCAGACTGACTTCCATAGTGGCTTAACCAGGTTGCATTCCCACCAACAGTGAGTCAGTGTCCCTTTTTCAATATATCCTCTCCAGCATCTATTGTTGGTAGATTTCTGAATGTGAGCCTTTCTAACCGGGGTGAGGTAAAACCTCATTGTGGTTTTGATTTGCATTTCCCTGATTGCTAGTGATCCTGAACATTTTTTTCATGTGTTTGTTGGCCATTTGGATTTCCTCTTTTGAAAAGTGTCTATTGAGGTCCTTGGCCCATCTCTCAAGTGGGTTGTTTGTTTTGATGTTGTGGAGTTTCTTGATTTCTTTGTAGATTCTGATTATCAACCCTTTATCTGTTGCATAGTTTGCAAATATTTTTTCCCATTCTGTGGGTTGCCTATTCATTTTCCTGTTTCTTTTGAAGTACAGAAACTTCTGAATTTGATGCAATCCCAAATGTTAATTTTGGCTTTGACTGCCTGTGCTTCTGGTGTCTTTTCCAAGAAGTCTTTGCCTGTGCCTATATCTTGCAGGGTTTCTCCAATGCTTTCTAATAATTTGATGGTGTCGGGTCATAGATTTAAGTCGTTCATCCATGTTGAGTGAATTTTTGTGTAAGGTGAAAGGTAGGGGTCTTGCTTCATGCTTCTGCATGTAGAAATCCAATTTCCCTAGCACCATTTATTGAATAGACTGTCCTTACTCCAGGGATTGCTTTTAGATCCTTGATCAAATATAAGTTGGCTGTAGATGTTTGGATCGATTTCTGGTGTTTCTATTCTGTTCCATTTTGATAACAACTGCCCTGTAGTATGTCCTGAAATCTGGTATGTGATGCATCTGGCTTTGTTTTTGTTGTACAAGATTGCTTTAGCTATTCAATGTCTCCTATGCCTCCATTTGAATTTCAGCATCATTTTTTCCAGATGTGAGAAGAATGTCTTCGGTATTTTGATTGGTATTGCATTGAATGTATAAATTGCTTTCGGGAGAACGGACATTTTGATGATATTGATTCATCCAATCCATGAGCATGGAAGATTTTTCCATTTTTTGGTATCCTCTCCTATTTCTTTCTTTAAGGTTTTGTAATTTTCATTGTAGAGATATTTAACGTCCTTTGGTTAAGTTTATTCCAATGTATTTGATTGTTTTCGTAGCTATTGTGAATGGGATTGGTCTTAGAAGTTCTTCCTCAGCTGTGGCATTGCCTGTGTATACAAAGGCTGTTGATTTTTGTGCACTGATTTTATATCCTGCTACTTTGCCAAACTCTTCTATGAGTTCCAATAGTAGAGTTCTTTGGGTCCCCTAAATAAAGAATCATATCATCTGCAAAGAGGGATAGTTTGATTTCTTCCTTCCCAATTTGTATCCCTTTAATTTCTTTTTCTTGCCTAATAGCTCCGTCTAAAACTTCCAGAACTATATTGAATAGCAGTGGTGAGAGTGGGCATCCCTGTCTGGTACCAGATCTCAGTGGAAATGCTTCCAACATTTCCCCATTCAATAGGATGTTGGCTGTGGGTTTTTCATAAATTGCTCTGATTGTATTGAGGAATGTTCCTTCCATACCCAGTTTGCTTAGAGTTTTCATCATGAAAGGGTGTTGTAATTTATCAAATGCTTTCTCTGCATCTATTGAGAGAATCATATGGTTTTTCTTCTGCAGTCTGTTAATGTGGTGTATCACGTTGATTGTTTTGTGAACACTGAACCATCCCTGCATACCAGGGATAAATTCCACTTGGTTTGGGTGGATGATCTTTCTGATGTGTTGTTGCATTCTATTGGCCAGAATTTTATTGAGGATTTTTGTATCTATGTTCATCAGGGATATTGGTCTGTAGTTCTCTTTCAATGCTGCATCTTTTTCCGGCTTAGGAATTAAGGTGATGCTGGCTTCATAGAAAGAATTTGGGAGGATTCCCTCTTTTTCGATTGTTCTGAGTAGTTTGAGAAGAATTGGAGTTAGTTCCTCTTTAAATGTCTGGTAGCATTCAGCAGTGAATCCATCTGGTCCTGGGCTTTTCTTTGTTGGGAGGGCCTGTATTACTGTTTCAATTTCTGACTCAGTTATGGGTCTGTTTAGGTTTTCTATGTCTTCCTGGTTGAATTTAGGTAGGTTGCATGTGTCCAGGAATCTATCCATTTCTGATAGATTTCCCTGTTTGCTGGCATACAAGTCCTTGTAGTAATTTCTGATGATTCTTTTTATTTCTGTGGTGTCTGTTGTTACGTTTCCCTTTTCATCTCTGATCCTATTGATTTGGGTCTTTTCTCTTCTTGTTGTAGTTAGCTGGGCCATTGGGTGTTAATTTTGTTTATTTTTTCAAAAAACCAGCTCCTTGTTTGGCTGATTTTTTGTAATGTTTTTTTGGATTCAACCCTGTTGATTTCTTCTCTGATTTTAATTATTTCTCTTCTCCTACTGGGTTTGGGTTTGGTTTGCTGCAGATTTTCCAGATCCTTGAGATGACTTGAAAGCTCATCTATTTGGTGCCTTTCCAATTTCTTGATGTAGGCACCTATTGATATAAACTTTCCTCTTAACACTGCTTTTGCTGTATCCCATAAGTTTTGGTATGTTGTGCTGTTATCCTTGTTTACTTCCAGAAAGTTTTTGATTTATCTTTTGATTTCTTCTATGACCCATTGTTCATTCAGGAGCATGTTGTTCAATCTCCATGTCTTTGAACGTGCTCTGGGGATTCCCGAGTTGCTAATTTCCAACTTCATTCCTTTATGATCTGAGAAGCTGCATGGTATGATTCTAATTCTTATGAATTTGCTGAGACTTGCTTTATGGCCTAGTATGTGGTCAATCCTAGAGAAGGTTCCATGTACTGCTGAGAAAAATGTAAATTCTTTATGTGTAGGATGAAAAGTTCTGTAGATATCTGTTAGATCCATTTGGGCTATAGTGTCATTTAAATCTGCTGTCTCCTTGTTGATCTTCTGTCCTGTTGATCTGTCTATCTCTGAGAGTGGAGTATTGAAGTCCCCCAGTACTATTGTATTGGGGTCTAAGTCTCCCTTTAAGTCCCTTAACAAGTCTTTTAAATAAGCTGGTGCCCTGTAATTAGGTGAATATACATTGATAATCGTTATATCTTCCTGTTAAATGGATCCCTTAATCATTATATAGTGCCCCTCTTTGTCTCTCCTAACAGTTTTTGTGGTAAAGTTTATGTTGTCCGATATTAAGATGGCTACGCCCGCTCTTTTTTCATTTCTGTTGGCATGGTATATCTTTTTCCAGCCTTTCACTTTCAGTCTGTATGCATCATTGTTGGAAAGATGTGTTTCTTGTAAGCAGCAAATAGATGGGTTTTGTTCCTTAACCCAATCAGCCAATCTGACACTTGTACTCTTCACTGATAAATGTCTCTTTTCATTATAAACAGCAGATTTCTTCACCAAGGAAGGTTGCAACTCATTAATAATGAATCAAGCACCCATGACTGAGGAGACCATATTAAAAGACATACCCCCCCAAGTTTTAATGTTAACATTGAAAAAAGAGACTTATTTATTTATTTGAAATGTAGAGTTACAGGGAGAGAGGGAAAGACATAGAGAGGGAGAGATCTTCCATCCACTAGTTCACTCCTGCAATGGTGCAGTGGCCAGGGATAGGCCAGGGGAAGCCAGGAGCCAGTAGCTTCTTACAGGTCTCCCATGTGGGTGCAATGTCCCAAGTACTTAGGCCATCTTTTGCTGCTTTCCCAGGCTATTAGCAAGGAGTTGGATCAGAAGTGCAGCAGCCAGGACTTGCACCAGTGCCCATATGGGATGCCGTTGTCTCAGGTGGTGGGTTAACCTGCTACACTACAACAATGATCCCTTGAATATTGATATTTAGTCTCTACTGAGTACACAGGGAAGTGGTCAGCTCCCCTCTGCTCATCTTTCTAATTCCTCCAAGAATTGTGATGTGCTTGACAGAAGAAGAAAACCCTAACCTCTCTCTTTCTTTCTTTCTTTCTTTTTTTTTAATTTATTTTACAGGTAGAGTTACAGCCAGTGAGAGAGAGAGAGAGAGACAGAAAGAAAGGTCTTCCTTCCGTTGGATCACATCACTATGGCTGGCACTGCACCGATCTGAAGCCAGGAGCCAGGAGCTTCCTCCTGGTCTCCCACACGAGTGCAGGAGCCCAAGCACTTGGGTAATCCTCCAGTGCTTTCCCGGGCCACAGCAGAGAGCTGGACTGGAAGAGGAGCAACCGGAACTAGAACCTGGCACCCATATGGGATGCCGGTGCCACAGGTGGAGGATTAACCAAGTGAGCCATGGCGCCAGCCCCACCTTCCTCTTTCCATTGTGGTCCCTAACTCCCTGGCACTCTTCCTCAGAGTGATGCCTTTCCTCCTACCTCCTCTGTGGCAAGTCCTCCCATAGCACATAACATTTTGGGTAGGGTGTTGGTGAAGCACTGTCAGTTCTCCTTGGCAGATAACCTACAAAACAATAAATTATTTACAATACCCCTAAAATTTACTCCCTTTGAGTGAGTATGCTGGAGACTCTGATTCTTCCTTTCCCTTGTATTTCATATCCAAAGGTTGCTTTGGAAGCTCAGTATGTCCTACGCCCATGAAAACAATGTGTGGAGTAAGGAAAAATATTCCTTCAACCACACATTATATACTATCATGTCTCATCTATAGATTATAGACTCAAAGGGATCATCTGTATTTACAGGTCCCTAGCATAGTACCTGATACATAGCACACTCTCAGTGGATGCAGGTGCAGTCCATAAAACCAACTTAGCCAAGTGGTGTTACACAAGTCATTTAACTTCTCTGTTCTTGGGAAGATGTGAGTTTCAAGAGAGATAATGCATGCACACAACCTAGTACACTGGACTGCATTATGTACAAATGAGGAATTATATATTTACATGTACTTTTTTTTGTCTTTTATTTTTTTTTAACTTTTATTTAATGAATATAAATTTCCAGTGTACAGCTTATGGATTACAATGGCTTCCCCCTCCCATAACTTCCCTCCCACCCGCAACCCTCCCCTCTCCCGCTCCCTCTCCCCTTCCATTTGCATCAAGATTCATTTTCAATTCTCTTTATATACAGAAGATCAGTTTAGCATAAAGATTTCAACAGTTTGCACCCACATAGAAACACAAAGTGAAACATACTGTTTGAGTACTAGTTATAGCATTAAATCACAATGTACAGCACATTAAGGACAGAGATCCCACATGAGGAGCAAGTGCACAGTGGCTCCTGTTGTTGACCCAACAAATTGACACTCTAGTTTATGGCGCCAGTAACCATCCTAGGCTGTCGTCATGAGTTGCCAAGGCTATGGAAGCCTTCCAAGTTCCCCGACTCTGATCATATTTAGACAAGGTCATAAAAGACAGAGTGAGGATAGTAACCAATGATCCTAAGAGTGGCATTTACCAGGTCTGAACAATTATACAGCATTAAGTGGGGAAGAGGACCATCAGTACACACAGGTTGGGAGTAGAGCCATTGGAGGTAGAGTAGAGGTTATGATTACAAAGGAATGAGGCCCAAGTGGACTAGACAGGGTCTAGAACAAAGGACAGAGTCATTATTAGAGGAGCTAAGAAAGGTGCTGTCTAAGCTACAAGTAATTTTTCTGATTGAGAGGCAAATAGAACCTGATAGAAGGGGCTTGATAATAATCTGGTGGGCTTTAGGCCTTGTAAGTTAAGAGGCCCAGACCTATCTATCTCTTCACATGGGGTATATCCTAAGGGAGGTGTGAACCTCCTAGGGGAAGGCACTCTGTTGACTTTCATTACTTGGCTGGGCTGGGAGGAGAGCTGGCCAGTTAAAGGCAGGGGGCATCTCTAACAAGAAATTTACAGTTCTGCCTGCAATGTTGCTGACCCTACTTGACCATCCCCTCAGCTGCAGTGGTCACTTTGGAAGTTGGGCTGAGTGAAGGGCTTTTCAGCTTAGAGCCAATAAGATCTGTGGCTCTGACCTGGGCATCCTTCGACTCCAGGGCAGGTCCATTTCCAGTGATCCAACTCTTGGCAGAGCTTCCAGGGCTCTTCACAAGCTGACTTCTGCTGAAGCCCAGGCTTACCACATTGAAAGCCACTGCAGTAGACTGGCCTGTTGGGTCTGCTTGAGGGAAGATCACTGTAAAAAAATTCATCATCATCTTTATAGAGACCAGTCCTTTAAAAATGAAACTAGTAATAATTTGGCAACAATAATACTTTGAGAGTTTCTTTATCTTCCAGTATTTTGAAGTTTCATATAGAAAATATTTTCTACATATTGCAGCTCTTATTCCCTTTTATATTTTCAATGTCATGATTACATTGGCTTTTATTAAGACCTTTATTTTGGAAGCAATTGGAAACAAAATTTTCTTGATGTTTTCTTTAAAGTAAATTAAGTTAAACCATTATTCCATACTAAGTAATTCCCATGGAAATTCTCCTTCAAGTATATAATAAATAGCTATGTAATAGAACAGAAACTAGTCCCCAAACCATAATCATTGGT
Organism: Lepus europaeus; assembly: GCF_033115175.1. Lineage (NCBI taxonomy): Eukaryota > Metazoa > Chordata > Mammalia > Lagomorpha > Leporidae > Lepus > Lepus europaeus. The sequence goes on along the minus strand of NC_084829.1, from coordinate 130,452,693 downwards.
GATCATTTGCTCTAGTGTGCAGATTCAGAGATTCTATTTGGAAGAGGGATGACAATGATATTCTAAGAAGATGATGCTGAAAAGATCTAAGGTAGCAGTAAGTTAAATTCCAGGAACAGAAAGAAAGCCAAAATGTCTGCACATTGAGTGTAGGTTGAGCAGCACAAGATGAGATTGGGGAGGTGATCTGTTAAGTTTGTTTAAGCAGGTTAGCGACATGATGTGAGAGGTAGGCATGCCTCTGGCAGCTGTAAGCATAATGGATCAGAAAGCGGTAAGGCTAGAAACAAGAAATGGACCAGGAGAGATGTTGGTGACCATGACTACAGTTATGATAGGAGATGTTGAAAACAGCAGAACAGCCCACAGAACACAAGGACTGACTCTAGGCAGAGGGAAACGGAGAAGAATCGAGGACACGTGCAGCTCTCTGATTGGGGGATGGTTGTACTGTTGACTGAGACAGGGAAGCCTGAGAGAAGGAAGAGCTGCCCTGGGGAATGAGTATTAGGAATCAAGAGTTCAGGCATAATCAGGTCGAGCTTGAGAGGCCTGAGACGTCAAAATGGAGATATCATGTGGGCACTGGCTGTAGGAGCAGGAAGCTCCAGGGAGGTCTACTGACATCTCCATTTTGGGGCCTCACAGACATCTCAATGGTAAAACTTTAACACAACTGAGAGAAAAGGGCATTTCAAAGTAGATGCTTTGAAAGCAGTTCTAGAGCCAAAATCTGGGCTTTAATTTAAATTTGAGGTCAGCAGCATACATTTTATGTGTAGAATGGGAATTACCTTAGAACTTTGGTGTGATTTAAAAGACCACAAATATGATGGAGGGTGAAGGAGGAACTGCTAGGACTCAATTTTGAAGTTTCCATCATGGGTTACCCTGAACACAAAATCCTTAGAAGACAACTTACTCCTTTGTAATTTGAGGACATGTACATTTTAGAGAAGATAAGCTAGAAATATATATTCATCCCTCCCTGAATGCAGAACTAATAAAACACCAAACTTTACCTTATTAAAATATTTATCTTCACATTAAAAATATAAACTGACATAAGGACACTTTAGAAATCATCACTTTTCAATTATGTGTTCCAGAATATTGGTTTAAAAATATGACTGCAGATCTTTTGAATTTGCTAAATTATTAGGTAACTTCCAAATCAACATTCAAAACTAGCATTGAGCCTCATTCTGCTTCATGAACAATTCGTTCCTAAAGCTACTGGCTAGGGCTGACCAAGGTAGGCATCCATACTGGAGAAGAGGACCCCTGGAGAGACCAGGAGTGGGGTATCAGGGCCTGGCTAGTGTGACAGGGCTCACTCAAAGGAGAGGGAGCCTCTACGGGGGTACCAAAATCTGGGGAAGTAAAAGGACAACTCCTTAGGAAGGGGACTTGGAGTGTTCAAGTACAGTTTCACAGCCCAACCTGAGCAAGGAGCATTTCCACATGGGGCTGTGGCCCAGCACAAGGCATTTGAACCTGAGGCACTGAGCCGGGACTCCCTGTAGACAGGGATAACATGATCTGCAGCAGGTGCCAAGACCTGAGCACCATGTGGAAGGACTGCTCTTTCGGAGTAGCACAGTGCAGGGAAGCAGGGCCCTAACGATCAAGAAGCAGTAGTGGTGGGCTGGGGTGAGGCGAGGGCAGCAACGATGCGAGATTGTTCACATGTTGAGAGGGCCTGTGAGTACTAGCAACACCCTGATAGCAATGAGCACATCAGTCCTTCAGATCTTAGTTTCTAAATACCATTTTCCACCAAAAGGAATCAGGCTTCTGGGATGAATGGCTAATTTCAGAGCTAGAGCAGGACAAGCACAAGATGAGTGCACAACACTTGTGCTCCCTCCCCACAAAAAGACTGAAGTAAACTTGAATAAGCTCAATAAATAATGATAGTATCAAATATGACCCACTGAACTTATAACATAAACCAAACCAACATAAACCAAATCATGTATGAATTAACAGTATAAGAAGGTGCTGTGGTGTAGTGGGTAAAGCTACTGCCTGCAGTGCGGGCATCCCATATGGGCGCTGGTTCAAGTTCTGGCTGTTCCACTTCCAATCCAGCTCTCTGCTTATGGCCTGGGAAAGAAGTGGAGGATGGCCCAAGTCCTTGAGCCCCTGCACCCATGTGGGAGACCCAGAGGAAGCTCCTGGCTCCTGGCTTCAGATCAGCCCAGCTCTGGCCATTGCAGTCATTTGGAGAGTGAACCAACAGATGAAGATTCATTTTCTCTTCTCTCTCTGCCTCTACCTCTCTGTAAATCTGACTTTCAAATAAATAAATCATTTTTAAAAGTATAAGAAGGAATGAGATATTAACAAAAACTCAAAATGTCATCTGCAAACATACCTAATAATTAATGGACAACAATCTGAAACTTTATGATGGCAGATACTCCTTCATCCAGGAAGCAAAGTTAACATCTATTTTTGAAATCATACACTAGCTCACACAATGAGAATATGGCACCATTTCTGTGACTTTCCTGTCAAACTGAATCCACTAGTAAAGAAGCATCAGATAAAACCACACCAGGAGACATTCTACAGAAGTAACTGATAGCCAAGTTCATGACCATCGGGAAAAGACAGAAATCCTTCCAGGGCGATAAAGAATACAGAGAAATGACCCCTCAACCCAACACATGATTCTTAACTGGGTCCTTCTGCTATCAAAGATATTATTGGGAAATTGATATAACTTGAGCATAGTCTTGAGGATTACGTGGTAGCGATACATTAATATTAGTGTTGTGAGTCTGATAATTTATATGTGTTGTAGCTACATAGGGAATTTCTTTGTTCATAAGAAATGGACAGTAAAGTAGTTGAAAGTGAGGGTGAATTCCTTTCAAGTGGTTTGGGAAAACGGTTCTTTATATGATACTTGCACAATTTCTGTACATATGAGATTTTAAGAACTCACAGTGTTAAAAATGGCACTGCCTTGCTGTAGAGCCCCATCCCACTCGTTCCAACACAGTCAACCATGGTCTGAACAAGCCTGGAATATCTCTCAGTGAGAGACACCACACTGATTTTCCAAACTTGCTTTTTCAGCAGCTAACCTCCCTTAATAGCCAAGTCCACAATTCACAGTGGTTTCTTCAGAACTAGGATAATGATAATAAATTATTATTAATTAAATTAGAAGGTCATATCCCCCAAATTCAATCTTATCAGATTTAAGACATAAGTTCATTAACATTTCACTTGGCTTCTGAAGAAATCTTTCTTGCCGTGTTTATCACTTGGCTTGGTTTAAACAAGGGATCTACCATACTCAGCAGGAGAAATGCCTCCCTTGTGCCTGGGTTCCAAATACTACAAAAGTATGATATTATGTGAGATACTTTCACCAAATAGACTCACAGCAGTATGAATGCCAGACAATTTCACAGAGACACACGATTTCTCTTTACGTGGTTCATTTCACATTTACCTAACTCCTCTAAATGAGAACTTTCTAGAAAGTGCCCACAACTGCAGTGAGATCATCTGAACTTAAAAGGTACTTTTGTAGTGCAAAAGTTAAAGACTCTTATATAACTCCACAGGTTTTGAATCCATTTGAATTTTTTTGGCCTTTTAGTTGTCTCTTACTGAAGAGTCTCTCATGTGTAAGATGAGAGCAATGCAGCAGAGCCAAAATCATGAGCTTAGCCTTCTGCTTTGCCCTAAATCATCTGGACCACCCAGGGAATTCCCGCTCAGAGCACTCACAACGGCACTTTGATCGCAGGAACACCCAAGATCCAGGAGATAAAATAAAGTTTGATTCTACAACTTAACCCAAATATATTTTTTTCATTTCAAAATACATGATAGGCAATCTAGTGTTTTATTTTATTTCAAAATACATGCTATGCCATCTAGCATTCAATGTAGCATGCCCTTTTGCTGTTGCAGGCATATTATATAAACTTCAATAAACAGGATATACTAAAAACTGAAAATTAACTTCCATACTTTTCCAATATTTGACGATTATAACCATCATCCAGAACACCACTTATTATTTGTATTAAACAATGTATTATTGAAAAAAAAAACAGAGAGAAAGATAACATTCTGCAGAGAAAAACCACTCAAAAAACACAGTGACTGGCTTTAATTAATGCTGGCCTCTCAAATGCTAGGCCACCAGCTTTTAAGAGTCTGAATTATCCTCTCCTTTTATCTAACCACCTGCTAGTCATGAGATATCAAAATACTTGATATTATGACAGTCAAAAAAACTCTGTCTGAACCACTTCCTGTCCATCAACTCTTTGAACTTGAGCCAATTCTGCCACACACAGGATGTAGAAATACATTACTAAGTAGAACTAAGCAAGGCTGCTGCCTCCACACTGTCCTCCAGGAGGCTGTGAGACCCAGAAAGCTAGGGTGAAAGACTTGGCATTAGCTTGTTTAAATGGTAAAAGCTAAATAACCCCTTAATGATAAATACTAAAATCTAAAAATAGGCTTTGAGGAATCACGTGTCAGTTCATGTCATCTGGGAAACAGTTGTCAAGACAGAATTAGAAGCAGGAGATTATTAGGAGACATGCCTCTGAAAGGCAAAGAGAAGAAGATACAGGAAAAGATAGGGAAAGCATCAGACCACCCAGAAAAAGTAAAGAGAAAGAACTACTGAGTGGGAGGAGCCTTAGTGGCATATGGCTCTGAGACAGTGGAGCAAACAGTGCCCACCCCATGTGGGGCATCACTGGCCCAACCCAACTATGCCATCTTGCTTTGTCACTGGCTGGGAGCTGCCCAGGAGAATGTGGCCCACTGGAAATGCTATGGTGATCAGATGCTGTCACCTGTAACTAGGGTCAGCTAACTCCTGTAGCAAATTTTTTCCTGAAAGGAGTTCTGGGCACTGTCCCAAGCAGTGGCTTCCATTGAGAGCCCATCAAATTAGTGAAGTAGTATGCATACACTATACAAGTCTTCCTATCACTCCACTATTTGAAAGCCTACATATTAACCTCCAAATCTGTTAGTAAAACATATAGGAGCACAATCCTTCATAATGTGGCCTTGCTTTTCTTGCCAACTCCACTGCCTACCTTCTCTCCATATGCACTACCTATGCTCAATTCTTGTGTATTTCTTCATGCTTTCTACATGTTTCATGTGTCTTTTGTTTCCCTGACTTTTCACATGCTACTTTCTTTGCTTTCTGATCTTCGCATCCAGTCTGGGCTACAACATGTGCCAAGCCTATTCTGCTCCTTGGGGCCATCTTGAGACTACAGAGATCAAAGAAAGTAGGCAGGAGTAGGCCAGGATTGAATATAGGGTAGGCAGGAGTAATGACCGAAATACTCACAGATGTAGGTGGTGGAAGCTGATCATAGACTTTCTCCCTCCCTGGGTATGGCTGGAGAAAAAAACACCAGGGAAGATGTCCACCTGGGCAGAAAAATAAGAATGCTATCGTCCTAGGCTGCTCTGCTTGACCAGTCAAGGTTCATAACTCCTGTGTTTGGGCCCCAATAATATCATGTACTGTGGGGCATTTTTAGTACTGCTCCAGGAGCACTGTGAACATTTCCACACCTGATGGTTCTGAAATGTTCCACCAAGTCTCATCAATCTTGGTATGTCCCACAGTTTGTGGCTGGAGCATAATAAGTACTCAACGCAGGTTTCATAAGGGAACTGCATTTATCACAAATGTTAGGATATAGAAGACATGTAAATGATACATGAACAGGTATATAATAATAAGAAAGAGCGTGGACAGAACATGCAGAGGTCAAGTTTGAGATGCAATCTCTTAACTCACTTCAACTGCAAATAAATTTCAAAGCTGGGAGTGTTAAGTTCCTTTCATATGATCCTTTATTACAAGTTTACTTCAAAAATTTTGTGGGAAAATGGAGTTAAAAGATAAGCTTATTTTGGTGCAAAAACATTTTGAAATCCATGCATAATTTTTTCATAACATGCATCTTCCACAAACTTTTTGAAGGCTCTTAATATGCATGAATTTCAATTTTTTGCACTGAGATACATTTACATTTTAATTCTGTTTCCCATGAACTTTGTGAAATATCCTTGTATGCTTTTCGTATTTCTTAAATTTCACCTGTAATCTGATTCTCCACAAAAATTACTTGTCTAATTATGATCTTCTTTTTCCTGTAGGTTGGGGGCAATTTAAACACTCTCTCTTAATATCTATCTATGAATTTATTGCACCAATCAGTGCTTCACATATAGTAGACACTTATGATATCAACCAAATCATGTATCTTCATGGACTGGGTACAAAAGAACAAGGATCAATGATATTAAATTATTGACATAATTATCCTGGAGAGAAACAATTGAGACAACAAGTGTTTGGGTTTTGAAAACCTAGTTTAATATTTTAACCCTCTCTGCTGAACTTTGTAAACGCAGACAAAATTTACCTTCTGACTATTAAAATCCTACTATAGCAAGATTCTTGTCTGAATGAGAAGCTACTAATCCTATTGCCAAAAATGTGTTATTCCACAATCTTAATTCTGAACTATATTCCAATGAGTCTCTGAATAACAATGAAAACATTAGGCTACATTTCTTCCAATTTTTTATTCTCTTCTCACTATCTTTCAGAAGGTACTTAAAATATATTTAAGCATTTTCAGATTCAAGGTCAAGATTATCTATCTTCCCCCACCTGCTCATCCACATAGGCTATTACAGCACCAGCAGACTTCCAGAGTCCATTTATAATTATAGGAGCTATTTAAATTATGTAGTGGAGCCTTTGCTCTATCCAAATGAAAATAAAAGAAGTCCACATTAAAATCAGGCACAATGTGCTCAAAACCAAGAAAACCAGATTAACTTCTCATTAAGGCTTGCGTTTCACATTTAGCAAAGAGAAAATTTAAAACATAGAGCAGTCAACCATAAAGAGTTCAAATGGGGAGGGGGGGTTGGGTATTGAGTCACAGTGGGTTAAGCTATCACTTGGGATATCATGAGGTACCTGGTTAGAGTCCTGGCTGCTCTGTGCTCCCAAACAAGTTTCATGCTGATATGCCCAGAAAGCAGCAGATAAGGAACCAGGTACTTGGGTTCTTGCCACCCACACAGAGATGAGTATGGAGTTCTTGATCCCTGGCTTCAGCCTGTCCTAGCCCTGGCTGTTAAGGGCTTTCTGAGATAAACTAGAAGCTGGAAGATCTCTTTCTCCCTCTCCAGCTTAATCTTAATCTTAGATCAAATAAGGCCTGTATGGTAAGCTAAGACAGATACAGTCAGTAGGAATTGCCCTAAGATTTTAATCTTGAAGGAAATGAGAATGACAGATCATTAGAGAGGGATAAATGATTAAGGAGAGAAGATTGGCTTTTCTATTTAAGATGAAAGAATTTTGTTTCTGGCAATAAGGCTGACAAACAGAAAGTAAACTATTTCCACAGAGTAAAAACTGAGAAGTGAAGTTACCTTGCTTGGAATTCAGGGCATTGTGCATCAGGTATAGAGTTTATGACAGTGTGTCTGGAAAACAGGAACCAGATGAGAGAAAACGACCACCACACATGTGCACAAAGATTAATCTCATACACACTGGTGGAGCCAAGAAGCTAGTCTCACAGACAAAACGCATAGTCTGGAATAGAGATTCCACTTACATGGAAAACATATGAGACTGAACAAAATATTTGGAAGGGATGCATACATGGATTAAACTATAAAGAAAAGCATGAGGAAGAACATAGAAAATTCTAGACACTGTTTGGGGGAGGGAGGAAGAAGGAATCAGGACATGCAAAGCCTTTAGAAATGGTCTGGTTTTAAGCTGGGTAATGTTTGTCAAACTATTATTCTTCTTTAAACTTCAAACACATTTTATATTTCTCCTCATACATGTGGTACATTTTATACATTTTTAAAAGTCATACATAAACAAGACAGAAAAAGACTTGGCTATATTATATGGTAATGGAAAGCAGCCAAGGAGAAAAGTTAGATATTGAAGATGTGAAAAGACAAGATTCTGAGGGAGACAGATTCTGGGTGGGAAGCAATTTTTGGGTTCTTGTGGAGATAGTACTAACATTGCAGAAGAAGGTCATCTATTCCCAGATGTCAGGAATAACAGAGGATGGAAATTAGTTTGAATTTGCTTCAAGTAGATGGTCGTGCTGATTTTTCTAGTCTAAAAGCAATAAAACATTGGCCATTTCATGTAAGTTCATTCAACACATAGAGAAGCAACTGAGTGAGGAGTTCACCATGTGCAGTATCTCTCACCTGGATTAGAGGCCACACATTACCATTAGTGTGGAGTGGATTAGACAACCAGGGGAACCAGGGGGAAAGCCAGCAGGGAAGAGGGTGTGGGCTAAGCAGCAGTGGAAGCATACTCAGGATTGAAACTAGGATCACACAATGGCACCAATCCACAAAGTTTTGCCATTTTTCCCAGCAGCTCTGAGGAACCCAGTTGCTTGAGGAAAGGGATTTAAAATGTTCACCCAGATATGAATGCACATAATTTCTCATGCTCAGTTACAATGACTTTCCCACCATGACATAAAATCAACTCATGGAAAATGAACTGCAAGAAGATATCAAATCAGGGCTGGCGTTACGGTGTAAAGCCGCTGCCTGTGATGGCAGCATCCCATATGGGCACCAATTAGCATCCTTGCTGCTCCACTTCTGATCCAGCTCCCTGCTAACGGCCTGGGAAAAGCAGCAGAAGATGGCCCCAGTGTTTGCGCCCCTGCCCCCCGTATGAGTGATCTGGATGAAACTGCTGACTCACTGGCTTTAGCAATCTGGAGAGAGAACCAGTAGATCTAAGATCTCCTTCTCTCTCTCTCTCTGTAACACTTTCAAAAAAAATAAATCTTGAGAGAGAGAGAAAGAGAGAGAGAGAGATCAAAACTTTTCCAAATAAGATCTGTGGCTCTGACCTGGGCATCCTTCGATTCCAGGGCAGGTCCATTTCCAGTGATCCAACTCTTGGCAGAGCTGCCAGGGCTCTTCATAGCTGACTTCTGCTGAAGCCCAGGCTTACCACATTGAAAGCCACTGCAGTGGACTGGCCTGTTGGGTCTCCTTGAGGGCAGATCACTGCACAGATCAGCCATTAATAGGCCTGCCACCCATTGCTTCTGATGCCTAGCTTTCTTTTCCTCCTGGTTTGTGTTAAAGCAGACCAGAGGATGCAAGTCAAGGGAGTGCCCGTGTCCCATCTTTAATCTTCGGTGGCCTGAACTACAAGTCTATAGTCACAGGCATGTTCTGTAGTAGTTTTTCTAAGGTAGACAATGCCCATGAGGAAAATTATATTCTCACTTTAAAACTTTCTTTCCCTTTAGTCTGAAAGGGAGGTTTTTTTTTCTACTTACTGTATACTTCGCTGATGGCGATGTGAATCTAGCTATGAGATTATTAGTTAAGTTCTTATTTTGGCTATGCTATTACAGAAAAATGTCAGCCATATCTTATAAGGTCTAAAGATTAAATTGTGCGTCCCACAGATTCCTTCATAATAAAATTAGTTCCCTACCTTGAAGAGAATAGAGAAGTGAAAGAACAAGTTGGGCTTAGAATAGAGAAATGAGGGAGCAAGTCCTAGGATCACTGGAAATGGACCTGCCCTGGAATCGAAGGATGCCCAGGTCAGAGCCACAGATCTTATTGGCTCTAAGCTGAAAAGCCCTTCACTCAGCCCAACTTCCAAAGTGACCACTGCAGCTGAGGGTGTGGTCAAGTAGGGTCAGCAACATTGCAGGCAGAACTGTAAATTTCTTGTTAGAGATGCCACCTGCCTTTACCTGGCCAGCTCTCCTCCCAGGCCAGCCAAGTAATGAAAGTCAACAGAGTGCCTTCCCCTAGGAGGTTCACACCTCCCTTAGGATATACCCCATGGGAAGAGATAGATAGGTCTGGGCCTCTGAATTTACAAGGCCTAAAACCCACCAGATTATTATCAAGCCCCTTCTATCAGGTTCTATTTGCCTCTCAATCAGAAAAATTACTTGTAGCTTAGACAGCACCTTTCTTAGCTCCTCTAATAATGACTCTGTCCTTTGTTCTAGACCCTGTCTAGTGCACTTGAGCCTCATTCCTTTGTAATCATAACCTCTACTCTACCACCAATGGCTCTACTCCCAACCTGTGTGTACTGATGGTCCTCTTCCCCACTTAATGCTGTATAATTGTTCAGACCTGGTTAAGGCCACTCTTAGGATCACTGGTTACTATCCTCACCCTGTCTTTTATGACCTTGTCTAAATATGATCAGAGTCGGGGAACTTGGAAGGCTTCCATAGCCTTGGCAACTCATGACGACAGCCTAGGGTGGTTACTAGCGCCATAAACTAGAGTGTCAATTTGTTGGGTCAACAACAGGAGCCACTGTGCGCTTGCTCCTGATGTGGGATCTCTGTCCTTGATGTACTGTACATTTTGATTTAATGCTATAACTAGTACTCAAACAGTATGTTTCACTTTGTGTTTCTATGTGGGTGCAAACTGTTGAAGTATTTTATACTAAATTGATCTTCTGTATATAAATAGAATTGAAAATGAATCTTGATGTGAATGGAAGGGGAGAGGGAGCGGGAGAGGGGAGGGTTGCGGGTAGGAGGGAAGTTATGGGAAGGGGAAGCCATTGTAATCCATAAGCTGTATACTGGAAATTTATATTCATTAAATAAAAGTTAAAAAAAAAAACTTTTCCAAAAACATTCTGATTATACAAATGATCATCACTGTAAATTATCAGGAAAAAAATCTCTCACAGTTTAAAAAAAAAACTACTTCTGAATACCATTTATCAAAATAATAATAATGAAGTCATCATTACAGTATCCAGAATTTACTTGGTGCTATCCTCTCTGCTTATACATTCCATCTGAACGTCTGGAAGAAAAAAAACTTGTGATCTACTGTCTTCAAAATTAGTTACAAAATAGCTTCTTATGAGTATCTTGTTAAATTTATCAACTAAGTTCAATTTAGTAATTGGTGAACACTAATGCAGTTCCATGTGAGGCATTTCTCACCACGGAGGGGGATGCTAGCACCTATCCATATGTTTTTCCCAAGTGATTTCTACTGGTGCTGCTGTACTTCCAAATAAAAAGTCAGAAGCAGGACTGACAGTGATAAAAAATAATATCAAATTAAGCCTCTACAAACATAGAAGATGGAGGGAGGATGATCTTTAAATACAGTAAAAGAGACAGTAAAATACAGTAAAAGAGGGAGTGGAGAAAAAGATGAAGAGAGGCTCTTGCGTACAGAGACGTTAAATAGGTTATATTTACAATGACTTAAGAGGAAACTAGATAATAAAATTTCTAATAAACATAGGAATAGTTCACATCATCTAACATGTACTTCTAATAAACTTTGTATATCAACTTTCTGCAAAAATTAGATAAACTGAAAACCTAGGATAGAAATTCTTTCAGACTGTCATAGATTGTTTAAAATGTACACACATTATACTTCTCTTTTGTTTCAGCAATATTTTCCCACAGGAAGATAACTGGATAGACTTACAGTAAGAAAAACAAATTGAGACTGGGAGAAGGAGGGAAGGGAGGGAGAGAGGAAGGAGGGGAGGGTAGAAAATGTAGGCTACGTTATATACTGAAAGATGGAAACCAAAAAGAAAGGAAAATACTGAAGGTATAGAAAGACACAGATAACTGATAGAGTCAGGTTCTGGAAAAGAAAAGACTTGGGAGAATCTTGAGGTGGGAAACAGAGTCTGGGTTCTTCCTAGTGGCTGGGGTAGAGAAAACAGGAAGTAGGGAGAAAAGAATCAGACTAAGTTGGCATGAAGTTGAACCAAATGAAATTGCTGCAGGTCAAATGTGACTAAATAGCAATAATTTCATAAGAATCAACCTAATAAGCCAAAGTTATTACAAACTTTTTTGGAACACAGCAGGTAACTCATATGTTTACTGAATGATGAAATAAAAAAATAGCTTAGTTAAAATTGGAATCCCAAGTAATTCTCATATGTACAATAAAGTTTTGTAGATCTTATCTGTTAATAATAACTCCCTCGTAATTTCTACACAATAAATCGTGGTTCCTAAACTTTTTTCATTTAGAGTTACTGAGTCTCAATTGTTGTCCTATTTTTACTCAATCAATTCTCATTTTCTTTACACAAAGTTATCATCTCTCCATCAGATACATAGTGTTTCAATTTTTGTTTCTTGAAAATTGCAGTTTCACCTTCAAGTTTTCACTGTTTTAATAATTTTAAATGTATAAAATTTTTCCTTGTATTTTGGAAATGCTATTTTTGCATAATGCATTTGCTCATTATATGAATTACCTTGATGGCAAGTTAGAATGTTTCTCATAAAAGCATTTTATAAATTTCTTCTTTATAGAGCTTTATATTCATATCAATATAACTATTTAATTGCATTAAGGTTTTTTTACTATGAATATAAAAAAAACTCCTAAAAGATAAAGATAATCTACTCAAATCTAGAACACAAAGAATAAACAGTGAAAAAATAAAAATTTATATGACAGGCAAAATATATTATCTGTATTACTTAAAGAATTCTTAGAAATCAGTGGTTAAAAAAAAACTACAATGAAAGAACAGGACATAAGCAGGCATTTATAGAAGAAAGAAATTTTTGAAAAAGCTCACAAACACACAATTTTATTAATAAGAAAATGCTAATTGAAGGAGTGAGATAATTTTTTATTGGAACAAATGTGGTGCTGGAGATATAATAGGAACCAGCTTTCAGAACATTCTTGTAATACCAATCTAATCCTTTAAAATGTGGACAACCTTAGATCTAAGGATTCCCTTTCCAAAGGTTTAGTATGAAAAATTAACCAACAGCTAATAAAAATACATGTACAAGTTTCCTGATGGCAGCATTGCTTAATATACTGGAAAAAACAGATCTTTAATAGGAATGAGTAAATAATCAATGGTTCAACTGAATAAAGAAATACTATGAGGACAAAAAATAAACTTATCGTCAACAACATGCCCACCATATAGGTAAGGTAAAAAAAGAGATACTAAAAAACCATGACACCTGGACACAGGGAGGGGTACTGAGTTAATATGGACCTCATTGCTAGAAATGCATAGAAATGAGGAATGACTATAACAGCAAACATGCCGAATGCATAGCTGAGTTCTGATTAAAGGAAATGTTCCCCAATCCCTACTTATTTTCAGAAATGAAGAGCCACTCAAAGCCAAAAAGAATAATTTTACGTAGTGGCAAGACATCCCAGAGGAAGGCCAGCACTGGATGTAGGTCCCACCATCCAATGGCTAGGTTTTGTTTATTTTGCTTCCGTCATATCTGTGTGGCATCAGGTGGTATGACACATAGGCCACACAAGGCAGGGGCTGGACTTGGAAGCTTTGCACAGATCCTAGGCCCTAGAAGGTCAAGCGTGCAGAAAGGCAACAAGGAAACTTTAATCCCCTGCACAGTGAAATGATAACACAGCTTTTCTTTGCCTGTGACTCTAAGACTGCAGTGAGACAGAATCCAAACTGACTCTTTAGGAGGCATAAAAATCTTTTACAGACACAAAATCACAATAAAAAAGTTTGATTCTGGACTGATGAAAAAATTAAAATCCAGCAGAAGTAAACACGAAGTACCTCTGCAGAAATAGTCATAACTTAGTCCCAGATAAAGATTGGCTCATAAAAGAAAATGGTCTCGGTTTAAGGGTGAACACAGAATTTAAAAATAAATAAATACAATTAAAAAAAAAAAAAGAGATAAACTGTCTCCAGGAAAAAAAGAGTCAGAAGATTCCCCAAACAGCAGGATTCACAATCCCAAGAAGAAACGACAACAGGAGGTGACTAAGAAATAAAACTAGTACATTAATAAAGGCAGAACTAGAAAAGACAAGAACATGAACACTAAGGAAGAAGAACTGATGTATTGAAATGGAATTTGTAGAATGAATAAAGATAACACTAAATTCAAAGCTCAATGGGTAACGTGTGCTGCAGATTAGTCACTGCCAGGGATGATAGTGGTGCGTTGAGGATGCCTTTTAGGAAAACACCAGGAATAAAGAACTGGAAGGCAAGAAAGAGACATAGTGGTTTGCACCAAGAGTCCAAATTAGCCAATTAAAAGTTCCTAAAGCATGGCTGGTGCCGTGGCTCACTTGGCTAGTCCTCCACTTGCGGCACCAGTACCCTGGGTTCTAGTCCTGGTCAGGGCATTGGATTCTGTCCCGGTTGATCCTCTTCAAGTCCAGCTCTCTGCTGTGGCCCAGGAAGGCAGTGGAGGATGGCCCAAGTGCTTGGGCCCTGCACCCGCATGGGAGACCAGGAGAAGCACCTGGCTCCTGCCTTCGGATCTGTGCAGCGCACCAGCCGTAGCGGCCATTTGGGGAGTGAACCAACAGAAAGAAGACCTTTCTCTCTCTCTCTCTAACTCTGCCTGTCACAAAAAAAAAAAAAAAAAAAAAAAAAAAAAAAAAAAAGTTCCTGAAGCAAACAACAGAAAGCAAGAGAGGCAATCCAAAAAAGATAATGAAAATCATGAGTTATCATGATGAAGTTTTGAGTGAAAAAATTAAATATACTTATCTAAAATGTGATATAATTAGAGAACACATGAAAAAGAGAAAACCTCGAAAATAGCAAAAAGATGAAATATGAAATACAATGAGACTGAGAACAAACTTCCTATGAGAAATGACAGAATTGGGGTCAGCACTGTGGTGTAGAAGGCTAAGCCTCCAACTGCGGCGCCGGCATCCCATTTGGGCACCGCTTTGTGTTTCACCTGTTCCTCTTCTGATCCAGCTCTCTGCTAATGGCCTGGGAAAACAGTGGAAGATGACCTAAGAGCTTGGGCACCTGCACCCACTTGGGAAACCCTGAGGAAGCACACAGCTCCTGGCTTTGGATCAGCTCCGGCCATTGCAGCCACTGAGTGAACCAGTGATGGAAGACCTTTCTGTCTCTGCCTTTCTCTGTCTGCAACTCTACCTCTCAAATAAGTAAAATAATATTTTCTGGAAAAAAATTACAGAATCAGAAGTTAAAGGGAGCGAGATCTTCAATATATTGAAGACAAATAACCATTTATTTGGCCATTAACCATTTGGCCAGAGGAGTTACTGTTCATACTGTTCAAGATAGTGGGCATAATACATTTATTTTTAAACAAACTAAGATCAAGTTTACACTCAAAGATCTTCAATGAAACAACTACTAAAGGATATACTTCAGTTGGAAGGAAACTGAACCATGAAATAAAAGGAAACACAAGAACAATAGAAAACTAAGAAAATGGAAAACAAATGACTAAATAGCAATAAAAATTGAGTATAAGTAATAATTATAATTAGATGATTTTAAGAAAATTTAAAACAAGAGGAAGCAAAAAAATGCCAGATAATAATAATAGGAAAGATGAGAGGGGATGATCAGTATTTCATCATTGTGCAGTCCTATTATTCAGGAGGGAGGTAACACTACCAGGTGACTTTAACATTAGATGGTTTAGTTAATAATGAATGTTCAAAACATTGAGATACTCATTATAATAGAACATAAGAGTGCTTTTATGCTTTATAATAATAAAAAAGTGTACCTTCCTAAACAGCAGAAGGAAAAGATGAACCCCTATGAAAAAGCAATCAATACCATAAATAAATGTATAAAAAAGCCTGGTGAAAAGAGAACACAAGAGGGAGAGGTGTGAATGAATCCAAATATGCCAGCAACATAATAAACCAAACCTGAAACTTAGTATTTAAAAGCCAGAGATTTTCAGATTGCACTAAAGAAAAGAAATGCAAAGTGAAAACACAAATGACACAAAGTAAAAAGATGGAACAGAACAAACATTAAATAAAAGGATGCTAGTATTGCATGATAATATCATACAAGATAGACCCCAAGGGAAAACTTTATTAGTAAGGATGAAAAGGATTGCTATGTAATGACAAAAGGAATAATTAATCAGTGGACTAATACCAAACCTGTAATTATTCAATAACATGAATTCAAAATACAGAAAGCAAAAATGGACTAAAAATCATCCCTACTAACAGGGTATAGACTGTGCATTTTAGACTTCATACTTGCAATTATTAGTAAACTTGAAGTTGCCTTTAACTTATGATCTGCTTGCAAATATCAATCATGTAGAAAGCTATGTGTATGAAAAGAGACAAGTTGCTCGCTGCAGCATTGTTTATAATGTGGGAAACTGGAAATGAATGAGCTGTCCACCAGGGAGTGGATGATGTAATTCTGTAATCTAACACTACACAGCAGTTCAAATAATCAATAGAGCTACAGAGATCAATCTGGCTAAATTCACAAACGTAGTATCTGGTGACAAAATGTGTGAAGAACATGTAGAATAGGAAAACATGTAAATTTTTAAATACATGAGGCAGTGCTCCAAATAACCACAGATGCAAGCACAGGAAAGTAACGGTCCTAGTTACTCTGAGGACAGAGGTAGAGCTGTGGGTGAGGAGCCTTCAACAGTGCCTGCACGATCTTCATTTGATTTCCTAAACAAATACTTTGCAAGTATTTTTTTAAATAGCTAAATGTTACATTGTCTGAGTGATGGGTACATAGATACCTCCCATTCTCATGATATTTTTACATAGTGAAGTATTTCACTATTAAACCTAATGGTAGCAGCTGAAAAAGGACTCGGTAGTTCCACTTTTGTTAAACATTTTAAGCACATAAATGTGTGTATGCGTATATTTTAAAAATTTTTTAAACTAGGAAAGTTATCCTTAAAATACAGATAATCCATATATCTGGAGAGAGAGATTATCACTGACTCTTATCTCTTCCATTATACTTTTCTAAATTATCTGATTTGGTTTTTAGAAGAAAACATTATTTTCATAAAACCCAAAAGAGTAATAACCAAAAAGCCCAACTTTCTCCTTGGGAAAGTTTACTCTATATAACCAATATCTCACAAATTTGGAATACTCTTAGTTTAACAACAATAACAAAAGCCGGAGGGAATCCAAGATGAATCGGAGAAATCTATCAAAGCTCCAATAAGAATATAAACAAAATTGAACAAGTAGAAAACCAGAGGTAAATGTTTTTCTGAAATTATTTTATGTCCTGTTTCACTGCCACTTCTAAGAATCTGTCAGCCCCATGTCCAGTGAATACTGGTAACATTAATTTATTCATTGACAGCATGAACGGTTTTAAAGGTTTAGTTGATACTTTAAGAGGAATAAAATTAAAACATATTGATTCCTAAGTAAAGCATGTCCAATGACTTACTTTGCAAATGGTTCTGACACCCAATGTCCCTTCTCACTATTTTCATATTTATTTCAAAGAAAAAGTTAGAGCTAACAAAGCATGAAGTTTTTGTCACTAAAATAGCAACACAAGCTGGAGATCCATGCCCTCTTTCAAACTGCCATCACAAAGTGATGGTCTTAAATGAGGATGGCAGTACAGGCTCAGTGTTTTAATCTGTCACACAGGACTTGCTTTAAATTCAAATGGACTTTGAACCAGCTGGGTTATCTTTGTGTACACCTAACATAATACAGGCAAGCAAGTGTGTAATCAACCTGTTCTATCTTTATTACCAGGAAACCTTCTCCATTTGATCAATGAATCTGGAAGTAATTGTTAGGGACAGAAACTTAGTTCTTTTGTATTTTATTTTATTTTATTTTATTTTATTTTATTTTATTTTATTTGACAGATTGAGTTAGACAGTGAGAGAGAGAGACAGAGAGAAAGGTCTTCCTTCCATTGGTTCACTCCCCAAATGGCCGTCATGGCCGGAGCTACACCAAAGCAAAGCCAGGAGTCAGGTGCTTCTTCCTGGTCTCCCATGCGGGTGCAGGCACCCAAGCACTTGGGCCATCTTCCACTGCCCTCCTGGGCCACAGCAGAGAGCTGAACTGGAAGAGGAGCAACCAGGACTAGAACCTGGCGCCCATATGGGATGCCGGCGCCGCAGGCGGAGGATTAACCAAGTGAGCTCGGCACCGGTCCTCATATTTTATTTTAAATATTACTTCCTAATGTCAGGCTTACTGAGAACTTTTTTTTTTAAATGATTTAATTGAACACTTAAGGCTCTTAATAAGAGCCTGAAAGATTGAAATATCTGGGGGACTACTTTCATTTACAATAGTTATGTATATCATCATTCCCACTGAAGAAACAATTTGTGAGATCTGTTCCTCTTGAGCATGCCTTCACAAATCTGTGATTAATGTTTCAGAGAGTGTAATAGAACAGACTGTCCAGGGCGGGCAATTGGAACCACTTTTGCACAGTGCCTGAAATTACAGATTGATTTTGACACATTTTAGCTGCTGACATTTCAGCTAAGGGTTCCATCCACTTGGGAAAGGGGAAGACTACTGAAGTGACCCCTTTTCCCAGTAGCTCATTCTAGCTGCAAAAATGATAACCAAGCCAACTAGTATGATTACACAGCTTGTCAGAATTTTTTTTTTGGGGGGGGGGCAGAGGTGTTTTTTTCTATCATATGCAGAAAGAAACTAAGAAGAGAAGTGTTGAAAAAACCCAACTCATACTTCCTGAATGCCTGATAATTTGAAAACATGGCAATATAGTGAAAATAACACAGGACCAAGAGAAGACCAAAATCTTGGCTTGTGCTCCAGCATGGCCAGCTAGGTGGCCTTGGGCTAGTCACTTAACTATCTTTGGTTTCAATTTCCACACGTGGAAAATGAAGGCAATAGATCACACAAACTCTAATTCTTACCCTCATACAAGTTTAGGATGCTGTGATTCAATGTCCACTAAAGGGCTTTGGAAATCTTGCAGGAAGGCAGGTAAATTGGGTCCACTATCCTTTACTTACCCCACACTGTAACCACTATTCCATGGAGAGCTTTCAAAACCTCACACCTATTGGAAGCTCCAGAGTGTGAATTCTGCCTTCCCCTCAATGCTTCGTATGCACCTTTTGACATCTTAACAAATGCAGAAGAAATGCCAAGAAATAAATTAGTAAGGGTGCTGTCAGGCAGGCATGAAGAAAAGAGGATAATCCTTGCCAAAAAATGTCCTCCCACATATAAAGAAACTGGTAATTGGAAGTAAGAGGAATCCCCCACTTCCTGGAGCAGACTGTGCAGAGGCGGGTGCCCCTGCCAACACGGAAGCCTCTGCCAGAGCAAGCAGCCTGGGGAAAGAAGGAAGCTCTTCCACCCCTGCTACTCCGGGTATTTACAGGGCTGAATTCCAGTTCCCCTGGCAGGAACCTGCTGGCAGAAGTAAGTATTCTCTTCCGTGGGAGTGGAAAGGAATGTCAATGTGAGAGTTGTGAAACAGCGAACCCCTATGGAGCCTTGATCAAGGTTCTCTCCGGCATATCGGTTCAGCAATTCCTTTGAAACAGTCTCAGGCTTGCCAACTCCAGGCTGGGTTCAGGATAAGGATGTCAGCTTCTTCGATACAGAAGTCAAGATGCAAGTCTCTAGGGGATTAATATAAGGTTTTTGAGAAATGGACAAATAGCGACTTCAAACCCTACAACAAAATCCCAAGTGCAGTTTATTGCATCATTAAGGACTACTAGGGATGTGACTCACTGCTATTTGCCCCTCACCAGCAAAGCAGTGTACAAAGAGTTAGGAACGGAAACTCATTCGTTATCCTAATCAAGAGGCCACGTGTGACACAATCTGTAAGGTCAAGACAGGAGGAAAGTCCTTACTCAGAAGGTGGGATGAGGTTCCAGCAGATGCATCATGGTCACAGATGTTTCCAATGTAACTTTAAAAAGCACACATCTAGGCAATGAGAACACGCTTCCTGGACTGAAAAGGTCAACCTGCTTTCTTGAAGAAGTCCTGGTTAAAAATGGCTACTGATGTGACTACATGATGTTCTGGTTATCTCCTTAGTGCTAAGAAAACTGCATACTGTGCCCCCTTTTACATGACAAGCCTGAAAAATTATCTTCCTGCCAAAAAAAAAAAAAAAAGAACTCTTGAGGCTTGTTTTTATTAGCAAACCAGTCTAAACATTATGCTTACATAGAAAATGACAAAACATGGGCTCCTTGTGCAGCCGAAGCAACGTGATCCCAAGGCACTCCAACCTCCTGGATATGATTCTGGGTCTATGTCATTCTGTGAGGCTACACTGACCTTGGAGGCCCTGAGACTGATGATGCAAAACATCTGCTCACTGCACCTCCAGCCCTGATATTTTGAGCTGGCCCTATCTGGCCGCAGGCAGTGATATAATTTCATTTGTTGAAGTACTGCTTCGTCTCTATTGAGGTACATACCTTTAATAGCATTCTATTGTTAGAATTGGTGTTTTGTTTTTTTCAAATCTGGTGTTTCTCCATTATAAGACCAATACCTATAAAATCAAAGGAAGTACAAGGGGACAGTGTGGCTTCATATCCAGACCGTGGGGTGGATATTTGGTACAGTGGTTAAGATACTACTTGGGATGTCTGTGTCCCAAATTGGGAGGCCTGAGTTTGGGTCTGACTGAACTCCAGCTTCCTATAAATGTGCACACTGGGAGGTAGCAGATGTTGGCTCACATGGGCATGTCTTCATCACCCACATGAGAGACCTGGATTGAGTTTTTGATTCCTGGCTTCATTATGGTCCATCTCCAGCTTTTGGGGGTATCTGGGGAGTAAACCAGCAGATGGGAGCTCTTAGTTTCTCTCTTTTCCTCTATCTTCCTCTCTCCCTGCCCCTCACATAAAATAATCAAATACTTTTTTAAAATACAAAGACCAATTGACCTTCCTCTCTCTACTAACTATTACAGACTATCTATCAGGTAAGACCTCTAACTGGATCTCAGCTTTTCACTTCTATTTTTGGATCCACTGATTTCCTGATTTTATGCAACAGAGAGGCCTGCATGGTCTCTTCATTTTGAATTTCTCTGGTTAATTCTGTCCATTTTTTCCTGATTCAATTTTGTTCCCACAACTTTGAGTCTACATTACCTGACTCAGTCTTCCAGAACCCTATATTCACTCAACCATGAGTAGTTATCAGGTACCTACTATGTGTCAATAAATGCGTTACTCACTATAGAAACAGAAACTGAATGGGAAGCCAAGATGAATGAGACTATCAAAAGCTCACAGTGTTTGAGAGAAACAATCAAGAAACATAAATTACACATAGTAGGGTTAGGAAATACATATGTGTAACATGTTATCATGATAAGAGGACAAGTACAAAGCGGAGCAATGATCTTGGGGAAGGGGGTTAGATATTGCTTTAAAGATTAAGAGATGATGATGATGAGCTTTGTCTTAAAGATGAGTATACATTAGCCTAGAATAAGTAAAATATAAGAAAAACAAACAGGGAGTGACAGGTGCAAAGTCATGAGTGGGCCTGGCAGGTTGGGATTGAACTGCTAAACCATGTTGGGATATTATGGATGGCGAGACTGAAAATAAGCAGGACTCAGGTCACAAATGGTCAGATACGTCAGGTTTGAGAAGCTGACCTTCATTAACAGGCAATGGGAGACACTATGGTGTATCCCTGTCCAGGCAGCAAGCCAATGAACAGCTAGCTGAAGGCAACACTGGGTGTGGAAAGACCGTGTAAAAGCTACTGTAATGATCTGGACAGGAAAGTATCAAGACCTGCACTGAAGCCATCTAAGCATCCTTCTTAAAATAAACCAGAATGGGCCACACGGCACTGAAACAGAAAAAAACAGGGTTAAGAAAATGTAGACTTGGGTGGGAATAGGCAAATGGTGAGAGCAGAAGTAAAAGACCCTCAGGTATCTGTTCAAAGCATGTGTCTAGATAATAACAGCCTCTGTCATATAGCAGGCAGGCCAAGCACTGTATTTGCATTACACACACTATCTCTTTTAAGTGAGTCATTGTACATTACCTGATTTGATCCTCACAGCAACGTAGAAGATGAGATGCATTTGACAGATGAAGAAAATGAAGCTAAGAGGACTAATAATCTACACAAGACTACCGAGTTACTAAGTGGAAAAGCAAGATTCTGATTCCAAAACCAATACATCATTCCCTGGGATAAAGAATCTTGAAAGAAGTTGAAAACAAGCAAGGGAATACACGGGGAGCTGTTTTATACAGAGTAGGTTTCTGTTTCTCCAGCTTGTGAAATATCCAGGGCTTAGGAAATCTGACTCTGGGAATTACTAGAGAGATCCCAAGATAGAGATGCATAGTTGGAGTCTTCAGGGTATAGGTGGTTGTTGGAAGGTGTTACAGAGTTGGAGAGAGAGAGAGAGAGAGAGAGAGAGAGAGAGAGAGAGAGAGAGGTGCCTTTAATTTCTGCCTGGACTTTGAAGTCTAAAGTCTCAGGTACCCAGTCCCAGATTATCTTCTACCTTAAGTGAGCACACTGCAAAGTTCTGTTAGTGATGGGACACCTGGAAGAAGATGGTGACATTAATGGTTTCAGGAAAGATTCCTGAGGCTATGGTCAGCCCTTGCCCTTTTAGTTGAGAGAAAGCAAAAACCCACTGCATATAATGGACTGACATGAGCATTATCATTGATTATATTTTTAAATATTCCTCCTTGTTCCCTTTTAGTGTTTATTGCAGTAGTGACATGTGCCAGTGCTGTGGCTGCCACTCAGAGAAAAACTCAGTGCTGCCCTTTAGAGGCTGCCAATCTGTGGGGGAGGGGCACAGGCAAACTGATGGTTACATCATAAAGCAGGAACTGCTGGGTGCCCTGTTTCTCAATAAGGTGGCAATTCTGTCCCCCAGAGGTGAATAGGCAATGCCAGGAGACATTTTTCATTGCTACAACTTGGGTAGGGCCACAATTGGCTTTTAGTAGGTGGGAGGTTATAGATGAAGCTAAACATCTCACAGGGCACAGAACAGTCCCCACAATGAAAAAAACATCTGGTCCAAATGGTCAATAGTGGGGAGGCTGAGAAACTGTGCTGTGACGGTGAACATATAAAGACCAGAGCAGGGGGACAAAACACTCCAGGCTGCCTTGGAAGATAGGACCTATGCAATGCATCCTCCTACATTCTATGGAAGAGAAATAGTCATGAAAAAGATACGGTTTACACCTGTAAGTATATAAAGAATACGAACGCTGGCCAAGCTCTTTGACGTGCTTCATCACTTAAACCTCAGCAATCCTATGAAGTCAACAGTACTAGTGTCACTTTGTAAATTCAGACGGCTCACTGGCATTAAATGGCATACTTCAGAGCACACACAGCTGCTTTGAACCAAGTCTCTCTCATATCCCTGCTCTCGGCATAACATCCTACAGAATGTGTGTCACTGTTGCATGATAGGGCAGAAGGCAGTGATCATTTTGCCAAAATGCCACACATTCAAATTTGCTAGATAGCCATGGATGCAGAACTTTAGAATGCTTCTTGGTTAAAATCTGATGACTGGGAATTAAAAATGAAATCTTCTCCAGGATCTAAACGCCCGTCATAAATAATATCCTGATTTATAATCATACATATCAGGTCCTGAGGTTCTGTAAATAAAAGAAAGTTTAAATTATTGTCAAAAATTGTTTGGAGGAGGGGAGGCAGTGCTGTCACAAAGTATATTAAGCTGCTACCTGTGACGCCAGCATCCCATATCAGTGCTAGTTTAAGACCCAGCTGCTCCATATCTTATCCAGCCACCTGCTAATGTGCCTGGGAAAGCAGTGGAACATGACTGAAGAAGTTGGGCTCCTGCACCTATGTGGGAGATCTTAATAAAGCTCCTGGTTCCTGGTTTCCACTCAGCCCAACCTGGTCATTGTGGACATTTAGGGAGTGAA
The DNA here is from genome assembly GCF_033115175.1 of Lepus europaeus. Lineage (NCBI taxonomy): Eukaryota > Metazoa > Chordata > Mammalia > Lagomorpha > Leporidae > Lepus > Lepus europaeus. The sequence continues at coordinate 130,428,868 of NC_084829.1, read as the reverse complement.
CCAGAGGATGGAAGATCTCTCTCACTCTCTCTCCCTCATTTCCTCCCTCTCTCTGTTGTCTCTCCTAAGTCTGAAAACTTTACTGAGAAATTTTGAAATTTCTGAGAAAACGTGAAATTCATTGAATCCTTAAAATCAACTGTTAGTTGCAAAATCTGCTATGTAAAACCAATGGTTTCTCAAAATTGTAAGTCACATCTTTGCTTTCCTTCTGCCCCAAATTTTTCGGTAGAGGGTCTTGGGATCCACATTAGCTTTGTATATCACTTTCAAGTTTATAGCACCTTTTTTCTTTCACATGGTATCTTATGATAGAATTGAACGTTGAGGGATGAAGTCTTTTGCCAAAAGAGCAAGAGTTCTGGTGATACCTGGTATGCAACCAAGGGTAATTCCCTTCACCGCTCTAGAATATTCTTCTATGAAATACTGCTACCTCACACAGGGCTCTGTGAATCAGAAAGAAAGTGCTTAGCAAAGTACACCAAGTGTACAATAATACATGTTAGCCATTTTTTTCTTGACAAGGATGAAATTGAGGTTCTAAAGTAGCATTTACCTCACACAGCCTGTTACATTGAAAAGGCCAGCTTTCACAGCAGTCACACCGGTACAGAAGGGTTGGTCTGGAGAAATACGCAGTTCCTGTCCTATGTCTCCTCAGTACTTTCCTGCAAGGTCATGACTACCTTACCCTGCTTGCCTACTGTTAGAAGTGGAGCATATTATCCAGTATGACTCATCACTGTTCCCAGTATGTGCTTTCCCTGCCCTTCCCAAAGTCTACACTTCGCATTCTGATCAGCATACCACAGTGGAACGTGCTCTGCACTGAAAGTCAGCAGAGGGGCTAGCGTTGTGATGTAGCAGCTTAAGCAGCCGCCTGTGATGATGGCACCCCATATGAGTACCGGCTAGAGATGCACTTCTTTTTTTTTACATTATTATTTTTATTTTTTTTAACTTTTATTTGGCAAATATAAATTTCCAAAGTACAGCTTATAGATTACAATGGCTTTTTACCCCCATAACTTCCCTCCCGCCCACAATCCTCCCAACTCCCGCTCCCTCTCCCATTCTATTCACATCAAGATTCATTTTCAATTATCTTTATATACAGAAGATCAATTCACGATAGCTAAGACCTAGAATCAATATAAATGCCCATCAACAGTAGACTGGATAAAGAAATTATGGGATATGTACTCTATAGAATACTATACAGCAGTCAAAAAACAATGAAATCCAGTCATTTGCAACAAAATGGAGGAATCTGGAACACATTATGCTGAGTGAAGTAAGCCAGTCCCAAAGGGACAAATATCATATGTTCTCCCTGATCGGTGACAACTAACCGAGCGCCAAAAAGAAAACCTGTTGAAATGAAATGGACACTATGAGAAAGAGTGACTTGATCGGCCCTTGTCCTGACTGTTGATGTACAACTTAATACTTTATCCCTTTTAGTATTTTGTTGTTCTACTTAATACTATTGGAGATGCACTTCTGATCCAGATCCCTGCTAAGGTACCTGGGAAAGTAGCAGAAGGTGGCCAAATGCTTGAGCCCCTGTGTCCACGTGGGAGACCCAGAGGAAGCTCCTAGCTTTGGCCTGGCTCAGCTCCAGCCATATTGGTCATGTGGGGGAGTGAACCAGTGGATGGGAAGGTTTTTCCCTCTCTGTCTGTAACTCTGCCTTTCAAATAAAGTATATAAACCTTATAAAGAAAGAAAGAGAGAAAGAGAGAAAGGAAGGAAGGAAGGAAGGAAGTCAGCCAGCAGAGTCCCCATCTGGTTCTGCCTCCACTCATGTCTCACTGTGTGGCTGGGTATCAATTCTAAGTCTTCATTTCCTCATTTGTAAAACTAGGACTCTATTACAAGATCTAGTCTATTCAAATCCAACAACCCATAGTTTACAGTTCCAATTTTTGAGAGACAATGAAATGAGCGACTCAGTTAAATGAATCATTGACATATAAATACAATGGAGCAAGAACATACTAATATTTTCATACCTATAGTTCTATATTACATAAAATACATTTTATGTTATACTTATGTTCTGTAAATCACCACTTAAAATATAACAAAAAAGTTTTTTAAGTAAGTTTGCTTGACTTCTCCTTAAATAAGATAACTGGCTTTAGAACTACTGCCACTTTGTCATGAGTTAGAGGATTCTGTAAACACACATATCTGCACTGGTTTTTGCAATTCCTATAAACTGGAGGAATTATGTTTTGTGTAAGGATATTCTAATGCTTTCTTTTTTCAGTCTTCTCAGATTTAATGTTTACAACGGAGTGATACATGTATTTTTTAAGTAGTAGAATTGTTTTATTTTTTATGAGTTACTAAAATTTCATTTATGTAAAGTGACAGGAAAAGAGAGACAGAGAGAAGACACAGAGAGAAACAGAGTTATCCTCTATCTTTCATGATGTAGGTCTCTGTGCTGCACCCAAAGCTGGGGCAGGCTAAAGCCACGTCTCCTATGATGGCGGCAGGGGTCCAGGCACTCCCACCATCACTGCTGCCTTCCCAGGTGCCCAATATGGGATGCAGGCATCCCAAATGGCAGCTTAACCTGCTGTGCCATAATGGAAGAACATAATTTTATTTTTTAAAAAGATGTATTTTGGGGGGCTGGCATTGTGTCAGAGTGGATACAGCTGCTGCCTGCAATACCAGTACATGGGATGCCAGTTCATGTCAGGGCTGCTCCACTGTCAAACCAGCTCCTTGCTAATGGCCTAGGATTTTTTTTTTATTTGAAAGGCAGAGTTAGGAAGAGAGGGAGACAGAGAGATCTTCCATCCATTGGTTCACTCCCCATATGACTGCAATAGTCAGGGCTGGTCCAGGCCAAAGTCAAGAGCCCAGAACTCTTGGGCCATCATTGCTGCAATGGAATTGTTTTAAAAGCCAAATATATACTTTCAAATACAGAAATAAACTAACAGTCATCGCTTTTGTGACAAGATTGAAAAAGCATAATTATCTAATTATATCACTCACCAGAAACATCAATCACCTATCATAAATAGAAAAAATAAGAATATTCGAATTTGGGTTATATAACACTTGCATGAGTGAAAATATACAGAAGTAAGAATGCCTATAACATCAACAGAAACAGAACTTACCTACATGAATACAAGTGTGAACTGTGACATCCTGAGGATAGATCACATGTTCCATAGCTAACAACAGGTATTCACACATAAACTTCTCTTCAAAATTCATTCTGGAGGTTGCTATCTTAGGAAATATTTTCAAAGCTAATATTCAAATCATTGTCGTTTAAGCACATTGTCTTTTTAATTGCATTTTCTGTAAGGAGGGAAATATATGATTCCTACACTTGAAAGCCCTTAGTACAAGCCTTTTCTTCTCCAGAAAAATCCTAGTTTCTTTCACATTTTCTAACTTCTTGATCAAGCCTTACTGCTTGCCTTAAGTCTCAACTCCTTTACTTCCTTCTGTGCTGTAGATCACTAAAACAGACATGTGCTATGCATTGGGATGGTTTGGATGTCTCCCAAGTGTCCACTGTGATTGGAAACTTGGTGCTGAGGAGGCCAGTATTGGGAGGTAGTGTGGATCTTTAAGGGATGAGGTCCAGTGTAAGAACATGGGATCAAATAGGGCAGAGTCCACGTGAAAGGGATCGTAGGACTCCACTTTTATCTCTCTCCTTATTATGGACAGAATTGCTTGCTTGGGCTGACACTGTGGTATAGTAGGCTAAGCTTCTGCCCGTAGCAATGGCATTTCATATTGGTGCCAGTTCAAGACCCAGCTGCACCTCTTCCAATCCAGCTCTCTGCTATGATAGCTCAAGTGCTTGGGCCCTTACACCTACATGGGAGACCTGAAAGAATCTTGTGGCTCCTGGCTTCTGATCAGCTGAGCTCTGGCTATTGCAGCCATTTGGAAGACCTTTCTCTTTCTCCCTCTCTCTGTCTGTAACTCTACCACTCAAATAAATAAATAAAATCTCAAAAAAAAAAAAAAAAGAATCACTGGCTCGCTCCCAAAGTTCCACTCACTATGAGGTCCTAAACAGAACTGAATTAATGGCAGCCCCATGCCCTTGAACATCCAAAACCCCTCCTTATCCAAGAACTCCTCCTTATTCAGTAAGTAGCCTGTGTCATGTACTTCATTATATTTATACAAAGTTGACTGCTGCAACTTGGAAATCTACAAGAGATCTCCACTAGTGCATAGTATAATAAAGCTGCTCAATTTTGAAGTTCTCTCCTTTCTTGAGTGGTTCTTGCCATTCTCCCTCCAAACCCCATACTACCCATTCGAAAATTCCCACCTGTGAAGGGAAAACTATTTCAGGGATCAAAAACTAACTACATTTCCAATTCTTTAAGACACAGGAATGTCCTGATATTTGTGGGTTCCTTCACAAAGCAAAAGTTGATTTTAAAAGCTTCTCAAGAGAAAACTCCATAGGTATGGGACAAGGATAATCAATCTAGTCAAAAAGTTAAACCTAAATATTCCCAAGTCTAGTTGTCAGAGCCTCATCCACGACCATTTCAGGGAAACATACCTAAGCACACGGAAACTATGTCATGACTTTAATCTACAAGTCCCTCTATGGACTTGAGTTCTGTTGGCTCAACCAAGTGCAAACACTTGAGAGGGCATGTGCACACGACAGCACTCAAACTAAAAGGGTTTGTCTACACTTACACTTTTAAAAACGGTATTCAAACAGAAACATCCATTCTGCTACAAAGGACTGAGGGGAGGTTTTGCAAAAGCCTTTAATGGTAATGATATTACGTTTACTGAAACTTAAGAGGGCTAGGGAATAGTTACAGGCATGTAGCCCCTCCTTTTTTCTCTTCAAGCATCTTAGAATCTTGTACCCCTACCTTCACATAAGAAAGACATATTGTCACAAAATGGTACAGTCACAAAGGATCTTAAAGGTCAAGTCCTCTTAGAATTGATAATTAAAGAAAGGCTCTCTTCTATCCACTCACTTCAATAGCATTAAAGGCTTATTGATGAATGAGCTATGTGGCTGCTTCCACAACTGAAAGGGCTCAGGTTTAGAAATACGTTCTCCAAGAAGTCAAGTCAGGGATTACTGCAGGGAAACCTATGAAAGGGCTTGATCTTCAAATGCTGCTGTTGAAGTCAAAGGAACACTGTCTTTGAGCACAGCTGAAAACCAGTGAGCAATTGTGCTTGATTTGAAAAAACTCAGAGGTCCTATATTTTGAGAGGACATTCTTACTAGATTCCTTTTTAATTTTTTGATGAAAAAAAGTCTTAATGCTAATCATCTATATGAGTTTCCTTCCTATTCCAGGGATAAGAACTAGGGCAATCTTATAATCATGTGGTATTAGAAAAACAGACTTCTAAGATGAAGAGGTTAGACAGCTTCATAATCGCTTCTCCAGATTGTCTCCACTAGTTTAAAAAGAACTTAATTCCCATGTGCCAGTCTTCACGGCTGACATAACACAGTTTCCTTTAGTGAATCTAATGGTAGCCTGCAGAAAGTGCACCATTAGGGCAATCATAGTCTGCACAAAGGCAGAATTGTGTTTGCCAACAGTTTTCAGTCCTGCACTAAGGCAACTCAGTGATCCCTTTCAGTGGAGAAGACAAAAACACTGAACTACACCCATGAATGTATCATGGATGGGAATGCATCATTCCCATAAATCTCTTCCCCTTCCTCTGAGCATCCGTGACCAGTGCTGATCATTTACCTGTCAGGTATGGGACTAGAATCAACTCAAAGAACAAAAATTTAAAAAAATATTTTTCTAAAGATTTAATTGTATTGATTTGAAAAACAGAGTTATATATAGAGAGGGAGAGACAGAGAGAGCTGTTCCATCTGCTGGTTCACTCTCCAGATGGCCACAATGACTGAGGCTGTGCCAGGCTGAAGGAGGAGCCTGCAGTTTCTTTCAGGTCTCCACACGGGTGCAGGGGCCAAGGCACTTGGACCATGTTTGGCTGCTTTCAAAGATGCATTAGCAGGAAGCTGAATCAGAAGTGGAGCAGCTGAGACTCGAACCAGTGCCCATATGGGGTGCCAGCATCACTGGCAGCAGCTTTACCTGATATGCCACAATGCCGGCACCAAAAAAGCTTTCAATATTTAAGATTATTTTCCCCCAAAACTGAATGTTCATAAACTGCAATACCTACAGATACCTACACACAGGAGAAATAAAGAATAAAGGAAATCTCTAGAACATGAAAGTTTAAAATCTCCCTCAAAAAACATTAAAACATGTTTCTTCAGAATATCAAAATAGTTTTAGAGCCCTGGGATTTTACTTTTCAATGGGAGGATATTTTTCTCAACTGTCCATTTTGGATTTTTATTGTGTTATCCCCATAACTGATAAATCCCTAAGGCATCACTAAAGGGCAAAAAATAGCTCCTAAAAATTCATCTGCCAATTCTCCTGGCCTCTATTTTAAATAAGGTGAGATTACGAAGCATTGTGCAGTTGATGCTCAGACTCTTGGAGAAGTTTTTAGAAAGACAAATGGCATGAAAGATCACAGGTTACAAGGTGATGAACCTCCTTCACAGAAGAACACAATGTAATTTTAAAATTACAGAAGAGCAAAGAAAATTAATTTCTTCTGCAGACAATGAGTTTCTAATTAAGGGCCTTTTCTTTGAGGGATTTGTGTGGAGAGGAAAGAACTGGAGGAATGGTAAGGATTCCTGATAAGTAGTCTGTTCTACACAATGATCATTAAAATGATTTTTACAGTTAGTGCTATACCAGGGTAGGTGACCTTTCTCTTCTCAAATTAAAAGTACTTATTACAAAGAACTTTGAATTGGCAAAATAAGACCTCTACTTTATTTAATGAGGTTAACAAAAGAAATAACCTGACAAATTTCTAACCATAAACTCTGTTTAGAATTCAAGTGAACTCTGTTAGTTCACTGAAAGAATAAACAGATTATAAAAATGATCATAAAAAGGCACCATCCGGGTGGCAATCAGACTCCAGGGCCATGATGTAACGCCTGCTGTCACTCACGCACAGGCCAAGCATCCCAGTAGGGAGCCCTCATCCCCTTCAGTCCCTTATAGGGGGCTCCCTGTGCTAAGAAATTAAGGATTTATATTATGTGATCTCCATAACTGATAGTTCCCCAAATGTACGCACATGGAACATAATGTTAACAAACTAAATCCTCTTCCTAGATAAGAACTGCGTTTTTCCTGATGGCTTTCATCCATTTTTATATCCAAAAGACTGTACTAAAAATGACTGAATGGTCTTCCTGCACTTCTCTCTACAACTGGATGAGATGCTGTCATAAAGATAAATCCTTCCACAAAGAGATAATCATCAAATGTGCTCCCATTGTAAACTTCTGTAATATTAGAAGAGGAGCAAAATGAATTCCCAAAGGAACACTCTCAAGCTTCTAAAATCAGAAAAAGGAAAAAGAAAAAGAAATTCCGTGAGAAATTTTTACAGGAGAAATATCTGCCCCTTGACAAATTCACCGAAGCGTGATTTTCTCAACACTTCAAAGGTTACACTCCACAGAAAATACCACCATATTTGGGAAACATGCTATTCCTTCCTGTATCAAGGATCTTGAACTCCCCTAAAAAGGCTCTAGATGTCAAAATAATTAATGTTTCTTTTTAATTAACTAAAAATTATAACTTAAAAACATAGGTAACAGAACATCATGAGCTGTTAGAGGATGTTTACAAAAATTTCAGTCACGTGGCAAATGCTTAAAATAAAAAGTATTCATAAAAAGTAAATTATTTTATGTAAAATACTAATTAAAAACTTATAATGTCAAGAAAGTATTTTAAGAAGTGATTTTTTTCTCTCCTCATATAATCTGAATAAATTATTCCTTTGGCCTTCTTTGGGCCTCTTGGTCCTCAACATTTTAATACTGTCAGAATTATTCAGAAAATTAGAAAAAGTATTCTTTATTCTCCAGATGAAGACAGCATTCACCACTTACGATACTCATTTTTATCTCTACGCCAACCAAATGTGATTTACTAAAACACTAAAAACTAAAACAAAGCTCAAAAATACTTATTGGATTTTAAGCATGACAGCTCATCGCTTATTGATGAGTATTTTCACAGACACTCAGAAAGCGATAACTCCATGTGTGGCCGAGTTATGATGGCTCGGGGACTCGATTATCTGCCACTGCCAGGCATGCAAAGATTCATCCTTTTGGTAGGACAGCTTCATGCATGCTTCAAAACATGGAAATGAATATGGCCAAGAAGAGGACAGGATTATCTATCATTTAACACTCCCCATCTGGCTGTGTTTTCAAATGACAACATGCCCAGCTTGCTGCTTCAGAGTTTCACTCTTTTCTGGATGGCACTGCTGACTGCTTGGCAATCATGAAAATGCAAATGGCTAAGCCTAGGGTGGCTCTTCCTCTGAACCTGGTAATGCCCTTGGCTTGATATGACCTGCCCCTGGATTGAAGTGACATTGTGTTTCCTGATGCTGCAGGCACCCAATGCATCCCCTGGAGCTGCTGTCCTAATTCAGTGTAACCACAAATTCAATAAGCCCTGAGCAAGTGTGAAGGCATAAGTTGTTAGAGACACAATACAGCACGTCATGGCGTGCAGGGGCCCACACAGTTTTTCAGGTAAGACAGTTTGCTTCCTGGTCTGGAGTCACTAATGGGCCAGAGGAACCTGGCCACAACAATGGCTTAACGATGGCTGGAATGTTCCTGCTTCATCCAGCGACCTTGCACCATCCCAAAAAGATGAAAGGAGGAGGACTTGGAGGCAAGGGAAGAGAGGTACATTTTGTGGGGCTGCAGTCTTTCTTCTGAAGCCATCCACTTGTCTTCAAAATGCAAGCATTTAATTCCGCACCACTACAGATGAAGGGCAGCCATGTGTGGGAAACATTTCTAGTCGTAACGTCACTAAAGGAAATAAATCATGTCCTCTCCACTCTGTTCAACTCTCTCTGTTGTCCTGACGGAGATGTTAGGTCCATTTTTGTCAATTACACCCCTGCATCTGGGAGAGAGAGAAGACAGGCAAGTCCCTCTCCTTGCATACAGGCTTAAGTGCTAATATGGGCAGAGCTCCTTGAAACTTCCAGAAGGTACAATCCACTCCCCCAGGAAAGGCAAGAGAAGACTCTACAGAGATGCTTGAATTCAACGTGGATCTAGGAGAATGCGAAATGTCTCCACCACCAAGGATTTCCCATCTAGGCAGAGCTAACAACTGCTGTATATAGAGTGTGTGGGCAGAGGAAGTGCATCTCCATAGCAGCAAATGAAGAGAATCGAGTAGAACCAGTAGAGAAGGAAAGAGCCCATGCTGGGCAGTGTCCAGGTGCCCAGCACTGTGCTGGATCGTTTACATAAAGGATCTTCTATAACCACTCCCTGAAGTCCTGCTGCCCAACACTAACCTGGGGCTCAGCAAAGTCAATTCATTTGCCCAAGGTCTTGCAGTACTGGGGTGGTAATGTTCAAATTCTCTGGGGGATTTTCAAACTTTCTTCAGCAACAGGGCTATTTCTTCAAACAAAATCTCACTTACGTCACAAATTGCCCAGACAATGAGAAGTTGGCTGTGTGATTTTTTTTTTAAATTTAAGATGTATTTATTTATTTGAAAGAAAGAAAGAAATATATATATATATATATATATATATATATATATATATATATATATATAAAGAGAGATCTTCTGTCCTTGGGTTCACTCCCCAATTGGCCACAACAGCCAGGGCTGGACCAGGCAGAAGCCAGCAGTCAGGAGCTTCCTCTGGGTCTCCCACATGGGTGCTAGGGCCCAAGCACTTGGGCCATCTTCCACTGCTTTCCCATTAGCAGGTAGCTGGATCAGAAGTAGAGCAGATGGGGCTTGAACTGGTGCCTATATAGAATGGCAGCACTGCAGGCAGTGGCTCAACCTTCTATGCCACAGTGCTGGCTCATGCTATGTGTATTTTTAAAAGTGCCTTTGAGGGACAACCACTGAGGAAGACAGTCACATGGCAGATGGGATCCAATTTAGAGACACTCCAGTCAGGTCACTTTACCAGCTTTAAAAGGCTAGCTGCAGGCCGGCGCCGTGGCTCAACAGGCTAATCCTCCGCCTTGCGGCGCCGGCACACCGGGTTCTAGTCCCGGTCGGGGCTCCGGATTCTGTCCCGGTTGCCCCTCTTCCAGGCCAGCTCTCTGCTGTGGCCAGGGAGTGCAGTGGAGGATGGCCCAAGTGCTTGGGCCCTGCACCCCATGGGAGACCAGAAGCACCTGGCTCCTGCCATCGGATCAGTGCGTTGCGGTGGCCATTGGAGGGTGAACCAACGGCAAAGGAAGACCTTTCTCTCTGTCTCTCTCTCTCACTGTCCACTCTGCCTGTCAAAAATAAAAAAAAAAAAAAATTAAAAAAAAAAAGGCTAGCTGCAGTTAGCAATTCCCTGAATCCTACTGGATAAACTATACAGCTGAAGGACACAAACCAAATAAACTGTTTATTTTTTCTATACTTAATTTTAAAAAGATTTATTCATTTATTTGAAAGGCATTGTTAGAGAGAGAGAGAGAGAGAGAGATCCTCCACCAGCTGGCTCACTCCTCAAATGGCTGCAAAGGCTGGAGCTGGGTCAGTTGGAAGCCAAGAGCCAGGAGCTTCCTCCAGGTCTCCCACATAGGTGGAGGGGCCCAAAGTTTGAGCCGTCTTCCAATGCTTTCCCAGCTACATTAGCAGGGAGCTGAATCAGAAGTGGAGCAGCCAGGACTTGAACTGGTGCCCATAAGGGATGCCAGCAGCATAGGTGGCAGTTTTACTTGCTATGCCACAATGCTGGCCTCCCATACTTAAATTTTTACATAACATTGAGGCAGGCCTTGTGGCAGAGCAGATTAAGCAGCTGTTTGGGATTCCTGCATCCCATATCAGAGTGCCCAGGAACAAGTCCTGCCTCTGTTTCTGATCCAGTTCCCTATTAATGTGTCTAAGGCTGCAACAGATGAAGACGGAGATAAAGATGAAAGCTCAAGTACTTGAGTTCCTGCCACCCATGTGGAAGACTAGAATGGAATTCCTGACTCCTAGTTCTAGCCTGGACCAGCCCTGCCTGTTGTGGGCATTTAAGGAACGAATCAGCAGGCAGAAGCTCCCTATGTCTGTCTTTCCCTCCCTTGTTACCCTTTCAAATACATAGTTAAATGAGTCATTAAAATAAATAACATCCTTTCCACAAACTTTTTAATCTGTTCATCTCAATGGAAAGTAAAATGCAAAAATTGCCTCCCATTGTCTGGGTATAATATCAAGATATCATGATTGTGTGGCACAGCACAAGGCTGCCCTTCAACATTCTAGTTGCCATAGGATGACAGCAGCATTTTCAGAGCCCTGGACTTGAAGAGAAGTCAGTGGGGTCTCCTGCACAATAACCCATGGCTGGCGGCTGTCCTTCAACCAACTTTTACAACATACACATTGTCTAAGAGAAGTCAGCCTCCACAAAGACTCACAAGCACCCTCTCTGAACAGGAAACAGCTCCACTTTCCTTCACAGAGATGGTTCACCCACAAAGATTTGGGGACCAATTTTTTTTGGTGGGGAAGGGAGGATAGACCAAGCAAAAGGGTGGATCAACAGAAACAGGAAACATTCACAAAAGCTAGCAACCCACCAAGGAATCAATGAGTAAAGAAAATGCAGTGTATATATCCAATGGAATATTATTCCACCACAAAAAAGAATGATATTCTATTACTTGCAGCAAAATGGATGGACGTAGAGGACACCATATTAAGAGAAATAGACAGAGAAAGACATACACCGCATGTTCCCTCTCATATGTAAAAGCTAAAATAAAGTTGATCTGAATGTAGAATAGTGGTTCCTAGAGGTTAGGAAGGGTAGAAGGGGAAATAGACACCAAAATCCAATTTGAGGGAAGGAGTGTGTTCTACGGTTCTTGTGCACAGCAGGGTAATAAGAATTCACAATAACCAGTTACATATTTTATGAAAAATAGAAGAAAGGAATTCAAAAGCTCTGAACATGAAGTAATGATAAGCAGGAAACATTAATTTCCCAAATTGGATCAGGGCACATTGTACACATGTATTGAACTGCCACACTATACTCCATAAATATGTACAATTATAATAATAATAAGTAAATAAATAAGTAGTATCTGGCACTGACTCTTAGAAAACTCTGCTGATGAGGGTTTTACATATGTGATGGACACTTATGCCAGGATCTATAAGTTTCCCTTCCAAATATTCAAGTAAGAAAAGTGCCAGTGGATGGACTGGAGGCTTCTCATTGAACTGGAGTCCCTGGGTAGCCCAATGCTAACTCCCAATGGACTCAAAGTCCAGGAGGGTTTTCATTTGACCATTTAAAATCATAAGACAGTAATGTGAACAAAATAGCACTATTAAATGCTTTGATAACTCCATTTTATAACCTGGGATATTTCTGAATCAATATTTCAATATTATAAAAATATTAAAAAGTGAAAAGATTATCTTAGAAGACTGGAGAAAATGTAAAATAAATATAGTTAACCACTTCCAATTTGACAACACCCACACACAATGGGTTTTCCATTTTTGCACATTACTTTCAAGTACCACCTGCAACTGTCCACTCTATCTTTCTCTGCAGGAAAATAAGAACAGAGACATTAGGCTCCCTCGGGTCCAAACAGACTGGGAAAGCTAAGCTCCCAGACAGAGAGGTTAAATGCAACCTCTAAAAACAGGTCTCTTTTTCTCTTCCATTTTAATGAACTAAACTGCATTCATAATAAAAGCCAGGGCAATCCTTTGAGTTTTCTGCTAGCTGTTCAAACACTTTTAAATTATATACTTTCCCTATAGTGTCCTGATAAATAAATACTCTACTTTAAAGAGCTTAAACTTCTACTTGCAGCTTTAAAAACATCTATCACAAAAATATAATATGTGGCCTAATAATAAAACTTTGCTTTGAAAATACAGAGACCCACTAAATTGAAAGGCAGCAGAGGAACTGAGGGTAGCAATGGATTAGTAATCAGCATGATAATGAAACTGACCTTCACATGTGCTGTTCTAGCATGATTTCATTGTGCGTCTATTTTAAAAGTATCAACAACTATGACATGAAGTTCCAAAACAGATTTTCAATAAGTTGGAATCATTCACCCTAGAGAATGAAGGCTGTAGTAATCACAGTTGCCCTGACAGACTGAACTGGAGAAAGAATTGAACCTCAGTCTTCAGAAAGCACTTAGGAAGAGCCACCTGCAAGCAAAGCTTTACTGCCAGCATCATCACGCACCTTCCAGGAGATGGAGATAGGCATCAAACCCAGGTGCTCCAATATGGGCTGTGGGCATCTAACTGCGAGGCGAGGCACCCACTCCTGAAGGTGTAATTCTTTTCTGCAGCCACTTGCAGATTATAAACTCTCTGCCCACCCTGTTTGCAGCCTTTCCCTAGCATCCCACAGTCAGTGCCTGAAACACCACAGGTCGCCACAATGCCTATTGGCCAAATGAACGCTTACTCTAAGGAAGCTTGCTGAGAATGCTCCAAGACTTCACTGACCTTGAGCGCCCTGGTTCTTACGAGGTGACCAATCTCAGTCCAAATCTCAGAATTTCATGTGTTTTCCTCAATCGATGGACACCACCCACATTACTCCAGGGCCATGAGTGGGAGGAGAAAAGTCCTCACTTTTAATCCTGTATCTGCACCCTAATTTAGTAAGTAGACTTTAAAAATGTGAGCTGCCTCTCTGGGCCTCCAATTTTTCACTGTTGTCTGAGAAATTCTCTTCATACCCCTATTCCGTAAATGTACATTGTTTTCAATCCACAATACAACTTTGCTCACATTCCAAGTAAGACATCTCCAGACTGGCTTTAGAATTCTTTGGACTATTCTTGCTTCAAGATGTCACTTTCATTGGGCCACATGATTTCTAAAAACCTTGAATTAGAGTTCAGGTCCATCAGGCAGAGCCTTTAACTGATGGACGCTGACACCTGGGCTTCTATTCCCTGTGAACTTCCATCCTAGACAGGTGATGACTGTGAGGGTGGGCCCAGCAAAGTCCCATTGTGGGTTAGGATTGCAGCAGGTGCTTTGCGTGTTACTCAGAGTGAAGTGCAGAGCTCCTCATGGCCTCAACACTCTGTGAGTCCCCACCTTGTTCCAATGGCACTGGCTCTAAGCCTCCAGCCTTCCAAGCCAACTGCCACCTCCCTAACCAGCTCCTGCAGGGCTTTGCACCACTTTTAGTGGTGCCTCCTGCCTGGCCCATTCCTCCCCAGGACATTTTCATGATTTCGTCCCCTTCCCTTTTCACTCAAGTATCTGCTCAATGTCAGACCTTATCAGAGGCCTTCCGTGACTATGCTACACTACCCTCATTTGTCCCTGGTCCCTGCTTGTTTTTTCTTATTATTTGTCACACAAATTATGCATGTCCTGTCGGTTTCCTCCAGCTGGAGCATAAGGGTCATAAAGAAAGGAACTTTGTTTTGCTTCCTATTAACATTTCTAATGCCTAGAGTAGTATATAACAAATATTTAGAAAACAATTACTGAATGAATAAAGGGTGAATGCGTGACACTCTACCAGAAATCAAGAAGGTAGCAGGAAAGGAAATTCTTTCAATCCAAAGTTGCAGGATGATATGGAGCTCAGGGTGAGCGGGCCATTGAGGATACAGACAGACAGCTTAGGTCATTAGGTCACCCTACCCCAAGGCAGCACAGTCAAGATGCAGCCCTCAGGGCTGGCGTGTGGCCTGCAATGCCAGCATCCCATATGAGTGCTGGTTCAATTCCCAGCTGCTCTGCCTCAAATCAGCTCCCTAATAATGTGCCTAGGAAAGCAGCTGAAGATATCCCAAGGACTTAGACCCCTGCCACCAACACAAGAGATCTGGATGGAGTTCCAGGCTCCCAGTGTCAGTCTGGCCCAGCTCTGGAGACTGTGGCCATTTGGATGATCTCTCTCTCACTTTCTAACTTTGCCTTTCAAATAAATAAATACATTTTTAATAATAATAATTTTAAAAGATGCATCCCTGCACACAGGAGGCTGAAGAAGAGAGTACTGGGTCCAGGGGGCTGCAGGTGGAGATGGGTCCCAGGAGCCTACCAGTCAGCTGGGTCTCCTATCAGATGAGCAGATGAGTCTCCGGTCATGGCCAAGAACAGGGAATCCCTAGGGCCGAGAGCAGGGAATCTGTGGAAATGAGAGTCAGGACGCAGGTGGCCTTGTTACCTGGAGATGGGTGGCACGTGCTGCCTTTTTCATCTGTCTCCTTTTTGTAGCCTGCCTTTTAAAAATCACTTAGCCAACTTCCAAATTTAGTAACTACCACCCCTCCTTTCCAAACTTAGACACATGGAGGCCCATACATCACCTTACAAAACTCTTGCTCTAAGTACCTGGAGTCTCACCTGATGGTTCTGCAGCCTGTTTTGCTCTCAATATCAAACATGGTGACTAGCACTTACTATTCTCTCAATAAATGCCTGATGACTCAGTAAGTATATTTTGAAATAGATACTCCAGTTGACACAGAACTGAATATTCATGAGCAAGCACCACTAATTATATGCTATTATAACTTTATATTCAATTATTGCAGCTGCTGGCAGAAAAGTTTTGAATACAGATTAGTGTAAGGATTGGGAGACTCACAAAATAAGAAAGGAATCTCCATGGGTCAAATAAGGTGTGATAAAACAAAGGGATACTATTAAAATTTTTATCTAGATTGTGGGTTTTCTAGAGATTTCTACCTATACTGAGAGGAGAGAAAGGTATGTGAGGAAGATTATACCTGTGTATCTTATCTTTTTTTTTAACTTTTATTTAATGAATATAAATTTCCAAAGTACAGCTTATGCATTACAATGGCTTCCCCCCCCAACTTCCCTCCCACCCGCAACCCTCCCCTTTCCCGCTCCCTCTCCCCTTCCATTCACATCAAGATTCATTTTCAATTCTCTTTATATACAGAAGATCAGTTTAGTATATACTAAGTAAAGATTTCAACAGTTCGCCCCCACATAGCAACACAAAGTGAAAAAATACTGTTGGAGTACTAGTTATAGCATTAAATAACAGTGTACAGCACATTAAAGACAGAGATCCTACATAATATTTTTTTTAAAAAATTAATTAATTTTCTATGCATTTCCAATTTAACACAGTTTTTTTTTCATTTTCAATTATCTTTATATACAAAAGATCGATTCAGTATATACTAAGTAAAGATTTCATCAGTTTGCACCCACACAGAAACACAAAGTGAAAAATACTGTTTTAGTACTAGTTATAGCATCACTTCACATTAGACAACACATTAAGGACAGATCCCACATGAGATGTAAGTACACAGTGACTCCTGTGTTGACTTAACAATTTGGCACTCTTGTTTATGGAGTCAGTAATCTCCCTAGGCTCTAGTCATGAGTTCCCAAGGCTATGGAAGCCTTTAGGGTTCTCCAACTTTGATCTTATTCCGATAGGGTCATAGTCAAAGTGGAAGTTCTCTCCTCCCTTCAGAGAAAGGTACCTCCTTCTTTGATAGCCCCATTCTTTCCACTGGGATCTCACTCACAGAGATCTTTCATTTAGGTCTTTTTTTTTTTTTTTTCCCATAGTGTCTTGGCTTTCCATGCCTAAAATACTCTCATGGGCTCTTCAGCCAGATCCGAGTGCCTTAAGGGCTGATTCTGAGGCCAGAGTGCTATTTAGGACATCTGCCATTCTACGAGTCTGCTGTGTATCCTGCTTCCCATGTTGGATCCTTCTCTCCCTTTTTGATTCTATCAGTTAGTATTAGCAGACACTAGTATTGTTTGTGTGATCCCTTTGACTCTTAGACCTATCAGAGTGATCAATTGTGAACTGAAATTGATCACTTGGACTAGTGAGATAGCATTGGTACATGCCACCTTGATGGGATTGAATTAGAATTCCCTGGCACATTTCTAACTCCACCATTTGGGGCAAGTCCGATTGAGCATGTCCCAAATTGTACATCTCCTCCCTCTCTTTTTCCCACTCTTATATTTAACAGGGATCACTTTTCAGTTAAAACTGTGTATCTTTATTTTCAGTATTCAATTTTTAACATTTTGAATATAATTTGCAATTACTATTAATATTCAGAATACAGTGAACATATTATGTAAATTTTTCAAAAGAAATGATTTGGTCTTTTCCTAAAAATACTGTGTCTTAAATGTCATTTTACATACTAGGGCAACATTTTTCTCACAACACAGGATATTTGCTATAATTAATTCAGTAAACAGTCACTGTGTAGACATAATATACAAGTTACTGTGGTAGGCCCAGTTTAAAAATATAAACTCCACATAGCAAAAACTTTCTAATGGATATGTCTATTCTACTGATATGTATATTTACTTATGTTTATTTATATATTCACTTATTAAATGAGTTAAATAAATTCATATATGAGGGTACAACAAAATTAAAAGTTTAGGGACAGGTACTTGGCATATTAACTTAAGTGCTCCTTGAGATGCCTACATCCCACACTAGTATGCATGGTTTGAGTCCTGACTACTCAGCTTCCAAACCAGCTTCTTGCTAATGTGCATCCCAGAAGGCAGCAGATGATGGCTCAAGTACTCCCTGCCACCCACACGGGAGACCTATATGGAGCTCCAGGAGTGAAAAAGATGGAAGATCTCTCTGTCTCTCTGCCTTTCAAATAAAATAAAAATAATAAAAAATTTCAAGTTCATGAAAAACTTCAAGTTCATGTGCTATAATCAATTGTATGCATGGATTTCAAATTTTTGTACCCCAAACAAATTTACCTTTTAATTCACCTTTCCATGAGCTTTCTCAAGTATGTCATATTTATGTATTATATTTAATATTATATGTTATATTTTATATTTTTACTGATATTAAAACTCCCATGAAGGTGGGCACACAGTGTATGGACTGTCTTTAGCACCTTTGGGCTAACTACACAGGGAGTCTAACATGGTGGTTCTGTTCCCACCTCCAATACTCACCATTACAGTAAGTACCATTTATGTTCTCACCTCAACCCCAAATGCCAAATAAACGACCTCAAACATCATGCTGGGAAAGACCAACCTTGCAGTATTTTAAGCCTTGGTTTTGGATGACTAAGAGTCCTTATGGAGGTTTAAGATCTACATTCTCCCTGCTTACAAGATAAATCAGCGCTCATTGCCATGAATGGTACATACTGTGATGTGACTGCCTTTTCTTTGGTAGACAGAGTAAAATCAGAAGGTTTAAAATTCAAGGACCTTTGGTTTGGTGTTGCTGAATCATTGACTAACAGAATGGAGGTTCTCTAGGGGAAAATCTGAAATACTGTCACTTGTCACCTCCTGGCACAACCTGATCCTGTGTCACTTACTGCAGATCCATTCATGAACAAAACACATACAGGCCTCCCCTCACTTATTAGATAGTGTGAGGCACTTGGCACACATACAGGCTACAGTTACCACATTCCATGACTCTGAGGACCTGACTACCAAGATTACAGAGGCAGAGCATCAGAGGGTTAGCCCCACAAAGTGGGGCTCTCTTGTATCCCCTTCACTCACATCTTGTACCACATGATGGTCTGAGGGCTCCCCTTCCCAGGAAATGTATATTATACTATTATTGGCTTAAAAATCATTAACTGGGTGAGTGTTTTGCACAGTGGTGCAGTTGCCCCCTGGAATACCTGCATTCCATTTCAGAGTGCCTGGGCTTGAGTCACAGGTCTTCTCTCCATTCCAGCTTTCTGCTAACATGCACAATGGGAGGCAGCAAATGTTAGCTCAAGTAGTTGAATCCCTGCCACTCACGTGGGAGACCCCGAGTTCCTGGCTCCTAGCTTTGGGTTGGCCCAATCCCAACTATTACAAGCATTTGTGGAGTGAACCAATGGAAAAAGATCTGTGTGTATGTGTGTCTTTGCATATCAAATGAATTTTAAAAACAAATGTGTAAAAAAAAAATCATTCACAAGCTAATTTTCTCTCTATAATGGGTTCCTAAAAGGTTCAGGAACCTAAATGGGTTCAGGAACAGTTGTAAATAATTTTTTAAATGGAGTGAGTGATTTATCAAGTATCTTATAGTTGTATATTCTAGAATAGAGGTTTTGGTAACAAAAGAACAAATTCAGCAGTTAACTCAAACTATTATTTCTTTTGACATGATAGCTTTCCTTATTTAAAAGCAAAAAAAAAGATCAAACTAGGGAAGGTGTGGTGAGGGGTACTTCCACGCATTGTCAGTCTCTTATTTATTCTGAAAGCTGGCTTGTCACCAAGTATCAGGTTCATACCCTTTGACCCAGGAATGGGCTTTCCATGGGTCTTTCTCAAGAAGTAATCTGATATAAAAATGTAATGGTGAAACCAGCCCTTGTCCTGACTGTTGATGTACAATGTAATACTTTATCCCTTTTAGTATTTTTTTTGTTCTAGTACTATTGGTTGAACTCTGTAATTAACACACAATTATTCTTAGGTGTTTAAATTTAACTGAAAAGTGATCCCTGTTAAATATAAGAGTGGGAAAAAGAGAGGGAGGAGATGTACAATTTGGGACATGCTCAATCGGACTTGCCCCAAATGGTGGAGTTAGAAATGTGCCAGGGAATTCTAATTCAGTCCCATCAAGGTGGCATGTACCAATGCTATCTCACTAGTCCAAGTGATCAATTTCAGTTCACAATTGATCACTCTGATAGGTCTAAGAGTCAAAGGGATCACACAAACAATACTAGTGTCTGCTAATACTAACTGATAGAATCAAAAAGGGAGAGAAGGATCCAACATGGGAAGCAGGATACACAGCAGACTCGTAGAATGGCAGATGTCCTAAATAGCACTCTGGCCTCAGAATCAGCCCTTAAGGCACTCGGATCTGGCTGAAGAGCCCATGAGAGTATTTTAGGCATGGAAAGCCAAGACACTATGGGAAAAAAAAAAAGACCTAAATGAAAGATCTCTGTAAGTGAGATCCCAGTGGAAAGAATGGGGCCATCAAAGAAGGAGGTACCTTTCTCTGAAGGGAGGAGAGAACTTCCACTTTGACTATGACCCTATCGGAATAAGATCAAAGTCGGCGAACTCAAAAGGCTTCCATAGACTTGGCAACTCATGACTAGAGCCTAGGGAGATTACTGACGCCATAAACAAGAGTGTCAAATTGTTAAGTCAACAACAGGAGTCACCATGTACTTACATCTCATGTGGGATCTGTCCTTAATGTGTTGTCCACTGTGAAGTAATGCTATAACTAGTACTGAAACAGTATTTTTCACTTTGTGTTTCTGTGTGGGTGCAAACTGATGAAATCTCTACTTAATATATACTAAATCAATCTTCTGTATATAAAGAGAATTGAAAATGAATCTTGATGTGAATGGAATGGGAGAGGCAGCTGGAGATGGGAGAGGTGCGAGTGGGAGGGAAGTTATTAGGGGGGAAGCCATTGTAATCCATAAACTGTACTTTGGAAATTTATATTTACTAAATAAAAGTTAAAAAAATGTAATGGTGAATACAAATAAACTTATAACTTTCATCTGAAATTTGAACAAAGATTTCACCACAGTGCCATTTATAATACAAACTACCATTTATAATACCAAATACTTGGAAAAAGTCTAAAGGTCTGATTGTAAGGGAATAATTAGTAAATTATTATATATTCATACAATGCAATATTATGCAGATATTAATAAAGCTTGCCTAGAGGTTGGAAAATATTTAGGATTTAAAATTAAGCAGAGACGGTTGTATTATGTTACTAACTATGGAAAAAAATCATTAAAAACAAGTAGGAAGAAAATGCCAAAATGTTATGGGTGCCTTTGGGTTATACAATTAGAGGCAAATTTTCTCCCTGACTTTTTAATACCTAATGTATTTTCCACAGTTTTTACTGGGCACATGCATTGCTTTTACGACTGGAAGTAATCATCTCTCTTCAGAAATGTCAAGTTCCTCTATTCTATTACAAATTCTTGTACATATATGTTCACAGAGCCAATATGACTCATTTTGCCAAAGGAGCCAAAATGTGTGTTTCTCCTGTGCCAACATCAGCTTAGAGAGATTACTGAGATTCTTTGGATTCACTCTGCATTTCAGCCCAGAGTTACAGATTCTCCAAAGGAAAATATTTTCTCTGCAACAGCTGCTAATCTATCCACACCTCCGTGATTAGCTCACTATTTGCAAAAGAGCCTGATCCTTCTCAACATTATTTTTCCTTCATGAGCCTTTAATGTTCCTTTTAATATATCTACCAGCTTCGATGTATAGTAAATCATTTTTTTACATTCGCTCTCTTATTAGATTATGAGTTCTGATCCCTATTCTCAAGGATCTCATAATCTAATGGGAACAAGCATATGAATGTTGTCTGGCCCCTCAAATGGCCAAACATTCCCTGAATCTGGTTAATGTGAATGACTGGTGCTTTTTCAATGACACTGATAGCTTCTTTGGTCTTGCCTTCTTCTAGACAAGATCTATTAAGATACAAATTCAAAGAACTACCCTTACTTCAACCCAGAGTAAAACCATCTCTAAAATCAACCAACACACGTGCAAATCCTATAAGGAATTTCCAACACTCTCTTGTCCCATGTTTCCCTGATGTACACATTTCCCCCTCGCTGCCATGGGCAGCAAATGCATCTTGTTCAACCACAGCTCCTAGTGGTCTCTGGCTACATTGGTAGGTTCTTAGTCCTACAAGGAATGCCCTCCTCTCTTCTCAATACTCATATGTATACAGCAGAACTTGTCTCTTTACAGAAGCCTTCCCTCATTGGCCTCCTGCACTTTAGATGGTTCCATTCCTTTTGTTCTCCATACACTGATGTTCAGCTGTAACTATTCAGTTTGTATTTCTTAACACTAGCTAGCATGTGATCTTGATTATTCTCTAAAAGATTCTTCCAATACTAAAATCATATTATTCTAGTATGCTGTTTTAAAGATTTATGGGGCAGGAATGATTAACAGAGGTTAAGAAGATGGTTAAAACATTTGTATCCTATGGCCAGTGTTGGGGCACAGAGGGTTAAATTGTCATTTGTGATGTGGGAATCCCATATCAGAATGCTGGTTTGAGCCCCAGTCACTTTGCTTCTGGTCCAACTCCCTGCTAATGTGCCTGGGAAGTCAGCAGACTATATGCCACCCATGTGGAAGACTCGGATGGAGTTCCAGGCTCCTGGCTATAGCCTGGCCCAGACCTGGATGTTGTGGACATTTGGGAAGTGAACCAGCATATGGAAGGCCTTTTTCTCTCTCTCCCTCCCTCCTCTCCTCCCTTCCTCTCTTTGCCTTTCAAATAAATGAGTCCTTAAAATAAAAATAAGTAAAATAAATAAAATGTCTATGTCCCACATCAAATATCTGCATTTGATATCAGATTCTAGCTCCAATTCTTGACTCCGACTTCCTGCTAATGCACACCCTGGGAGGTAGCAGTGATGGTTCAAGTAATGTGGTTCCTGCCACCCATCTGGGAGACCTGGATTGAGTTCTCAGCTCCTGGCTTCAACCAGGCCCAGCCCTGGCTACTGCAGACATTTTGGGAGTTAACAGATGGGAGTGCTCTCTCTCTCAAATTAAAACAAAAAGACTCTGAGGTTCTCACAAATATGTCTATTTTCATATACTTTCTTATTTCCCTTATTCTTACTATACACACATATGCACACATACAGTCTATTACATAAATCCAATCATACATCCAAGCAGATAGAATTTGCCTGGGCATTTTCTGGAGACTGATATGATATTGCTCATATTCTGCCAGTAAATCATTCCATTTAGAACATCTTCAAGTATAGACCTTTGTAACTAGAATGAGTTCCCTGTACTTACTACATTCAACATGTCCTAGAACTTTCTCTCTCTCTCTATTGACACTATATGTATCTATCTCTTCTTTTTCAGATTTAAGGACAAAGCACCCGTACGTTTAAAGGTAAATTCAGGCCACAGCAGTTGGCAGAAGTCCCTTCTCTTTAACTGAATTTCATGACTAAAATTGTTTTCCAAACATGTGACCTGCTAACATATCTATACACTGCATAATGACTGAGAGCTTGCACCCAGGGAAAAACACCTACTAGGTTGTTCAAGTTTGTGCCAAAGCAGGGTATAACGCTATGGGACAAGTCTCACATGGTCTGTTTTTACTTCTCACTTAGATGTCTCAAAGTTAGCTCTTTGTCTTCCTGCAGTCATATGCCCTGCTGGCTTCCTTTTTTCTATCACTTAGATTTGAAATTGATCTTGCCCTGCTAGGGCCAGAATGACTCTCTGAGGATCTAGGATGAGGTCTGGATTCAGACAGATGTGGGATTCCACACCAGTACCTTCACATTCCAGTCTGGCTCCAGTAGCTCCAGCAAGCAATTTAACCTCTCTGATCTCCCATTCCTGGCTTAGTATTGTACTGAAGATTTAGTGAGGTTGTGTATCCAAGGCACATACCACATGATCTACAAATGTTAACTGTTCTTTCCCTAATGGTGCCTGACCACTAATAGAACCCTGTCTCCCTCTGAGAAGCTGCTCACTCCCTATTCTTATTGACTTACACCAGGAAGGGCATTTAAGGCCAGGACAGATGGCGGAGTTCCTGTTCTCAAATCAACAATCAAGTCCCAGTTCTATTGATCTACCACCTGTTCAACTTCCTGATATTGCTCCCATTGTTTTTTTCTGTCACACTCCAACCTGCAAACCAAGAATTTATGTACACAGGACTCTGCTGGAGTCTCCCCTTGGCATTCTTGTCTAGCTTGTCTCTGAGCATAGATGCTCTGCATCTTTACCCTAATAACTTCTATTCTGTGCCTTCTGTCTGACTTGGATTCCTGCCACTCTGCTTGCCTATTGGAAGGCCCAGCCTTGATCCTGTCCTTAATCCTGGCCCAAACACTGGATTCTGAGCTTGGGCTTGAGAGTCAGTGGTTAAGGCTCTGGCTGTGGTGTCAGACCACCAAGGTTAGAATTCCAGATCTACCACTTAATGACCATGTAATCTTAAGTAAATTATTTAACTCCCCTAACTACTCACAAGACTATCATACTGTGGTTCACACATTCCTGCTGCCAATACTATAATTTGAGATCTACAATCTTATGTCTCCTGACAACTCTAACCTGTACCTGTTGTTCCCTTTTTGCCTATCTCCAACAACCCATGAATTTGCAAAGACAATAGTTGTGTATTCTTTGTTTCACTTTCCTGGCTCTACAATTCCCAAAGTAAGGGTCACCAATCTCATTAATATTAGGTGCTAGGGCTTCTGCAAATTAAATCCCTTGGTGGGAGATAAGGCAGAAGGCTGTTTGCTGAGGGACACAGAGATAAATGGCAGGCTACTCATTCAATCAGAGTCTGAAAACCACAGTCCTTCCAATAAAGTCTAGACATGAGACATTATTGCATCATTGGGTTTCACCTTGGATGGAAGTTAGGTCCCATTTCTGGAATCTGCTGGCTTTAGGCACCTGAATTGCCTACAATGAAGTGCAAACTCCATACACAGGGAGTTTGTTTGGAGTTATCACAAAGAAGGAATGAGTGGGTCAGCACTGCAGCACTGCAGGTTAAGCCATTACTTGTGATGCTGGCATTCCATATCAGAGTGACCCAGCTGTTACAGTCATTTGGGAGTGAAATAGTAGATGGAAGTTAGCTTGCTTGTTCTCTCTCTTTCTCTCCCTTACTGCCTCGCTCCCATTCCCTCTCACTCTCCCTGTCACTCTACCTTTAAGGTGAATAAATCTCTTTTAAAAAAAATGGAGAGAGAAGTTATCCGCAATAATAGACACACTGCGTTTGATTGACAGAATTGCTTGCTTTAGACAACCATACTTCTATGTGGTATAAACACAAATGCCCATCATAGAGCCACACTAGCCCACTCCTTCCCATCCTACTATCACCAGAACCACATATGCACTGGGCTGGGCACACGATACAGCCTGACACTATCCACAGGATCACTCTCTGAGTTCCTCAGGGAGATTTATATAAAACACACCCAAAAGAGACAGGATATCTCTTTCTTGTGGACTCCAAGCCCAAGGATAGAGACTTGGAACTATTGAGAACAGACCTTGTCTGCATATAGAAAGATGTCAAAATAAACTTAACAAAGAAAGAAGTGCAGTCAAGAAATGGGAGCAGAGAGAGAACCTTGATAAAATCATGTGAATGTCTGGGTTCCAGCCATGACTGAAGCAAAGTCTGCCTATGGACTTTCCATTCATGTAGCCAATAAATCCTCCCCCTGTCCCTTTTTGCTTAACATGGTTAAAAGCAATTTCTTTGTTTATACAATCAAATGAATCCTGACCAACTCCTCTGCTCAGGAACACAGGAAGGGTGATGCAAAGGGGCTCTATCCATCCTTGTGCCCTTAATACTCAGGGCCCAGTATGATGAGAGTACTGCAAGAAAGAATGTATAGAATTCCTATCTTTACACCTTGCTACATTTCTATGCCTAGTATGTAATTTCTCCTCTGGTGACAAAGTTTACAAAACACAACTTGCTACTAGAAGACATCCCATTAATTAACAGCACAATGACCCAAAGAATTCTCACCTTTATATGAGAAGCAGATATTTTCTTTTTGCAGTTGCACTCAGGGCTCTTGAAAATCTTACCAAGGACTTTGTTACAGTCAAATCCCCCAGAATTCCTGCTCAGGAAAGAGAAGGAGGTGAGGTGGAGAGGAAGTGCAAAAGAGGTGCAATCAGACTAAACATCAATGATCAGAACTCGAGGCATAAGGAAGTCTTGCTCTCATAACTGGAGAATCTTGTCTTCCAGAATGTAACCTAAATTGTAACCCAGAAATTCCACCTCCACTAAAATCTGACACCAACCTTTCTCTCGCATTTTACTCAGGGTTTCCAAAGCCTGCAGGAGGGCAGTGAAGCGTACTGTACAAACACACTCTGTAGTACCAGCCTGGCTTTCATCACCTTTCTGCTCTAAATACTTCTGAGGGTCATTAGGAAAAATCAATTTCCATTATTTGTGAAAATTCATGGAAAATCATGCTGTATTTAGTGCAAGTTCGCCTTTATTTTATTGTGTTTGTCAACTCAGGGAATCACTGATGGGTCAGATGCCCCGGGGCCAGATCTCATTGACCTCCTGTACCAAAGCCTTTACCATTTTCTTACATCTATCACAGCCTTTAGCCTTCTACCCAACCCCTAAACGACCCCCCAAAACACATGCATACACATTCTGATTTCTCCTTCATCTTAATTCCACCAGAACTTGTCATGCAGCATTTCAAAAAGAGAACATAAAGATCACTGGTCCACAGCCCGCATTCTGCAGACGACAGCACCAAGGGACTCATCCAAGGTCATGTACTCAGGGCATAAGTAGGTCAAGAAGAAAAATCACCATCCAGTGCCCTTTGCAACCCCAGACTGCACCCCATTCTGGAATGGTCCCCCAGTGCTCGGGAACCAGCCTAGGTGCTAGGTGATCTGTGGCATATTTAGAGTCCTCTCCTCATTAGTCTATAAACTCTCATACAAGAAGCTGGATGGGTGTCCATTTGCTAGCTTGGCACCACCACAAGTGCTCGTCAATGCTCTCAGTGCTTGGGCACATATCAGATTTTAGCAGATAAAATGCATCCTATGTCTAGGAACCAGCATGTACACTTGACAAAAGTGCAAATCCTATATTCCTTAATAAAAGGAAAAAAGAAAGAAAGAAAGAAAAAAGGATCTAACTCATTACAAGTTTTTTTTGTTGTTGTTTTGTTTTGTTTTGTTTTTTTGTCCCAACCCAAGTTCTTTTTGAGATATATTTGGCTTCACAAAGACTCCCCATACTGTCTTCTATTTAGGGAGAGGAACATTATACAAAATTTATTTTTAAACTGCCTCCTCTTTTAAATTCTACAATCTACTTGATAAACAATGTGCATTACTATGATGACTTATTTTTTATCTTCTAATTTTACTTAAGAAATGAGAAAGGTGACATTTGCTTTGATCTTTGTCCTTATCTGCCTTCCTAAGCAAAATACAAATTTCTTGTCCTTTCTGCTAAGGGTCACCACCAGGACGAGAAAATGTAACCAGTCAATTCAGTTTCATGCCCTATGTATGTCAGTAGCTAGCCTTCTCTGTTCAATGAGCTGTTGTCAAAATTCCAAAACTCCCCAAGTCCAAATATAGCAGTCTAACACTTGGAGCACTCAAAAGCTTCACTGACAATTGCTCCAAGTTACAATAACAACTGTGCCATCCTCTTAAGAATGATGTATTCTGCAGGATTCTTTCTGATTATGGTGTCTCTTGGATTCCACATGCATTTACATAGCTCTACCTCAGAGGCAACAGGTAAAGAAGTCTCTCCGTGCTGTCTGGAAATCACATACAAAGACTTCCCACGCAACAACTCCCTCTTTCGCTGAAGGCTTTCCCAGCCTAGATACAAAGCTAATTATAACCAGGGCTACACATGATTGCCAAAGCATCTCATAATTATGACCTCTCTAGTAGACTTCGTTAGAGAAAAAACATCCTTAACACTTGGGCATATACTTTTCAGAGTGAAAAAAAAAAATCTTAAACATCAAATTGTCAAAAGAATCATATTTTCCACCGAAAAGAATTACTTTCTATTGAGAAGGACTCAAATTCTTCATCTAAGCTGCTTGAAAAGCATTAAACTACAATCAGATGCTTCTGTGTGGGTAAACAGTAGAGGAAAACAAAGTAAGGTTTTGAAAGTTTCAAAATTCAGCCCACTTCTCACCAAATGTGAAAATGTTCTAGTATCAGAAGCTAAATACCAGACTGAACGTCACTGTATTACTGTTTCCATATGGCAAGAAGTGACAAAAATCCAACTACATAGCCTGCACCGGCTCTGTTACTAGTCCTGCCTCAAGCGCGGTGGAAAGTAGCCTCTGAACTTGGTGCGACTGCAAACCGCGGGTTCAATATTCCTACTGACAAATAACAGTTTTGATGGACTCTTGATCATGTTTTGCATGCAGTTGTCCCCAACTACTTCTGAAGATCTTCAAAAGAAAAGGCACTTTAGCCCAACATATTTTTTACTTAAATACACCAAAGGTGTGCAGAGAATGGCTCCGATTACTCAATTCTACGCGTATATGAGAAGCATCCGCCTTCCTCTCTGACATTACCAGTGCCAGGCACAGAATAATTACACACACACGCAAACACACATCCCAAGAGCAGTAAACACACAGAGCTTGCGCCTACACAATGTAAAGTGCTGGCTTGCACAATTAATGAGCTCAGAATGATGAATGGAGCCAATCTTGCAAGCCCTGGGTCCTTTCTCTTCAGGACAGCCTATATTGGGAGAAGAATAGTGCTGAATTGTGCAAATCTCCGTCCTGCCTCTCCATTTTGTCTAAGCAGGCACCACCACGTACTCCGCTGCCCATCAATTAGCTCTGTGGACTCCCTGGAACCGAGACAAAGGAGGGTGTAGCTGGCAGGATTGCAGCCAGGCGCTCCGATACTCCGCGCTCCCCGAGGCTGCCCTGCGCGGCTCTTCTCGCGCCCCGGGGACCGAGGCGCCCCGACCTGAAGGCGGACTTGGTTTGTTTCCCAAACTTCAGGAGGTAGCGCTTGCCCTAACTCCGGAGGCTGCTGCGGAGGCGGGCGCAAGGGGCTGACGGCTCGCCCGGATCCCGCTGCAGCGGCCGCCCACCCACCTCCCCACGCCCAGCGGTGCCCAGTCCTTCCCCTCACCTGTCCTGAGCGCGGGGTCTCAGGGGTCCGGTCGCCTCTCGCGGCTGTCACTCCGGGAAATGTCCGAGACCTCAGGCGCCTGCGGAGACGAGCGAAGGCAGCAGCGAGCGAGGGGGCGTCAGCGGGAATCTCGTGGGCAGCCGCGGGCAGCCGCGCTCTGCCTCTCCATCCCGGCGGGGCTCCGGCAGCCGACGCGGCGCGGTCACCGCGGGCGGATGAGTCAGGCGAGGGGGCGGGCGCGGGGAAGGGGCGCCCCTACCTCCGCGCCGGGGGCACGCGGGCGGCCTCGGGGCCGGGGGTGCGCCGCTGGCTGTGCCCGCCGCGGGCTGCGGGGTCGCCGCTAGCCGCCATCCGGAGCGCGGGGCCCGGGGGCGCCGGCCCTCCGAAGGCACGGGCGCGGCGAGCCGGCGGGGCCAGGCACTCGCAGCTCAGGCGCCGCCGCCGCCGCCGCCGCCCAGGAAGACAAAAGGGAGCTCCGGCCGCTGGGAGGGGAAAAGTTTTCTGCGAGGTTCCAGACGGATCCCAGCCCCAAACCCCGGAGAGGCGGATTGGGGGCGAGGGGCGGGGCTGGCTCCTAGGAGCGTCGCCGCCCCAACGGGACCCGGGACCGAGCCAATATCGCCGCCGCCCGCGATTCGTGGGAACCCTGGCCCTGCCTGCCTTTCTTCCACGAGATGCGGACAGGATCCCCTCCTCCGCTCTCCAAACCGCCCGACTCGCACCCTGACCGCAGAGTTGCACTTCTAAGAGCAGGGGTCGCCTGCAGATCAAACCCAGCCCCGGGAACAAAGTGCCGGCTCCCAGGCGCTGGGTCCTGGCTGCAAGGCCGGCAGGCGGAAACGGACACACCCACCCCGGGGCTCGCCCCTCGCCGCGGCGCGACCCGGGTTTCCGGAGCCAGGAGTCCCGGCCTCGCCAGTGCCCCCGAGCAGAGCGGGCAGTCCAGGCCGATTCCGGGCTTTCTGGGGAGCAGGCGCCCGAGGACCCTGGGCTCCACGCCCCTCGCACGCTGTCTCACCAGACGCCACCTGGGCGGGTCGGGGTCCCCCTGGCGGCTGCGCCGGCGCTGCGCGAAAGCGACCGCACCTGACCCGAAGCGGACGCTGAAACGCCCGCTCCGTCTACACTAGAGCGCCCAGCGGCGCTTGGCCGCCTTTCTGGCCCTGTCGGGGGCTCTGGGAGAGCGGTTTAGGGGGCGAAAAGACAATGGGGGTGAATTGGGACGCTGAGGGTTTCGACGAGCGGTGAAGTTCACCTCCAAACATCAAAACCAAAGAGAGGTTCAGGTTAACCCCTTGCCCCCAAATAATATTGAGTGGAGACGGTTCCCTACTCATGGAGTGAAATACGCCACTTCGGCAGGGACAGAAATGACGAATGCATTCATGAAGGTCAACCCAGTGAGTAAAGTTTTCTGTAAAACTGGATTAGGGGATATTCCCACCACTGCAACCCTACGCTGTAAGTGCACCTGTGCGTCCCCGGTACGTGTTCTTAGCCCTGGACTAGCAGGCACGTATGGCATTCTGGTGCAGTGTATTTGTGAATTTAAATGCATTATCTGCTGATGGCAGTCACAAGAAAAGTCTGTTTTTATCGGAGGATGGAGGAGAATTCCATGCCAAGAATCAGACGGTTAAAAAAAAAATGGAAATCAGATATGGCATGAGGAGAAATGGGTGTCCTTGGACACTGGGTGCTTTTCATAAAAAGTTCACAATGGAAACGTTAGAACTAAGAGGAAAGGGGGAAGGAGAGGCTGGAGGAGGAGGAGGGGCAGGTAAAGAAGGGGGAGAAGGAAGGAGGGAAAAGGAGATGAGTCACCTCTGTAAGCCATCTGTAGTCTTATTTTTACCGCACCTGCGTCTAGTACTCCTGAGCCCACCTCCACCTGCTCAATTCTCTTACATATTTATCAAAGAACAATGTGGAAGCAGTGTGATTCCCCTAGGCCAGCCTTATAATTTTTGCCTCTGCATTTTATAAATAACTTGAGGCCACAATCGTCCCATAAAGCCCCTAAGAGTGAACACTGCTTCTTTAGGAATTAGTAATAGACTCATAATGTCCGTAGTGGTCATTTAACATAACACACTATCTACGACAAGCAGTGAAACGTTTAAAGTGGCCATGTAGCCATTTTAGGCATTGACTGAGTGTTTCCCTAAAAGGGACTGATGTGAACCAAGAAAGAAGAAATAAGCACATTCTCATAGCCACTGATGGTGATAGTTCCTCATATCTGAACTCAGATTTCACTGAGTCAACCAAGAAGATGAAAAGGAGGAAGAGCTGGGGGAAGGAGAAAGAGGAGAAACAAAAAAGTTGCACCAGGTAAAATCATCAAAATGAAATAATTTACATTTCCTTTTTAAATAATTACTATTATTCTCAGAAGACTGGGATAAAATGTTGTCAATAGAGAATTACCTGTAATTCACTAGTCTGAGCAACTCCCAAGATGTTAGTTATAAATTCTTCCCCAGCACTAAGTGCTCAAGGCAATGTCAGGTAAATTATTTAATCTTTGCTAATGGCCAATATTTTACCATCTGACAAGATCCCAATGAATATGCCATGGCGGTAATGGATTTTGAATTTAGCTCTATATCTGCTTTTCAAATAATGGATGGCAATCAACTGTTTCCTACTTCTCACCATCAAGAGCTGCACTGTGCTTCACACATTATATGTTTTTCTACATCCTTCTTAGATGTGTAAATTTCCAGTAGAACAAGCCCATCCTAAGAAGAGAGCATGAGAGACAAAAAACACTCCCAAAACTCAGGCATAAGCACCCATGAACACAGGGATTTTGAACTCCATTTCTCCCATCTCTTAAGTAGAAAGAAACCTATTTCAAAATTCTGTCATTAAAATTAAAATAGCATATAACATTCTTCTTGGCTGTCATATAGATCTTCAACACACAGTTAGTTGAACACAAACACACCCACACATCAGACTTATTTTAATAATATTAAAAATAGTAATAAAAGAAGATTCTGGGTTCTGGAATCAAGAATTAATTTGATAAAATTGTGAAAATGTGAAGATCAACATTTTCACTCTCGGTACACAATAAACATAAGCCTAATGGACAGCAATGAATTTTTAATGAGTTAATTTTGGAAACATACATTGGAATGAAAATAGTGAGTATCCTTAAGCAGATCATGCAACAAGGTTAAGAGAAGGCCTATTAAAAGGCATGTGTGAGATTATACTCACAATTTTTTCCATAAATGTAGCCCATAGTGGCCCTATAACCAGAGAGAGGATCCTCAACCAGGAACCAAAAATGTCTTCGGTGGAAAGCAAATAGAATTGTTTGCAAGATTTCTGTCTGAAATACTTTCTTCCAGCTGTGAAATAGATTCATAGTTTTAAACCTATCCCCACCTGAGGTATTTCTGCCAACAACTGTGGTTACTATTTCAAAGTGGGGGTTGGAAAAGAACAAAGCCAAGAAAGAAAATGAGCTTTCTGATTTCATCTTTGGCATAACGAATGGGTGGAAAGAATACAGAAGAAAGAGAAAGGTGGAAGAAACATATTTTGAAATAAATTAAGGTAATGTTTACTTCACTGAGATTCTGAACAGAACTTTGTCATGTTCCTAATTATTTCTTTTTCTTTGTGTTCAATGGACTAATAGTTCAGTGGACTTAGTGACAAAAAGGTGCTGCTAATTTCTTTTTCTATTCATCAAGTGTGTAAGTGAGAGTGCTAATTCCTCTCAAATAGATTTTTTAGATTTATTTATTTATTTGAAAGTCAGAGTTACACACAGAGAAGAGGCAGAAAGAAAATAGATGTGTTTGTGTTTTTAATCTGGAAGCTGATGCTAGTACTTAAAATCTTTTAAATTCTGTATTCACTCATTATCAGATGATAAACTGGATTAGATACTTTTTGACTTAGGGACACCGACAGCATACCATTGAAAAATGAGAAAGGGGACACACTTTTCCCCCTCTGATGTCTCAGTTCTTTCCCTGGACAAATATGAAGAAAATTACATGAAGGGAAAAACCACTAAATAACTGAAGACAATTCAAGAATTACTTTTTTAGAAAAAGATTCTGACCATGTATTTTGTTACAAGAATGTACCCACAGAAGATAACAGAGATTTGCAAACTGTGGGAAAGATGGCAATGATAGCACACCTGTTCCACTGTCCAAGGTACTGAACCAGTCATTTGTCATTAGGGTCTGGCTACTCAAAACTACTTACTCATACTCTGCAACTCAACAACTGCAAGTGATTTGACTGCATGCTAAAATTTGGGAACTAAAATGAAATAAAAATTTGAGAAGTACGACATGAGGACACAGTTCACACTGCCCTGCTCGCATGACTCATTTCGGTCCTCTCCAGAGCCTCAGCCTGAATGTTGCATTTTTAGCCTCATTTCCTTTGGTGGTGGTAGTATGGCTTTATGCAGAGAACACGGCTCTTGAATCAAAGAACTCGGTTAAGATCTCAATTCTTTGGAACACCCTGGTCCTCACTGTTCTTATCCATAAAGTGCCCATAATTGCATGTCCTTATAATGCTGTTTTAAGTACTTAATGACAATAAAATCATAGTTGTAAAGCCCTTAGCCTGGTGTGTAGCAGAGGTTTAACAAACATCCCAACCATGATGTGAGTGCTACACATTCAATCATGGAAGGATGCCCTCTAAACAAAGCCCTCTCAGGCATGGTGAAAATGTATTGTAAAGCAATTTAATCTCCAGTGTCTGCCCCCAAATATCAACCCTACAGTAACTATAGTTAATAAAGTATAATTTTAATGGACAAGCATAAAGCCTCTGCTGTCTGTGATGCCTGCGTCCCATATGGGTGCTAGTTTATGTCCAAGCTACTGCACTTCTGATCCAGCTCCCTGCTAATGGCCTGAGACAGCAGTGCATTATGACCCAAGAACCTAGGTCCTGGCTTTGGTCCAGGCCACAGTTGGCTGTTGTGGCCATGTGGGGAATGAACTAGTGCATGGGAGATCCCTCTCTCTGTAACTCTTTCAAAATAAGGAATATTTTTAAAAAGGTATAATTTTAGAACCTACTAAATCTTCCTTCAGTGTGGGGGATTTCTCTTCCCATAATTGTGATCTGGAGTAAAGAAAGATAAAGTCTTTCTTAACAATTACACTAGATCTGTTTTTATTGAAATAGAATAAGATGATTTGGCATTTTGAATTCTAAAATATTTATAAATATCTAGATATTGTACTTCTTTTTGAAAAAGGTTTCTTTATTTGAAAGGCAGAGTTGAGAGAGAGAGAATGAATCTTCTATCCACTGGTTCACTCCAAAAATGGCTGCAACAACCAGAGATGAGCCTGGTCAAAGCCAGGAGCCAGAAGCTTCATCTGGGTCTCCCATGTTGGTGCAGGGACCCAGGGCCTTGGGCCATCTCCACTGCTTTCCCAGGTGCATTAGTAGGGAGCTGCATGGGAAGTGGAGCAGCTGGGACTCAAACCAACACTCATATAGGATGCTGGCATCACAAAGAGTGTCTTAACCTGCTATGCCACAATGCCAGTCCCTGACAGAAATCTATACACACATATAGCTGACTTTGTAATCTATATGCACATACAGTCAGACTTATGTATGGACCAGAATTAAGGCACAATGTCAGTAAAACAGAATTCTGTTTAAACTGTTCTATTTAGCAACCACATGCATACCCTTTCACACATTTACTAGAACATGAGAAAATGTTGACATTTTCATTGTTCAAAAAGAAATATCAAACTTGATTATTTGCTCTATTACCATAGTCATTTAATTATTTTTTAAATGATTATTTATTTAAGGGGTAGAGTGACAGAGGCAAGATGGCAGCAGTGGCAGAGAAAGAGAGAGATCTTCCATCTGGATGAATCACTCCCCAATTGCCTGCAACAGCCGGGGCTGGGCCAGGCTGAAGCCAGGAGGCCAAAACTCTCCAAAGCAAATAATTGCAGCATGAAAAGTATCCTAATATGTGTTCCAGATGGTGATATAAAGCAAGAGTCAGAAGTTGTTTGAGGAGCATAGCTCAGGTGAAATTTCAGACATCAAGATGGAAAATATCAACTTTTTTAAAAAAATGATGCTTCCAAAGGTTCACAAGAGAGTAACAGATATCAGAACTGTCTATAGCAACAAAAACACCATAGCATATCTTCAAATAGTAGTGATGAAATAGGCACTAAGTCTTCACAATAAACTTCTGGAGTAAGTACTTTTTTTCCATTTTATAATGAAACTGGGAATAAGGGAGATTAAGTATATTACACAAATAAGTGGAGGAACGGAGTTTATGAGCCCAGTGTGTGGGCTCAATGCAAAATTCCATAGCCTCAGCAACTATGGTAGTTGACTCTCAGTGAAAATTGGAAATCACCTCTGTTCTAAGCCATAGGAGACTAGTTAAATTATATGTTCAAACAGTGGAACAACACCCACCATTAAAGAGAAGAGCTCTAAATGCACTCATATGGCAGACATCAAAGAGAAACTCTTAAGTAAGACAAGAAATTGTAGAACAACTTGTATGATAGCATCTTTGTTTAAAAGTGTGTGTGTGTGTGTGTGTAATGCAAGGTGGGATACAAATACATACCAAAATATTAACATAGGGTGTCAGTGGGGAATACAATTGAAGAATATGAGGATCCTTCTGATTTTTGTTTTAAACAATTTTGTTCTAATTTCTTATAAGGCTGTTATATTAATTTTATGATGAATATTTTAAAGATAACAATAACTATTGAGTCTTTTCTCTTCTGTCTACTGTGGACCTAGCAATGTGGTGGGCCTTATTGATAAATGCTGGATTTTGTAAGTTCACCTTCATATTTTTAGAACTTCTCTCCAAGTGTGACATATATACACAATCACAAATTTAAAAACTAGGCTTCACCTTGTAGTTCATCAGCTAAAATACAAAATGTATGGAATCCTTATTGAGATCTGCAGGCTGAATTGCTAAACTTTCCTTCTATCTAAAAGAGAATTCTAAGAAATCTGGTTAATTCAGTCAGTGTGCAGCTTCATTCTATTTCTTCTTTTAGACACATAAAAGACTAATTTACCTCAACATGTGGAAAAAGGCAAGGTGACGTCTGCTGATTTTTGAAAATATCCTGTTGGGAAGAACATTATCTAGGTAGGATTTTAAGCTTCTATGGCAGAAGGGAAAGCAATTTTTTTTGCCACAGTGTATTTTATTAGAAATGTATAGCTGATGAAAGGACAGAAAATGACAAATTGTTGCTATTAGAGAAACTAACCCCACTAACTATTCTTGTAACAAATTGAGCATTCCTTTTCCTAATAAAAGACCATTCCCATTTCACAAGTGCTTGTCAAATCAGCTCTTGTCTTCCTGTGAGCTTTCTGGTTAATTACTTAAATAAAACTTTGACATGGACCAACAAAATTCTGATAACTGTTCTTACACAAAGTTTACCCAAATATACTGATGAACAGCACTCTTTTACAGTAGTTAAAAAAAAATATAGAATACTAAAAGTTTTTTCTCTCCCAGGCTGATCAATTACCTAGCAAAGAATTTGAAATTACTTTTTAACATTAATGAAAAAGCACAGACATTGTAATATGGGATATCAGAGAATTTAACATGCCTAGAATACAGCTCCTAATAATTGTAAGGGTTAGGACGAGAACACAAGTTCCGGCCGGCGCCACGGCTCACTAGGCTAATCCTCCGCCTGCAACACTGGCACCCCAGGTTCTAGTCTCAGTTGGGGCACCGGATTCTGTCCCGGTTGCTCCTCTTCCAGTCCAGCTCTCTGCTGTGGCCCAGGAAGGCAGTGGAGGATGGCCCAAGTGCGTGGGCCCTGCACTCGCATGGGAGACCAGGAGGAAGCACCTGGCTCCTGGCTTCAGATTGGCGCAATGTGCCAGCCGGCCATTTGGGGGTGAACCAACAGAAGGAAGACCTTTCTCTCTGTCTCTCTCTCTCTCTCTCTCTCTCTCTCTCTCACTGTCTAACTCTGCCTGTCAAAAAAAAAAAAAAAAAAACACAAGTTCCCTGTTTTCTTTCTCAATACTCTCCTATACAGAAATGTTTCTTCAACAAATACTTATAATTGGAAAATAGGTGATTTGCCAGTGGCTCCTGAAAGTAAGAATTAATGTATAATAGCCTCCTGGATTGGCAGTTTTGCTGAATGATTGAAGGAAGATGTTTTTAACTAATATTAAAAGATGGCTCTTATCAGGGAATCTTAAAAAATACACAGCTTTTAAAAGATGAAACACAACATATCAAAGAAATTCTGTATTCTCACCTAATGACTTGACCTTTGTGCCCAGTTTATGGCACAGTTGCTCTAAGGGTAAAAGTCCACTTTCCTTCCATCAGATTTCAAAAGGGATATTTTGATTAACATGCTTGTGAATCGCTTGTCAAACAGGGAACTAAGCAACAGTGAGATGAGTCACTCAGGTTTGTGAGCATTTGAAATATGAATGAATGACTACCAGCCAGTAGCTATCTGATGGTCCTCTTATTTCTTCCTTGTAGTTTGAATAGGTGAGTAACTTCTTACAGAAAAGGAGACCTGCTAGTCCAGGGAATGGCAGTGAATTGAGGACATTTTGATGAACTCCACTGGCAGGAGGAAAATGACCCAGGAGGCTCTGGGAGCCTCTGGTACAGTGTGCAGGAGTATCAGAGACAAGATACTGCGACATCCATTCGTTCCTTCACTCACTTTTCATGAGTTCCTACCACTGTGTTTCAGCCACACTGTCTCCACCCATAATGGCGAATAGCTCAGAGGGGCAGATAATAATATAACACCTGGAAGTGATCGGTGCTTTGCAGAAAACTAAAGCAGGGTGAGGGGCAAGACATTGACCCTGAAGTGGGAGGGGGATTCTCCAAAGCAGCAGCATCAGGGGGCCTTCTCCAGGAAGTGTTGTTTCAGTAGATTTCTATGTGAAATTAAGTAGAAAGTTTGTAAAAACCTGCAGCAGGGGCAGACCAGGCTGAAGGAATGATAAATGCGGGGCTGAGGTAGAGTGTTCTGGGCGCGTCTGGGGACCAACAATTGGAGGGCCCCTCTAGCTAAGAAACAAGGGGAAAGGTGAACATGATTGGAGAGGGGGAAGGGTCAGGGGCTTTGTCTTGTAGGACCTTGTAGGACACAAGCTTCTATTTTCAGTTTGTTGGGGAGCCAGTGAAGAATTTAAAACAGGTGAGTGACATGATCTTATGTTTACACAATCTGATTTGCATAGTCACAGCTTTGAGAATTTCAGAATACTTTCACACAATGATGCAAAGCAGAGGGCGGGGTGGGGGGGGCGGAGGAGAAATAGGATTCACGATTCACATCTAGAA
Source organism: Lepus europaeus (assembly GCF_033115175.1). Classification (NCBI taxonomy): domain Eukaryota; kingdom Metazoa; phylum Chordata; class Mammalia; order Lagomorpha; family Leporidae; genus Lepus; species Lepus europaeus. The sequence continues at coordinate 130,390,618 of NC_084829.1, read as the reverse complement.
GCCTGTGGTAAGGAGAATTAAAATTGTGAAAAAAGTGTCCGAGAATGGAGAAGACACTGCAGAACGTTAATTGGCATGCTCCTTTCTGCTTTTCCTAAATAGTCACTGCATTGTGCTGTTCCACACCTGGTGTGAAATATTGTCCCAACCATCCCAGGCCCACGTACTCTGGCCTCTCCTCAGAGCATTTCTGCTGCTGCTCCTGTGTTTTGTACCCTTTGGGTTCCTCCCCTTCCTTTTCTCCTGTCAACACATCGTCTTGCCTCACTGGGGCCCAGTGAAGCCCAGTTGCCTTTTATCCCCAGGTGTGCTTATTATTTTTAAAAACAGGATTCCTAGATAGCAACAGCACCCAGCAACCACAGCCTTTCTCTGCTAGAGAGAGGTTGTATCTTCTCAGTGTCTTTGGAACTCTATGCATAAATAAGGTCCAGTAGTTTAGATGTGGTTTTTCCCCCAGAGGTTTATGGGCTGGAAGCCTGGTCCTCAGTGTAACAATTTTATAAGATGGGACAAGGCCTTCAAGAAGTGGGACCATGCCGGCGCCGCGGCTCACTAGGCTAATCCTCCTCCTTGCGGCACCGGCACACTGGGTTCTAGTACCAGTCGGGGCACCGATCCTGTCCCGGTTGTCCCTCTTCCAGGCCAGCTCTCTGCTGTGGCCAGGGAATGCAGTGGAGGATGGCCCAAGTCCTTGGGCCCTGCACCCCATGGGAGACCAGGAGAAGCACCTGGCTCCTGCCATCGGATCAGCGCGGTGCGCCGGCCACAGCACGCCTACCGCAGCGGCCATTGGAGGGTGAACCAACGGCAACAGGAAGACCTTTCTCTCTGTCTCTCTCTCACTGTCCACTCTGCCTGTCAAAAATAAAAAAAAAAATAAGAAGTGGGACCTAATGGCATGTTCTTTGGTCATTGGGGATTGCCATGGTTCTCAGGGCACCCCAGGCAGTCTCTGGTAACCCCCCCCCCTTTTAATATTTATCTATTTGAAAGGCAGATTGGCACACATGAGAAGAGAGCGAGAGAGCAAGAGAGAGAATGAGAGAGCAAGAGAGTGAGAGAGCAAGAGAGAGAGCAAGGGAGAGAGAGAGAGAGAGAAAGTCTTCCTTCCACTGATCCATGTCCCAAATGCCCACAACAATCTGGACTAGGCCAGGCTGAAGTCAGAAGCCAGAGACTCCATCTGAGTCACCCTTGTGGGTGGCAAGCACCCAAGTACTTGGGCCATAATCTGCTGCCTCCTGGGTGCATTAGCAGGAAGCTGGTTCAGAAGTATGGAGTAGCTGGGACTTGAACCAGGCACTTGAGTAAGGGAATCAGTCATCCCACACTGTGGCTTAACCCACTGTACCACGATGGCTGCCCTGGCTTTCGTCCTTGCCATGCGATTTCTCTCTCATGTACAGTCTTCCACCACTGTGATTCCATCTACAGTGAGGTCTTCACCAGAACCAAACTGATGCCAGTGCCACACCCTAGAACCTCCAGAACTGTGAGCTAAATAAACCTCTTTTCTTCATGAAGTGCAAGCCTCAAGTATTTTCCATTACTGCCTCAGAAAAGATCTAACACACAGGAGAACTGGGTTTAGAAAGAGTTGTGCATGACACATTTAGAAACGAAGATGACACCAATGTAGGCTGCACTACCCTTAGGGACAGACATACCCTGTGAGAACTGCTGCCAGTGGTATTGAGGGTGCAACACTCTGAAATGCAGTTTATGAGGGAAACTTACAAGTAACTGCTGAGGAGGTTAGAGCCTTACAAGGAGAATTCTGGGTTTTTAATAACAGTGTAACTCCCACAAGGCAGGTGAAGGAATGTGGACGAGAGGAACATTTAACACAGACTCAAGAGGGAGTGAAGAGAGTCCAAAAAAGAATAAACTCTGCTTTTTCCCATAGAAATATGAGGAAGTAGAAAATAAATGCTTCAATTTCCCCTAACAAAATGATGTTAGGAAGTTATTAATTAGGTAAAATCCAAACTATGTATGCTATATCATAAAATGATCCTTTTTGGCTGAGGCTTATTAACCTAAAAGCTCTGAGCATGCAGAATGAAGACACACTTACTACCCAAGGCAGCATAGGTTTTCTGCTTACGAAACCATGAACTACATGCAAAATAAAGGTCTATTCTTCAAAATGCTAACTCTCTAACTTGGGGAGCATGAAGACCCCAGACACATTTGGAAGTCAGTTCTGGGAAAGAGAAATTTCCTATATGCCAATTATTTTCATTCTAAGTGCAGCTACAGTGAGCTATGTTACCCTATCCTTGACCTGGCATTCACACTATGTTGATAGGGTAAGTAGTTGGAGTCCCTTTGATTGGAAGTAATTTGTAATCATAAATATTAGAACTGCTGGCTGCTGATGGTAGGTGTTAGATTTCATTGAAGCTACGAAAAGTCAAAGAGTGAGGAGGTTTCCATTCAAATCCCCTTACGTTGTAAATTATGTAAACCAGTCTCGTTTGTGCTGCTATGCCAGAATACCTGAGACTGAGAAATTTAGAATAGAAATTTATTTTCTCACACTTCTGGAGCTGGGATGTCTAAGATGAAGACTCTAGCACCTGGTAAGGGCCTTCCCACTGAGTCATCACGTCAGAAGATGGAATGACAGGGAGAGGGGGAAACTCCTTCCATCAAGCCCTTTATAATGACATTAATCCATTCATGAGGGCAGAGACGTCCTGACCTAAATACCTCACATCAGGCCCCACTTCCAGACATTTTTGCACTAAGGATAAAGTGTCAACATGAGTTTTGGAGGAGACAAAAACATTCAAACCAAAGCATGAGTCATACTTAGGTTTTAAAATATGATAAGGAATATTGCTAAAATAATTTTAATGGGATTTTACTCATAAAACCTTCATATCTTTATTCATTAATATAGCTCCTTGACTCAAGTTGATCCCTCTCTCTTACATAAATCAACCATATTAATTTTTAATCAAGTCATTTTCCTACCCCAAAATTTCTAGGATTGCCTATTGCAACATGATAAAATACAAAATTTTAGCTTCTGATAACTTGGGATTTTTTTACCTTCTACCCTTATCTATAACCCCTCACATGACACTAATTCTGCCTTCTTATAATTCTGAAGTTAACTTGGGAAGAGGGTACCACCCATGACTCATGATAGAAACAGAGAACTTTCTTTTTTTTTTTTTACATTTATTTAATGAACATAAATTTCCAAAGTAAGCATATGGATTACAATGGCTTCACCCCCATAACTTCCCTCCCACCTGCAACCCTCCCCTTTCCTGCTCCCTCTCCCCTTCTATTCACATCAAGATTCATTTTCAATTCTCTTTATATACAGAAGATCAGTTTAGTATATATTGAGTAAAGATTTCAATAATTTGCACCCACATGGAAACACAAAGTGAAAAATACTGTTTGAGTACTAGTTATAGTGTTAAATCACAATGTACAGCACATTAAGGACAAAGATCCTACATGAGATGTAAGTACACAGTGACTCCTGTTGTTGACTTAACAATTTGACACTCTTGTTAATGGCATCAATAATCACCCTAGGCTCTTGTCATGAGATGCCAAGGCTATGGAAGCCTTTTGAGTTCACCGACTCCGATCATATTTAGCTAGGTCATAGTCAAAGTGGAAGTTCTCTCCTCCCTTCAGAGAAAGGTACCTCCTTCTTTGATGACCTGTTCCTTCCACTGGGATCTCATGCGCAGAGATCCTTCATTTAGGTCATTTTTTTTTTTTTTGACAGAGTGTCCTGGCTTTCCATGCCTACAATACTCTCATGGGCTTTTCAGCTGGATCCGAATGCCTTAAGGGCTGATTCTGAGGCCAGAGTGCTGTTTAGGACATCTGCCACTCTATGAGTCTGCTGTGCATCCTGTTTCTCATGTTGGATCATTCTCTCCCTTTTTTATTCTATCGGTTAGTATTATTCAGACACTAGTCTTGTTTATGTGATCCCTTTGACTCTTAGTCCTATCATTATGATCAATTGTGAACTGAAGTTGATCACTTGGACTAGTGAGATGCATTGGTACATGCCACCTTGATGGGATTGAATTGGAATCCCCTGGTATGTTTCTAACTCTACCCTTTGGGTCTAGTCCGATTGAGCACGTCCCAGATTGTACATCTCTTTCCTGAAAGAGAGAACTTTCTAGAAAGCTCTTATTTATGGGTGTTTGTTCTTTTTTGGTTTTTTTTTTTTTCTTGTGCATTCTCTTTGTTTCTATGCAAAGCTAGGGAGCTAGACATCTTTGGTGCTACTTGGGAACAGCCATGAATCACAACCTCCCTGTGATAAGAAACAACTTGGAAACTCAGTTTCTGTATTTGTTCATTCAGTAAACAGGAGCCAAGGGCCTGCTATATGTCAGGTGCTAAGGATTCAAAGGTATCTCTAGTCCTGCTGACTATCTGGGGTGTTTCAAGAAACTTGGATGCTCTCCTATCCTCAAATCCCCAAGCCATTCACAACCATAACTTTGCCTAAGGTTTGTCATAGCTGAGGAATTCTTAGTCCTGTATACAAATGCAGTTCCATCTAGAGTAACACAGCTTCTCCTGTTTTACCCAGAGTACTCCTTTTGGCTAACACCCCCACAGGCAGGAGAAGCTGAGGGGTTGTTTACACAGTTGCTGGCCAGGAAACACCTCCATGGTTGGCATCTGCTTAATTCAACTTGACTGAAGAAAAGAGACTGTGCGTTTCCTTTTTATCCCAACCTCCCATCTCTAGTTTCTCTCCCTTGAGTGGAGCCCCCTGCCTCTAGCTCCACTTCTACACAGGAGCCTGATGACTTTCGGAAACATTCAGGCTCCCTGCTCCTGAGTAGATCCAACCCGATTCAGAACTCATTTACTAAGGGTTTATTGAGCCACTTGTTTGTTGCTCAACTGTAAGAAGTGAGAGTAAATCTACTGATGAATTTGACAGAAATTTATTCACAAGTCAGTTTTAAATCAATTGAACATTATTTTCCCTCCATTTGTGTGGTAATCTTTTTTTTTCCCCAAGCTTATTTTTTAGATCAACAGAGAGATTAACAGAGAGACAGATTTTCTATCATTTGGTTAATCCCCTAAATGCCCACATTGGCCTGAGCTACCAGCCAAAGCCAAGAGCTAGGAATTCCATCCAGGTCTCCACATGGATGGCAGAAACCAAAGGACCTGAACTATCACCACTGCTTCCCAGGGTCTGCATTAGCAGAAAACTGGATAGGAAGCAAATCCAGGGCTCCAACCAGGCACTTAAAATGGGATGCAGGTGTTCCAAAAAGCATTTTTGCCAGCTGTACCACAATGCCTGCCCCCATTTGTGTACTCATCTGTGTGTTTCAGGTATAAATAAATTGTGCGGAAATTTTTGTAGAGAAGACAGATGGGATGAGTTGGGCACAGTGGGGGCAAGTTTCCTGAAATATAAGAAGATAAATTTCCTAGACCCAAGTAAAACAGGATCTTTCTTTCCCTCTTCCTCCCCTGTCTCTTTCCATCCCTCCCCCAGCCCCTTCCTCTTTTTCCCCTTCCCTCCTCCATCTTTACCTCCCTCCCATCCTCCCTTCCTTCTCTTCCCCCTCCCTTCCTTCCTTCCTTCCTTCCTTCCTTCCTTCCTTCTTTCCTTCTTTCCTTCTCTCCTTCATTCCTCCCCACACCCTTTTTTCCTGAAAACAATAATGTATTTGGTGAGGAGTGGTATCTACAGGCAAAGGCTGCCTATTAGGGTCCAAAATCAGAAGCTAATGTTTCTGGAAAAATATTTAGGCATAATTCATTAAGAGAATACATGTAATTTTAATATAAGCTAGATTTTTGTCAGAGTGCAAACACATAGAGAAATAGAGGCATATGTGTAGGAGAAATAGTAGAAGGAAGCATGTTAATAGCCATTCTTACTGGTTAGGATGTGCTATGGTTGGAATGCTTGTGGCTGCACAGAATTTGTGTTAAAATTTAATCCACATATGCAGTAGTTTTAAGAGGTGGGGTCTTTGGGAGGTGCTCTTGGATAGGAGCAAAATCTTATAAAAAGGCTAGAGAGAGCCCATGAGGCCCCTTTTCCCTTCTGCTCTTGACCAGACATGGCATATGTGCCCTCCAGAGGATGCAGCTATGAAGCACCATCTTGGAAGCAGAAACTGGGCTCTCATCAGACACCAAACATGCCAGCAAGCACCTTGATCTTGGACTTTCCAGCCTCCAAAACTGTGGGAAATAAATTTCTGTTATTTATCAGTTACTCAAACTCAAGTATTTTTGACATAAAATCACAGAGATGGGATAGTTAGGGGAGAATTTTTCCTTGTGTGTATTATCAAATTTTCTACTATGAGCACTCGTCACTCTACAATAAGAACAATAAATTGTCAGTAAGATAAGGTAAATAAAAATCAAAGAAGCTTTCACCCCTGAAGGTTGCCTTCTGCCTTGAGTGACTCAGCAAAGTTATTGGAGTAAAAAGCATACCCACATCTCCTTGCCTGTAATTTCTTCTACGACTGGCACATTCTTTTTCACTCAGTCCCTCCGCTTGATGGCCACACTTGATACACACAGTCCCTCACCTTATCAGCCCATCCGGTGCTATATGTCCTTTGTCATTGGGACCAAAGTGCACAGTGAATTAGCACTCAAGGTCTGACTTCTAGGAGACAAGCATGTGGATGATGTTTGAGAGCAATACTGCAAAGTTAGTACATATGGCTTTGCTACCATAACATAAAGACATGCCTTTTATTATTTAAAACTTTCTTCACCCATACCTTGCTATGTTATTGTTGTACAGGTAGTGAAGTTTCTCACAAGGTCCTTTGCAACTAAAAAGCATCCTTCTACTGTCTTGGTCACTTCTTGTGACACAGGTAGCTCACTTCAAGATTCAAGTTGTAGAGATTTGGGGCCTCAAGAAAAATGTTTGATCTTTCAGTAAAATTAAATCTTTTAAGTTAGAAAGGTTATTTGAAAAAGATTCTAAGTGTTATTGATAACACATCCTTGAAATTGCCCTTTATACCAGATTTAATATAAAATCACACATGAAAAGTACACTTAGATCAATAGCAATAATCCTAGAGGTGATTGAATTCTATTTTCATCTTCAAAAGTTGTCTTCTCTCTGAAGTTTTCTAAAATGACTTATTAGACTCCACAAAAGTCAAGTCTTGCATTTATTATGGTTCAATCAAGGCCCCTCACCATGGTCTAAGTTTTCTACATTCACCACTGACACTGCTTTGCAAACCATATAAACCATACCTTTTCTTATGTACTATATAGATGATGCAAATAATTCTATAGGATTTAAATAATGCTTCTTACTGCTAATATCAGGAAAGTTATAACAATTAAAATTAATTAAAATGTTGAGTTACATCTGAAAATCACTCTATAACTAATAAAGTTAAATAGGTTTCTTCCTTTTCCTTTTAATTTTAATAATAGTTTCACTTTATAAGTTATCATTAAAGAAAAAGGGATGTTCATTTATTTTTTTCTATATAGAAACAAAAATCCTCTTTATGGAATTTTGCCTAATATTATAGAAATCTGTCTACATGATATGGTGTTTCATATTTTTGAAAAGACAAAAATTGTTGAAAAATAGGAGGACATCCCTTAATGTGTTGTACATTGTGAATTAATGCTATAAATAGTACCCAAACAGTATTTTACACTTTGTGTTTCTGTGTGGGTGCAAACTGTTGAAATCTTTACTTAAAATAAGCTAACTTGATCTTCTGTATATAAAAATAATTGAAAATGAATCTTGATGTGAATAGAAGGGGAGAGGGAGCGGGAGAGGGGAGGGTTGCGGGTGAGAGGGAAGTTATGGGGGGATAAGCCATTGTAATCCATATGCTGTACTTTGGAAATTTATATTCATTAAATAAAAGTTTAAAAAAAGAAAAATAGAAGGACATCATGGTTTGCAGAGCCTGTGAAGTGAGATATAAATAATTAATCAATTAACTCCAAATGTGATTGTGAAATATTAAAATTAATAGCCAAATTTTTAGCTAAAATTAATTGAAAATGATGCTTAATGCACAGGTTGCTTAGCAATTACATTTTTATGTTTTCACATTAATTTTCCAAAAAGCTGCTGTACAGTTTATGCATGAAAGCCAGAAACAGCTCATTATGATTCTAAAACAATTTTTCCTGAGGTTTATAAGCAACATGTTGTTAAGAAATTAAATTAAAATTTTAAAAGTTCTAAATCTCTTTTCCCTAACCATTCATTTAATTTGTTATTCATGTAATAAATGCAGGGTCCTTTGAGAATCTGGGAAAAATTAAGGCTGATCCCCATCCCAGAAAAAGGCAGATGCCATCATATCCACAGTTTCTCTTATGCTTAAAAATGGTTCGTTGATGGCATAAATCCTTCTGTGAAGCTCCCAATTACACATAAACACAATATTAAGAATCCCTGTGCAAAGGCCAGGTCAAGAACGCATGTTAAGGCCAAGAGATATGTCTGATTTTGATTTTTAGGAACTCTATTTCCCTGCTACTCTTAATCCATCAGCAGAATAATAGGAACAGTTCATGAATATTTGAAATTCACTGGACCAAACTTACAAATGTGTTTGTGGAAAGTCTATATTTATACATTTTAATATTTTAGACAGTTAACAGGTTTAATAGCATAGATAAGACAAAATGAAATACAGTCCTTTCACCATTTATTTCCTGAGACCCCTAAAGAGCATGTTTCCATGTGTTTAACAACCTGCTGCAATGACAAAAATACCCCCAGTGCTGCCATCAACACCAGTGACAGTGCACCAATTCCAAGACACTGTATAGGCCCTCACATATCAACACATGCAAGTTGCTTGTCACTGATAAAGGACTTCACTGATTCAGATTATTTTCATTTGCCTTAATTTTAAACATTGGAATTTTAAGCCAGAGTAGTCTCCAGCTAACTAAACTATACTTCCTTTAGTTGTGATGCAAATATAACCCGATTTTAATCAGCTTAACTGATTTTCATCAGCTTAGCGGGTTCTTAACTAGGAGAAAACAACAAAGAACTAAACTAAACTAAAAAACTAAACTGCAATCTCAATTAAAGACTAAGAATAGATTATTCTGAGAATTTCAGGCGGCTGAGTAAGTCTCCAGCAACCCCTCCCTGCAGACACCAACGTGAACAGCCATATGCACACCCTCACAAGCACTACAGAAGCCAGGTGACAGACCACAGCATCTCATCTTGTTATAATTTTAAGAAAAGTTGCATTAAAGAAAGCAAGAAGGCAAGGGTGGCCCACGTCACCCCTGCTCCAGTTCCAAGGAGCATGGCATGGAAAGATACCTTCTCCTTGGAAAAGAGAAAGAAAACCAAATCCCGGTGCCAGGCCCACTGCAAAAATTTCAGTCAGGCTAAGGCCATCAGCCCGTGTGCCAAGGTCTTTATCTATAGAGTGCATACTTCCACAGCCAAGCTGTCCCCAGCTGCTGGTATAAAGCAAAACTCCAATCATATGAAGAGAGCAGGAAAAGGAGCTTAGAACCTTGTCTTGGAGCTCAGAGCTGGGCCTACTGTGCTGAGACCAAACACCTGATAAAGTCCAAAAGCCTCTATCACCCAACCAGCGCTCACCCATACTGAGCCTCTAGATTTCCTTGGCTTCAGGTATCAGACTCATTTTAATGTATGTCACTGCCAGCTTTGCATGAGCCTGGAGGGTATCCCTGGTCTTTGTGGGGTCCAGGGACAATGGGACAAGGTGTGATCAGCCTGGGGCCAATTTGGAAAGCTAGAGGACTGCTTTTATTACCCTCTTCCAACTTGGAGTAGTCAACAGGGATCCAAGAATTGTGTCTTGGAAATCAATGTTGGGTTGATACATCCCTAGCCCAGTGCATGTGTATAGTCTCTGGACTTGCCCCAATATCAGGCAGAGACCTATGCTCTTGGGAAGCAGACTTATTTTGGTATTGTAGCATCATCAACTTCTTGTTGGCATAGTTTCCATCCCCAAGATGAGACCCAAGTATGACCCGTTCACCTGAGAGATTGGCCAGTTTCACCCCTCCTACCACTTTGGGCAGATATCAATGAATTATAAGAATGAATTGAAACTAAGTGCCAGGCTGTTAAAATCCAGCGTTGAGCAGATCCAGTGGTTTCTGTCCCCAGGCCGGTGCCTCCAGAGAGCCTCTGACCTCTGGACCTACTTCAGTGCCCAGTACGGTTCTGTGGTCTCAGTTAAGCAGTCATATACTCCAGCCAGCATCACTGTTGTCTGAAAGGTGCAGCCTCAAGCAGTAAGCCCACCTAGCAGCAGACACACCACAGTCCACATCAGCAATAGAATAGTCTTCCTAGAATTTTTAGAAGAGCCACAAATGAAGCCAGACTACGAAAACCAATCCTCCAATGTGCAGATGATGTTGTACTTCAACAGGCATCAGGAACTTCCAGGGAACCATGACCTCACCTAAAGAGTGAAGTAAGGTACCAGAAACGTAACATCTAGAAATGGAAATTTTCAGATTCTCAGATGAAGATTTTAAAACGGATGTTTTAAAGGAACCTAATGAAATTTAAGGGAACACTGATTCTTATTCAATATTCTAACAGAGATTTGAGAGAGATGGAATTACATAAAATCAAGCAAAAAGGCTTCACACTGAAAAATACACTGAGTAAAATCAGAAACATGAGAGATGGCATCAATAACAGAATAGAATGAACAGAAGGAAAAAACATGGAGTTCAAAGGCAGAGTTTTTGAAAACACAAAACACATTTGGAGGAGAAAAAGAAAGGAGAATCAAGGGGAATGAAGAAAGCTTATGGGAAAAATGAGATCGCATGAAAAGTGCAAATATTCAAATTACTGTTCTTCAAGAGGGGCTACATAATGGCAAAGGGGTAGAAAGAAAGTTAAAGAGGTAATGACAGGGGTTCCAAGATGGCAGAATAGCAACAGGATGGTCCAAACAACATGGGGCAAAATTAATAATTAAAAAAAAAGATAGAAACTACACGTGTGCAATAAAGCCATGGGGAACTCGCAGTGGGAAACCCAGCAAGAACAACAGAGATGATCCAGGTCTGTACTGAAAGAGCAAACAAGGAGAATAAAGAAAGAAAGAGAGAGAGAGAGAGAGAGGGAGGGAGGGAGGGAGGGAGGAAACAGCAGGTGTTCGGACCCAGAGGAGGATGCTGGCCCTGGCAGAACAGGTGATTCCATGGATTCATGGGTCCATGGAACTGTGGATAGCAGTGGAAGGGAATGCTTGTGAACAGCTTTTGAAGCTCCACACAGGAGAAAAAAATAAATGAATAATTAGGGAGGTGGACCTCCCTCCCCCTCCTCCCACCCTGCAGGGACCAGCAGTTGGCTGGCCAGGAGAAATCACTCTGCTCCTTTGTTTGTTTGTTTTCCTATTTTTGGATGCAGGCAGGTGGTGTACAGCAAAGGGAAGCAGGGCCTATCCAAAGCTTGTGCTCGCCCACCACCTTTGAGAAGTGAGCTAGGCTGTGTAGGTGGGGGATCTACACACATGCCCACGGCCCACAAACCTAAAGCAGCTCATAACAGAGGGAACCATGCTTACAGGAAAGTTGCCACAGATCAAATGTGCAGTTTATTAAGCAGCGTGAACAAGTACTGAAAACATCAGGACTAACACCAGGGTATCCCACAACTGCGAGAGGGGCAGGTGACACCAATTGAGGTGTATACCCTCCTCCATCCAGATAACCAGACAACCAGAGGAGAGCTACAAAGCCCCATGGGAGCCTTACCTTGGATACTTGCTCCACCCCAGAATACTGAAGAGTACAAGCAGGCCATACCAGCACAGACCTCTTGGTACTCACTAAAAGTACAGACAGCCCACTAAGCCCACTAAGCCAAAAAGACACAAAATAAAGATAAAAGCCACCAGACCAAAAAAAAAAAAAAAAAAAAAAACCAAAACTACACAAATGCCAAAAAACAAAGAAAGAAACTTAAATAATAAGGAAGACACCATGAGCCCCAAAAGGAACTCTATAACGTTTCAATAGTAGAAGGTGAAGATGAAGACATTGAGTATATGCCAGAAATGGAATTCAGGAAATTAATCATCAGATTACTTAGAAGTAACAAGAAGCAAATTCACAAACTAAATGAAACGTTTTCCCATGAAATTGAGATATCAAAGAGAAATCAGAATGAAATACAGAAAATGAAGAACTCAATAGATCAAATAAAAAATGCAGTATAAAGTCTGAACAACAAAGTAGGGAAGACAGAAGAATATCAGAACTAGAGGACAAATTTCAGAAAATTTTACAGTTGGACCAAAAAAAGAGAAAAGATTAGAAAACTAAAAAACACTGTTGGAGATCTTCAAGATACTATTAAACAACCCAACATATGAGTCCTAGGAGCTCCTGAAAGCATGGAAAAAGAGAAAGGATTAGAAGGCCTTTTTAATGAAATAATAACAGAAAATATCTCCAGTTTGGAGGAAAAAAAAGGACATCAAGTACAGGAAGCACAAAGGACTCCCAATAGACACAACCAGAAAAGATCTTCACCATGATACATTGTAGTAAAACTCTCCACATTAAAACATAAAGAAAAGATTCTAAAATGTGCACAGAGAAATGTCAGATCACATTCAGAGGAACCTCGATTAGACTCACAGTTGACTTCTCATCAGAAACCCTACAGGCTAGGAGAGAATGGCAAGATATATTTCAAGTCCTGAGAGAAAAAAACTATCAACCCAGAATACTGTACCCTGCTAAGCTCTCATTTATGAATGAAGGTGAAATAATGATCTTCCATAACAAACAGAAATTAAAAGAATTTGTAACTACCCACCCAGCCCTACAAAAGATACTCAAGGATGTGCTACACACAGAAACAGAAACATCACTATGAAAGAAAGTAAAGGAAGAAAACCTCCCAGTAAAAGTACAAAGAAAACCCAAGGTAAAAAAAAATAGAACTATTAATGGAAATATGGCAAGGCAAAGTCATTACTTAGCAATAGTCACCTTGAATGTAAATGGCCTCAACTCTCCAGTTAAAAGACACAGACTGTCTGAGTGGATTAAAAAACAAAATCCATCCATTTTCTGCCTATAAGAAACACATCTCACCAACAAGGATACACAAGGATTGAAAGTGAAAGTGTGGAAAAAGATATTCTATGCTATCAGAAACCAAAAATGTGTTGGTGTAGCCATCCTAATATCAGACAAAATAGACTTTAACACAAAAACTATCAAAACAGACAAAGAAGGGCACAATATAATAATTACGGAATCAATTCAACAGGATGACGTGACTATTATAAATGTATATGCACCTAATTACAGGGCACCTGGCTAATTTTAAAAAAGGTAATTGATTTAAAGGGAGACACAGACTCCAATACAATAGTAATGGGAGACTTCAATACCCCACTTTCATCAATGGATAGATCAATCAGACAGAAAATCAGCAAGGAGACAACAGACTTAATCTTCACTATAAACCAAATAGACCTGACTAATATCTACAGAGCTTTCCATCAAAAAGCCACAGAACACACATTCTTCTCACCAGTACATGGAACCTTCTCTAGGATTGACCACATAGTAGGCTATAAAGCAAGTCTCAGCAAATTCAAAAATATTGAAATCAGACCATTCATGTTTCCTGACCACAATAGAATGAAGTTGGTAATCAACAACTCAGGAATCCCCAGAACATATGCAAACACATGGAGACTGAACAGCATGCTTCTGAATGAACAGTGGGCCATTGAAGAAATAAAAATAGAAATAAATCCACTCTGCCTGTAAAAAAAAAAAACCTGGAAACAAATGAAGATGACAATACAACATATCAAAGCTTATGGGGTACAGCAAAAGTAGTGTTAACAAGGAAGTTTATAGCAACTTGAGCCTACATCAAGAAACTGGAAAGATACCAAATAAATAAGCTATCAGTGCATCTAAAGAACCTAGAAAAACAGCAAACCAAACCCAAAACTAGTAGGAGAAAATAATTAAAATTAGAGAAGAAATCAACAAAATCGAAACCAATAAAATAATACAAAAGATTAGCAAAACAAAGCGCTGGTTTTTTGAAAAAATAAATAAAATTGACACACCATTGGCCCAAAAAGGAGGGAGAAGACCAAATTAACAAAATCAGAGATGAAAAAGGAAATGTAACAATAGATACCATAGAAATAAAAAGAATCATGAGAAATCACTACAAAGTACTGTATGCCAAAACAAAACAAAACAAAAAAACCCAGGAAATATAGAAGAAATGGTTACATTCCTGGACACATATGACCTACCTAAATTGAGTCATGAAGACATAGAAAACCTAAACATACCAATAACCAAGACAGAAGTTGAATCAGTAATAAAAACCTCCCAACAAAGAAAAGCCCAGACCCAGATGGCTTCACCATTGAATTCTATCAAACATTTAAAGAACTAACTCCAATACATCTCAAGCTATTCAAAATAATCAAAAGGGAGGGAATCATCCCAAATTCTTTCTGTGAAGCCAGTATCACCTTAATTCCTAAACCTGAAAAAGATATAACAGAGAAAGAGAACTACAGACCAATCTCTTTGATGAACATAGATGCAAAATCCTCAACAAAATACTAGCCGATTGAATCCAACAACATATCAGAAAGATCATCCACCTGGACCAAGTGAGATTTATTCCTGGTATGCAGGGATGGTTCAACATTTGCAAATCAATCAATGTGATACATCACATTAACAAATTAAAGAACAAAAACCATATGATTATCTCAATAGATGTAGAGACAACATTCGATAAAATATAACAATATTTCATGATGAAAACTTTAAGTAAATTAGGAATATAAGGAACATTTCTCAAAACAATCAAAGTAATTTATGACAAACTCACATTCTATTGAATAGGGAAAAGTTGTAAGCAATCCCACTGAGATCCAGAACCAGACTAAGATGCACATTCTCACCACTGCTTTTCAATATAGTCCTGGAAGTTCTAGCCATAGCCATTATATAAGAAAAAGAAATAATCAAAGGGGTAAAATTTTGGAAGGAGGCAAACTATCCCCATTTGCAGATGACATGATCCTATCAATAGAGGATCCAAAAAACTCCACTAAGGGACTATTGGAATTCATAGAAAAGTTTGGAAATGCAGCAGGATATAAAATCAGCACTCAAAAATTCCATGGTGTGGGAGTTTGGGTGGGAGGGTGGGCACAGTGGGAGAATTACCAAGATCCTAAAGTTATAATTGTGAAATTATGAAGCTTGCAACTGCAAAGCAGTATAGTCCTACATACATTCCGATGGACTTACTTCTAAGGGTACACTTAACTAGCCATAGACTCCCCAAATCCCATGAGCAGGTTAATAAAAATGGCAGCTTGAGTGTTACAAAGATCAAACAGATAGGAATAAGAGGTAAAGTGGTCACATAGATAGAATCAAGTGTTAAAGTTATCAAATAAATAGGACTAAGTGTTTTAAGTTTATAAAAGGAAAGAAGGGGGAGGAAGGAAGGGAAAAGAAAAGGGGAAAAAATCACTTTCGAGATGCAATAACATAGAACAGCCCTTGCCTAGATTGTTGAGGAAAAGTTATCTTGGTTTTTATTCCATTCTTTCTTTCTCTCTGCTTCTCTTTCTTTCTCAGACTAAACAGGAGAGGGAGGAGGAAGGGGGATGAATGGTTGGGAGGGTGGGTACAGTGGGAAAAATTACAACGTTCTAATGTTGTATTTATGAGATACATACAAATAAAAAGAGATAATGACAGAAAAATTCCCAAACCTAGAAAAAGGTACAACTATCCAGAGAGACAAAAGTCAAGGGTCACCAGTCAGAGTCAACCCAACCAAATCACCTGTAAGACATGTTATAATCAAGCTCTATAAAGTTAAACAGAAGATTCTCAAAGATGTAAGAAAGGAAGAAGCAAATAGCATAAATAGGGGTCCCAATTCATCTGACTGCAGACTTCTCAACAGAGAACTTACATGCCACGAGGGAGTGGAATGAAACTTTGATAGTACTGAAGGAAAGAAATTACCAGCCAAGAATTTTGTATCCAGCAAAGTTATCCTTCAGATAGCAGGGAGCACTAATGATATTACCAGACAAAAATGAGAGAATTGATCACTGCCAGACCTGTGATACAACAAATGTTAAAGGGAGTTCTTTAAACTGAAAGAAGGAGGTGCTAACAAGTAAGAAGGAAATATCAGAGGGTAGAAAACTTCTGTAAAAGTAACTATATCAATACCTTCAGATTGCTCTAGTGTCATAAATGTGGTATATGAATCATTTAAATCTTTACTTGAAAACTGAAAATTTATAATTACTATAATAAAATGTTGAGACCAGCAATATGGAAAAAGGTCAAATGTTACATCAAAAATTCAAAATGTGAGGTTGAATGGAAAACAAATGTCAAATGTCTTATTAAGATCTCTTATCTGTTTGTTTCTTTTCCTATTTTAATATCAACGTTAATTTATGACTATTTCCAGATAGATTATTATAAACAAAGAGAGTATTTGTAAGCTTCAAGATAGCCACAAAGAAAAACTTATACATAGACTTACCAAAAATAATAAGCAAGGAATCAAAGTATACCACAGAGAAAATCACTTAACCACATATGAAGATTTAAGGACAAAGAAAGGAACTACAATAAAAATACAAAACAAGTACCAAAATGACAGCTGTAAGACCTTAGCAATCAATAACTACCTTAAATGTTAGTTGGACTAAATTCTCCAACTAAAAGAAATTGATTGCATGAATTAAAAAATTCATAGAGTGAGTGGATTAAAAAATAGGACTCAACTATATGCTACTAACAAGAAACTCACTTCCCTTCTAAGAAAACACATATACTGGCCGGTGCCGTGGCTCAACAGGCTAATCCTCCTTCTTGTGGTGCCAGCACACCGGGTTCTAGTCCCGGTTGGGGCGCCGGATTCTATCCCGGTTGCCCCTCTTCCAGGCCAGCTCTCTGCTATGGCCCGGGAAGGCAGTGGAGGATGGCCCAAGTTCTTGGGCCCTGCACCCCATGGGAGACCAGGAGAAGCACCTGGCTCCTGGCTTTGGATCAGCGAGATGCACCGGCCGCAGCGGCCATTGGAGGGTGAACCAACGGCAAAAAGGAAGACCTTTCTCTCTGTCTCTCTCTCTCACTGTCCACTCTGCCTGTCAAAAAAAAAAAAAAAAAAAAAAAAAAAAGAAAGAAAAGAAAACACATATACTGAAAGTAAAAGAATGTAACAAGATATTCCTTGCAAATGGAACCCAAAAGAAAGCAAAGCAGTCATTCTTCTATCAAATAGATGTTAAATCAAAAGCAGTAAAATCTATCCAGAAAGATCATTGTATGGTGATAACAGGTTGAATTTGGCAAGAATTATATAAAGCAAACAATAATAGATCGAAAAGAAAGGATAGACTCCTATTCAATAATAGTAGAGGGTTGTACACTCTACTTACAGAACTAGACAGATCATCTAGACAGAAAATCAACAAAGAAACAGCAGAGCTAAATTTCTGCCTAGATCAATTGGACCTAATAAACATCTACAGAATTTTGTATCCAACAGCTGCAGAATATACATTCTTCACAACAACATGGGGAATATTTTCCAGGATAGATCATATAAAAAACAAGTCTAAGCAAATTTTAAATAATTTAGAAATCATAACCTTTCTGACCATTATGCAATAATACTAGAAATTAACTACAAAATGCTGTAAACAATACAAATACATGGAAAATAAAGAACTTTCTCCTGAACAACCACGGAATCAAGAAAAAAATCAAGGAGGGCATTTTAAAAATTTGCTGAAACAAATGAAAATGGAAACACTGTATACCGAAATTTATGAGCTATAGCAAAATCAGTACTAACTGGGAAGTTAATAGAAATGAATGCCTGCAGGAGCCTGCGCTGTGGCTCAATGGGTCAAAGCCCTGTCCTGAAGTGCCAGCATCCCATATGGGAGCCGGTTTTAGTCCCAGCTGCTCCTCTTCTGATCCAACGCTCTGCTATGGCCTGGGAAAGCAGTGGAAGATGGCCCAAGTCCTTGGACCCCTGCACCCACGTGGGAGATCTGGAAGAGGCTCCTGGCTCCTGGCTTTGGATCAGCACAGTTCCAGCTGTTGCAGCCATCTGGGGAGTGAAACAATGGATGGAAGACCTCTTTCTCTGTCTCTACCTCTCTCTGTAACTCTGCCTTTCAAATAAATAAAATAAATCTTTTTTTAAAAAAAAAAAGAAATGAATGCCTGCATCCAAGAGAAAGGAAGGAAGGAAGGAAGGAAGGAAGGAAGGAAGGAAGGAAGGAAGGAAGGAGAAAGGAAGGAAGGAAGAAGAAAGAAAGAGAGAGAGAAAAAAAGAAAGAGAGAGAAAGAGACAGCTAGCTTTTTTCCTTTCTTTCTAAACAGAAAAGTGCTAAACAATACACAAACATTAACCCTGCTAATAAGTTTATGGAATCCAGTGTGAATAAGAATCAGTCACTGGGGGCCAGGAGCTGTGGCACAACGGGTTAACACCCTGGCCTGAAGCACCAGCAATGGTTCGAGACCTGGCTGCTCCACTTCCAATCCAGCTCTCTGCTATGGCCTGGGAAAGCAGTAGGGGATGGCCCGTTTCCTTGGGCCCCTGCACCCACATGGGAGACCCGAAGGAAGCTCCTGGCTCCTGGCTTCGGATCAACGTAGCTCCAGCCATTGCGGCTAATTGGGGAGTGAACCAGCGGATGGAAGACCTATCTCTCTCTCTCTCTCTCTCTCTCTCTCTCTCTCTCTGCCTCTCCTCTTTCTGTGTAACTCTGACTTTCAAATAAAAAAATGAATCTTAAAAAAAAAAGAATCAATCACTGGATACTGGATGTACTTCACATCAGTTGTGCCCTTCATGTACTGGAAGCCTTTTAATGTTTCTGGGCATCACTTTTTACTTGCAGTAAGGTTTTTACATGTGAATGACACACCCTGACTGGAGACTTGACTACATCAGGGAAACCAACCACCATCAGACAAACAAACAAAAAAAAATGTTGCAAGAGAAGACTGAAGCACAACTTGAAGCAACATAGTCTTCAACTTCATCATACAGGGTACCAAATGAATGACCCCACTAAGATGTCTGTCAAAAAGTCTCAAAACAATATCAACATAAATGTGATCACCCAACTGGATCCTATCTAATATTTTCTTCCTTTCAGGATTTCCAATGACTCTTTGTAGAATAAAAGATGAAATCATAGAATTAATCTTAAATTTAACTTAACCTTTCTTATGTTTACTTAATAGTATTTGTTGTAATCAGAATAATGGTTCCCAAAGATGTCAAAACCTAGTTCCCTAGAAACTGTGAATATTTCTGTTATATGGTAATGGAGAATTGAGCAAGTGGACCCAAAGTAATTAGCTGAATCCTTATAAGTGAAAAGGGAGGCAGGGAGGCCAGAGAGTCAAAAATCAGAGAGAAATGTGAAGATGTTGTACTGCTGGCTTTGAAGATTAACGAAGGACCACAAGTCAAGAAATTCAGGAAAAGACAAGAAAAGAGATTCACTCCCACACCCAGAGCCTTCAGAAGGAACCAGCCTTGTGGAGACCTTGATTTTAGCCCAATTTGACTCAACTTGGACTTCTGGCTCCAGAACTATAAGATAATAAATCTGTGTTGTTTAAGCCACTACATGTGAGTGATTTATTATAGTAGCAATAGAAAGCTGACATCAGAGAACATAAAGATCGTGGGAAAATTGAATTAAAAAGTAAAAAATTAAAAATACAAGATTTATTTCTCACCATAAGTTCCATCAGGTTCAAGGTGCTTTTGGAAGTGATGATACCAGCCATTTAAATCCATCCCTAAGGAACTGAGAGTCCTGGGATATAATCATGCAGTTCTTTATACATTTTAACTGAAGAAAGACAACTGACTATTAAAAATTTCTTTAGGACTGGGAAACACAAGGAAATCAGAAGGAGCCCAGTTGGGATTTAAGGAGGGTGGCTAATGATTTCCCATCAACACGCTCAGAGAATCGCTCTTGTTTAAGAGGATTGAGCAGGAGCTTTGTTACTTGGAGAAGGACTCCCAGTGAAACTGTTTTGGGTGTTTTTCTACAAAAGCTTGGCTAATTTTCTTTAAAATCTTCTTATAAGCAGATACAAGTGACACTTCAGAAAATCAATCAGCAAAATGCCTTGAGCAACCCCTCCTCCCTCCAAAAAACCTGTTATCACAACCTGGGTGCTTTGACTGGACCCCTTCCATCTCTTTGTGGCAATTGCTTCCCTTGAACTTTGTCTTCAGGATCATACTGGGAAAGCCACATTTCATCTCCTGTTAAAGTTCTTTGAAGAAATGCTTCCGAATCTTGATCCCATGTGAAAATTTCTACTGAAAGCTCTGCTTTTTCTGTAGATGATCTGGGTATAGACATTTTGGCATCCATAAAGCAGAAGTGCTTCACTTTCATTTTAGGGTCAGAATTATGTAAGCTGTACCTACTGGGATGTCTGCAGTATTGGATATATTTTTTTTTTGGACAGGCAGAGTGGACAGTGAGAGAGAGAGACAGAGAGAGAGAGAAAGGTCTTCCTTTACTGTTGGTTTACCCTCCAATGGCCACTGTGGCCGGCGCACCGCGCTGATCCGAAGCCAGGATCCAGGTGCTTCTCCTGGTCTCCCATGCAGGTGCAGGGCCCAAGGACTTGGGCCATCCTCCACTGCACTCCCGGGCTATAGCAGAGAGATGGCCTGGAAGAGGGGCAACCGGGACAGAATCCGGCGCCCCGACCGGGACTAGAACCTGGTATGCCGGTGCCACTAGGCAGAGGATTAGTCTATTGAGCCCTGGCGCCGGCTCTGCAGTATTGGATATTTTATTTGCTGTTAATAATCATTCCTTTTCAATTAGGCCATGAAGAAGATGGATTTTTTTTTCTCACAAATTGCTGCTAGAGCAGACTTCATCTTCAGCATTGTCTCTTCCATTCTAAAAGTGAGTTATCTTAGTAGGCTGCTGATTGATTTCAAGCACTGTCCCATGAATTTTTCATAAAACATCAATGATTTTACCGTTCATCCACCAAGGTTTCACCGTAAATTTTATATTGATTCATGATTCGGTTTTACAAGAATCCATGTTGGTCTGATAGGGTCTATTTTCAAACTGATTCCTTTCTAGTACTTCAAATTAGATCCCGTGCAGATATATTTAAAAAGGTATGAGTTTATTTGATTAAAAAAAGTTGCTATATAATAATTTTTTCGTAATATACATTTTCATTAACTGTTTGAAGACCCTTCAGACAGTGTTATTGAACACATATTGTGTGTAACCATTCCTGCATTATAGATTATGTGTAAATTGTGGTCCCTAACCTCAGCTGGTTTAGAGAAGGATAATATTGTCTTCTATGCATATAACGGAGTGAGTTCCATGGCAAATCTTTCATGATATTGAGTCCCTTGACTTTTGAGGGACTGCATTAGGATATGCTTGAATGTGCAATCTAAGAGAAATAGACTTAGAAACACATAAAATATATGAGTTGGAAGATCACCAGCTGACATTCAATCAGATCTGCTACCTCGATATCCAGACTACTGGTGTTACTGCCAAACCCACTCATTTGATATATACGGTAGCAGTGATAATTGATTCTTTTGAGTCCTGTTTTCTTATAAAAAGGGGTCTTGGAAACAAGAGAGTAGAGGAAAGGAAGCACAATCATGGATTTATTTGCCCAGATGTAGTCAGTGCAACTGATAGTAAATGCTGGTGACATTCACCCTTGTGGCTTGTGTTAGGTTTGTCTTAAAACCATTATGGGTGATGTCAGGCACTTGGTGGCATAGCTAATGTTAGGTTGTAACTTATATTGAGGGCTTTACAGCTCAGTCACAGCAATTTATGTGAGGAATTTTCAGAAAGTTTTGGAAAAGGATTAAAAGAGTACTTTTTAAAGTTCTCTCTCATAATCAGTTTCTTGGTTTCTTGGGTATAGACCTTAACTCGCATGAGAGGTGACTGGAAACCAATTATGTGTAAAGATTTTCACAAGATTCTCTAGCAAGATGTAAATTTCACATTTTGCATGGAGGGATTGAGATTTGAAAGAAAGAATATATTAGACATTCTGGCTTTGACAAAGGACAAGGAAGTTCTGTAATCTCTCAGAGGCTCACAAGTTAGAACAATTATTTTTCTCTTCTTGTGTAGAGACCCAAATTATGCTCAAATACCTCTCTTTCAGGCATTCAGGCACAGGATTCAGGCATGAAGTTACAGCGGGTGCCCTCACCTACCCCAAGTATTAATGTGAAAAGTGAATTTTTAGCTGCTACTCTCACTTGACAATTACCAGAATTTAAAATTAGTTTTCTGGTTTAGGAGTCAATGCATTTGCATCTTAGAACACTTATAGAATACTACTTACTATAGCAAGATTGATGATTACATCTTCAGATATAAAAAATGACTCATTTTAACAGGGGCTTCCATAAGAAAGTGCAATGTATATGAAAAAAAAATGGTGATTCTCACCCCTCCCTGTGAAACCCCTGTGAGATGCCCATTTAACTTACAGGTAATAAATAAATATGGAGCCAATTATCAAAAATATTACGTCAACTCCCTCAGTATATCCTCTATGGCTGCAATTAGTAGTCTCTTTTTTAGAAAGAAAATTTCCCAGAGATTGTCCCACATACTTTACTAGAGTTCTTAAAGGTAATATTATACGGTATTTAAACAGACAATTTGGCATTCAAATCCTGGCTCTGCTGCTCTGTGACTATAGCAAATCTGAACCTAATTCTCCTTATCTGGAAAACAGGCATACTAGAAAATATCTCATAAGAATTTCTTGATAAGTAAAGAGACAATATATGTAAGGTAGTTAACACATTATATTAATAAATTATAGTTTTATTTTAACAAATGAAGCACAGTAGTCTGCTGACACAGGCTATGTGTCTGTCTGATAATGTTTGCATACAAAACCCCAGGATTGGTAATGTTGATTGAATGAATTAATTAGTGAATTTATATCTGATGTAAGTCTATGACATGTGATGGTAATGACTACAGTGTCCTTCACTTAGCAGGATGCAGGTTGTCCTCTGTCACGATGATTCACTGATAGAATTATCCCCTTGGTGGCGACCAGGTGGGGCTGAGCCATCACATTCCTTGACATGGTTGTGTTGGTGATAAGTCACACACCTTACAGTGCTGGTTGGTTGATTGGGATCAGGGCTGGACCTGTCAGTCTTGCCATACTGTTTTTCATTTTGAAATGTATCTGCCCATAACAGGAGAGAACCCATATCCTGAGCCTCCTTTCTGTTCATGCGGGAGCATGAAAAATCTGCTAATCAACTGCCTGCTGATGACTTGGCTCATGTTTGGGAATAAGCCAACTTGAGAAAAATAGTGGCTGGGAGCCTGGCCCTTTGCTACTGTCAGGCCTTGGCTAAACCCTGGCAGCTCAGAAACAAAGGTAATTGGTATTGCCAAGTGTTTTTGTAAATAGCATAAATCTTTAAAATGAGAATGGCTGATTGATAAATGACATGTTGTCCTTTTCACACTGAGCCTGTATATCACCTTCTACTGGTAACAGATTTGTCTACTGTAAGTATGCCCAGGTCACCCACATTTCACTGCCTTTTTCAGATGACCACACTGATGCTGCAATATGGAAAGAACTGCACCAGGAGTAGGGAAATCTGGATTTTCCTCCTGTATCTGCTACCACACACTGCATACATGGCTTTGAGTAAAGGGAAAGAAACTCTCATCGAATGCCTTCTACATACCAGTCCCTGGTAAGATATGCATGTATATGCATGTAACCACTTTAAACCTACCAACAACCCTGAATAGAAAGTATAATGATTCACAAGTGAATCTTAGAGATATTGTGTAACTTGCTCAAGTTCACTGAGTTAAGAAGTAGCAGAATGGGGACAGCACTGTGATGGTAGAGGGTTGAGCCATCATTTGCAGTGCCAGCATCCCCTATGGGCATCAGTTTCCACTTCTGATCCAGCTCTCAGCTTATGGCTTGGGAGGGCAGTAGAGGATGGTCCAGGTGCTTGGGCCCCTGCACCAATGTGGGAGACCTGGAAGAAGCTTCTGGTACCTGGCTTCAGCCTGGTCCAGCCCTGGCTGTTACAACCATCTGGGGAGTGATCCAGTGGATGGAAGATCTCTTTCCCTCTCTCTCTCCCTCGCTTTCTCTCTCTCTCTCTTTCTCTTTCTCTCTTATCCCTTCTCTCCCTCTCTCTCTAACTCTGTGACTTTCAAGTAAATAAATAACTCTTTAAAAAGAGAGAGAGATGTGTCCCTCCTCCCCACTCCCCATAACCAATTTCAAGGAGTGGGCAGGGCTGCCCTCCTTTGTCTCAGAGGACATGGTGATAGGAAGGAAATCAGAAGCCACCTGAAATCAAAGATTGATGCCTACATTTCCTACTTTTTTGTGAAAATCTGAACTCCTGGATGTTATTATGAGAAGTGTGGTGTGGCAGAGGAAAAGAGAAGCAGGACCTTTCAGGTAAACAGAGGGAAGTGGAAATATTTCTCCAGAGAACGAAAATAAGGGGTTTGAGGTACCGGAACCTGAGCATAGTTCCAGAGCACAGTTCCCAGGGAGGTGGCTAACTGTATACTCTGGACCCTGGGAGTGTAGGTCCCCAGTGCAGGCTGCAGCCTCAATGAAAGACTCCTGGGCCTCCATGTGACGTGGCAGCAGAGAGTGCATGGGCTCGAAGCATGAGCATAAATGAGTGTGCTGAACCCGAGATAAAACACTTCTCTCAATGTATAGGTAACATGAACACTTTCATGATCATTATGCAGTCTTAATGACTAAGACTGGATTTCTCACCTGTCTGACAGTATAGGAGCTGAGAGCAGATTGTATGTTGATTTAAAATAATAAGTAAATGTGAAATTTCCTGCCATCAGAGTTTGCAGACTGAATCACACCTGCTCTACAATATTGGATATGACTCAAACCTGAGTCAGTTGCATATGGGAGCTTTATTGAAACCTATCTTCCTGCTGTTTATAATCTCACATAAGGCCCCCTTTACAAAGTGTAATTTTAAAAGAATTAAAAGGAGCTACTCAAAATTCTATGTTAAATTAGACTCAGCTTCCAGTAGAGTTACTAATCGATCCAAGTCTATCTAACACTATAATTACTAGCTCTCATTCATGAAACAAACATGCAGAAAGAGAATAACAAACTCATATTTAGGTTACAATACACATTTCAGAATCCCCATTACTTCTAGAAAGGAGGCAGCCTGAGAAGATGAAGGAGGAGCATATAGGAGGCAGCAGGCTCAAGTAGTTGGGCCCATGCCACCCATGTGGGAGACATGAACTGAGTTCCCAGCTCTTGACTTTGGCCTGGCTCAGCCCCAGGTATTGTAGGCATTTTGGGAGTGAATAAGCAGATGGGAGACCTCTTTCTGTGTGTGTGTATGTGTGTGTGTATGTGTGTATGTCTCAAATAAATAAACATAAGTAAATAAAGACTAGCTTTTGAGAAGTATTGAGGGCACCAGCTTTGCTTTATTATATAGACTTCATAACTTACATATGAATAATAAATAATCCTACATGTATCATATACTAAGGTAAAATATGTTTTAATGCTGAAAACCTCTAGCAAGCCAAAGTCATAATCCTAACACATATGCCTGCATGCTTGCTTTCCTGTGCTACCTGAAGGTTGATTCACACCCTCTTATCACTCCTCATGAAGTCACCACAGATATTGTCATGCCAGAGCTATTTCTATAAAAGTCAGAACCATGAGATCACTGCTTACTATCACAGCTAACATTCAGCATTGCTTTGGTTTATCTATACAATTCAGCCATGCAAGAAAGGCAAATGAGACTTACAGTAATTAGAAAGGAGACAACACCGACATTATACCCAGAAAATAAAATTGTTTAATTAAAAATTCAAGGGAATTTCTTATAAATATTATACTTGCTGAGAGAACTCATATTACTGACTACATATAAAATTTTTATTTTTACTGTGTACCTGTGTAATACAAACAGGCTGTTAAAAAGATGGTAAAGAACAGAGATGCACATGTTTATGTGTTGGTGTGTGTTTACAGTTTCACATAGTGGGGTGAGATATGTCCTTTGCTCAATGGTAACATTTGAGACAATACCTAGGCATCAAGGTGAAGGAGGCCTTATAATGATGGAGTGCAATTATCCTAGGTGGAGAGGCCAGCATGAGCTCACACCTATAGGTGCAAGATGATTCTCACATTTAAGAAATAAAAAAAGATACAATAAAAAACCCCAAGCAAACAGCAAGTGAGTCAGGGGAAGAGCAATGAGAATGAAGTTGCAGAGATGGAAAAACACATCAGAGGTTCTCGCTAGTGACAGAAATGACCTGGTCTGACTTAGACTTAAAGGTGTCTGTCTTTGCAGGGTGGTTTGTGGGGATGTCAAATTGGAAGGAAGAAATCAATTGAGAGGCCAAGGCAGTAGCCAAAACACAACCTGCTGATAACTGAATTAGGATTTTAGTGGTAAACCAGATGGCTCATTCAATCAATGCATCTAAAGGTTTCAAAATTAAAAACAGATAACATTGAGGAAATGAATATATAGACAGATAAATAAAATAAGGAGAACATGAATAAAAAGCTAATCATAAATATTTTCAAATCACCAGTGAGGATTAGTGAGACTAGCACTGTGCACTCCTAGAAATGAAGCTAAAGATGGAACAGCCAAGAAGGCTCTCACTCTGTAGATAGGGTCCTTCTGACCTCTGACTATCCCTATTCATCTTCCACCCACTTTAAGAACTTCTCACAGAAGTTTTTTAACTGTTTCTTTATCAAATTTTGGCCATTAAAATGACAAACTGTTAGAAAGCTTGTAAAATTTAGTATAGTGTCTAACACATAACTCTCAACATGATGGTTATTATATACATTAATAGCGATCTCTGTTCCATACAGATTATAAATACTACCTGTCAATTAAATAAGTCTGTAGTAGGCTTCATGCCAACCATTTAGCTGTTTTCATTTTGATATGTTTTTTATATCAAGGTCTAATGACCATTTTTAGTAGTTTTACTTTATTGAAAGAGTTGTCTGGCTTACCATCCCCACTAATTAATAATTTGCTAGTTGCTAAATATAGGATTTATATTTTCAGTGCACAATTCTCTAGGATTTAAGCTTTCTGATGTTCCAGGAAAAAATAATGTCTTTAAAACTACAAATTTGACATTGAATGATAAATTCAATTCACTTAATCTAGTTCTATAATCCAGCAAGTTGTAATATCTATTTACTGGCAGCTTGCTTTAGAATTAACTTCTTTGTCCTCTGATTTTTCTGATGTTCCAATTTTGGAGTGAGTATTTAGCTTAATGGTTAAGATGTTGTGTGGGAGACCTTATTCCACGTTATTGTACCCAGGTTTGAGGCCCAGCTCTGCTCCCAGTTCCAACTTCTTGCTAATGTACACCCTGATAGGCAGCAGATGATAGTTTATGTAATTGGGTCCCTGCCACCCACATGGGAGATTTTGAATTGGTTCCAGGCTCCCAGCTTCAAATTGGCCAAATTCTGGGTGTTTCAGGCATTTGCAGAGTGAAACAGCAGATGGGAGCCTGTGCTTGCACTCTCATTCTCTTTGTCTCTCTTCTCTCTCTCATAAAAATAAAAAAGCTTCTTAAATTTCTGATTTTTGACTGATTTGCTTGATGAGAAAAATTATACAGTTTGACAAGTTGATCCTTATTTTTATTATGAAATCCATTGACATGTATGTCTACATATATAATCTTTATGTTCAATGGGTTGTGAATTCATTGAGAAACAAAGATAAAATCAACAAAAGGAAGATAAGTTCACAATTCATGAAATACATACTGGAAGGAATAAAACACACTTACACAAAGGTTTTCATTTGAAAAGAAAGTATGAGATAATTTACAAAATAACTGCATTCTTAATGAGCACAAATCTGATTTTCAAAGCTTGGGGTCAAGTATAATGTTGAATATAACATTTTAGGGTTGGCAATTGTAGTTACTGCTATATCTGATCTGGATTCATCATGTTAACACCTGTCATTGGGTGTCTGATGCAGTTTACAACTCAAGGGATAGAGTAGACATTAACCTTATAATGTTTGGGCCAGTACTCATCCCCAGAGTAATACAGAATACAGCGTGTACAGCTGTCCCTGGACATGTTAGACACATTTATAATTAGTAGCAATACTAAATTTCTATGCCATCCAAATTATTTGCTCATGCCACAGAAAGAAAAAAAAAACAAGTCAAAATGTTTATACATGACTTTCTTGTACTCTTGAAATGACTACTATGCCTGAAAAGGAATTCTTCTCCCAAAGGAGAATATAAAGAAAGCCAGACATATAAACAGCAAAATAGAACATGAAGCAGTAGCTAGTCAATTGGGGAAATGCATATGGTGCCATAGGACAAAAGGAAAGAGGCATCTCAAATGACCTTTGACTTTAGAAAAGAATGATTAGAAAACATTTCACCTGGGCTTAACAGTGAGGAGTTTGTGAATACAGAAAGATGGCATGGCATTTCTAAAGAGGAAAACATCATAGGTAAAGTCATAAAGGCAAGGTGTGTGCCAAGAGACATAACCAACTCTATAATTTGAGTACAAAATAAGGGCAGATATACAGAAAAATGAAGCTGGATATAAGCCAGGTGGGATAAGATATGAATAGAGTCAGAAAGTCCACTTAAGAAGCTACTGCAGGGCCAACGATATGGCATGGCAGGTTGAGCCACTGCCTGCAATGCCGCTATCTCATATGGGTGCCGGTTCAAGTACCGGCTGCTCCTCTTCCAATCTGACTCCCTGCTAAGGTGCCTGGGAAATCAGCAGAACACGGTCCAAATGCTTGGGCCCCTGTTAACCATGTGGGAAATCTGGATGAAGCTCCAGGTTTCTGGCTTGGGCCTGGCCCATCTCAAACTATTGCAGCCATTTGGGGAGTGAACCAGTGGATGGAAGATCTCTCTCTGTCTCTCCCTCTGTGTGTGTAGTTTATGTGTGTGTAACTCAGTCTTTCAAATAAATAAATAAACCTTAAAAGAAGAAGAAAGAGGAAGAGGAGAAGCAGTAGCTATTGCAGAAATGTTGAATATCTATACTTACATTCAGATGACAGAAGTGAGAGAAGGGGACAGTCAGGGATGTCGACCAAAGGCCATTAGGATAGTTATAACATCATCTGTGGGACATACAAAAATTATCAGCTTAAAAATTAGCCTGCTACAGATCTACTGAAATTCGAATCTTCCCTGCAGTCACCTTGGCCTCATGTGACCTGTGGAGCGGATGTTTCCAACCACTGAACTCAATAATATCTACCATTCATTCATTCATTCCTCAGATATTTATTTAGGAGGAATCCTCTTATCCACTTTCTCCCTTGCCCCTCCCCTTCCTAGCTTGTTTGACTTCTGCTCTCTTCACTTCTATGACATCAACTTTTTGAACTTTCACATATGACCTTGCATTCATTTCTTGACAGTAAAACCAACCACAATTAACCAAATCATCATATTTGTGGCTTTTGACAAATCAAGAAATAAATATTTTTAAATGGAAAAATGGACTGAATTTGAAGGCCTGTTTTTCTAGGAAGAAAATAAGGTAGTTAGCTAAGTACCTAAAAGGTACTTGTAATTTAAGGAGATTACTATTTAAATCATTGTTTTGGGATTCAGCAAAGCTTTCTAAACTATTATCCTAATGCTTGATAACATTTACAGTATCTAAAATGTTGACATGTCTTGAAGCCTTATTTATACTTAAAATGTTCTATTTTTTAATCATGTAAAATTAATATGCTCATAAAAATATTCCAAGATGTTAAATGCCAGAGTGTGTTTATTAATTCATCCCTTGTGCATCTTATGTGCACCATCATATTTTAGTCATTCATTTATTCATGCATTGATTTAAATATTTATTGAGCATATGCTGCATATCTAGCAGTTAAAAGGCAATAATAAAGGGGAACAGAATGCACATTTTCTTCTTCTTTCCCTTACAATCTGCTTAGAGAGGAAACTCTTACTTTTATCACATATAGCAGTAGACTAAGCACTTTTCATTTATCAACTCACTTAAACCCTGAAATAACCCTACATGCCTATTACTGTTGCTATTCTATTTTACAGATAAAGAAAAATGAAGCAGTGAGGGGTTAAATAATTTGCCTCAGGTTATGCAGCTGTTAAGTGGTGGCCCCAGAAATAAGAAAGGACAGAGAAATTTTCAATGCAAAATTCTAGTGTATCTTTGTATCTTTATACATGATTTTGGGAAAACATAAATGGAGAGAATGAAATAAGATAGTTAGACGAAGTGACTTATCAAACATTTGTTACCAATAGTATCTCATACAGAAATAGGATAGGTGGATTCACAAGGAGGAAGCAGGCATCCACTGCTGAAAACCCAAGGGTAGACGACTCCAGGAGACTAACTTTTGTAAGTTCTTGGGAAAAGTTATCCATTGTTCTGTTCTCTTATCTGTCCCTATTTTAGATACATCTAACAGTCACCCATCCGAAGAATCTCTTAAGAACATTATTACATTTATTATGAATGGCAGACATTATTTGCTGTTATTTTTCTAAAACACTCCATTGTAACTGCTTGTAAAACAGTTTGATTTTATGCCAATGGCTGTTCACATGATTGTTCGACTTTTCATCTATTATTCCATGAACATTTTCCATTGTAAACTCGTAAATGTCAGGAAAAAAAAAAAAAGAAAGAAAGAAAGAAAAGAAAAAGCAAACTAGCAGCTTGGGATTCTACCCTAGGGATTCTATTTTCTATTTACCAGCAAATCACTACCAGACTGCCACCTAGTGGGCCGAGCAGCAGCCACTGCGATTGACAGAAACTAATTCAAATATCTCAGGATTATGATTCTTTTCAATTTTCTGGTTTTGTACTGCTGGCTTAGAACACACAACTCATTTTAATACAGAGCTATTTGAAGTGATAGTCAGCTTTCCAGCTCGAGGACAGAATCATTCATCCCACATTATACTTTGAAGCGTAGTTCCCGTTTATGTTGAACCATCTGTAGTCAGTTCACGGAGTCTTCTCTTCTCCACTTCCTTCACACGTACCTTTGGCAATTGCGGGAGTTACATGTGAGCAAGGATAACTAACACTTTAATGCACTTTCAGATCGTATCTAAGGGTAAACTTAATATTTGGGAGAAGTAGCCAAGTGATCCCACTGACTAGGATATTAATAACAACAAAAAATTATCCAAAATTTTCTGGGGCTTTAAATTCACTTTTAAGCTACTTGGTTTAATGCCTGTGTTATTTCTAAGAGTAATCCTCACTGTAAGACTAAATGGCTTTGATTTTGTGAGTAAAATTATTACCTATAATCTTTATGTTTTTAAGTGAGAAATCATACTCCAATGTAAGTGTGTATTTGAAATTTATAAAGGGTTTTAATAAATACTGCCTTGCTCAAAGAAACTATTTTGGAGGCTCCTTTTTTTCCCTAGCGTCTCTTAAGGGCTATATTTTCAGCTTTAAATGCTTTTTTTGAATAGAGGATAGTGTAACAATCAGGGCTTTAGGCAAGAAGTGAAATATGAAAGAATGTACTTTGTACCTTCACATTTCTGTTCTTTAACCAAGACCATTAATAACACCTCTCTAAAACACATACTTTTGTGCCCTTTCCACCCTCCCTCTTACCAAAATCTAATTTTAAAAAAAAGCACCCGGGAATTCTGGGTAAGCACCGCAGATTAAATATACATGTTTATTGTTGCTTCATTGTAACACTTTGAAATGAAAATAAATGCATAAAATAGCAAAACTCTACGAAGACAAAGAGAATGGGAGAGCAGATAACAGAGGATGAGAGATGTCAACAAGACTTTGGAGCCAGGAAGCAGTTGGATAAATAGTCACTGATTCAGCTGACCAGAGTAAATGGAACTGTGAATTTGAGGAGAGAAAGCCAGTTAGCCCCGCTGAACCTCAGAAAAACTTAAATCTGAGAGGCAGCAGGTACCTCCACAGCCAGACCTCAGGGCAAAGCTGCAAATGGATGGATAGATTGAATGTCTATGTGAGGGGTTAGATCCCTAGTGCTCCTCCCCAGCTCCATCCTCTACCTCCATGGACCAGGCAATGCTTTGGAGAGATTTACAGCTGAAAATGAAGGATGGGGTGGTATGGGTGAAAGACAACAGAAAAAAAAGGAATGAAGTTCTCTTTATCAGCTGAAAGGTGAGACTCTTATACCCCTTCCTCCCTGTGCCTCTCAGATTGTTTGCACCTAGGTTATTACTTTTCAGGAAGGAGACAGACAGAATTACTTAAGGCAGTCAGTGAGTGGCTGAGTCCAGGGGGTATTTCTTCCAATAGCAGGCATTTGACAATATCTCAAGATATGTTTGGTGCTCACAGTTGGTCGGGGGTAGGTCAGGGGATGATGCTTCTACCAGCATGTAAGGGTGGGGAACCTTTTTTTCTGCCAAGGGCCATCTGAATATGTATAGCATTGTTCACTGACCATACAAATTATCAACTTAAAAATTAGCCTGCTATAGATTTATTGAATTTCAAGTCCCACATGTGGTTACCATGGCAGGGACAGACCAAATTATTTTGCGGGTCCTATACAGCTTGCAAGCCAGACATTATTCATCCTTGATAGTGGATAGAGGCTAGGGATGCTGTTAAACATCCTGCATGCTACAAATGCACAGACCCCATACTGAGAAGCACAACATAGAATTATCTGGCACAAAATATCAATAATGCCAAGGAATCCTGCCCAAAGGTAGTGGTTTTCAAAGTCTAGTATGCAGATCAACAGTGTCATCTGGGGCCTTGTTAGAAAAGCATTCTTCTATGCTTCTCACCATATCTACAAATCGCAGACTTTGGGGATAAGGTTCAAGATTTCCAAGTAATTCTGATACAACTCCAGTTGGACAACAACTGCTGATCCACTCCTCTAAAGCAGCTGCAACTCAAGAGAAGATCACCCAAAGATGCTAAGAGCTTGTGATTCTGCATTGCAGTGTGAGTCTGTCCTTGTCTCACATTCTTAGCACACCTAAGTCCCAAGGGATGACCAGTAGCTTGTTACTGTCTTCCTTTTAAAAAAGAACAAACCCAGCCAGATAAATCATCAGATCTTTGAGAAAATGTGTCTACATGAAAGTCAGGGACCAAAGCAATCAACAGACATATAATTAATATCTTCAATACCAAAAAAAAAAAAAAAAAAGAAAAAAGAAAAAAAGAAAAAAAAAAGCAACCTGAGTTTCAAAAACAGGAAGCTCAAAATTTCATGACTCAAATCACAAGAAGAATGACCTGAGTCCAGAATGAATGGAGTGAGATTGATTTAGTCTCTCTCATGCAAGGACTGGATTGGCCCTGGACTCACAGGAAAAGGGTACTGTATAACAGAAGGTGAATCAAATATGATTTAGGAATCCATGCACTATTCTCTTTTTGTTCCCACTACTGTTTTAAATTTTCTTCAGTGAAAGTTGTCTTCTGCTTTTTGATAAAAGTTTTGGCTTTTCCATGGCTTCTCACTCTTAAGCAACAGAGTTCTAATTAGCACTTAAAGTCATAAAACAAAGTCTCAACTTACAAGTTAAATACATCCAGTTCTATATATCAATCAATACTTCCATATTTGTTTGCAGTAAGGTGTTACCATCCCCTCCTTCAGTTGCAATGCACAGTGGCATAAAGCTGATTATTGGGAAAGGTATTTGCTAGGGGTGATTTTTCTCTTCCTGGCTCTTTCTTACATCTTTGCCAACTATGTATTCAGCACTTCCTGATTGGGAAGTAGAGAGGGAAGAATGAAAAGATGTTCTCTGGGTTGCTGGATGTTTCAAGCAGCCTGCTCCTCTTGCTGGGTACCACCCTGGGCTCATGAGAGATTACTCTCCTAACAGGGAACAGAATCTATCCCTCTGGCTGCCATTTGTCATGTCTCCTGATACTCTAGTTGGCCCCAATCTAGAGACAATATCCTGCAGGAGCTCCTCTAGGACAGGAATTGAAATGCTCCAGCCCAGCTAGCTTGGACTCTTCTTCCCTCTTAATCCACTATTGTTGTCCTTTCTGGCCACAGGAATCTCTGATGTATCCTTTGCCCTATAAACTGGGGCTCTTAGGAGTAGCTCAGTGCAGATACTACTGTTCTGTGGTCCAAGATGCTTAAGCTTTCTCAGCCTCCACTCAAGCACTGAACCAAGCCCCCTGAGGAGTTTTCCCTCTCCTTTAAAAGAGAGTTACAACTCAGCTTCCCTTTCACCCTCTGTTTTTTTAATTTATAAAGAACAGAGATTTCTCTTCCTCCCTCTTTGGTTAGGGGCAGGACTCACAGTGTACCACTGTCTCTAAAAACTTTTCACAAACAGCCCCCTTCTCCCTGCTCTCAACTCCTTCATTTTGGAAGTTGGCAAAGAAATTTAAAAAATGGACTTGGTTCTCAAACATTTTCTTCTGCACAACAGGATTTATCACACACTCATTTTGGTATCTGACATCTATTATATTGATGCTTTAGTTGAGAATGAGGCAAGACAGATCCTATTCTTGATGCCTAATTCAATTATACACTTAGAGTAAAAGGAGGAAGCTCAGATAAGGAGATGTATGGGAACCCAACAAAAACCCTTCCCTCGACCATGACTTATAACCACTCACATGGTCTTTAGACAAAGACTGAGTAGTTTTGCTCTGAAAAACAAAAACAAAGCAAAACAATCCTTCTGTCATGGTTAGGGGAGAAAAGGTCCTAGGGTACACATGCCACGAGTAGTCAGCCCGGATGGTCTGTAACCAAACCTAAGATAAGAAATTTATATTCAGCAAAGCCTTTCTTCTTATGGGTATTTGATCCCACTCAGTGGAACGTTTTCAGACTAGGATGTGGGAGATGAATCAGGAAAAACACTAAAAGAAAGCAGTAACCCCACAAATGTCTGTCCAAATTTTGATTTCAACACTTGCTATTCCTCTTGCTCCAAGTATACACCATTTATAAAGCATACAGAATGACCAGTCTCTGGGGTGCATCTGGTCCCTATTTTAGGGAGGCTCAGAATCCTGGTCCATGAGCTCCACAGAACCACAGGAGTGGTTGCAGCAGCATCTAGGGAAGGGCAGTGGCCAGGCAACCTCCCCTGCATCTGGCCATTGAGAGATACAGCTCATCTCTAAACCCTTTTTCCTTCAGCTCTCATAAAAGGCATCTTCCACAGAATTTAAATGATTTCTAAGTAATCTTCTTGTCACAATATATTGTGATTCCAGACATATAAAGAGAGCCTTGATTTGGTAGCTACATGTATGAAACCCATGTTCACAGTGTAAATTAGAATAAAAGGAAGGAAAGATTCAGGATCCTTTATAAATATACCCCCCCCCCATCTCTGCTGACTCTGCTGACATGACTGCAAGAGGAGGTGAGGTAGTGGACAGAACAAGTGATTCTTCATCAGGGCTGCAAGAGTCCACTTCATTCTATCAATTCACTCTTCCCCTGCACAGCTCAGCCCAGGCTCACATATCCAAGGTCCACAGTGTCCCAGTATTGGGTTAGCACCAGCAGACTCTCCCTCCTCAGTCCCCAGGAGAAGAATATGTTTTTAGGTTATTTTTTAAAAGACCTGAACTTGCCAAGTCCAACATATTTCTGTGGCTATTCATTGCCTTACATTGGATGACCCATGAATTTGATGCAACAGAAAAATTAGTGACTGTGCTAATAAATATACAATTGCAATCAGTCTTCAGCTCATTAATTTGTGACATAATTCAGATCCTTAAACCTCTGAGATCTGCAATCTACTGTTGCAGGGCATGGGAATTCACAGGTGTAAAATTATCTTCATTCAGCACATTTACAGTAATTTTGAATTCAATAGAAGTACATTATTTGTTACCAGGGAAAATTATTGCACAAAAATAGAATATAAGAACTATAATGTTCAAGGAAATTGTATTCCTTACTTTATAACCAGAACTGTGTCTATGTACAATGTACTGAAATTTTGTTAGAAAGTGGAATTTTGTACCTCACATTTTTTAAAGAAAAGGAATTTAAATAACTTCATTTACCAAAAAGCATTTTTCAGAAGACAAATAATTAACCTTGAAAGTATATCATTTCTTTGGTTTATAGTGAAATAAATATACAAAGTATTCCTATTAATAAACATCCTATTCATGAAGGGCTTGAAACCTCACAAAATATGCAAGAAAATATTCTCAAAAGGCAATATAAGTTTTGCTAAGATTACATTTGCATTACAGCTATTGCAATATTCATACAGAGACAGAGGAAATTAGGGTGATGATGTTTTACATTCTGTGAAACAATTGAAACTGATTTTGTGACCCAAATAGATAGATACACCAGGAAATTCCAGGAGAATGTTATTCCCAAATGTCACAATGGAGAAACATTGTTCATGCTATTCTTATTCTTCTATATATCTACAGCCCATCTGGGGCTTGGATTTAAGATGAAGGTTATGCCCCAAAGCAGGCATTACCTTAATTGAATGACAGAATTACCTGCAATTTTGTGAATTGGGGAAAGATTCTTTACTTCATATGATACTATTATTGTGTGATTGCTTTTTGAGCCAAGAGAAAACTGGTAAGGCTAAAGTATATAGTTAAAAAAGGCATCAGGTTGAGAGCTCTTAGTTCTTAGCTCCAAATGGCTAAGGAGCTTAGCAGAGGACAAACAAGGACTCTGCTTAGCAAGTGCAAGGGCAGTGAAAGTAGATTCCAACTTCTCACTCAGTAACTGGTGTCCCAAATCCCTCTAGTCTCCTTTTTTTCTGGCAAGGTGTCAGGAAGTCCACAGTTCTTGGGGAATTTGAAGCTTTTTGCCACCGTTTTATAGTTCCCCTGCTAGGTAGACAGGTGAGTTATGGCTCAGGTACTCCAAGAGAAACACATGTGTGCCTCTCAGTCTGGTTTGTTTACTCTATAGCTTCTGATGTCAATGATTTTAAAAGCACTAACATTGATTTTGTGACACTGATGTTAAAGTCAACAACAGTAGGTACAATCTATGATTTTTTTTATGTAATCCAAGCATAGTGCTAAGAACAGAGCCATTTTATCTGATCACCATGCAACTCACAGAGTGAGGAATGTTATTATCCCCATTTTACAGGGAAGGAAAATGACACTTGCTGAAAAATCACAAAAGCTGGAGCAGTGTTAGGAACCCAAAATTTAGAATCTAATACTTAAGTTCTTACCTTACAATCTAGTTTTCCATATCATAAAAAGTAATGTTTTCTGACTATCCACAGTATGCCAGATATGATATCAAGTATTCTACATGCATTTTTCATTTGCAATTGAAATACTTGAGATATTCTACAATACTTGAAATCCTATCTCATGAACTTGAAAATGTTCTCTTCCCACTAAGGTCAAAATTATATAGTACCCAAGTCTTATCATTTTAGATTATGAGTTTGATTTTGTCACTCTTGAATTTTGTGAAGTTATTTAAGTTCTCTAAGTGTCTATCATTAAATAAGGATAATAGTTGTACCTATTCCCTGTGTTATTAAGAGAATCAAGAATTGTAACATAAAGAAACAATGTGTGTTCTTGATAAATTTCAGCTATCTAATTGATATTTTTTGAACTGTGAATTAACCTCATAACTTTCTTTTGCAGCTGTGAATTAGTATCTAAAAAGTGTGTCAACTAAAGAATTTCCTTTTTGATTTGAGGTAGACTTTATATTCCCTTGTTTTCAGAGTCTTAATGTAGTTATCTAGAAACTGATTGCTAACCCCCAAATTCATTTCATCTTCATCTTTTATAAAGTCCTCTGTAACATCAAAATTGGGTCTTGGGATCTTTCTACTGTGTCCAAGGCACCTGATTTTATTTACAGAGGTTCTCTCCCAGAACCTTTCCTTAAAATTAAAGGTACAATCCAATATATATAAAACAGGATGAGCCATTGAGCTTGCCAGATCAAGTAGACTGAGATGGAGTAAAGAGCTCTTGACCCTCCCTAAGACACTAAGACATCTAAAAACCTTGTGGGATTATCTCAACTTCCTGGAGACAGAACCTTCTCTAACTTCCCAGGAGTTTAACTGTTAGACCCTCCTTTACTTTTGATTTGATCAATAATAGCATAGAGCTAAACTAGACAAATAGAGTAAAAATCAAACAAAACTGTTTGATCAGAGAGGCCAAATATGGACAGAAATATGAGGGACATATCCCAGAAAGATCTCCAGTATCATTTAGTCCAATTCTATGTGCAGCCTACAAATTCTGCCTTTCAGAAGGATGAACAGTCCAGTTAAGAAATGGGCAAAGGACTTGAACAGGCATTTTTCAAGAGAGGAAATTCAAATGGCCAACAGACACATGAAAAATGCTCAGGATCACTAACCATCAGGGAAATGTAAATCAAAAACACAATGAGGTTTCACCTCACCCCAGTTAGAATGGCTCTCATACAGAAATCAACACACAACAAATGTTGCCAAGGATGCCAAGGAAAAGGTACCCTAATCCACTGTTGGTGGGAATGTAAAATGGTGCAGCCACTGTGGAAGACAGTATAGAGGTACCTCAGAAACCTGAATATAAACCTACAATACAACTCAGCCATCCCACTCCTGGGAATTTACCCAAAGGAAATGAAATCAGCATATTAAAGTGTGATCTGCACCCCCATGTTTACTTCAGCTCAGTTCACAATAGCTAAGATATGGAATCAGCCCAGATGTCCATCAATTGAAGACTGGATAACAAAATTATGGTACATGTGTGTGTATATATGTGTGTGTATGTGTGTGTACACACACATACTATGGAATACCACACAGCAGTTAAAAAAAAAAATAAGATCCTGTCTTCTGCAAAAAAGTATTTAAATGGAAACCATTATACTTGGTGAAATAATCCAGTCCCCAAAAGACAAATACCATACATTCTCCCTGATCTGTGATAACTAATAGAGTACCTAAAAGATAATCTGTAGGAGTAAAATTGACAATCTGACATGCAATGAATTTAAACAGTCCTTGTCTCAAATATTGAGGAATATTATTGTTTTTTTTTTCTTCATACTATTTGTTGAACTCTTCACTTAATGTAGGGTTAAACTTATGAGTATAAAGTAAACTGAAAGTAGATCATTGTAAAAATTAAGAGAGGAAATAGGATAAGGAGGAGGAAGAAGTTTGAGAACATAGGCAGGAGGGAGGGTAGGTTGGAAAGTACCACTATGTTCCTGAATCTATATATATGAATTACATGAAAGTTGTATATCTTAAATAAAATTTTAGAAAAATAATTTAAAAAATAAATGGGCAAAGTACTTGAACAGGCATTTTTCAAAAGAGGAAATTCAAATGGATAATAGACACATGAAAAAATGTTCAAGATCACTAGCCATCAGAGAAATGCAAATCAAAACCACAATGAGATTTCACCTCACCCCAGTTAGTATGTCTTTCTTACAGAAATCAACAAACAATAAGTGCTGGCAAAGATGTGGGGGAAAAGGTACTCTAAGCCACTGTTGGTGGGAATATAAGCTGGTAAAGTCGCTATGGAAGACAATACTGAGATATCTCAGAAAGCTGAAAATTGATAGATGGCATATGACCCAGTGATTCAACTCTTGGGAATTTACCCAAACAAAATGAAATCAGCATTTGAAAGAGTTTTCTGTACCCCCATGTTTATTACAGATCAGTTCACAATAGCTAAGATGTGGAATAAACCCAAATGTCCATCAACTGATGACTGGATAAAGAAATTATGGTATGTATACACTATGGGATGCCACTCAGCCACAAAAAAATAATGTAATCCTATCTTTTGCAACAAAATGGATGCAACTGGAAACAATTATACTTAGTGAAATAAGCCAATTCCAAAAGGGCAAATACCATATGTTTTCCCTGATCTGTGGTAACTTATAGAGTACCAAAAATGTAATGTATAGGAGTGAAATTGACATTTGGAGCTTTGATCTTGCTTACAACCCTTTTCTCCACTGTTGAGAAACAGTTTTATCTTCATGCTATTTGTTGAATTCATTACTTAATTTAGGTTAAATTTTATGAGTATAAAAAAAACTGAAAGTAGATTATTGTAGCAATTGAGAGAGGGAATATGAGAGGAAAGGGGCCAAAGGAGTGTCGGTGGGAGGGAGGGCTGGTTGGAAAGTCTATATTCCTAAATCTGCATTTATGAAGCACATGAAATTTGTAGACCTTAAATAAATTTTTAAAAGGATATTTTCAAAGCATCAGTCATAATTGGTAATGTGAAAATTGAATTTTTCATAAGTGTTTTTGTTTTAAAAACTACATCAAATTTGATAGATGATAGGCTGTTTCAGGCCTTCATCTATCTACTCATATAAAAATTGATAAGAATAATTAAAGAAATTATTAACTCAACCCATGTTGTGACTGAAGTTATTTAAAACATATTTTAACTTTCAGACAAAATTATCAGCAGCAAGTTAGCCTAAATTAATTCTGTAGTAAAATCCTACAAAAATAAACTCGGGATCATTTACTCAATTTCAGCATTTCCTCTTTATTAAATTATGAAACTGTTTTCCTAAATCCGTATTCTAATTCCTCTCTAAAGAATTTTTGAATAATATTTTAATCAGGCTTATTAATGGATATTTATTTTCACAGTTAATGAACACTTTCTAGTAATTACAGAAAAAGAAAAAAAATTCTCTAAATATAGTCCCCTGTACTCTACCAGGACCAGCAATATAATTTTCAAGGCCCAGAACAAATGAAAAGCTGGGGCCCCTTGTTCAAAAATTAAGAATTTTAAGATGACAACAGCAAAATATTAGGTCTAGAGTGGGCCCTTCTACATGTAAAGCTCTGTGCACCTGCACTGATACCATGCCCATGAAGCCAGCCCTGCCCTCAGCTGCATTCACATCATATATGTTCTCAAAAATTTAGTGAATGCTTCCTTCCTTTTTCATTGTATATGCAAATTTGCACATCTGTATACAGTTTGATCTTTGTGAATTCATAAATACCAGAGAAAGTAGTCCAGAGCCATTCTGGACATGCCATGAAAGTATATTCAGAAGCACAGGAAATAGGAGAAATATTTAAATAATTACAAAAAGTCTAGAAGACAAATAGAGTAGACAGTAAGAACCGCAGCAAGTTCCTTCATATCCTTTTTCACGTTCTAGAAACAGAACCTCAGGAGCAAATCAATGAATAGTTATAACTCTAATCAGTGGTTTAAAATGTTTACAGAAAGAAAACACCAGGCTCAGATGGTTTATCAGCTGGTTCTACCAAATAGTCAATGAACCTATAGTTTCATGTTCTTTTCCAGAGAATGGGAAAAGTTGAATTTCTCTGACTCATTTTATGAGATTAGTGTAAATGTAACACATATGATGGTTGATGTTCTCTCTCTCCTCCAGATTTGCCCTCTATACATTTTTCTATCCACTGGTGCTGGAAGCCTGCAAACTATTTCATAGTCTCCTTGTCACTTTCAAAGAATTGTTTAATCATATGGGGAAAAAAAGAAAATTAATATAGAGCTCATATCATACCACAAAAATCAACCCCATGAGGTTTACAAACTTAAATTTGAAAGGAAAAACAATAAAATTTTCAGGGTAAAATATGAAGAAATATTGTTAGACACTCAGTTCATAATTTATTAAACTGAAAACAATTTCTGTTCCCACAATAACAAACTTGAAAGAAAAAGATTGACTAATAATTATAATGCTTTAATATTAAATATTATTAATCAAAACATTTTAAAAATTAAAAAAAAAGCCGGAAAGTTTGAGAATATATTTGCAACCCATATAAATATTAAGGAATTAAAATCTAGAATGTATTTGGGAAAGTTCCATGATTTTATATATCTGTTTAGAAGATTACCAGGCTATTATTCAGCGAATAAATTATATAGGTTTAAAAGTGAAAAGTAGGAGAACTATTAAGAAACAAGCTAGGTGGCCGGCACCGTGGCTCAATAGGCTAATCTTCTGCCTGCAGCGCCGGCACACCAGGTTCTAGTCCCAGTCGGGGCGCTGGATTCTGTCCCGGTTGCCCTTCTTCCAGGCCAGCTCTCTACTGTGGCCCGGGAGTGCAGTGGAGGATGGCCCAAGTGCTTGGGCCCTGCACCCCATGGGAGACCAGAAGCACCTGGCTCCTGCCATCGGATCAGTGCGGTGCGGTGGCCATTGGAGGGTGAACCAACGGCAAAGGAAGACCTTTCTCTCTGTCTCTCTCTCTCTCACTGTCCACTCTGCCTGTCAAAAAAAAAAAAAAAAAAAAAAAGGAAACAAGCTAGGTGAATGAGACTGTAATTCCAAATGGGGGCATTAGCAATGTAAAAAAGAGAAGTGGACAGATTCCAGATGCATTTTTGCATATGAGGTCAACAGAACTCATTGATGAATTGTATCAGGTTTTGAAGAAAAGTTGACAAATTCTAATTTAATTTCAAAGTTTTTGGTTTAACTAACTGGGTGAATTTCTATAAATAAATAAATTTCTTTTTATTTAAGGAGAAGCCTAGGAGATGAAAAGTTTAGAGTTAAAATCAGGAGTTCTTTCTTGGCTGTGTGAAGTTTGGCCTTGTGAGTTGCCTATTAGGTGTCTAAATAGATATATGGGCACTATTAAAACAGGCATTGGCTACTTCATCAACAGAGAGATCAGGCTGGAGAGGTTGACTGGGAGGTCATTGGTTATAAATGATATGAGAGGACCCATTTTTCCCCCAACCCCCAAGCTATGATCTGAAACAGAGCAGATTTGTGACCTTTTGATGCTAAGGAAAAAAGACAAAGTAAAGGGGACCCCACTAGAAGGAGTCATGTTGTCCCTGGAATGGAGGCAGGAAAGACACCAAAGAGAGCCATGTCTGGTAGGGTGTCCAGGGAAGGCATTCAGTCGATCACCTTTAGGAATAGCACTAAACAACACTCAGTGTTAAGTTTTATTCCCCAAGTTG
Source organism: Lepus europaeus (assembly GCF_033115175.1). NCBI lineage: Eukaryota > Metazoa > Chordata > Mammalia > Lagomorpha > Leporidae > Lepus > Lepus europaeus. The sequence goes on along the minus strand of NC_084829.1, from coordinate 130,347,424 downwards.
CAACCCCCTGATGTCTTCACTGATATGCCTGCATTTGGGAAGACTGAGCTTGCTGTCATGTCTGCGGCTGGGGTCAAGTAGGGCAAGGAGTTGGCTGCAGTCTAGAAAAGCAGGAATAACAGTAAGGGACAACCAGAAAAAAAACAAAACAAAACAAACAAACAAACAAAAAAATCAATCCCATAGCAGAAAACTATAGAATGACTGCCTTCCCAATATTCATTCAATATTCATTTTCTATGCTATCTGAAGTGGAGGCATGGGAGAGAGGAACAAATAATTTGAAATAATTTGGGGTTACTATGGGCCAATTATGATCATTCTATTTCCTTGCTGAAGACTGTTGGTGGGAAGGCCCAAACTCATTTACACTGGTAAGAAATGAGTAGAGGTGTGCTATGGTTTCCTGTGAAAAAAGAAATTTTAATTCTTTTTTTTTTCTAAAAGAAAGTCTTTAGTATTTAAAAAAACTAATAATTGTATATATTTATGGAATATAGTATAACATTTCAATACATATCTACAATGTGTCCTGACCAAATCAAGGTGATCATCACTCCCTCTTTGAATTTTAACTCTTAAAGCAAAAGCTACAAAAAGTCAACCTCCTTCTCCTGAGACTTGAAAATGGAAGTCAGTAGTCCCAGTATTAATGATCATCGTCCTAGGACCACAGGAGAAACTTGGGATGACACTAAGCCAGTGGATGTGGTGCAGAGTCTGAAAAAACCCCAGATAACTCTTATCAAAGCACCAACGCTGCAGCTGGCTTTACTCCTGGGGCTGCTTGAGAGTCCAATATACGTTACTAGTGAAGCCCAGCTTGAATTCAGTTTTATGCTGGCTGAAAACATTGTAACTGATTCAAACTTTGATGTGTAACAAGTAGAAGGATTTATAAAAAGATAACATTCCTGGGGCTTGAAAATATTAAATAAAGAAACAACTTTGCTACCTACAGATATTGTAGAAGTGTGACCAGACTGTGGTTGTTGGATGTTGAAGGGAAAGTTGACCCTGAAATTGCAGGATTTGAGAATATTTGGGACATTCAAGACACTCAATCACCTGCAAACTTGTGAACCACCCAAAAGTACAGAGTTATATAATTTTGAGACCACCCTAATATTTATATTATTAAAAACATCATTGTAAATACAGGAATAAAACATTAGGAACATTAACACATTAGAATGTTAATGATTAATATCTTCTTTAGCTAAGTGCAAACTAAGAATAAAAAGGAATAATAATACTTTACCTTGGTTCCTAATAATTAATTCTCCTTTCTGAAGAATCTAAAAGGCTTCACAAATAAGATAAACATTAATAACTGAGGACTGATTAGAATTCTTTAAAAAAAAAAAATACAAAGTGACTGCACAGGCGAAAATTTCTTAGTCTAAAATACCCTGAGGAAGTCTTGTTCAAAGCTCTCTGAAGTGATTTCCAGAATTGTGCAAAACGCTTAAAGTCGTTTGTAGTCTAGTATATACACGGCAAGGCCTCCTCAGGGTGGTCCAAATTGAAATTTAAAAAGATATTAAAAAAAAAAAATCATTCTCTCAAGGAAGTAGTTATTTTTAAAAATGTGAAACTACAGTTTTTAAAATTAAGAAATGGTTCTTGCTTACCAGCTCCTGAAACGCGTATCCCTCAATTCCCACTGCCACTCCCAAAGAAATGTCTTGGGAGTGAAATCAGTGGATTTCACACACTGGGGACAATCACTTCAATCAAGGCAACCCAAGAGGTTGTTCGCCCTCTTCTGGCCAACCCTGAGCCTCACCAAGCTTTGCTCCCACTGCCACAATTCCACTTGCATGAAGGCCAGGCAGGCTGAAAATTTCTCCTGACTGATCAAGCATAAGACTTCCAGAACATCAAAAGTCGGCCCACAGCTAGGAAAGTCTGGGGACTTAGATGACAAACTATGAAATATATTGTAGTGTAGATCACAGCAGCAACTTTCCAGCGTGAAGATATAGTCAACTCTCTTCCAACAATAAAATAGTCAATCCTCACTGAATTAATAACATGCTAATAATAGTTTTTATTCCTACATCATTAGGGGATGATTCTTTAAAATGTTGTTATGGGGGCTGGTGCTGTGGTGCAGCCATTTAAGCCAAGGCCTGCAGCATATGCATCCCATAGGGGCATCAGTTCAAGACCCGGCTGCTCCGGTTCCTATCCAGCTCCCTGCTAATGTGCCTGGAGAAGCAGCGGAGGATGGCCTAAGTGCTTAGGCCCCTACACCCCTGTTGGGGTCCTGGATAAAGCTCATGGCTCCTGGCTTCAGCCTAGCCCAGTCTCAGTCATTGCAGCCATTTGAGAAGTGAACCAACAGATGGAGGATTTTTCTCTCTCTTTTTAACTCAAATAAATGAATATATCTTTAAAAACAGGGGAAATCAGAGAAGCATCACAATTCTGAGATTATTCTTGATTATAACATAACTAAAGAGAACTATCTCCTACTTAAGAAGATTGACACATGTCAGAAAACTATGGTCATTAAAAGGTGGTTATCTGTGGAATAGAATAATTGGCTATCTGTGGGAGAGAATAATTGTCTGGGTAATAAGATTCTTTCAATTTTTATCCGAGGAAGAGGGGCAATGTGACCAGAAGACATCTGTAGTCAAATGACTAGAATCCAGAAGGATGCAATAAATTGTGGACCAGGGACACTAGTGAGCTATTTTTCAGTAGGTTACATCAAAGATGGCAAATACCTGGCATGCTCAGCTCACATCAGCAATCTTGGGCAAATATAAGGCACAGTCTTTTTTTAAGATTTATTTTATTTATTTGAAAGACAGAGTTCAAGAGAGAGGTAGAGCCAGAGAGAGAGAGAGGACTTCCATTCTACTGGTTCACTCCCCAAATGACCACAATGGCCAGAGCTGAGCTGATCTGAAGCCAGGAGCAAGGAGCTTCCTCCGGGTGCAGGGGCCCAAGGACCTGGGCCATCTTCTACTGCTTTCCCAGGTCATAGCAGAGAGCTGGATCGGAAGAGGAGCAGCCGGGACTCAAACTGGCACACATATGAGATGCCAGCGCTGCAGGCTGGGGCTTTAACCCACTGCACCACAGCACCGGCCCCAAAACATACTTTTAATTGAAGAATTCCTTTTGTTGACCTAAAATGTCATCTCAAAAAACTTTTCTACCCAGCACTGCAAGCAAGTAAAATTGGTCCATAATATGAAATCAAATTGTTCGTCTACCACAGATGCAACAATCTAGTTCCCTTTATCTGAACTGTGGAGTCTCTAAATAAAACATTAAATATGAATTGAAGTTCTCTGGGACTCAGACACCAGGAAGAGGCAACACCCTAGATGAATTCGATAGAAACAACCTCTGATATCCATGAATAAATCAGCTTCTGAATCACACAGCAGTCATTTCTGAGTTTTATACTTAAGAGTGGTCCTTGAAAACCAAATCGGCTAGGGGTCTGTTGAAACTAAGGTGTTAATGGTGAAAAGCCAAGATCCACAGTCTGGGTCAGAGTGGTCCTGGAGGGATTAATGCCAACCTGTGAGAATCTTCCTTGGTGCTCAATTCTTCACCTTGTCTTTGGAAGTACAACAAAAACAGACTTCACATTCATGATTGAGTTCATCTGTGTTACAATTTTCTATCAGTGGGGTGGGTGGTTGGTGCAGTGGCTTAAGTTGGCACATAGGGGGCTTCTACCACGTATCAAAGTGCCTGGTTGAAGTCCCAGATCATCTGCTTCCCATCCAGTTATCTGCTAATGCATACCCTGGGAAGCAGCAGATGATGGCTTGAATATTTGGAACTCTGCCACCCAAATGGAAGAACTCCATAGAGTCCTGGGCTCCTGACCTTGGCCTGGACCAGTCCTGGCTGCTACATGCATTTGGAGAGTGAGTTAGTGGATGGAAGATGAGTTCTCTCTCTCAGCCTTCAAATAAAATGAAAATAGATAAAATTGAAAATAAACATAAAATTTTGGCTCAAAAACAGATAAGTATTAACTTTAATAATAAAAGTCACCAAATAAACTTTTAAAATTCTTTTTTAATGTCTATTTTTCATCTTCCAAGTTGAATTACTTTTTATCTAAACATATTTGGTGTAGACACATTAAGAACCCCATATCTGCCCACATACAATTTCACTAAAGGAATAGGAAACTTATTAAATGTATATTTGATTCCAGGAGGAGGAAGCACCCTAAATTAACCATTAGGTAGATTAATCTAAAGCAAGGAAACTCAGAGCTAATCAAATAACTCAGAAAAACCAGTAACAGTTTGAAATGACAAAACAACATGACTGTTAGAAAATAAAACCACAAATAAACAAATTGTTTTAAAGAATATTGAAATATTCAGATATAGAGAAATGAATGATCTATAACTCTTTGACATTATCATAAAAAATTAAGGAATAACTTTGCATTATATTAAGAATCTATCACCAAAGTACCACTTACAAAGCAACAAGACTTTTTTTAGCTAAGAGATGGCTAATTTGCCAGTTCTCTATCCAGTTACAGAATAAATCATGAGCCTGAGTAATAAATCTTAACTATCTTCTCAAAAAGCTCAATACTCTTTAATATTTATAGCATACTCTTTAAAAATATTTACTTATTTATTTATTTAATTTATTTTTAACATTTATTTAGTAAATATAAATTTCCAAAGTACAGCTTATGGATTACAATGGCTTATTCCTCCCCATGGCTTCCCTCCCACCCACAACCCTCCCATCTCCCACTCCCTCTCCATTCCATTCACATCAAGATTAATTTTAAATTATCTTTATATACAGAAGATCAATTTAGTATATATTAAGTAAAGATTTCATCAGCTTGACCCCACACAGAACACAAAGTGCAAAACACTGTTTGAGCACTAGTCATAGCATTAATTCACATTGAACTACACATTAAGGACAGAGATCCAACATGGGGAGTAAGTGCACAGTGACTCTTGTTGTTGACTTAACAAATTGACACTCTTGTTTAAGGTGTCAGCAATCTCCCCAGGCTCTAGTCATGAGTTGCCAAGGCCATGGAATCCCCCTGAGCTTACTGACTTTGATTTTATTTCGACAAGGCCATAGTCAAAGTGGAAGTTCTTGCCTCCCTTCAGAGAAAGGTACCTCCTTCTTTGATGGCCCATTCTTTCCACTGGGATCTCACTCGCAGATATCTTTCATTTAGGTTTGTTTTTTTTGTTTGTTTGTTTGCTTTTGTTTGTTTGTTTGTTTTGCCAGAGTGTCTTGGCTTTCCACGCCTAAAATACTCTCATGGGCTCTTCAGCCAGATCTGAATGCCTTAAGGGCTGATTCTGAGGCCAGAGTGCTATTTAGGACATCTGCCATTCTATGAGTCTGCTGTGTATCCTGCTTCCCATGTTGGATCATTGGCCTTATGACAGAGAGAAGTGAAGATAAAGGGAAAGAGGGAGGGAGGGAGAGGAAGGGAGAGGGAGAGGAGGAAGGAGACGAGGATCCAAGTAGTTGTATCATCTACAACCTTCCTAGATTCTCTAGCAGGAAGTTGGATAAGAAGCAGAGTAACAGGGACCTGAACTAGGCACTTAATAAGGGATGCAGGCACCATAAGTGATAGCTTAACCCACTGTGCCACAGTGTCAGCCCCTGGCCTGAATATTTTGTGAACCAAACATTAGAATGAGAGTTCTAACAAAAAGAATGTGTAAACAGGGACAGTGGGGCAGAATATTGAAACTGTGACTTTTCCTGTAAATCCAGAGTTGATTGGTTACTCTCTTTGCACTCAAACGCCCAGGGGAAGGAAAACAGCAGGACTAACAAACAGAAAATTATTTTCCATTTGTATTGTTACATTTTAATATTGTAAAATAGTAATAACATACATATTCAATGATAACTGCATTTCACAGCACCTTACTCTGTGCTACCTTATTCTGGGCATACTGCATGTATCATCTAATCTCATACAACTCTGTGATATTGTTAAACAGAGCAGGAGACTGAATCATGGAGAAAGTGAAGCACTCGCTCAAGGACTCCAAGCTCCCCAGAGGAGTTTGGATTAAATCCAGGTAGCCTACCTCAAGAGCTCAAGCATTAATTATGATGCTGAATGTGCTGGTTAGTTTTATTTGCCAACTTGGCCAGGCAGTTATACCCAGTTGTTTGGTTAAACGCTAGCCTAAATGTTGCTGAGAAGATACTTTTTATATGGGATTAATATTTAAAAAAACAAAAACCAGTAGACGTTAAGGGAAGGAGGTTAACCACCATAATGAAGAAGGGCTTCATACAATCAGCTGAAGGCCTTCACAGCAAAAACAGGAGTTTTTCAAAGAAGAAGCAAGTCTGCCTCTTTCCAGCCTGCAGGAGTGAGACACAAAACTGCAACCCCAGTCCTTCCTTGAATTTCCAGTCTGGCAGCCTGATCCACAGATTTCAGACTTGCCAATCCCCATAATCACATGAGCCAATTCCTTCAAATGAATCTCTCTATTGATATATATCTCCTATTGGTTCTGTCTCTATGGAGAATTGTGACTAATACACATTTTGTGTTTATATAATCTTAGAGATCTGTTATATAACATTATTTTATTTAAGACTCAACACAACCCCATGCCTTAGGTAAAACAAGTATTATTAAACTTTATAGATAAAAGGAAGGAAGCCAACAGAAGGTGGATTATTTAACCAAATCCGTGAGTAAGTAATAAAGCCAGAGTTAAAACATAGATCCGAGAACACAGAATCTGCCAGCACATGTGTCGTGTTTGGCTACAGCAGATGCATTCTGTTTATGTGTGGATTTGGATTTGCCACAGCCTACTTAGGTCTTTTGAGTCTATGATTTAAAAATCTTTTCCTTACCTCTTACTACCTCTCAAATAAATACATTCCAATTATCAGATAATTCAAATACACGTAGGAAGAAGAGAACACCAAATTCAAAGCTGTAGATAAATTCTTTCTCCTAGCCACTTCCTGGAAGGAATATGATATGCAAATTAGCAAAGATGTAGAAAAAATAATCAAGATAACTAATCTATTGTTTATTCAGAATTAGAGAGTTCCTATAGCAACGTGTGTAAGCATGTTCTTTGAAAAATGGCGAAGGAGTGTATTAACACTGAGTTAGATATATTCATAGAAATGAGAATATGTAGAAGATGCTATATGATAGTTGTAAGTACAGAGGTATAAAGATGGAGCATAAGGGCAAGGATTGTTCAAAATATTTATAGGAGAGAAAACATAAAGATCATTAGAGTAAATGATATTAATTATTCTAATTCACTTAGAAGACAGAAGAAAAAAACAAAGCCCAGTACAAAGGTAAAAAGTGAGGCATCCAAAAATAATTCTGGATGAAGGTAAAATGAGATTTTAAAGCAGACAATGAATTTCTGTTGGGACAAATCTAGTTTTGTGTAGAGGTCAATGAAAAATAAAATTCAAAGAAAATACAGACACATCCAAGAGAATAGGAAAGATTACATAGATGTCAATAGATATCTCATGTATCCAAATAATCTTCCATTTGTGGATCAGGATCAAGACAGTAATTTTTTTTAAAAAAAAAAAAAAGCTAACTCATAAGCTAGATTATTGTGTGTTGAGAAGTACATGAAGGAAAGAAAGCAATAAATTCTAAGTATTTTTTTCAAGTAATGGGAACTAAGCAGGAATATTGATGTTTCATGTCAATCTATCTCATGTTTCAGGGCTGTCATTAAGGATGACTATTCCTCTCTTACAGATGCCCACCATCCTGATTCTTCCTTTTCCTTCCTACACTGTCTCTCTCCCATCCTAATTGGTTTCCTTGACTCCCATTGCTCTTCCCTCCAGGCTATCCTCTGTTGGTTCAATGAAATGTGGAGGATAAAGGAGGCCGGTGCCACAGGACGGGCAATGTAGCATGAAAGATAGCAGGCAGCAGCCTGGCCTCTGGACTTCAACAGCCTGGTTTCAATCTTATTCCTGTTTGATCTTGAGTAAATTTAAATAATTCCACTTGCCTCAGTTTCTTCATCTATAAAACACAGACAATGCCTTCTTGATTGATTTGTTACAAGGTTCAAATGAAAGAGAATCTATTACACAGACAGACATATGCAACCAAGGTGCTCATTTTTATTATAACAAATGTTTCTAGAGCACTACCTTTGTTATCTCACACCTGTGATAAACCATTTTCAAGGTCCTATAATTTCTTACAACTTTAATTATAAACATCTCTATCCCAGACTCAGTTCTTAGGGTTGGGATTTATCTTACTGATCTTTGCAAACCCAGTGAATACCTTAATATATTTATTCAATACAACTTTCTTAGATCTGAAAAATGTCAATAGGATGGAACAAGATGCTTCTGGTTTCAACTAGCAATGGTATCATAAAATAGGTGCTTATGTCATGTAAAAATACTCTAGAGGTACGAAGTCTTCAGATTAGTCAAGTGACTCAATAATCTTGAGTTCTTTTTATTTTCCTAATCTACTACCTTAGCATGTTGGTTTTTCATGCTCAAACTTCTTGCTCCCTCTTGGTTCCAAAGTGGCTGCTGTAGCTTTGAGCATCATGATGACCTCAAATGGCAACATTCAAAGCAGAAGGCAGAGAAGATAAAGCCCAATGAAGGCACTCTCTCTCTCTCTCTCTCTCGTTCCATCTCTCTCTCTCTTCCCCTCCAACTCCTTCACCAATGAAGCTGCTTTTCTGGATTTCATCTGCTTCTCTTTCTCTCAACTTGACATAAAGTTCTATATTGGATTTTCTAGTTTAATAACTTTCTCCGATGACCATGCAGTTTCATGGTTCAAAAGACAGATGGAGACAACTGCCAACTGCATCTTTCATTCCAAATCTGCTCTGCGAGCCCAATAAGTCATATCCAAGTCATCTCTCCCTTTGGAGTCATAGTGCATGCTCCATTTTGCAGCTTCCATTTTTTCTTTCAACATCATGTTTTCGATAATTATCCACGTAACCCCTGATACCTGGTCCATTTTTAACTCATGAGTACTAACCTGATGTATAAATGAGCCAGGGATTAGCTATCTATTTCTTCGACTTGAGACAGTTGTTTCCACATTTGAGGACTACAAATAGAGCTTTAAATAAGGAATGTTTGCATGTTTTCTTGATCTACTGCTATATAATAGGGGCATTTATCTTCTGGTGTAACTGTGGACTCTTCCATTTTTCCTCTCAATTATGTAAAATATTTCCCGTGTATGTTGTTTGGGATGTAAATGATTTGAAATGTTATTACTTCTTTGTGAATTAAACCTTATATCAATGTATATTAATCACCTTCTTCTTTAAAAATGCTTTTTCCTTAAAAATGCATTTTAGATTAACACAGCTACATCAGTTTACTTTGACTATTTACCTGACTTACTTTTTTCTCATGCATAATAACACTGAATTATTTTGTGCCACTATGTTTTTTACATTTCCTTATGTAAAAAATGTTACTGAATGTTCATAACCCAATTTATTGCCTCCATTATTTAAATGGAGGATTTTGTCTGTTAATATTTTATGATTACTGAAATATTTGGATTTATCTATCTTCTGTCTCCCTCTCTTACATTGTATTGCTTTCTATTTAAAATGCTTTTAGCTTTTCCTGCTTTCTATAAAATTGATCAAGATATCTTTATTCTCTTTTATCCTTTAGTTACTTAAATATTATGCAATATTTGTTAAAATGTGTTAAGTATAAAAATATAAACAAATGACTTTAAAAATAAATAATATATGGTCAATTTCTATTAAGTGACTGTGTTGAAATCATTACCATACAAATATATGCTTGACTAAAATGAATAATTCTAATCTTCTCCTAGACAATAATTACCCACCTTCCTTATTAAATATTGTAGATGTTTGGCATCTCATTACATTTTTTTCTAATTACTCACATTAATAAACATTATGCTATTTTTCTTCACAGAAATATTTATTTTTACTGACCCACATGGTCTACTAATTTCTTCGCTCATCCTCATTACTTGAACCTTATTCTTCTTCATGGGTTTTTTCTTACCTCCTTAAAAACATTCTCATTCATCATGAATCTTATTAATAGACACCAGGGGTCTGCCCACTTGGGGTGTCACCAAATGATCAACCCCAAATGGGACTTTCTCAAAAGAAAGTGGTATTTGCTGTGATAAGTAAAGGAAAACGTGTAGTTCCCAAAGAAACTGCCTCCCTGAGAAACTGCTGGCCAGGACCTCCAAGAGGGGGAGCAGGAAGACCCATTCAAGCACTAGGTATCTTCCTACACCACATGTGTGAAAGTCTGACCTGCTCATTGTGTGCAGCTTTCCTTGGTTGACCAGTGGTCTGGCCCCTTTGAGTACCATGTTGCAAGACAAGCCTTCCTGGAACATTCTCTGATTTTCTGCCCTGTTCCTGTGCCCCCTTTCTTGTCTGAGGCCTACACTCTTAGTTACCATGTGGTAAATCCTCTACATTTTGTCTAAAAATTCATTTTTAACACTCTTTTCCAAATGACAGTTTGGGTAGTTTACTCTAGATTAACAGTTAATTTCTCTTGGTGCTTTGAAAAAAAAAAAAAAGAAAAAATACCACTATCTTTTAGCCTCTATTCTTAACCTTGAAAGTACCTGTCAGTATAATTCTTGTTCCCTTTTACTTCTCTCTGATTACTTCAAGATCTTCTGGTTGTCTTTAGCCTTCCAAAAAACTGTATAGTTTTAGATATGACTTATTTTTATTTAGCTTGTTCATGGCTGATAATATTTCTTTAATCTTAAGATTCCCATCTTTCCTCAGTTCTGGAAAACTCTCAGTCATTAGCACAACAAATATGATTTCTCCTTGTATCTCTCAGCCACCTCCGTCTACAACTCTTACCAGGTTAGTTTTCTCATTCTAACTTCTGTGTCTCTTAATTTCTCCTACAAGTTTTCTAATTCTTTATCTCTCAGCACTGTATTCTAACTGTTATCCAACCTAATGCTCTACACATTAATCCTTTATTTACTTCCGTCTTACATCCTATGTAATTCCTCTACTACATTTTATTTTCAGAAGTTCCAGTTTACTCTTTTTCAAATGTGCCATATTTTCATAGTGTACTATTGTTCTCTAATGATTCAGATTTCACCTATTGGGCTTTGTTTATTTGAGCAAACCCATTTCATAGGCTCTGACAGAGTATTTTGATGCTGAAATTCTTGGAGTTCTAATCCTTTTCTTCATTTTACCTAGTAACTTTTACACATGACAAATTGTTGCTGTACAGCAAAGGTTAAAATTATGCCTCTCTGGAGAAGTTTCACATTTGCTTCGGAGAGTATCACCTGCTTGGATTCAATTTTTATGCAAGCTTCTTTATAACTTACTGGCTTTGCTGAAAAGTAATTATTTTGAATTATAAGCCTGCGTGAAACACAAGTGTTGGGTCTGGATTCTCATAAGCAAAACTCTGTTTTTGCTAGCACTTTCACCCTTCCTGTCTTCCTTTTGCACCCATGAAGGGTTTCTATTTATATTTTCATTTTCATTAGAAGATTCTGTCTCTGAGGATTTCCCACAGTTTATCACTTTGATGGTCCTAGGTTTATTTTGCAGGCTCTTCTTTTGAATACAAGGCTTCAAGAGAAGCTGTTGAGAATGTTAACCTCTAAGCCTATGGCTGCCAAGACCAAAAATACTATAGGGTAGCCACAGTAGCTCATAGTCTCATATACTTCCTCCGCCACCACGTTAGTTCCTAGTCTTCCTTATATGTTCAACTAAAATGTAAACATATATACAGAAATTTTAATGAGTGTTGGTAATAGGATAATTTTCTGCATTTCTTTGTCCTCTATTTGCCATAGCTCTTGAAGACCACTGTCTTTCTAAGTTTGGACAAAAAGATTTTCCCCCTAGTGGTAGAAGTCAACTTAAAGACAAAGAGCAAGGCCAATCCCGTATGTGTGCGTGTATGCACACAAATGCAGGTGGAGCTGGTATGAATACACATATGTAAACAAGGCCTCAGTCAGCAAAGACCTTGCTGAGGAGCAGCATCTTGAGGAAAGAGTTTGCTAGGGATGCAGAGGATGTCTGCCCTAGGCAGAGGGCACAGCATGTACTCAAAGGTGTAAAAGAATTGGGATTATTTGGGGATCTGTCAATGGATCCACTCTGTAGGAGGATAAATTGAACATGGGGTGATGAACAAAGCTGAAGACTGGATCATGAAAATGCACTTTAATTCCACACTAAGAAGCTTACCTTCTATCTAGAAGACAATTGAAAACCTTTGAGGAATTTCAAGTAGCAGAGTGGCATGATCAGATTTCTTCCACAGAGTGCCAATAAGAACAGTGTAGGGAGACAAGACACAATGGTACAAACTCATGTCTGATTTCATATAATAAAGGATCACTTGTGAGTAGATGATGTCAGGGTAGGGAAGAAAAGTAGAGGAAGGGTTTCCAGGGGTAGATACTTGACATCTAAGTCTTAAAAGCAAACATAATCAAGTGGAAAGCTTGCCAGAGTGTTTTAAAATCAAAAGAATAATAAGAGGAATTATGACCAAAGCTAAATTAGAGGCAAGTGTCCAACTTTGTTTTGGAGCCAAGAAATCTAGGTTGGGAAGATACTGGCCAACCAAAACAAATGGTGACAACCAGGATGAATGTTTGGTGCTGTCAGTGGTGGTATGTTGTGGTCAGTATTAGGAAGGTTTTTAGCTATGTCTGTTTCCACTTTCCATAACAGGTAGACATGCCCACACTGTTTATTGTTAATACCTTTCTGATTGGGTCTATTTGATACATTAGCATCACAGAAAATTCATTCCCAAATATAATCAACAATGAAAAAGACAAACATAATGGTATAAATAATGCATCCCATTGCCTGACTAAAGAGAAATAATTCTTTAAGGTAGCTACAGCTATGTCTCCATGTATACAGAGCTAGACCTATCATATGGGGCAAGGCAACAGTGTTCCTGCCAGAAGAAGCAATCTGGGCTGTCTTGATTCCCACTTTCTTTGTATGAGGACTCTGGCAAACCTCTAGATGCCTGGCAGGTGTTTATCACTCTATTCCTACTCCAGAGGGAAAGAAAAAGCATGACGAGGTGGTGTTCCAAATTTAAAGCAAAACCCACTTTCTCCCAGATGATGAGCCCTAGCTGGTGACGTTCCAGGGAAGCGACTGCTGTTATCGAGCTTTTGTGTTCTGTTGGGAAATGCAAGCAGTGATTTCTCCATCTTGGCAGCTGTGCACCTCTAACCCTAATTAAATGTCCACAGTGGTGCATGCTTGATGGCCCTGAAATTTAACTAAAGGAGAAAAATCATAACTGTTTATTGTAAAACCAATACATAAGGCTTCCCCTTTTTCTATCAGTTTGAACTGTGGTGATTCCCACTGTGCTTAATTATGTGATGCTACATTTTAATGTGAACAGTTACTTTGAAGTATATAATACACACATTATAATTCTCAAACAGACTCTTGGTGGCTGTAGAAATGAATGATTGCTGAATTATAATGCAAGAATAAAAAGAGAAATCCAAAGAGAAGGCATTGAAATCAAAACTATATAGCTACTGTCCCAAGGACTTTTCAAATGACAATGCAATGTCCCAAATAAATGCAATATAAGATACTTTGCAAAGGTGCCAAGGCAAGAGAGTGGGTAAATGCCAGAATCCAACTTGGAATGCATTAAATTTGAGGTGTGGGGGAAAAATTCATGTGAAAATTTTATAGGAAATTGGGATGCTAGCTCAGATCTCAGAAGGAAGTTGGTGACTCGAAGATGCTCACAGGGAGGTGATACTTTGAAGCCCTGGGAATGAATGGGAGAGCCAAAGGGAAGCATATGAGAGACAGGAATGCCAAGAAATGAAGCTCCTGAAAGTTCTCTGTGGAGAGTATGGGAAGAACTGAAAGGAAAGGATGACTGGGGATGGTAAGAGGGGGAAGAGGTATAAGACCCGTGACAATGTCAAAGACAAAGGAACTAAGAATGTCAAGACTGCGGGAAAGACTTGCAATGTGAAATGCTCCTGAAATTTAAAAACTTGATCATGATTAAACTAGTTTTTATTTGTAACAGAGTGGCTTCAGTAAAGAGGGAAAAGGAAGATTATAATAGACTGAGCAGTAAATGGAAACTTGAAATGTAGAAGTCGCTAGTGAAAAACAAAGATTGAGGATTTTGGTGATAAGAAAGAAGGAAATGAAGAAATAGCTGCTGTGGTTTAGATGTGATTTGGCCCCGTTAATGTACACATGCTGAAACACTGGTCCCCAGTATGGTAGTGTTGAGGTGGTAGAACCTGTTAGAGTATGGCCTTGTGGAAGGTGAAGAGGCCATGGGCCTTCATCCTCATAAATGGATTGTTATTGTCTCAAAGGAGTGGATGGGGTCTTGTAGGAGAACACTAGCTCACAGAAGAGGAGGCTGCTATAAAAAGAGTGACTCTGGCTCCTCTCTGGTGTCATGTTTTCTCTGAAGAATGGCAAGGACCAGCAGTGGATTTCATTTGCGCAAGAAATATGCTTATATTGGGCTAAGCCACTAGTACATGGGAACTGCTTGTTCCCACATTATAGACCAAGCCTATGCCTCAGCAGAATCAGGGAAGAACATCCACAGTATACCTCAGGCATTGAGAAAACGATTCTTGGAAGAGAGGACAAGTTATTTTAAGAATGAACAGAAATTCTATAGGAAATACATAGGAAAACAAATAGAATAAAGAGAGCTGGAGATGAATACATCACAAATGTTTGGATGAACAAGATGGCATGTTCAAAGACGGGAGACAGGGTTAAGATGCTAGTTAAAATGCCTGCTTCCCGTATTAGAGCACATGTGTTCAATACCTGACTCCAGCTCCTGACTTCAGCTTCCTGCTGGTGCACTCAGGGGAACAGGGGACATGGCTCAGGTAATTGGGTTCCAGCCACTTACAAGGTAGGCCTGGATTGAGTTACTGATTTCAGCTTCAGCCTGGCCTAGTCTCAGCCATTGCATATGTTTAGAAAGTGACCTGGTAGATGAAGTGTTCCTGCTTGCTCTGTCTCTCTCAAATAAATTCTAAAAAACGTTTAAAATAACATGGTAGGTCAGTGTCAATGAACACTGCCTTCATCATGGGGTTAATGTGCGATGCATGTAGTTTCTTATTCTGTGCACTTGATCTGTTTCCCTGTTTACGTGTCTAAGATTGCATATATAACAAACTTCTTTTATTACAACAGATTTATGATATGTTTAATTATGAGACATTCTTACTATTCCACTTTTGTGTGCAGAACTATACAGCTTTATAGTTTCAAACTGCATTCATTTCATAATTACAACTTTAGGAACATGGTGATTCTTCCCACCATGCAGACCCTCCCACCCATCTTCTTCCTCCCTCTCTTATCCCCACTCTTATTTATAACTGAGATCTATTTTCAATTGACTTTATATACATATGTTTAACTCTACGATAAGTAAAAAGTTCAACAAATAATATGAAAAAAAAACTGTTCCTCAAAAGTCAAGACAAGGGCTGTTCAAGTCATTGCTTCTCAAAGTATCAATTTCACTTCTACAGATTGCCTTTTAGGTGCTCTACAGTTATCACAGGTCAGGGAAAACATATGGTGTTTGTCCCTTTGGGATTGGCTTATTTCACTAAGTATGATGTTTTCCAGATTCATCCATTTCATTGAAAATGACTGGGTTTCATTTTTTTAATCACTGTGTAGTATTCCATGCTGTACATATCCTATAATTTCTTTATCCAGTCTTCATTTGATAGGCATTTGGGTTGAATCCATGTCTTAGCTATCATGAATTGAGCTGTAATATACATGGGGGTGCAGATAACTCTTTCATATGCTGATTTAATTTCCCTTGGATAAATTCCCAGGAGTGGGATGGCTGGGTCATATAGTAGGTCTATATTCAGATTTCTGAGGTATCTCCATACTGCCTTCCATAGTGGCTTTACCAATTTACATTTCATTGTGGTTTTGATTTGCATTTCCCTGAAGGCTAGTGATCCTGAGCATTTTTTTCAAGTGTCTGTTGACCATTTGGATTTCCTCTTTTGAAAAATGTCTGTTTAAATCCTTTGCCCATTTCTTGACTGGGTTGTTTGCTTTGTTATTGAGTTTCTTGATCACTTTATGTATTCTGTTTATAAATCATTTATCAGTTGCATTGTCTGCAAATAATTTCCCCCAATGTGTCGGTTGCCTCTTCATTTTCCTGAGTGTTTCTTTTTGAAGTACAGAAACGTCTCAATTGGATGTAATCCCATTTGTTAATTTTAGCTTTGATTGCCTGTGCCTCTGGAGTCCTTCACAAGAACTCTACTTTTGTCAATGTCAATGTCTTGCAGGGTTTCCCCAATGTTCTCTAATAATTTGATGATATCAGGTTGTAGATTTAGATGATTTAGATCTTTAATCTATTTGAATGAATGTTTTTGTAAGGTGTAGGGTAGGGGTCTTGCTTCATACCTTTGCAAGTGGAGATCCAGTTCTCCCAGCACCATTTGTTGAATAGACTGTCCTTGCTCCAGGAATTTGTTTTAGCTCCTTTGTCAAATATAAGTTGGTTGTAGATGCTTGGATTGATTTCTGGCATTTCTATTCTGTTCCATCGGTCTATCCACCTGTTTTTGTACCAGTGCCAGGCTGTTTGATTATAAATGCCCTATAGTATATCTTGAAATCTGGTATTGTGATACCTCTGGCTTTATCTTTGTTGTATAAGATGGCTTTAGCTATTCAGGGTCTCCTGTGTTTTGATATGGATTTCAGCATCATTTTTTCTAGATCTGAGAAGAATGCCCTTGGTATTTTGATTGGCACTGCATTAATTCTGTAAATTGCTTTCAGAAGTATGGAAATTTTGATGATATTGATTTTTCCAATCCATGAACATGGAAGATTTTTCCATTTTTTTATCTTCTTCTATTTCTTTCTTTAATGTTTTGTAAGTCACATCAAAGAGAACTTTGAAATCCTTGCTTAAGTTTATTCCAAGGTATTGCATTTTTGTAGCTATTGTTAATGGGATTGATTGTAGAATTTCTTTCTCACAAGCCATGGCATTGTCTGTGTATACAAAGGCTGTTGAATTTTGTGTATTGAATTTATATCCTGCTACTTTACCAAATTCTTCATGAGTTCTAATAGTCTTCCAGTGGAGTCTTTTGGGTCTCCTATATATAGAATCATGTCATCTGCAAATAGGGATAGCTTGAATTCCTCTTTCCCAATTTGTATCCCTTTGATTGATTAATTAATTCATTCATTCATTTTGGACTAATGGCTCTGGCTAAAAGTTTCAGGACTATATTAAATAGCAATGGTGAGAGTGGGCATGCGTGTCTGGTTCCAGATCTCAGTGGGAATGCTTCCAACTTTTCTCCATTCAGTATGATACTGGCCATGGGTTTGTCATAGATTACCATGATTGTGTTGGTCCAGGTGAATGATCTTTCTGATGTGTTGCTGGAGTCAATTGGCTAGAATTTTTTTTGAGGATTTTTGTGTCTATGTTCATCAGGGAAATTAATCTATAGTTCTCTTCCTCTGTTACATCTTTTTCAGGTTTAGGAATTAAGATGATCCTGGCTTCATAGAAAGAATTTGGGAGGATTCCCTCCCTTTAATTGTTTTCAACAGCTTGAAAAAAATTGGAGTTAGTTCTTCTTTAAATGTTTGTAGAATGCAGCAGTGAAGTCATCCAGTCCTGGGCTTTTTTTGTTGGGAGGGTCTTTATTACTGATTCAAATCCATCTTGGTTATGTGTCTGTTTAGGTTTTGCATGTCTTCATGGCTCAATTTAGGTAGGTAGAATGTGTCCAAGAATCTATCCATTTCTTTTAGGTTTCCCAACTTGTTGATATACACCTCTTCGTGGTAATTACTGATGGTTCTTTTTATTTCTATGGTGTCTATTGTTACATTTCCTTTTTCATCTCTAATTTTATTAATTTGGGTCTTCTCTCTCCATTTTTTGGCTAGTTGGGCCAATTGTGTGTCAATTTTGTTCATTTTAAAAAAAAAACAGCTCTTCATTTTGCTGATATATTGTATTGGTTTTTGTTTCAATTTTGTTTATTTTCTCTCTAGTTTTAAATATTTCTTTTCTCATACTAGTTTTGGGCTTGTTTTGCTTTTGTTTTTCTATATGCTTGACTTTCATTGATAGCTCATTTCCAATTTCTTGATGTAGGCACCAATTGCTATAAAATTACCTATAACACTGCTTTTGCTGTATCATATATGTTTTGATATTTTGTATTGTCATCTTCATTTGTTTTCAGAATTTTTTTGAATTCTTCAATGACCTGCTGTTCATTCAGGAGCATATTGTTCTGTCTCCATGCGTTTGTATATTTTCTAGAGATTCCTGAGTTGTTGATTTCCAGCTTCATTCTATTTTGGTCCAAGAAGACGCATGATATGATTTCAATTTTTTAATTTGCCAAGACTTGCCTTATGGCCTAGCATGTGGTCAATAATAGAGAAAGTTCCATGCACTGGTGAGAAGAATGTGTGTTCTGTGGCTTTTTGATGGAAAGCTCTGTAGATATACGTTAGGTCCATTTG
Organism: Lepus europaeus; assembly: GCF_033115175.1. Taxonomy (NCBI): domain Eukaryota; kingdom Metazoa; phylum Chordata; class Mammalia; order Lagomorpha; family Leporidae; genus Lepus; species Lepus europaeus. Next base: position 130,328,798 of record NC_084829.1, on the reverse strand, counting down.
GTCTACAGTGTTGGTTAACTCTGTTGTTTCCTTTCTGAATTTCTTTCTTATTGATCCATCCATTGCTGAAACTGGAATATAGAAGTCTCCCATTACTATTGTATTTGAGTCTATGTCTCCCTTTAGATCCCTTAACATTTCTTTTACATAGCCAGGTTTCCTGTAATTAGGTGCATATGCATTTATAATACTTATATCTTCCTGTTGAATTGATCTCTTAATCATTACATAGTGCTCTTCTTTTTCTCTTTTAACAGTTTTTGTGCTAAAGTCTATTTTGTCTGATATTAGGATGGCTACACCAACACATTTTTGGTTTCTGATAGCATAGAATATCTTTTTCCACACTTTCACTTTCAATCCTTGTGTACCCTTGTTGGTGAGATGTGTTTCTTATAGGCAGAAAATAGATGGGTTTTGTTTTTTAATCCACTCAGACAGTCTGTGACTTTTAACTGGAGAGTTGAGGCCATTTACATTCAAGGTGACTATTGCTAAGTAATGACTTGGCCTTGTCATTTTTTCCATAAATATTCCTATTTTTTACTTTGGATTTCGTTTGCATTTTTTTCTGTGAAATTTTCTGCCTTTACCTTCTTTCCTAGTAATGACCTTGTTTCTGTGTTTATTTGCGTAGCACATCCTTAAACATCTTTTGCAAGGCTGGACAGGTGGTGACAAATTCTTTCAATTTCTGTTTGTTATGGAAGGTCTTTATCATTGATAATGAGAGCTTTGCATGGTATAATATTCTGGGTTGACATTTGTTTTTCTCTTAAGACATAGAATATGTATCTACATTCTCTCCTAGCCTGTGGAGTTTTGGATGAGAAGTCTGCTGTAAGTCTAATTGGTGATCCTCTGAAAGTAATCTAGCATTTCTCTCATGTAAATTTTAGAATATTTTCTCTATGTTTTACTGTGGATGGTTTTATCACAAATGTTGTGGTGAAGATCTTTTCTGGGGGCCGGTGCTGTGGCGCAGCAGGTTAACACCCTGGCCTGAAGTGCTGGCATCCCATATGGGCACCGGTTCGAGACCTGGCTGCTCCACTTCCAATCCAGGTCTCTGCCATGGCCTGGGATAGCAGTAGAAGATGGCCCAAGTCCTTGGGCCCCTGCACCCACGTGGGAGACCTGGAAGAAGCTCCTGGCTCCTGACTTCGGATCGGCGCAGCTCCGGCCATTGCAGCCATCTGGGGACTGAACCATTCGATGGAAGACCTCTCTATCTCTCCTCTCTCTGTGTAACTCTGATTTTCAAATAAATAAATAAATCTTTTAAAAAAAGATCTTTTCTGGTCATATCTATTACTAGTTTTATGTGCTTCTTGTATTTGGATGGCCCTTTCTCCAAACTAGGGAAGTTTTCTGTAATTATTTCACTAAAAGGCCTTCTAGTCCATTCTCTCATTCAGTTTTGGTCTGACTGTATGATCTCCTGTGATTTGTTTTCTAAGTTGGATATTCTTTCTTCTGCTTCACTGATTCTGTTGTTAAAGCTTTTCACTACATTTTTTATTTGTTCTATTCTATTCTTCATTTCCAAGATTTCATTCTGATTTCTATTTTTTTTCCTCAATTTTATGGGAGAAATTTCTTTCATGTTATGTACGGATTTCATTAATTTGTGCTTCTGATTACTTCTAAGTGATCCTATGATCAATTTTTTGAATTCCATATCTGGCATTTCTTTAGTGTCTTCATCTTCACAATCTAGTATTGAAGTGTTGCATTCTTTTGGGGGCATAATGTTGTGTTCCTTATTCTTGTTTCTTGAATTGGTGCATTTATTATTTGGCATTTGGTGAGATACTCTTGGATTTTTTTTTCCTGTGGTGGCTTTTATCTTTGGACTATGCCTCTGTGGATTAGTAGAGTGTCTACTTTTTCAGCGAATATCTAGAGAAGTGTGGTAGGTGTAGTCAGAGAGTCTGTTCAGATCTCCAAGGTGAAAGGAGTATCTAAGGTGACACTCAGGTTGGGCGTAGTAAATCTCTCTCTCTTTCTTTTATCAGAGGGGAGGTTTGTTCTCTTTTGGCATAGACTAGGCTCACTTCCTGTCCTCAATGGACTCCAGTGCCTGGGTGCTAGCCCAAGTGGGTATAATATTCACCCACACTGCCACAAGGACCACACAAGGATCTGTGCAGTCCTCAGTATAAGCACACATTCTCCAGAAATGTCCCTCACCAGGGAACTAGGGAGCCCTGAGCATATGGAGCCTCCCACAGTGACTGCCCAAAGTCTCAGCCACACCCTGACTACTCCCATACAGGCTTAGTGTTTTCACAGTCCCAGCACACAAGCCTCCCACAGTCACAAGCCCCAGCCTGCTGTCAGTTCTCCCCACCATACTCAGGAGTCTCCACTCAGCTGCTTGCTGGGCGTGCATACAATTTGGCGCAGCTATTACTTATGTCCAAAATGGTGCCCGCACTCTAAAGCCTGTTACAGGACATAATTGCAGGGTGACTGAGGGAAAGAAACATGCCCCCCTCTTTTTTCTCCTCCTCTAGTTTGGAAGGTACACTATCCCCCACAGAGCTCCAAGCCGGATTTCCTCCAGCCTCTTCCTACAGCTTTATCACCAGTGGTTTGGGTTCCTGCAGTCTGGTTTCACCTCACTCTCCAAAGCTGGTGTGGAGGCACTTGGCTGCTGAGGTCCTGAGTTATCCACATCCACACAGTCCCCATAGGTCCACTGTGTCCCTCTAATTTGTGTGGAGTTTTCTCTGCCATTTTCTCCCTAACTCTTCCCTGAGACTGCACTCTCTCCACTTTTTTAAACTATCTTCTCCTAGACTGGCAATAAACTCCCTCCCTACTCTGCCATTTAATCCAGTCTCTCCACTTCCTCTTTACTTAGCCGTCCTTTCTTGTTTATTCTTCCAGAGAAGCTTTAGGATCTACAATTAGTTATCTGATCTAAGATGCTACTCATTTCATATTATTGTTGTAACTAATTACCACATAGTTGATGGCTTAAAATACATGAATGTATTATCTCACTTTCCTGAAGGTCAGAAATCTGAAATCTATTTATCTGAGCTAAAATCTAGGTATTGACACATTTGGCTTTCTCCTGGGGACTCTAGGAAAGAATATTTCCTTATCTTTTTCCAGCTCCTAGAGGCCACTTACATTCCTTGATTTGTGGCTTCTGTTTCAATTCTCCAAGGACATCGTTCCACCTCTGTCTCTGTGCTCTCTCTGATCCTTCTCTTACAAGGACACTTGTGATTACATTGAGCCAACCCAGATAGGCTAGGAAAATCTTCCCTTTTCAAAAGCTTTAATTTAATTTTACTTTCAAAATCTGTTTTATCCTAGAAGGAAACATATTCTCTGGTTTCAGGCATTCAGATGTGAACAGCTTTGTGGGGTCATTTTTCAGCCTACCATAAGACTTATAGGAAGTTTTAGTAAGATAATAAGCAGAGAGTATGAGAGGGAAAGGAAGCCCTAAAATAAAAAGACAAGTGCTATGACTTGAACAACGTTTGACCTCCCAAACTCACACAAAAGTGTAATTTCCAAAGTTGTGTGTTAATGGAATTAAGAGGGTGAAAGTTCAGTCCAACTATCATGTTTAGAGGAGGAACCTGTTTATCATTCTTCTAAAATGCAGTGCAATACAATCCTGAGACAGACTGAGTTTTGAAACTGTGTTTTATCTGAGTATTTTTAACAATATCTTAAAATTCAGAAAGAAAAAGGGTCAGGACCAGCGCTGTAGCGTAGCGGGTTAAAGCCCTGACCTAAAGTCCCAGCATCCCACATGGGTGCCGGTTCTAGTCCCAGCTGCTCCTCTTCCATTCCAGCTCTCTGCTATGGCCTGGGATAGCAGTAGAAGATGGCCCAAGTCTTTGGGCCCCTGCACCCACGTGGGAGATCTGGAAGAGGCTCCTGGCTCCTAGCTTCGGATCAGCGCAGCCATCTGGGGAGTGAACCAGTGGATGGAAGACCTCTCCCTCTGTCTCTATCTCTCTCTGTAACTCTGACTTTCAAATAAATAAAATAAATCTTAAAAAAAAAAGAAGTGGTCTCATAAGAGACCACTATGAAAAAACTATACACCAACATCTGGGGAACTTAAAAGAAATGAATAAATTCCTATATACATACAATCTATGAAGGCCAATTTATGAGGAAACTGAAAGTCTGAATAGGCCAATAATAAGTGCGACTATTGAATCAGCCATCAAAAACCTCATGTATTTGTGTGTTTTCTATTATTAAAATGAAATATCTGATGCTGGGTACTTTATAGAGAAAAGATGTTTATTTAGCTCATAGTTTTCTGGGCACAATACCAGCATCATCTCAGCTCTTGTAGGAACTTAATGGAAGACATAATTACAATAGTAGGAGGGAGTGTGAGAAGAAAAGATAACATCCCAAGACAGGAAGCCTGAGATAGACAGAGATAGGCCTGCAACTAGATCTGAACTCTCAAAGATCCCACCAACTGTTAACATTGCCACACTGAGGACCAAGCTCCAAGAACATCCATGAGCCACTGGAGAATGACTCAAGTCATATCCAAACCACAGCACTTCCCACAAAAGAAATCTCAGCACAGATGGCTTCACTAGTGATTTTTAGAAAATTTTTAAAAAACAATTAAAATGAATCCTTCTCAATCTCTCCAAAAAAACTGAAGAGGAGGCAGTACTCCAAATGAGGTTAGCCTACTCTGCTACCAAAACCAAACAAAGATACTATAATAAAATTGTAATATCCGTAATAAACATACATGCAAAACTTAACAAAAAATGTTAATTAGCTAATTCAATAATACATTACAAGGTTCATAAACCATCATCAAGTGAAATTTATTTCTAGCATACAAAAATGTTTCAAAATATGCAAAACAATAAATGTGGGCACATTAACACAATAACATATAAAAGCATATGATTATCACAACAGATGCAGAAAAAGCATTGAACAACATTCAAGACCCTTTAAAGATCAAAAAAAGAAAAAACAGAATAAACATGGTACAGAAGTTATATAACTCAACAAAATAAGTTTTATTTGCAAGCCTAGAGTCAATATCACAGTAAATAGTGGAACACTGCAAGCTTTGTCTCTAAGAACAGGAAAAAAGATAAGAGTACCCACTCTCAGCACTTCTATTCAATACAATATTCAATATTTATAATACTGAAAGTGTTAAACAATTGAGCAAGTAAAAGGATAAAAAAAGTTATCTCTGTAAATAACATGATCTTCTAACCAGAAAACCCTACAGACTCCACAAAAAAATAAAAACTCTTAGAGCTAACAAATGAATTCACTAAACTTGTAGGACACAGAATTAACACACAGAAAAATCTATTCTATTTCTATACACCAATAATGAGCCATTCAAAAAGGAAATTAAAATAATCCCATTTACAATAGCTTCAAAAAGAGTAAAATAATCAAATATAAATGCATCCAAGGAAATGAAAGTCTTATACACTGAAAGCTATAAAACAGTGATGAAATAAATTAAAGATACAAATACGGGGAGAACAACTGGTGTTCATGGATAGGAAGGTAATATTATTAAAATGTCCATAAGCATTCAAGTGATTTAAAGGTTCATGAGGTTCCCATCAAAATTCCAGTGTCATTTTCTAAGATTTCTTGTATTTATTTTTGCTGATTGTGAAAATCAATGTTTTCTAATTTTATTTAAGGTATACAAACGTCATGCATTTCATATACATAAATTTAGGAACATAGTGATTCTTCCACCTACAATTCCACCTTCCTCCTCTTCCCTCTCCTATTCCCATTCTTATTTTTCACAAATATTATTTTCAGTTAATTACATATGCATAAGATTAACCTACACTAAGTAAAGAGTTCAGCAAATAATATGGAAAAAATTTTTAAAAATTTGTTCCTTAACAGTCAAGACAAGGGCTGTTCTAATTCATCTCATCACAAAATGTCAATTTCACCCCCCCCCCCGTGGGTAACCTTTTATGTACCCTATTAGTTACAACAGATCAGAGAGAACATACAGCATTTATCTTTTGGGGACTGGCTTATTTCACTAAATACAATGGCTTCCAGTCGCATCCACTTTGTAGCAAATGACAGGATTTCATTAAAAACAAAATTTTTATTTAAAGTATACAAACGTTCATGCAGTTCATAAACACAACTGTAGGAACACAGTGATAGTGATTCTTCACAATGTACCCAGCCTCTCACTCCCACTCTCACCCTCCCTCCTCCTCCCTCTCCTAGCCCCGTTCTTATTTTTTACTAAGATCTATTTTCAATTAATTTTATACATAGTAGATTAACTATATTAAATAAAGTTTTCAACAAATAGTATAAAGAAAAAAAACTGTTTCTCAACAGTTTTTTAAATTTCTCTTTTGATTTCTTCTGTGACCCACTGATCATTCAGGAGCATACTGTTCAGTCTCCATGTGTTTGCATATGTTCTAGAGACTCTCGAGTTTTTTATCTTTAGTTTGATTATATTGTGGCCAGAGAAGATGCATTATATGATTTTGATTCCTTTGAATTTGCTAGCTCATGGACTATCCTAGAGGCAGTTCCATGCACTGGTGAGAAAAATGTATATTTTGCAACTGTAGGATTAAAAGTTCTGTAGATAGCTGTTAGGTCCATTTGTCTACAATGTTGATTAACTGTTGTTTCCTTGCTGATTTTCTGACTGGTTGATCTGTCCATTGCTGAAAGTGGGTTATTGAAGTACCCCATTACTATTGTATTGGAATCTATGTCTCCCTTTAGATCCATTAACATTTCTTTTAAATAGCCATGTTTCCTGTAATTAGATGAGTATACATGTATTATAGTCACATCTTCCTGTTGAATTGATTCCTTAAGCACTGCACAGTTCCATTCTTGTCTTTTTTAACAGTTTTTGTGCTAAAGTCTATTTTGTCTGATATTAGGATGGCTACACCAGCAATTATTTGGCTTTTGTTAGTATAGAATGTCTCTTTCCATACTTTCACTTTCAGCCTATGTATATCCATGTTTGTGAGATGTGTTTTTTGTAGGCAGCAAATAGATGGTTATTGTCTTTTAATTCACTCAGACAGTCTGTGTCTTAACTGGAAAGTTGAGGCCATTTACATTCAAGGTGACTATTGCTAAGTAATGACTTGGCCCTGCCATTTTTTCATAAATATTCCTATTTTTTACTTTGGATTTCCTTTGTCCTTTTACTGGAAGATTTTCTGCCTTCACCTTTTTTCATAGTGATGACCATATCTTTGTGCTGCTGTGTGTAGTATATCCTTAAGCATCTTTTGCAAGGCTGGATGGGTGGTGACAAAGTCTTTCAATTTCTGTTTGTTATGGAAGGTCTTAACTTCACCTTTATTCATAAATGTCAGATTTGCAGGGTACAGTATTCTGAGTTGACAGATTTTTTTTTTTATCTCAAGACTGGAATATATCACACCATTCTCTCCTAGCCTGTAGGGTTTCTGATGAGAAGCTAGCTGTCTAATGGAGATCCTCTGAAAGCAATCTGGCATTTCTCTTGTGCACATTTTAGAATCTTTTCTTTATGGAGCGTTTGACTACAATGTGTTGTGGTGGAGAACTTTTCTGGTCATGTCTATTAGGAGTTCTATGTGCTTTTTTACTTGGACTTCCCTTTCTCAAAATTAGGGAAGTTTTCCAGAATTATTTCACTAAAAAGGCCATTTAATATATTCTCTTTTTTTACACCTTCAGTAACTTCTAGGACTTGTATATTGAGTCATTTGATAGTACCTCATAGCTCTCCAACACCATTTTTTACCTTTCTAATTTCTTCTGTTTTTTGTTGTTGTTGTTGTTGTTCTGACTGTAAAATTTCCAGAGATTTGCCATCTAACTCAGATATTCTTTTTTCTGCCTCACCAGTTCTGTTGCTAAGGCTTTCCCCCACATTTTTTATTTGTTCTATTGTATTCTTCACTTCCAATATTTCATTTTTATTTCTCTTTAAAATTTCAATTTCATGAGAAAAATTTTCTTTCATGTCATGTACATATTTCTTTAGTTCATGGATTTGCTTCTGATTACTTCTCTTTTTTTTAAAACAAAGTTTTTTTTTTTATTTGACAGGTAGAGTTATAGACTGAGAGAGAGACAGAGAGAAAGGTCTTCCTTCCGTTGGTTCACTCCCCAAATGGCTGCAACGGACGGTGCTGTGCTGATCCGAAGCCAGGAGCCAGGTGCTTCTTCCTAGTCTCCCATGCAGGTGCAGGCACCCAAACACTTGGGCCATCCTCCACTGCTCTCCCAGGCCACAGCAGAGTGCTGGACTGGAAGAGGAGCAACCGGACTAGAACCAGCGCCCATATGGGATGCCGACACCATATGTGGAGGATTAACCAAGTGAGCCATGATGACAGCCCCAGCTTCTGATTACTTCTAAGTAATCCTACGATCAATTTTTTGAATTCCACTTCTCAAATTTCTTCAATCTCTTCATTTTCACCTTTTAGTATTGAAGTGTTGTTATGTTCTTTTGGGGATGTCATATTTTCCTTATTCTTGTTTACTGAATTGCTGCATCTATTTTTAGGCATTTGTGGAGATACATGTTGGGTTTTTTTCCCCCCCTTTGATGGCTTTTATCTTTGGACTATGCCTCTGTGGATTAGTGGAGTATCTTCTCTTTCAGTGAATTCTCTGAGGTGTGTGCTGGATGTGGCCAGTGAGCTCTGTTCAGTGCTCCAGGGTGAAGAGAGTGTCCAAGGTGACTCCCAAATTGGGTATGGTAAATCTCCTCTCTTTTTTTTTTAATCAAAGGGGAGGTTTGTTCAGCTCTGTTGGCATAGTCTCACGCTCAACTCTTCTCCCCCAAGACAGTGAGAATGTCTGGGCACTGGCCCCAGTGGGTACTTTATTCATCTGTGCTGCCAAAATAACCACACAAAGGATCCAAACAATCCTCAGTGTGAGCACAGATCCCACATCAATGACCCTCACAAGGAAATCAGGGAGCCCAAAGAATATGGAGCTGCCTACAGTGACTGTCCAAAGACCCAGTGAAACCCTGTGTCCTCACACAGCCAATGTTTTCATAGTCCAGGCACAAAAGTCTCCCACAGTTATGAGCACCCAGCCCTTGTCAATTCTCCTAATCAGATTCAGGCATCTTCTCTTGGCTGGTCACTGGGGGCACAGACACAAGCTGGCACAGCTGGTACAGATGTCCAAAATGGTGCCCGCCCACTCTTAGCTAGTTACATGATACTGGTGTCAGGCTGGGGAGAAAGAAATGTGTCCCATTACTTCTTCCTCTAGGTTGGAAGGTTACTGTCCCCCATGGGGCTCCAAGCTGGACTCATGCCAGACTCTTCCCACAGCTTTATTGCCAGTGGCTTGGGCTGCTGCAGTCTAGTCTCACCTCACTCTCCAAAACTGGTGCTGAGGCTCTTGGATGTAGGGGTCCTGAATTGTGCATGCCCATACCCTCCATGTAGATCCACAGCATCCCTCTAATTTGGGGGAGTTTCCTCTGCCATTTTCTCCTTAACTCTTCCCTGAGATTGCAGTGTCTTCAAGTTTGTTTTTTTTTTTTTTTGATAGGGAGAGTGGTTAGTGAGAGAGAGAGACAGAGAGAAAGGTCTTCCTTTTTGCCATTGGTTCACCCTCCAATGGCCGCCAAAGCCGGCGCATCTCACTGATCCGAAGCTAGGAGCCAGGTGCTTCTCCTGGTCTGCCATGCGGGTGCAGGGCCCAAGGACTTGGGCGATCCTCCACTGCCTTCCCGGGCCATAGCAGAGAGCTGGCCTGGAAGAGGGGCAACCGGGATAGAATCCGGCACCCCAACCGAGACTAGAACACAGTGTGCCGGTGCCACAAGGCAGAGGATTAGCCTGTTAAGCCACGGCGCCGGCCTCAAGTTTTTTTTTTTTTTTTTTAACTATCTTTCCCTAGACTAGAACAATAAGCTCCCTCTCTATTTTGCCACCTTGTTACCTCTCTCAATTTCTGTCAGGATTTCATTTTTTTACAACTGTGTAATATCCCATATGTATATATACAATAATTTATTTATCTAGTCTTCAGTTGATGTACATCTAGGTTGATTCCATATCTTACCTACTGTGAATTGAGCTGCAATAAACATGGTGGTATAGATCACACTTTCATATGCTGATTTCTTTTCATTTGGGTAAATTCCCAGGAGTGGGATAACTGGCTCAAATGATAGGTCTATATTCATATTTCTGAGGTATCATAATATTATCTTAGACAATAGTGCACTAGTTTACATTCCCACTAAACAGTGGATTAGGGTACCTTTTCCCCCCACATCTTCACCAGCATTTGTTGTTGATTTCTGTATGAGAGCCATTTTAACAGGGGTGAGCTGAAACATTGTGGTTTTGAATTGCATTTCCCTGATGGTTACTGACCCTGAGCATTTTTTCATGTGTCTATTGGCCATTTGAATTTCCTCTCTTGAAAAACGTCTGTTCAAGTCTTTTGCTCATTTCTTAACTGGGTTGTTTATTTTATTGTTGTTGGGTTTATTGAGCTCTTTATAGATTCTGGATATTAATCCTTTATCAGTTGTATAGTTTGCAAATATTTTCTCCCATTTTGTTGATTGTCTCTTCACTTTGCTGAGTATTTCTTTCGCAGCACAGAAGCTTCTCAGTTTCATGATATCCCATTTGTCAATTTTGTCTGACTGCCTGTGCTTCTGGGATCATTTCTAAGAAGTCTTTGCATATGCCAATGTCTTGCAAAGTTTCCCCAATGTTCTCTAGTAATTTGATAATAATATCAGGTTGCAGAATTAGGTATATGATCCATTTTAAGTAGATTTTTGTGAAAGGTATAAGGTATGAGTCTTGTTTCATACTTCTGCAGGTGGAGATACAGTCTTCCCAGCACCATTTGTTAAAGACACTGTCTTTGCTCCAGGAATTGATTGCAGCTCCTTTGTTGGTTGTAGATGCATGGATTTCTGGAGTTTCTATTCTGTCCCATTGACCTACATTTTTTTTGCCAGTATCAGGCTGTTTTAGTTAGAATTGCCCTGTAGTATATCAGAACAAAAATTGTATGATTATCTCAGTAGATGCATAGAAACATTTGATAAAATATAACATCCTTTCATGATGAAAACCTTAAGCAAACTAGGTATAGAAGGAACATTACTCGACATAATTAAGGCAATCTATTACAAACCAGTAACCAGCATCTTATTGAATGGGGAAGAGTTAGAACCATTCCCAGTAGGCAAGAATGCTCACTCTCACTATTGCTATTAAATATAGTCCTGAAAGTTTTAGAGAGAGCCATTAGGAAAGAAAAAAAAAGAAGTCAAAGGGATAGAAATTGGGAAGAAGGAAGTCAAAATATCCCTATTTGAATATGACATATTTCTCTATATAGGAGATCCAAAAGACCCCACTAAGAGACTACTGGAACTCATAGAAGAGTTTGGTAAAGTTCAGGATACAAAACTAACACACAAAAATCAATAGCCTTTGTATACACAGATAATGTCATGGGTGAGAAAGAACACATTTACAGGTTCAATGCAATCCCAATCAAAATACTAAGGACATTCTTCTCAGATCTAGAAAAAATAAAATTCGTATGAAACACAAGAGACTCCAAATAGCTAAAGCAATCTTAACAACAAATACAAAGCCAGAGGTATCACAATATCAGATTCCAATCTCATTTTTATAAGAATAAATAAAACCTAAAATTCACAGGATACACAAAAGAGCAAAATAGTTCAAGAAATATTGAAAAGAAGACCAAATCCAAGGATATGATTCTTCCTAATTTCAAAATTTATTACAAAGCCACAGTGGTAAAAATAGTATGATACTGGCATAAAAGCAAACAATTGGATCAATGAAACAGAATAGGGAGCCTAGAAATAAATCTATACATGTATGGTCCACTTATGTTCTCCATAGACGCTAAAAATATACAAAGGAAACAGGATATTCTCTTCAATATATGATATTGGAAAAACTGGGTATATCTGTGGAAGGAGGAAGAGGAGGAAGAGAAAAAGAAGAGGAGAAAGAATAAGAAGAAAAAGAAGAATAGAAAAAGAAAGAAAGAGAGAGAGAGAGGGAGGGAGGGAGGGAGGAAGGGAGGAAGGGAGGAAGGGAGGAAGAAATCAACTCAAGTGATTGAAGGCTTATGACCCAAAACTATAAATTTCCTTGAAGAAAATGAGAAAAACCTCTTCAGACCAGTCTGAGCAATGATTTCTTGGATATGACATGGAAAGTACAAACACCAAAGTGAAATTAGAAAAGTAAAAGTACATAAAACTAAAAAGTTTCTGCAGAGCAAAGAAAACAATCAACAGAACAAAAAGGCAACTTATATAAGGGGAAATCATATTTGGAAGCCATATGTCTTATAAGGGCTTAACTTCTAAAACATAATAAATTACCACAATTGCAAAAATAAATAACCTGACTTTAAAGCAGGAAATTACTTGAATAGTATTTTATGAATAAGTCATAGAAATGGCTAACAGGTATATAAAAATATACTCAATGTCATCTGTTATCAGTAAAATGTGAATCAAAACTACAATGAGTTATCAGTTCACATCTTATTTTGCTATTAGTGTGGCTGTTATCAAAAACTGAAGAAAACAAGTGTTGAGTAGTTTGGAAAAATTATAATGTTTTATCTTGTTGGTGGGAATAGTAGAAGGTACAGCAGCAATAGGTTCCTCAAAATTTAAACAGAACCACCATATGAATCAGGGTTGATATTTATCCAAAAGAAATTAAATTCAGATGTGGAAGAAATCACATCTGCACTCCATGTTCATTGCAGCATCATTCACAATAGCCAACACATGGAAACAACTCAAGAGTTATTATCTCTTCACTAGCCAGATGAATGGATGAAGAAGCCATGTAATATACATATAGTGGAATACCATTCAGCCTTTTAGAAGCAGAAAATTTGGTCATTTGTGATAACATAGATGAACCTAGAGGACATTATGCTAAGTGAAATAAGCCAGTCACAGGACAAATATTTCAGGAATCTAATTTTATGAAGTATCTATAATAGTCAAACTCACAGAAGCAGAAAATACAACAGGAATTTCCAGCGTCTGCAGGGAACTAATGTTCAATGTTTCATAAATTTTTATAAAGTGCATAAAGTTTCAGTTATGGAAGATAAACAGATTCTAGAGATCTGCTGTACCACATAGTACCTACAATTAGTAATATGCTATTGTGTACTTCAGGATTTGTTAAGAAGGTAGCTCTCATTGCTTTCTTAACACATACAAGTGCACACACACACAAACACACATACACACGGAACACAGGAAACTTTAGGAACTGTTGGATAATCTTGCTTGTGGTATGGTAATCACTTGTATATGCATATGTCCAAACATATTAATGTATACACTAACTATGTGTAGTTCTTCGTATATCAATTATATCTTTTTTTTTTTTTTAATTTTTGACAGGCAGAGTGGACAGTGAGAGAGAGAGACAGAGAGAAAGGTCTTCCTTTGCCGTTGGTTCACTCTCCAATGGCCGCCGTGGCTGGCGCACTACAGCCGGCGCACCGCGCTGATCCGAAGGCAGGAGCCAGGTGCTTATCCTGGTCTCCCATGGGGTGCAGGACCCAAGCACTTGGGCCATCCTCCACTGCACTCCCGGGCCATAGCAGAGAGCTGGCCTGGAAGAGGGGCAACCAGGACAGAATCCAGCACCCCAACCGGGACTAGAACCCGGTGTGCTGGCGCCGCTAGGCGGAGGATTAGCCTGTTGAGCCATGGCGCCGGCCTTATATCAATTATATCTTAATGAAGCAGTTAAGCAAAATTAAAAATATAATGGGTAGTGAACATATGGACCTGATTTTAACAAATGAACATCAAAAACATTTTTGCTTCTACACAATTGGATACTTTGATTTTGGACTAGGTTTTCTAGAGCACTAAGGAATTTTTGTTAATTCTATTGGGTAGTATAATATCTTTGAGGTTATGCAATATAATTCCTATATATTTTAAAAATGCATATTGATAAATGTGGGAGAAGAATGCTTTAAAACACTTGATAGAAAACAAGAAATAAAGAAAAATATTGATAATTATTAAATTTGAGTAGTGAATAAATGGGAGCTCATTTTACTTTTCTCTCTTCCTTTATGTCAAAGGCACCCAGTTAAATTTGAGTCACAAAATTCCAAGTATCCTTGGTAGTTCAGGCTGAGAATGCTAACATCTGTGTCCTTCAGTCCACTGAGTTTTTCCTATGGATGCCACTCGTGCTGGGCTTCTGCATCTCTGAGTGGCCCATAGCTAAAAGGAGAGATGCAGTGCTATACACCAGCTAATGCCATAGAAACTAACGCCACTGTGAATGGAATTTGATCATATCCCAAAAAAGCACAGTAATATTTAGTTATCAGCTGAAAACATATTATCTCTTCACTAGCCAGTTAATCACCCATCCTGGTAGTTTATGGGAATTTATTCCTAGATTTCTAATTATTTCCTTATTGCTTACATTAATTTTAAGTATTGGAACTATTTTGAGGAAAGTGGCTGTTCAGACCACTATAAAGCAACCACTTATATTTAAAATAATTTAAAGTAAATAAATAAGTAAATCAATTTAGATTGTGGCTGTCCCAATCTGACCTCTGATTCTAGCCATCTCCAAGTTCAATCATTAAAGGTTGACAATTCTTTATATGAAGAAAATTATATGATAAAGATGGCATTTCAAAACAGAGACGAATCATTTAATAATTAGACATAGGACAATGGCATTCATTTGAAAAATAAATATAACTAGACTTCTCCCTTATACTTCTCACAAAACACAAATTACAGGAGATTAAAATTTTCAATATAACATCAAAACAGAAATTTTTATAATCTTGGAAAGAACAAGACCATCTAAGATCAAATATAAAACTCAATAAACCATGAAGAAAAGGATGAATAAAATTGTTTATTTTAAATTCAGTTGAGGGAAAAAGAAAATACAAGGAATGTTAGACCCAAAACACAAAAAGAACATGTACAACACATATGACAGACTACAGGTTATTTTCCAAACATATAAAGAACATTTACATACCCAGTAATAAAAAATAAACACTTAACAGTAATTGGGCAAAGGACATAAACATAAAAGTCTTAAAAACAAAAGATGCTCATTAGCACCTAAAAGGTAATCTATAAAAGTGAAAGTGACACTTTGAGATGTGATGACTTTGAACAGTCCTTGCCTCGACTGTTGAGGGACAGTTTTTTTCTTTTCATGTTATTTGTTGAACTCTTTACGTAGTATAGAGTTAATCTGATGTATACAAAGTTAATTGAAACTAGATCTTAGTAAAAAGTAAGAAGGGGAATAGGAGAGAGGGAAGAGGAAGAATAGTGGGAGTGCAGTGGGAAAGTGAGTACAGTGGGAAGAATCACTATGTTCCTAAAGTTGTATTTGTAAAATGCAAAAAGTTTGTATACGTTAAATAAAAGCTCTTTGGGGGAAAAAAAATGTTCATTCATCGTCTTAACTAAAATCATAATGTGAAAATGTTTTAGCCCAGTCGAATCTATAGGAATCAAATAGCTTTGATAGTAAACAGCATTAGGAAGGTGAAAGGAAACAAGAATTAGTAAAGACTGTTTACAAGAATGGATATGAGGCCAGCATTGTGGCTTAGAGGGTTCTGCCTGCAATGCCAGCATCCCATGTAGGCACCAGTTCAAGTCCTGGCTGCTCCACTTCCGATCCAGTTCTTTGATAATATCCCTGAAAAAAACAGTTGAACATGGCTCAAGTCCTAGGGCCCCTGCACTCAGTGGGAGACCAGGATGAAGCTCCTGGCTACTAGCTTCAATCTGACCAACTTCTGGCTATTGTGGCCATTTGGGGAGTGAGTCAGCAGATGGAAGCTCTCTCTTTCTCTGTCACTCTCTGTCTCTCCCTCTCTCTTCCTCTCCCTCCATCTAATTCTGCCTTTCAAATAAACACATATGTATAAATTAAAAATAATATACCTCGATAATATTCCATGTTAGTATATAAAGAAAAATATTACATAAAATAGAATGGATACAAATTTTGGTGAAGGAAATTTGTCAGTGTCTACCAACATTTTAAATAATCATATTATTTGACCCAGCTATTCCACTTCTAGGAATTTCCAACAGTTACATGCACATAAGAAATATGTACATGAATGTGTCAACTATTATTATTTATAAAAACAAAAGCCCTGATATCTTAAAATTCATCAGGAAAAGGATGATTAAATTATTCACTTAATCCAATATTTTATAGCTATTAAATAATAATACGGGGGGGGGGGTGTGGGCAGTGGTCAAGAAGCCTATTGGAATGCCTGCATCCCACATCAGAGAGCCTGGGTTGGAGAACTGGCTTGCTTCCAACTCCAGCTTTCTGCTAATGCATATTCTGGGAGGCAACAAGTGATGGCCGAGTTCTTGGTTCCCTGCCTTTCACACAGAAACAAGAATTGAATTCTGGCTCCTGGCTTCAGCCTGGCCCAGCCCTGGTTGTTGTGGAGATTCTAAGTATGAACCAGCAGATAGAAGATCTCTTTCTATTTGTCTCTGTCACTGTTTCTCTGTCAGACTTTCAAATAAATGAAAATAAAATCTTTTTTTAATCAGAAAGCTATGTGCTAATGGATCTGTAAGATCATTAACATGGCTATTTAAAATATTTTAGAAAGGGAATTGCTGAAAAAGGGAGTTGTAAACCATCAGGTTTAGATTATAGATGTGGTTTACATTTGTAAGTGACCACATCTTACTTAGTTGTGGTTTAAATATAGTGGCAAAATCTTCTTTGCTTAACCCTTTATCTACAATCCCTGGAAGTGATGTTGAAGTTGAAACAGCAAGAGGAGCTGCTCCAGGCCAACAAAGTCAAGAAAACATCATGGGGTCTGGCACGAGCCCATCTAGCTGAGTTATAGTTCTACCTGAACTATTAAGAGGCTCAACTTTACTCCCAGGTTTTACAGATATGGCATGAAACATCCAAGAATATTTATGGAGCCAGTAATGTTTGGTACTCACTTGCATAGCACATACATTGATAACATAGTTTAAGGGATATATACTTTAAAGAAATTTAACTTTGCTTTAAAGTCAGTAATATATATATATATATTTTATGAAATTATCAGTCTTTTTCTATGAAATGAAGTAACACTTCCATGAAGAGGTATTTCAATGGTCAAAGACTTATTGATTACAATTATAGCTTGTTCTGAAAAAAAAAAAAACAGTTTTTGTTGTTGGTATTGTACATTGTACAAGTCACTATGATTTCTGTTAAAGAAATTTCTTCCAAGAATAGCAGTGATAAAGTTAAATTTTAAGATCACCAAGAAATCTGTAAAAGTAGAAACTTGAGCTTTGAAGGCATTTATATAAAGTAATTCATTCTAGACCAACCATCTGCTTCCATTTAGGACCACAAATAAACCTTCAAAACCACAGGATAGATTACGTGTTCCTGAAAGACAGGAACTTCTCTCACAGTTCATAATATACTCTTGCATTTAGAAGGCACTCAATAAATACTTAAGCGATTGCATCATTTACATTTAAAATGGGAAATGAGAGACAATCAATTAAAAAATGGCAATTTTTTTAAAAAAAATCAATAAAATTGATAAACCTCTGGCAAGACTGACATAAATAAAAAGAGAAGGCTCAATCTCCAATGCCAGGATGGAAATCAGGGTATTGCTATAAATTTTGTAGCCATTAAAAGGATAGTAACAAAATACTGCAAGAGAATATAGGAAATGAACAAAACAGAAGGGACAAGTGAACAATTGCAAATGGTAGACATCAATCATCCATATTAATAATTGCATAATGGGGGCCAGCGTTGTGGCTCACTTGGTTAATCCTCCGCCTGCGGTGCCGGCATCCCATATGGGTTCTAATTCCGGATGCTCCTTTTCCAGTCTAGCTCTCTGCTGTGGCCTGGGAAGGCAGTGGAGGATGGCCCAAGTGCTTGGGCCCTGCTCCTGCATGGGAGACCAGGAGGAAGCACCTGGCTCCTGGCTTTGGATCAGCGCAGCGCGCTGGCTATAGCGGCCATTTGGGGAGTGAACCAATGGAAGGAAGACTTTTCTCTCTGTCTCTCTCTCACTGTCTAATTCTGCCTGTCTAATAAAAATAATAATAATTGCATAATGGAAGTAGATGAGAAATACTCATAAGCACTGATTTCAAAATTTTTGCACCAAAATAAACTTTTCTTTTTAGTGCCATTTCCATGAACTTTTTGAAGTACTCTCATGTCAAATAAAAGAGATTGTCAGATGTCAAATTGTATAAAAATTCAAAAGTGTCTATACTCTCTCAAGGAAAAGAATAAGAATGGGAAAGCTGGGCTGATATGTCAATAACAAATATAGTACATTATATTATAGATACTGACACAACAGCTTTATTCATAATAAACTAAACATGTCCACTAATAGTAGAGTGAAAAAGTAAATTATTATATGTTCATTAAATGAAAACACTTGCAATGATAAAAAAGATAATACTATATACAAAATGTATTATATGAACATAAACAAACAAAAACTTGTATTGAAGAAGTAACAATATAGCTGAAAGTCACAGATATTACTGTATTGATGGTATAACTCCATTTACATGAAGTTCAAGAAAAGGCAAAATATGTTAGTTGATTTCTAGTTTGCTAGGTGTTTTTAGTAAGGTTCATCAAATTGTACACTTAAATTGTATATACTTTGCTGTGTCAATGTTACAACTACAACTAAATATTAAAAGCAATTAATATTTTATTTTAAAAAAACTCAATAATTCTTTAACATTTTGAGTAAATCAGATATGGCTACCAGAAAGTTTGATCCAACCAGAGAAGAGACATAGTGTTCAGAGGTGGTGGGATAGTAGTTACAGGATAGGAAGTTACTAGACTTTGGCTTATTTATTTTTGTAATCTATTGGCAAATTTCCTTTATATTTCTAAATTACATTAAATAAATAACATTTATTTATAGTGATCCTATTATTCCTAAAGTGTTTTAAGCCAGATCAGATCTAATAAGTGAAAAGGACAAAAGACTTGTACACCAGGAACATTTACATCTTCTTGAGTTGCCATAACAAAATCACAGGTTATATAAACAAAGGTTATATTCTCACAGTTCTGAAGGGTTGGAAGTCCAAAATCAAAGTGCTGGACAACTCAGTTTTTACTTTTTAACTTATTTATATTTTCATTGATACAAAGAGAACAGATTTCACATGGCTCACAGATATGATTCTAAGAATATAATGATTCTTCCTTTTCTCTGCCTTCATTTTTTCTTTTTTAATTTTACAATGATATATCTTTGATCTACTTTATAGTTAAATGCTTAATGCTCCACTAAATAAAATTTCAACAAGTAAAAAGTAGAAAAGTTGCTGCTCAGCAGGAATATAGGCAAGGTTTATAAATAATAATCAAATCCCAAGATGTCAATTTTGCTCATACACATTACATTTGTTTTTGCTTTATATATTAGCTACCACAAACCAGAGAAAACATATATGTGTCTTTTTGGGACTGGCATATTTCACTGAGCATAATTATCTCCACTTGCAACCATTTTGTTGTAAAACACAGGATTTCGTTTTTTATGGCTGAGCAGTATTCCATAGTGTGTTTAAATCCCATTTTCTTTATCCAGTCATCAGCTGATGGACATCTAAGCTGATTACATATCCAAGGTATTGTGAATTGAGCTGCTATAAACATGGGAGTTCAGGTAACTCTTTCATCTGCTGATTTCATTTTCTTTGAATATATTCCCAGGAGTAGGATAGCCAGGTCATATGGTAGATTTATTTTTTGATTTCTAGGGAATCTCTATACTGTCTTCCATAATGATTGTACCAGTTCACATTACCACCAACAGTGTATTAAGGTATTTTCTGCTCCACATCCTTTGTGAGCATTTTTTGATTTTTAGATGATAGCCGTTCTAACCTAGTGAGGCGAAACTTCATAGTCGTTTTTATTTGCATTTCCCTGATGATTAGTGATCCTGAGCATTTTTTTTTCATGTGATTTATGGAAATCTGTATTTCATCTTTTGAAAAATGCATGCTCAGGGCTGGTGCTATGGCAGAGTAGGCTAAGCCTCTGCCTGTGGCACAAGCATTCCATATAGGCACTGTTCATGTCTCAGCTGTGCCTCTTTTTTTTTTTTTCCATTGGTTTATGCAACTTTATTGAAGAAAAATAAATCAATTACTAGCAGAGCTATTAGTTGATCACTCATCCATTGACAACTTGCATCATTTATTCAGTGCTATATTAAACAGTGTATTGGAAGATAGATTAACTAATAGCTCCAAGCCTCCTAACAATTTAAATGAAAATTACAAAATGTTTGAGACCCTATTTTGGAATACAAAGGGTGTTTGACTTCCAATTTCCATTCTACAGCTCTCTGACTATGGTCCAGAAAAGCAGTGGAAGATGGTCCAGGTGCCTGGGCCCCTGCACCCACATGGGAGACTTGGAAGAAGTTCCTGGATCCTGGCATTCCATCAGCTCAGCTCCAGCTGTTGTGGCCATTTGGGGCGTGAACCAGCAGTGAAGACCTTTCTCTCTGTCTTTCCCTCTCTCTGCCTATAACTCGACCTCTCAAATAAATAAATAAAATCTTTAAAAAAAAAATGCCTGCTCATATCCTTAGTCATTTCTTAACTGGATTACTTGCTTTGTTGTTGTTGAGTTTCTTTAGCTCCTCATACATTTTGGATATTAATCCTTTATCAGATGCATAGCTTGCAAATATTTTTACCCATTCTGTCAGTTGCTTCTTTGTTGTTTCCTTTGCTTTTTTTTTTTTTTTTTTTTTGCTTTTTAAGGAAATGAAATTTTTTTTTATTTAGTAAATATAAATTTCCAAAGTACAGTTTATGGATTACAATGGCTCCCCGCCCCCATAATTTCCCCCCCACTCGCACCCCCCCATCTCCCGCTCCCTCTCCCATTCCATTCACATCAAGATTCATTTTCAATTATCATTATATACAGAAGATCGATTTAGTATATATTAAGTAAAGATTTCATCAGTTAGCACCCACACAGAAACAAAAAGTGTAAAATACTGTTTCAGTACTAGTTATAGCATTACTTCACATTGGACAACACATTAAGGACAGATCCTTTGCTATACAGAAGCTTCTTAGCTCGATGTAATTCAATTTGTCTATTTTTGCTTGTATTGCCTCTACTTTCTGAGGTCTCTCATCCAAGAAATCTTCGCCTATGCCAATGTCTTGCAACATTTCCCTTATGGTTCCCCTAGTAATTTGATGGTTTCAGGTCTTAGGTTTAGATCGTTGATCCACTGTGAGTTGAATGAGGTTCTTGATGGTTTTCGGATGGCCGCCTTCTTGCTGTAACTTCCCATAAAGGAGAGATAGAAGGGTAGAGATAGAGATATAGTTTCTTCCTCTTATAAAGCCACATTCCTTTCAGATTATGGCTCTGCCCTATGATCTCACATAATTAATTACCTCCTATGGCTCCTGTCTCCACATATAGTCAAACTGGGGGGGGGGGGCATTAGGGCTTCAACATACGAATTCTGAGAGGACACAATTCAGTCAACAGCAAAGATAAAGAAAAGGGTTTAGAGAATTAATTACAGAGCAATTATTTCCAAAAGAATGAGCTAGCTAAGCTGATTTTTTGAGTACTCGAAAAATACCTTTGTGACATGCCATTTCATAAAGCTAAATTAAATGTCTTACAAAGTGATGGAAAATTGAACTCATTCAGTTAATGGCATCTGGATAAGCTGGAACATCTGGGTTTGATGTTTAAAATATATTTGAAACCAGAAAATGTTTTGTTTCTTATTTCAATCCTGCTTCATTTATTTCATTCGTGGAAAAGCTTAGGTAACAACATCTGTTTCCAAGAGTTTTGAGAGAGGAGCTCATATATACAAAACATACAATTATAAACAAACATGCTGGGGACAAAGACTCTTGTAGCTTGAAAATGGGATGAAACACAGCAGTAAAAACTAGGGAGCGCTCTAAGGAAGAGAATTTGTTTTTAGGAAAAATCAGAATAGGTAAGAAAAGATTCTTCAGAAAATGATGTGGCTGTGAATACAAAACAAACCCCGGTCTTTCATTTTTACATGTCAGCAAATAGTGTAGCCACTGGTCTTTAAAGTCATATGAAGTAAAATCACAAATAGTTATGTTAGACTACAACATATAAAGCCTAAAAATAGAGCAAACTGCCAGTTCTTTTATGTTTTAATGTTATAATGACTAGCTATTGGCTGGCGCCACGGCTCACTTGGCTAATCCTCTGTCTGCGGCGCCGGCATCCCAGGTTCTAGTCCCGGTCGGGGCGCTGGATTATGTCCCGGTTGCTCCTCTTCCAGTCCAGCTCTCTGCTGTGGCCTGGAAGGGCAGTGGAAGATGGCCCAAGTGCTTGGGCCCTGCACCCGCATGGGAGACCAGGAGGAGGCACCTGGCTCCTGGCTCCGGAATGGCGCAGTGCGCCAGCCATAGTGACCGTTTGAGGAGTGAACCAATGGAAAAGGAAGACCTTTGTCTCTCTCTCTCTCACTAACTCTGCCTCTCAAAAAAAAAAATAATAATAATAATGACTAGCTGTTGAAAGGATTTGGTAAAAGATTTTATTGCTAAATGGTACAAAAGTGCAAAAAGCCTGTTTCCTAGAAGCCTATATCCACAATTAATCAAGCTACACATCAAAGGTCCAAAGACTTCCTATTGTTCCTGTGTGTCAGCTTCAGCTGACCTGATTGGTGTAGATGTATACAAAGACATTTGACTGGAAACAGAGGAGTAACTGGGCTTCCTACTATGCATCATTTTTATTGCTGTTCTTGACGAAAAAAATCTTTCCTAGACATTTTTCAGCAGATTCCTCCTAGTCCTCTCCACTAACAGTAGGTGACACACCCAGGTCCCTTGCAAGAGCAGTGTGAGCAGGGAGGAGAAATAGCTGGCATTACCAGTTTTCCTAATAGGCATACACAATCTCTGTTACCAAGGAGTAGAATTGAGGAGAAAATAACTGTTGGATATGTGACCAGAGATGACTGTGATGACTGCTATACTCAGCAAAATTTGAGGAGAGGGGCAACTGAGAGACTATGCCTACAGAATTTATTAGATTAGTTGTTACACCTCACACAAAAGCTTGAGCCAGTCATTGTGTTACTTAGTTTGTTGATATACAAAGAGATAAATAATGCATAATTTTAAAAATTGCTCTAAGAGTTAGACAAGGATATGCACTACTGCATGGCGTCTGATTAATGGAAGACTCTCAATACATGATATCTATTACTGTATTGCAGAAGTTTGTTAGCACATGATTATTAATAACATGTATACATTTGTGTTTTTTCCTTTATAAAAATCATTTATTTATTTAAAAGGCAGAGTTACAGAAAGAGAGGAATAGATACACAGATAGATCTTCCATCCACTGATTCACTCCCCAGATGGTTGCAGTAGTTAGGGATGTGCCACATCGAAGCCAAGAACTTAAAACTCCATCCAAGCACTTGGGTCATCGTCTATTGTTTTCCCCGGCACATTAACAGGGAGCAGGGTCAGAAGTGGAGCAGCAGGGACTCAAACCTGCACCCACATAGGATGCTGGCATCACAGGTAGCAGCTTAGCCAGCTGATCCTATTATACCACAATGCCAGTCCCTGTTTTAAATTCTTTATAGGTTCATCCTCACATTCTCTTTTTCTCAATTCTAGAATTAATGTTTTCTCACGCATATTAGAAAATTAAATTGTTTGGTACTATAGAAAAATGTCTATAAAGTAAGACAAATTCTTTAGTATATAGTTCAAAGACTGGCAAAATATTAGTGCTAGAAATTCAGAAATTCATTCTGGGTTTCTTGTGTTTCTATATGAATTTTGGCATAATTTTTTCCTAAATCTGAGAAGAATGCCTTTGATGTTTTGATTGGTATCACATGGAATCTGTAAATTACTTTTGGAAACATGGACATTTTGATGACATTGATTCTTCTAATCCATGAACATGGAATATTTTTCCATTTTTTGTGTCCTATTTTTTTCTTTATTGCTATTTTTCCATAAATAGTCTTATGGTTTACTTTGGATTTCCTTTGACTTCTACTGGGAGATTTTCTGCCTTTACACTCTTTCATAACGATGACTATGTTTCTGTGTTTCTATGTGTAGCACATCCTTAAGCACTTTTTGAAAGGATATACAGGTGGTGAAAAACTCTTCCAATTTCTGTTTGTATGTAAAGTCTTATTTTCACCTTAATTCATAAATGAGAGCTTTGCAAGATACAGTATTTTGAGTTCACAGGTTTTTGTCTTAAGATTTGAACTGTGTCTCACCATTCTCTCCTAGCCTGTAGGGTTTCTGATGAGAAGCCAGCTGTAAGTCTAATTGGAGATCCTCTGAAAGTAATCTGGCATTTCTCTTGTGCACATTTTTGAACCTTTTATTTATGTTATAATGTTGAAAGTTTGACTACAATGTGTCATGGTGAAGATCTTTTAAGGTCATGTCTATTAGGAGTTCTATGTGCTTCCTATAGTTGGAAATCCCTTTCTCCAAATTGGGGATGTTTTCTGTAATCATTTCACTTAAAGAGCCTTCTAATCCATTCTCTATTTCCACGTCTTCAGGAACTACTATGATCTGTATGTTGAGTCATTTGATAACATCCCATAAATCCAACACTTTTTAATCTTTCTAATTTCTTTTTTTTCATTTATTAAACTTTTATTTAATGAATATAAATTTCCAAAGTACGGCTTATGGGTTACAATGGCTTCCCCCCTCCCAAAACTTCCCTCCCACCTGCAACCCTCCCCTTTCCCGCTCCCTCTCCCCTTCTATTCACATCAAGATTCATTTTCAATTCTCTTTATATACAGAAGATCAGTTTAGTATATATTGAGTAAAGATTTCAACAGTTTCTTTTTTTTGATCTGACTGTAAAATTTCCAAAGATTTGTCTTCTAGTTTGAATATTTTTTCTTCTGCCTCACCAAGTCTGTTGTTAAGGCTTTCCACCACATTATTATTTGATCTACTGATTTTTTCATTTCTAATATTTCATTTCTTTAAAATCTCAATTTGATGGGAAAATAGTTTCATTCGTGTCATGTGTTGCTTTCTTTAATTCATGGATTTGCTTCTGAGTAATCCTATGATTAATCTTTTTAATTCCATTTCAGATATTTCCTCAATTTCTTCATCTTCACATTCTTTTTTTCAACTTCACATTCTATTATTGAAATGTTGTTATGTTCCTTTGGGAGAGGGGTCATACTGTCTTCCATATTCTTGTTTCTTGAATTCTTGAATTTCTGCATTTATTTTAGAGGCATTTGTGGAGATGCTTGCTGATTTTCTTCCTCTTATGACTTTTATCTTTGGACTATGCCTCTGTGGTTTAGTGGGGTGTCTGCTGTTTTGGTGGATACCCAGAGGCCTATGCTAGATGTGGCCAGGGAGCTCTGGTCAGTGTCCCAGGATTGGGGGAATATTTAGGGTGAAAGCCAAGTTGAGTATGGTAGATCTCCTCTTTTTTATCATAAGGGAGTGTTTGATCAGCTCTGTTGGCATAGTCACACCCTCATTTCTGTCTTCCAAGATAATCAATCCCTGGGTCTCAGCCCACAGTAAGTGCAATACTCATGCATGCTTCCATGAGAACCACACGAAGGATCTGTGCAGTCCTCAGTGGGAGCATGGATACTGTTGAAATAACCCACCCAGGCAATCAGGATGCTTGAGCTTGTGGAGCCCTTCTCAGTGATTGCCTAAAGACCCAGCTACACCTTGCATCCTCTCCTACAGTTTCAGTGATCCAACCATCTCAGCACACTAGAGTTTGAATGTTGTACTCTGCCCTACTAGCCTGTCTTATCCACAGAGAGGCAGAGATGCTCTCAGAGCCAACTGGATGTGGGAGCTCCATGTAGGTGGTTTCAGCTCCAGAGCCTGTGATGTGTTGGGAACCTGGGGGAACTTCACAGCCCTATGCTGTTGTCCAGCCCCCTGTCAAACCTCCCAGAAAGACTCAGGTATCTCCTCTCGGCTGGTTGTTGAATGCACAGACCCAGGTGTCATAGCTGTAACATACATGCAAAATGGTGCCCAACATCTCTCAGCTGGTTTCTGTGTCCCAGGATGGAGAGAGAGAAATGCGCCACTTTTTACACTCTCAGTTGGCAGGTACGCTGTTCCCCAACAAGGCTCCAGGCCAGACTCATGCCAAGATTTCCCCTCAGCTATACTGCCAGTAGCATAGGTTGCCATAGTTTGGTCTCACCTCACTCTCCAAAGCACTCAGGTTCTTGGCAACTGGGGTTCTGTGTTGTGTCCATGCTTGTGCTGCAGGTTCACACCCTCCATGCAGATACACAACATCCCTCTTTCTTCCTTGGAATTTCTACTGCAGTTTTCTCCTTAAGTCTTCCCTGTGATTGCACTCTCTTCTTTTTTGTTTTATCTTCCCCTAGCCTAGAGCAGTAAGCTCCCTCCCTATTCTGCAATTTTGGAATCTCCCACATTATTTTATTTTTAAAGACTTATCCATTATTCAAAAGGCAGAAATACAGATAGAGATAGAGAGAAAGAGAGAGAGAGAGAGAGAATCTTCCACCACTGGTTCACTCCCCAAATGGCCACCACACAAGCAAGAAGCCAGGAGCTTCCTTCAGATATCTCCCATGTGAGTACAGAGGCCCAAGTAGTTGAGCCATCTTCTACTGCCCTCCCAGGTTCATTAGCAGGGAGCTGTATTGAAAGTGGAAGTTTAACCTTCTACATCACAGTGCTAGCTCCTAGTTCTCACTCTTAATGATACCGAAGCTCTAACACCAAAAAAATACACAAAGAAATATGGTATGCCCAGCATTGGAAATACGATCATACCAATAAATCAAGGTTCATCTATTGAGAAAGACTTTTAGATAGAAGCTCATGATGATTGCAACCCTGTATACTTTGTTGGTCCAACAAAACTAAAGCTGTACTTTGATCACCAAGAGCTTGAGTTTTTCCCCTGCTATCTTGTTTTCAGGAGAATCCAGAGCTGGACATATCAAGGATGAAGAAATGGACTCACTTATCTTTTCCTTATCTCAAATACTGCTATCACAGGAAATTCATCATTGGTAAAAATTCTCAGGTGAGCATGTGCCAGAAGTAATCAAGTTTTATAACACTGTATTTCATGCACAGTTGTAAAGGAAAGCATACATCACAACCAGGACCTAACTTCACAAATCGGAGTGAAGCATCTATACCAAATTCTGCAGAGCCAAGGAGGGAAGCTTACCCAGATGGTCTTTGGTATGTTTGATGTTTGGACATGTAAACAGCTAATAAAGATCAAAATTTCTTCTAGATATGAAAATCAATATTGAAATAACTCACCAATAGCATTGTTTTGGCTTACTACAAAGGCAGAGATTTTTGAGGAGATAGTGTTCCAATAGACTAAGAGTATAACACCAAATCTCTAGGAGTCACAATAGACATTCAGCAGAACACATCTCTAAAGCTTTCCCTTGACCCACAATGGAATCAACACCTATCATATATAGCCTACAAATGGACAACTGTTTTGGTCAACAGCAAAGGATTCCCACCATAAGCTCCAGAAACCAAAAACAAAGCAGACTTTAGGCTGCAGAAACTCTTATGGATGTCTGGGTTTTTGCTTGTTTGTTTGAATCAGTGTGAGAACAATTCTTTGCAAAAGCAATTGGATTGGGTTTACAGTAAATGCTTTTATGAAATTTGAACCAAAGTACTTTGCCTTATTCTCAGCTCCAGGATAGGTATTTACAGCTATGTGATTAACTCTATATGTTCCTTTCCACTTCTTTAATTGAATTAAGGTCTGAATAAAAGTTTCTTAAAGCATTTGTTCTTAGGAGAAAATGTCTCTTTCAGGAAGGAAAGGATGAGAAGAAAATGAAAGCAAATATTGCTAGAGTAGATAAAGAATCATGATCCAATTACATTCTATATATTAGAGACTCACTTTAGATCCAAAGATATGAATGGGTTGAAAGTTAAAGGATAGAAAGAGGTATAGTTCAAACATGCACTAAAAGAGAATTGGAATGCTGGCTATGTTAATATCAGAAAAAAATATACCTTAAAACAGAAAACATTGCTAGAAATATGTAAGGATATTTTGTAATAAAAAATTAATTTGTCAAAAAGATATGACAACTATAAATATGTACTCATTGCACCAAACAGCAGACACTCCCTGGTAAAAAACAGATGAAATGGAACTGACAGAACTGAGGAAGGAAATAGACAACTCGACAATCATAGTTGAAGACTTCACCAGCCCACTTTCAACAATGAATAGAACACTGATAGACAATAAATAAGAAATAGAAGACTTTATAGCTTTTCAACATTTTGGCTAAGATGAAGTGTAGTATCTGTTCTTACCAGAAGTAGAAGACTTGAACAACCCCATACACACATTAGACATAACACATCTGTAGAACAGAGTCATATTTTGCATCTTTTCCTTAACATTGGCACAAGAGATGCAGAAAAGCAAAAACAATCTAGAAAAAAAGAATATTCACACTTTCCAATTTCCCAACTTATTGCTAAGCCAAGTAATCAAGATTAAGTGGTTTGTGCAAGGATTGATCGATGGAATAAACTAGAGAGTGCAAAAAGGAACTTTCAGGTTCAGGATCAAGTACTTTTTGACAAGTATGCAAAGACCATTCTGAGGAGAAAGTGATAATCTTTTGAACAAATGGTACTGGGACAACTGGGCACGGTAAAGAATGAAACTGGATCCTTACCTGGCATCACATTCAACAATCATCTCAGATGAATAAAAGACCTAAATACAAGGTTGATCATTATAAAACTCTGAGACACAAAAATCCTCAATAGAATTCTGGCCAATAGAATGCAACAACACTTCAGAAAGATCATCCACTCAGACCAAGTGGGATTTATCCTTAGTATGCAGGGATGGCTCAACGTTCACATATCAATTAATGTGATACACCACATTAAAAACTGCAGGAGAAAAACCATAGGATTATCTCAATAGATGCAGAGAAGCATTTGATAAAATACAGCACCCTTTCATGATGAAAACTCTAAGCAAACTGGGTATGGAAGGAATATTCCTCAATATAATCAAAGCAATTTATGAAAAACCCACAGCCAACATCCTACTGAATGGGGAAAAGTTGGAAGCATTTCCACTGAGATCTAGTACCAGACAGGGATGCCCACTCTCACCACTGCTATTCAATATAGTTCTGGAAGTTTTAGCCAGAGCCATTAGGCAAGAAAAAGAAATTAAAGGGATACAAATTGGGAAGGAAGAACTCAAACTATCCCTCTTTGCAGATGATATGATTCTTTATTTAGGGGATCCAAAGACTCTATTAAGAGACTATTGGAACTCATCGAAGAGTTTGGCAAAGTAGCAGGATATAAAATCAATGCACAAAAATCAACAGCCTTTGTATACACAGGCAATGCCATGGCTGAGAAATAACTGCTAAGATCAATCCCATTCACAATAGCCACAAAAAAAAATCAAATACCTTGGAATAAACTTAACCAAAGACGTTGAAGATCTCTATGATGAGAATTACAAAACCTTAAAGAAAGAAATAGAAGAGGATACCAAAAAAATAGAAAAATCTTCCATGCTCATGGATTGGAAGAATCAATATCATCAAAATGTCCATTCTCCCAAAAGCAATTTATAGATTCAATGCAATACCAATCAAAATACCAAAGACATTCTTCTCAGATGTGGAAAAAATGATGCTGAAATTCAAATGGAGGCACAGGAGACCTCGAATAGCTAAAGCAATCTTGTACTACAAAAAAACAAAGACGGAGGCATCACAATACCAGATTTCAGGACATACTACAAGGCACTTGTAATCAAAAAAGCGTGGTACAGGTACAGAAATAGATGGATAGAACAATGGAACAGAAAGGAAACACCAGAAATCAATCCAAACATCTATAGCCAACTTATATTTGATCAAGGATCTAAAACCAATCCCTGAAGCAAGGACAGTCTATTCAATAAATGGTACTGGGAAAACTGGATTTCCATGTGCAAAAGCATGAAGCAAGACCCCTACCTTACACCTTACACAAAAATCCACTCAACATGGATTAAAGATCTAAATCTATGACCCAACACCATCAAATTATTAGAGAACATAGAAGAAACCCTGCAAGATATAGGCACAGGCAAAGACTTCTGGGAAAAGACCTTGGAGGCACAGGCAGTCAAAGCCAAAATTAACAATTGGGATTGCAGAAAATTGAGATGTTCTGTACTTCAAAAGAAACAGTCAGGAAAGTGAAGAGGCAACCAACATAATGGGAAAAAAAATACGTGCAAACTATGCAACCAACCAATAAAGGATTAATAACCAGAATCTACAAAGAGATCAAGAAACTCCACAACAACAGAACAAACAACCCACTTAAGAGATGGGCCAAGGACCTAAATAAACATTTTTCTTTTTCTTTTTTTTTTTTTTTTTTTACAGGCAGAGTGGACAGTGAGAGAGAGAGAGAGACAGAGAGAAAGGTCTTCCTTTGCCGTTGGTTCATCCCACAATGGCCGCTGCGGCCAGCACCTTGCGGCTGGTGCACTGCACTGATCCGAAGCCAGGAGCCAGGTGCTTATCCTGGTCTCTCATGCGGGTGAGGGCCCAAGAATTTGGGCCATCCTCCACTGCACTCCCGGGCCACAGCAGAGAGCTGGCCTGGAAGAGGGGCAACCGGGACAGAATCCGGCGCCCTAACCGGGACTAGAACCCGGTGTGCCGGCGCCGCAGGTGGAGGATTAGCCTATTGAGCCATGGTGCCAGCTCAATAGACATTTTTCTTTTTTTTTCTTTTCTTTTTTCTTTCTTTTTTTGGAAGAGGGGCAACCGGGACAGGATCTATGCCCCGACCAGGACTAGAACCTGGTGTGCCGGCGCCGCAAGGCGGAGGATTAGCCTATTGAGCCGCAGTGCCAGCCATCAATAGACATTTTTCAAAAGAGGAAATCCAAATGGCCAACAGACACATGAAAAAGTGTTCAAGATCACTAGCAATCAGAGAAATGCAAATCAAAACCACAATGAGGTTTCACCTCACCCCAGTTAGAATGACTCACATTCAGAAATCTACCAACAACAGATGCTGGTGAGGATGTGGGGATAAAAGGACACTAACCCACTGTTGATGGGAATGCAAACAGGTTAAGCCACTACGGGAGTCAGAAACCTGAATATAACCCTACCATACAACCCAGACATCCCACTCCTTGGGATTTACCCAAAGGAAATTGGCAATTAAAAGAGCTGTCTGCACCTCAATGTTTATTGCAACTCAATTCATAATAGCTAAGACCTGGAATCAACCTAAATGCCCATCAACAGAAGACTGGATAAAGAAATTATGGGATATGTACTCTATAAAATACTATACAGCAGTAAAAAAAAAAAAAAAGTCATTTGAACAAAATGGAGGAATCTGGAAAACTGGGGAAAACATCATGCTGAGTGAAATAAGCCAGTCCCAAAGGGACAAATATCATATGTTCTCCTGATCAGTGACAACTAACTGAGCACCTAAAAGGAAACCTGTTGAAGTGAAATGGACACCATGAGAAACAATGTCTTGATTAGCCCTTTTCCTGACTGTCAAGGAACAACTTACTATTTTATTCCTTTTAGTATTTTTTGTTCTACTTAATACCATTGGTTAAACTCTTTAATTAACACACAATTATTTTTAAGAATTTAAATTTAACTGAAAAGTGATCCCTGTTAATTATGAGTGGGAATAAGAGAGGGAGATGTACAATTTGGGACATGCTCAAGCTGACTTGCCCCAAATGGTTAGAAATGTGCCAGGGGACTCCAATTCAATCCCATCAAGGTGGCATGTACCAATGACATCTCACTAGTCAAAGTGATCAGTTTCAGTTCATAATTGATCATAATAATAGGATTAAGTGTCAAAGGGATCACATAAACAAGACTAGTGTCAGCTAATACTGATAGAATTAAAAACGAGCCAATGGCCGGCGCCACGGCTCAATAGGCTAATCCTACACCCGCGGCGCTGGCACACCAGGTTCTAGTCCCAGTCAGGGCACCGGATTCTATCCCGGTTGCCCCTCTTCCAGGCCAGCTCTCTGCTATGGCCCGGGAGTGCAGTGGAAGATGGCCCAAGTGCTTGGGTCCTGCACCCCATGGGAGACCAGGAGGAAGCACCTGGCTCCTGGCTTCGGATCAGCGTGGTGCGCCGGCCGCAGCAGCCATTGGAGGGTGAACCAACTGCAAAAAGGAAGACCTTTCTCTCTCTCTCTCTCTGTCTCTCTCTCTCACTATCCACTCTGCCTGTCCAAAAAAAAAAAAAAAAAATTAACAACAGTAATCACTGTGCACTTACTCCCCATGTAGGATCTCTGTCCTTAATGTGTTGTACTATGTGAATTAATGGCATAACTAGTACTCAAACAGTACTTTATACTTTGTGTTTCTGTGTGGGTGCAAACTGTTGAAATCTTTACTTAATATATACTAAGTTGATCTTCTGTATATAAAGATAATTGAAAATGAATCCTTTTTTTTTTTTTTATTTTTGACAGGCAGAGTGGACAGTGAGAGAGAGAGAGAGAGAGAGAGAGAAAGTTCTTCCTTTTTGTCGTTGGTTCACCCTCCAATGGCCGCTGTGGCCGGTGCATTGTGCTGATCCGAAGCCAGGAGCCAGGTGCTTCTCCTGGTCTCCCATGCAGGTGCAGGGCCCAAGGACTTGGGCCATCTCCACTGCCTTCCCGGGCCATAGCAGAGAGCTGGCCTGGAAGAGGGGCAACCGGGATAGAATCCGGCACCCCAACCGGGACAAGAACCCGGTGTGCCAGTGCCACAAGGCAGAGGATTAACCTGTTAAGCCACGGTGCTGGCCGAAAATGAATCTTGATAAAGAATGAGATGGCAGAGGGAGTTGTGGGTGGGAGGGAGATTATGGGGGCGGGGGGGAGCCACTATAATCCAAAAGTTGTACTTTGGAAATTTATATTTATTAAATAAAATTCAAAAAAACTCTGAGAAAAACAACATGCAAATTATTCATGTCCTTGGATTAGACAGGGTTTCTTTTATATAATATCTAAAACAGACTCAACCAAAGGAAAAATATTAGGCAAATTGGACCTCATCAAAATTAAAAATAATTTGTGCCTCAAAGAACACACTCAAGAGAGTTGAAAGGGCACAGAATCCAAAATATCTAAATAACTTTTACAACTCAACAATAAGAGACAAATAACCTAGTTTTCATTTGGGCAAAGGACTTCAGGAGACATTTCCCCAAAGATATACAAATGGCAATTTGGCACATGTAAAAATACCAACATCATATCATGTCCACTCTGCCTGTCCAAAAATTTGGCACATGTAAAAATGTGGACATAAAGGAAATGAAAGTCAGCACCATAAGAAGATAGCACTTCATGCTCACTTAGATGGCTATAATCAAAAAGACAGATAATAGCAAGTGTTGGTGAGGAGATAGAGAAATTGGAACCTTC
The DNA here is from genome assembly GCF_033115175.1 of Lepus europaeus. NCBI lineage: Eukaryota > Metazoa > Chordata > Mammalia > Lagomorpha > Leporidae > Lepus > Lepus europaeus. The sequence continues at coordinate 130,295,109 of NC_084829.1, read as the reverse complement.
ATCCACTGCTTTTGGGAATGTAAAACATTGCAGCTGCTATAGAAAACCGTCTTGTATTTCCTCAAAAGGTTAAACACAGAGCTATCATATTACTCAGCAATTCAACTCCTAAGTATATATACTCAAGGGAAATGAAAACATATGTCTTCATAAAAACTTCTGCATGAATGTTTATTGTGGCACTATTCATAATACCCAAAGAGTAATACAGACTCCAAAAGTCCACCAACAAATGAACAGATATAAACAAAATGTGGTATGTTAACAATGGGATGTTATGTGGTGATAGAAAGGAATGAAATACTGATTCATGTTGTAATATGGATGAACCTTGAAAACATTATGCTAAGTGAAGGGAGCCAGACACAAAAGACCACATATGCTGTGATGCCATTCATATGAAATTTCCAGAATAGACAAATTCAATGAGACAGAAGGTATTTTAGTGGTTTCCTGGGGCTGGGGCCACAGGAAGGAAGGAATGGAGAATGACTGCTAGTTGTTTGTGCAGTTTCTTTTTGGAGCCACATAAATGTTCTAAAACTAAATTGTGGTGATAGTTGCACAACCTTGCGAATATACTAAAAATGCACTGTACTGTATAAATGCAGGAATGGGTAAATTTCACATTGTATGAAATCTATCTCAACAAAGATGCAAAAGGGGGAGACTTTTATGTGGTACATTATAACTGCTTCTACAGCCTTTCCTCATTCTCTCTGTTCCCAGTTATTCTGCACAGCACCAAGAATAAGGATACTTGCAGACCCTCTGGGGAGTCAGAGCAGGAGGGAAAGACTGCAGGGTGTCAAAAGTGTTATGTTGCTGTACCCAAAAATGAATGCGACTTCTGTGAGTCTTTGGAAATACTTTATTGAATGTGTTCTACTTGTGACTCTTTTTGGCTTCCAGTCTTAGGCAACCGTGTCCCACTGTGATGCTGGCATTTCCAGTCTGTTCCCATAGTTGTATCATTGCAGAGCAGTTTGCAGGCTCACATGTGTGTGTGCATCCCTACCTCTTCCCTATGACTTCATTCCCAGGAGAGCCACATCAGTTAGAATCAAAGGTCACATGTGATTGTGGTTATATCATGTAAATGGGAAGCCCTCTTTCAGGCCATGGTCACAAAGCTGGCATCTGGATTTCTTCCCAGAGCTCTCAAGTCACAGTGAGACTGTCGGGAATATTAAATGGCCAGAGTCATATTTTTTCCATTTGTTTGGTTTTGTTTGAATCTGGATAATCTTTGCTGTTATGTCCAGTTCTACTCAGAAGTACAACTTCTCTGGAAATGCTTCACTGATAAAAGACTTACCCTAAGAATGGTCCCCTTGAGTACCTTCAGATCTATGGCCCACTGTACCATAGCTCATGTGCTTATTAGTGATCGAGGCTGGTAATTTTTAGAAATTAGTATAAATTCTCAAATACATTTTGAGTATATCACATTACTCTTACATGACTCTTCTACTAATCTTACACTTCCATTCCCTGTCTCATTAATTCTGTGTAAACAAAAAAAAAAAACCAAACTTTGAAGTACAAATGAGTTCTCTGATAAATCCATGTATGCAAGCCACTATAAATAAGATTCTGGGCTCACAAAACTGTCCCTCTCCCCCACCCCCCCACCCCATCCCACCCCCACCCGCTCAGCACTCAGGATGTTCATAGAGCTGCAAAATATGAGACAAATTACAGGAAAAGCAGTCTGCACCTCTCCCTGCAAAGCTCTAAGGCACAATTGCTTTCAGAAATGAGGCTTTGGGTTATTCAAAGAAAATAAAAGTTAAAAGAAAGCTCCTCTTATTAGAGTAGAACAATTGCTTTAGAAGAGCTATTCTTCAGTCAACTAGAGTAAGGACTACTGGATTCACGAAGATGAAGAGGAACTAAAGCAAGACCTTGTGTCCAAACCATGTTAATGATTTAGGTCCCAACCCTTTTATTTCCTTTCCTGGAAACATCTGATCATGAGTATGGCCAGGTTCATGGCTATAGGACATGTCACTGGTCCCTACCTAAGGTATATTACCAAGTTTTATAGGAAAGGGAGAGATGTTCTGGGAAGGCAGGTGATTTCTGAATGAATAGTTCATGAATATAATTTATTTTGTTTTCTTTCCAGAAGAAAAGAAACAGACTTATACTGTTTTTAAAAGATGGTTTTGAGTCCCTCACCAGATCCTCTGTGAGCCAGATAACATTCCTGCCCTTGAGAGCTGGTTTTAATCAAGTGTTACCCTTGCTGGCCACCTAATACCAATTTTAAATTCTCCAAAGCCCCAGGAGAAAGAGCAGGATCCGTTGTTAAGGTTTCTTTGGTCATCTTAGTCAAGTTGTTCATCAAGGAAGCGTGTGTTATTGCTCAAAAGCCTGCTCTCCCCCAGTCCTCCTCCCCTTCATAGGAGAGGCTGGCTTATCACTGCAGAGTTCAGCCTACTATATGGGCAGAAACTCCTCAGTGCCACAAATTTCCATGCTTGGAATGTCTTCCTTGTCTTTTTTTTTTTTTAATTCTGAGGCCCTGACAAAATCTGGGTGATAGACAAGTTGAATATGGGCAGACAGATGTAGTAAACTGGCATGCCAGGGGTATTAGCAAGCAGTACACTTCCTGTTTGTTTTTACATCAAATATCATTCCTTGTTAACAAGGTGGTCTCTCAGCCCCTTTAAAGTGATATTGTTTATGTGTATTTTGTAATTCTTAGAGGTATTAGTGAGATAAGAGAAGGGACTGAGATGCATAAAGGGCAGTATTGGCTTTAGGGCATGGCTTTGTTGCAAACATTAAATGGTCACACGTGGGTCCCTTGGTTGCAGTCTGTGTGTCTGAATATATTTTGAAATGCTGTGAGTGACTTTTTATTAACAGAGGGAAAGAACATATATTAAAGATCAAATATGTCTGATGAGATCACAAGATATAACTAAATGGTTCACAATATTTCAAAATAATAGGGTGACCAAAAGTATACCAGATGAATGTTGTCATACAGAAGGCAGATATATGGATCTTGATCAGCAAAGTGAAAATCTGGCCAAAAATATTAACCAAGACAATGAAGTCAACTCATAATGCTATAGGGATCATTTCACACTAAATATACTATGAGTACTTATGGGAAAATGACCTAACAACAGCAGTCATAAAAGAAACTGAAGATAATAAGCAAAAACACAAAGAAACACTAGAGACAGATGGTTGTAATGAACCCTGCTCATACCATCCTGGATACAGTGGCTGAAAGAATTAGGACATGGAAATGCGGAAGAACCTACTAATAATGACGATCAAAGGGTAATCTGTTTCCATCATTCTTTTTTCATGTGTTATACATATTTCTGTAAAAAAGAAACTTCTTATCAACTACATGGTTTTCCTTGAGAACATTTCACACAAGAAAGACAGGCTGAGTATGTAATTGTTTTAATGTTCACTTATTAACCAGTTTTCAAAATCATAGCTGTTCACTGAGAATCTTCCATTGGTGGCCCCAGGGGTGTGTTTTGTACCATTATGAATCCACAGTTTTGGGGCTGGCACTGTGGCACACAGGTTAAAGCCCCAGCCTGAAGTGCTGGCATCCCACCTGGGTGCCGGTTCTAGTCCCAGCTGTTCCTCTTCCAATTCAGCTCTCTGCTATGGCCTAGGAAGGCAGAAGATGGCCCAAGTCCTTGGGCCCCTAAACCCACATGCGAGACCAGAAGAAGCTCCTGGCTCTTGACTTCAGATCGGCGCAGTTCCGGCCGTTGTGGCCATTTAGGGAGTGAACAAGCGGATGGAAGACCTCTCTCTCTTTCTATCTCTATCTCTTTCTATAACTCTGTATCTCAAATAAATAAAAATAAATCTACAAAAAAATGAATTCATGCTTTTAAATATACTTGATGTGTCTCAACTCATTACTGGTATTAATCTTATTAATGCTTAAATTCTCCCATCTTTGTCCATTGGGAGCATCTGCAAGTGGATTCCTCAGTCCTTTTGGTATGACAATAATGACAGCTCCTTCAGTTTCTGACAAGACAGGATATCTCAGGTTCATTTCATTCTTTTCTTGCCCTAGGCTACGAATTGGTCATTTCTCCAAGGAGAATTGGTTCCTTTAGTATTTAAAAATAAGATCTGGGTTGTACTAATGCTCAGTGTTTCTGGGTCTTTATAGAGGTCAAAATAATATATATTTAAAATAAATCAAGTTTATAACAATATTTCTAATTCAATTTTATAGTAGAAAATTTAACTTTTTCAATCTTACACTTTTATCTGCTCTTTCCCATAATGAAAAAATACCATTTTCCAATATCAACATAATGACCAATTAATAAAAACATAACAGTCTCAAAAAGCCAGTACCAAGACCATCACCAAAAATACAATTACTGAAAATCATTTACAATTTTTGGTTATTTTTGTCCTTAGAAAATATCCACTAAACATGGATGGTGAAGTCAATGCATTTTAAAGCCATTGAAATAATTCTACTTCTGTATGATTAAACCACTAACTTGTGTTCCTTTATTTCATTTTGCTTTTAGTGTTTCTGAGTAAATTTAAAATTTTTTAAATTTTGCGTTATTCCTATGTAATATATATGCATGATCTCAAAGTTAAATCTACAAGACAAATACATATTTTTAAAATATTATTTCATGCCGGCGCCGTGGCTCACTAGGCTAATCCTCCGCCTTGCGGCGCCGGCACACCAGGTTCTAGTCCCAGTCGGGGCGCCGGATTCTGTCCTGGTTGCCCTTCTTCCAGGCCAGCTCTCTGCTATGGCCCGGGAAGGCAATGGAGGATGGCCCAAGTCCTTGGGCCCTGCTCCCGCATGGGAGACCAGGAGGAAGCACCTGGCTCCTGCCTTCAGATCAGCGAGATGCGCCAGCCGCAGCGGCCATTGGAGGGTGAACCAACGGCAAAAAGGAAGACCTTTCTCTCTGTCTCTCTCTCTCACTGTCCACTCAGCCTGTCAAATAAATAAATAAATAAATAATAAATTAAAAAAATATTGTTTCATATATGTTTTTATCTCATAATTTTAATATATTTTTCTAGAGGCTTAGCCAATATTGATCTTGGTTCTCCAAGATTCCCAGTGGTTCTGTGAGCTACTGAAAGTTTTTGTAATAAACCTGTTTCCTATTTAGTCTTACAGAATTGGCTCTTGTTGCTTACAACAAAGAACCTTGATTGATATGGGGGAATGTCTGTTGGGTGACCGACTAATTCCATTTACACACTGATCTATGCTTCTCTGGGACTAGTTTTGCATGAACAAAATCTTAGTAAGTGAAATATTTCAGAGCTAACAACATTTCATTTTTACATGGCTCCCATCCTCCTACCTCATCCTATATCCATAAGGGAGACCACACAAGTGAGGTAGAACAAAATAGAAAACAAAAAAATTCCAGGATGGCAGAGGCTTGAATAATTTTAAGGTATGTGTTTCAGTTGGTACCTCAGATAATTTCTGCCTACCATGTAAAGTACAACTGTATACAAGTTTCAAAAGTTTCAGTATGCTCCATGAGGTCTATTATTCATGTTTCTGCTCCATAGAAAGTATGGGAAACTTAAGTTCATTAAAACCCCCCATTTATTGTGTGGTGGCCACTAACGTGCTTTCAGAGTGTGCTCTCTTTTATTATATTACAAAACACACAGTGCAATAGTGCCTTTTCTCCCAGCAGGTGCCAGTAACCTCCAATCTAAGTAGAAAATCATCTATTCCTCTCTGCTATCAGTATTACTTCTAAAATGAGAGGGTTATCACAGAGAAGTTGTGATAGAGAACAGACCTTCTGTCGTCTATAGTTGGGAATACATGATAACCCAAAGAATGTGGAACGTTACAAATTGGATCTGGTGATGAAATACAGACTTCCTTTACTAAAATAGTATTACCTGCTTCTTTTTCATGCTAAGAGTCCTACAAACTTCTAGACATTTCCAATTATGGTGCATTTTGTACTTGTTCTTTGGCAGCAGAACACCTTTTAACTACCATTCCTATTAATCTATCACTTTTCACACAAGGTTAGTTCTTATAGAAGGCAGTGAAGCTTTAAGCTGTAATTCCCAATGTTCCATGCAATATTTTCTTAGCTAGAGTTTCATAAGAGGTCTTCAAAGAGTTCATGGAAAATGCATATTATGAAAAACTATGCATGGATTTCAGAAATTATTGCACCAAAAGTAAATAATATTAACTTGTTACAGCATGTCTGAACAGACTCTAGTTTGAGACTCTACAAAGGAACAGACATCCGTTTGAAAAGAATCCCTATAAGAGCAACATGATAAAGCTTGGATGGAAGAAGGGTGAAACTACTGATGCTTTTCAAAAAGTGTACGGGGATACTTCCCCAAAGAGATAAGCAGTTTACAAATAGAGAATTTGTGTTAAGAAGGGACAAGATGATGTTGAAGGTGAAGGCTACAGCAGCAGATCCTGCACATTCATTTGCAGGGAAAAAATTCATCTTCTTTGTGCCCTAAATGAAGAAAACCAACTAGTAACAGCAGGAAAAATAGCCAGCATCACAGGCACCACAGCAGGTTCAACTTGCATGATTCTGGCTGAAAAATTAAAGTGCAGCCAACTTTCTGCTCAATGGCGGCCAAAATGCTGCACCCAGATCAGCTACAGACAAAAATCAAAACTTTCGGTAGAAATTTTAAATGTATCTTCAAAGAATTATAACAGGACATGAAACAGGCCTTTCCCGGTATGATCCTGAAGATAAAGCACGATCAAAGCAAAGACCATCAAGAGGGAAAAATGGTTCCGCCAAGCAAAGAGGACAAGAGCAAAGGTCATGGCAGCAGTTTGCTGGGTTGCTCACAGTATCTTGCTTGTTGACTTTCCAGAGGGCCGAAGAATGATACCACGTGCTTTTTTTTTTTTTTTTTTTTTTTTTCAGGCAGAGTGGATAGTGAGAGAGAGAGAGAGAGAGAGAAAGGTCTTCCTTTTTGCCGTTGGTTCACCCTCCAGTGGCCTCTGCGGCCGGCACATCGTGCTGATCCGAAGCCAGGAGCCAGGTGCTTCTCCTGGTCTCCCATGGGGTGCAGGGCCCAAGGACTTGGGCCATCCTCCACTGCACTCCTGGGCCATAGCAGAGAGCTGGCCTGGAAGAGGGGCAACCGAGATAGAATCCGGCGCCCCAACTGGGACTAGAACCCGGTGTGCAGGTGCCGCAAGGTGGAGGATTAGCCTGTTAAGCCACGGCGCTGGCCACCACATGCTAATTAGGAGGATATTTTCAGGAATTTAGACAAGCTTTAGCAGAAAATGCCAGGGAAGTCTTCACAGGAGAGTCCCTTGCCAGCATGACAGTGGTTTTGCTCTTTCCTCTCATCAAAACAAGGGCAATTCTGCCAGGTTTTTGATGGTAAATCTTTAGGGATCCACCTTACAGTCCTGATTTGACTCCTTTTGATCTCTTTGTTTCTTATTTATTTGAAAGGCAGAGTTAGAAAGAGAGAGACAGAGAGTCTTTCCTCTGGTGATTCACTCATTTGCAGAGTTAGAGAGAGAGGGGTCTTTCCTCTGGAGCTTTGTTCCCCAGATGACCACAATGATCGGGGCTGGGCCAGGTCGAAGCCAGGAGCTAGGAACTGCTTCCGCATCTCCCATGTGGGTGGCAAGGGTCCAAACACATTAGCAATCTCCTGTTGCTTTCCTAGATGCACTCAAAATGGCACCTATGTGGGATACTGGTAAACAGGCAGTGGCTTAACCTGCATCTTCTTTTTGTTTCTTAATCTTAAAACAATCTATAATGGGCACCCATATATTTCAGTTAATAGCACAAAGAATGACTGCACTAATATGGATAATTTTTCAGAGTTCTCAATTCTTCAGGGATGGACTAACTGACATTTTATTATTGCTTGCAAAAGTATCTTGAACTTGATGGAGAGCTTATGTTGAAAAATACAGCTTATATTTGGTCCTTTTATCTTTTAATTCTATATTCCCATGAGCATTTTTGAAGTCTCCTCATACGCAGGTATGCAAAATATCCCAGGTTCAAGTAAATCTGGACTGCTACAGAGTTCACCCTGGACAAGAATTCATACAGTCCAAAACAATGTCAGAACATTTCAGTCACACCACTACTCACCAACCATGTCTCCTAATAGCCTTTTGATCAGTGTTCCCTGAGGACATGTCTTAGAAGTAAAAACAGCATTCACTAAGGACTCACTAGATGCCAGATGCCAGGTACCACTCTATAACTTTGTTCTGCACAGTTTTACAGCAACCTATCAATGAATTACTACAAGAACCCTATAAAACTTTTGTACCTTGGTGCTGTTTTACAGGTGAAAAAGCAAAGATATATGAAGTGCTTTGTTTGATATTACATAGCTAGTAAATGAAGGGGCCAGGAATTACACCCAGACATTGCGACTTCTGTGCTCAATCTTAACTATAAAACTTGGTGCCTTCTTAATGGAAATGCTACCACATAAGTATCTCAATCATTTATATGCTTTTATGACACATCTTACAAGGTTAGTGAGGCTACAAATTGTCTTTTGTAATGGGAGTTTTATTTGTCTGTGTCAAAGGCATGAAATATTTCCCTCTAAATCAAATCATCCAATAAAACAAAATTATACAGTCCAATTAAAATATACTTCCAACTGACTGTGAACAAATTTAATAGTGTTATTTATATAAGAAAAGAAACACTTTGAAATCTATGTTCTGTTTTACATTTGCAAACTGATTAAAATTTTGTTAGTCATTTATCTAATGAGAATTTAACAGTTACCAACTCTTTTTATCTAGGGTCATAAACAAGAAATCCTAAATCAAGTTGTAGATACTATATATTCATGGGACAATTCAGGAACAAAGCAATGCACAATAGTGGCAGTTTGAAAAATGTTGTTATGCAGTTAATGGTATGCTTGTGTTGTATGTGTGTGTGTACATGTATGTGTAACGGAAGACACTGTTCTCCACAGGTATTAGACTTCTGGGGCGATTACTAAGATTCATCAAGCCTTGTGATTTCTATGAAGATTAAACTAAATACATATCATATTTAGCACATGATCACAAATTTCTATTGTGTAAAGAATTCAGAATTAGCAAGAATTCAGTTCAAATTCTAGTTCTGAACTTGATGGTTATGTAAATCATGGGTAAATAGACTTGGGAAGTAGAAGTGCCCTCCGCTTACCTGATACCTTTGTTTGAAGCACTTGGCAAAGCCTGGTGGGATCAGAGAGAAGGACGTTGAGACCAGAGTACCCAGATTCAAAGTTCTAGGGAGAGATGATAATGAGGTCTTAACATTCCTTTCCACTTAACCAACACAACTCATCAGAGCAACTACATAATTAGAGATTCTGGTGGAGACATAACAGGCGAGCATTTGTACCCCTTTAAGTCGCGTGCCCTTTCACATATGGTGAGAGCTGTGGGGAGCTATGGAGCAAAGAAGAAGATCATGGAATTGTATGGGGGAACCACTTGGGAAGGAGGTTGCTCTCAACCTCTGTGATGGGAGAACACACTATGATTAACGGGCAAATAGCGCTGCATCACTGCATCTCCGAGATATCTCAATGAAAGAGCTGACTTGTGCCACAGCTGTCAACCTGCTCTCACTTCACCTTGTGGAGCCTGACTCCAGCTATCAAGTGAATGCTGGTTCAGCCAGCAGAATGCACTGTGCTTCCTAAGCTCAAGGCACACCATCAGCAATGGCATTACCCTACATCTTCTGACAGTGTGTCTCCAAGAGTCTTACTAAGCCAGCCTTCTGACTTGTGCAGAGAGAGACCTCTGTGGGCAGGCCAGTTCTGCACATGATTTCACAAGTCACCACTGAAACCAGTCTGGGGCTTGCTCTTCCCAGTGTCTGCCTGGCCAGCTGCTTCTTGTTACTCAAAGAGGCCTCCATGGCAAATCTGGGAAAAGTGCAGCCCTCATTTCCAGGTCACTGTGGATCACATTACCTACTTGCTTTCCCTCACAGCACTTACGACTCTTTGAAACGTATTATTAATTAGTGATGCATAAGCATGCCCCCCCATCTGAAAGCCAGCTCTCGAGAACAGAGACTTTTGCTTGTATAATTCAGAGACTGACAAACTACTGCCAATAGGCAAAATATTTCTACTGCCATTCTTTTTAAATAAAGTTTTGTAGGAACCCATCTACATCCATTTATCGACATACTGTCTATGCGGTTTTTGTACTACAATAGCAGACTTGAGTTGTTGGGACCGATTATCTGGTTCACAAAACCTAAAATATTTATTATCTGGCCCTGTAAGGGAAAAGTTTGCCAACTTACAGTCTAATTCATTCTTCTGGCAGAACAGCACCAAGCACAGAGAAGACACTAAATAGCATTTGATGAATGAACACAGGACAGAGTAATGAGATGAGATCATCTATTTAAGGGAAGAAGTTTCCCTTCATACACTAGATACTGCTGTATTGAAGGTTTATATTAATATGAGTAGCTGATGTTTCATAACTGACATGCACATTTATCCTAAAAGTTTCTCCACTGTTCTTTAAATTGTTTATTTATTTGTACTTATTTGAAAGACACAGTGACAAAGAGAAAGACAGAGACAGGGAGCTCTTCCATCCCAATTCACTCCCCAAATGCCTGCAACAGCCAAGACTGAGCCAGGCAAAAACCAGGATCCCAGAACTCCATCCAGGTCTCCCACATGGGTGGCAGGGATCCAAGTACTTGAACTATCGTCTGATGACTCCCAGGGTGCTTATTAACAGGAAGTTGGATCAGAAGCAAAGCAGCTAGGACTCAAGCCAGGCACTTTGAAATGGGATGTAGGCATTCCAAGCAGTGGCTTAGCCACTGTGCCACAACATCCACCCCTTCACTGTTTTGTGTTGCTGTTGCTGGTGGTATATTTGTAAGCGTTCCCTACTATATTTTTAGAGCTATGTTAAATACCTGGACTTAATCCAGAAATATATTAATTGTATTAAATATAGTTATCTTCACCTAAAATTCATTTTATTTTTTTAATTTTTAAAATTTATTTATTTTTTGACAGGCAGAGTGCACAGAGAGAGAGAGAGACAGAGAGAAAGGTCTTCCTTTTCCGTTGGTTCATCCCACAATGGCCGCCGCGGACGGCGCGCTGCGGCTGGTGCATCGTGCTGATCCGAAGCCAGGAGCCAGGTGCTTCTCCTGGTCTCCCATGCGGGTGCAGGGCCCAAGCACTTGGGCCATCCTCCACTGCACTCCCGGGCCACAGCAGAGAGCTGGCCTGGAAGAGGGGCAACCGGGACAGAATCTGGCGCCCCAACCAGGACTAGAACCTGGTGTGCCGGTGCTGCAGGCGGAGGATTAGCCTAGTAAGCCGTGGCGCCAGCCAAAATTCATTTTAAATATAATAAATATTCATTATTAAAAATGCAGAAGAGCACCCCATGGGAGACCAGGATAAGCACCTGGCTCCTGCTATCCGATCAGCGCAGTGCGCCGGCTGCAGCACGCTACCGCGGCGGCCATTGGAGGGTGAACCAACGGCAAAAGGAAGACCTTTCTCTCTGTCTCTCTCACTGTCCACTCTGCCTGTCAAAAAAAAAAAAAAAAAGGATTAAAAATGCTACTTTCCCTCTCAATCTTTATTACAAAAATAAGAAAATTTTTCAAAGCTGTGCTATATGATTAAGCAACATTTCCTAACCTGTTTTTCAACTTAGTATAAAGAATGTTTTCTTGTGTTACATTCTTATAAGCTTTCATTGATGGCAAGTCACTGAAACAAAGACTGTTAAGTAGAAAAGAGAATGTATGGACAAGTTTGAAGGTGGCAAACATCATTGAATGGAAACTTAAGAAGCAGAACAGGCCCTTCCAGGAATCCCAAGCACAGATCAGCTGCAGCTCTTTCTAGTCTCCATGATCAATATTCAGATTTCTGGCAAACAGAGTCTGGCCCAGCAGGAGCCTTGTGGCTTCCCCCTAGCCCTGGGATAGTGAAGCAAACTGACAGTCCACCCAGATGGAATGCGACAGGGAAAAGGACATGTGCACCCAAATACTGAGCCGATGCTCCCGGTACAAGCTTGGAAGGAAGTACAGGCAAGCACGGATGTCCATTTTCTTTGTGCTGGTGTAACAGGAAACCTGAGACTAGATAATTTATAAAGGAAAGAAACTCACTCTCTCCCAGCTCTGGGGGCAAGGATGTCCAAGATCAAGCCGTAGGCATCTGGTGTGGGTCTTTTTACTGCCTCCTCGCGTGGCAAAACAGAAGGACAAGAAGTGGGCAAACTCTGTGTCTTCACGTGGCAGAAGATTAGAAGACAACGGACCCATCACCACCACCGAAAGCCCTTTTATCGTGGCATTAATCTGTCACGACAGCAGGGTCCCAGTGCCCTAAGCAGGCCCCACCTCCCAACACAGTGGAACTGGGGATCATTCCCAAAACATGAATTCAGGGGACACATTCAAACCGGAGTGTAGCCGCTTGCACTTCCTCCTCCTGTTTGCTCCACTGAGCTGGGTGCTAAGCCCAGGCATTGTGATATATTTGGCATGGGTTTGGTTTCTATGAATAGGGCCCTATCCCTTCTGGTTCATCAGCCTATATAGTTGATACAGAGGCAAAATCTGTCAAACGATAAGCCTACCATCAAAAGGAAAATCACAAAATTTAACAATCATAGTTAAAAGATAGAAGGGTAAAATCGTTGATCACGCAAATTATAAAACAGCAGCATTTTCATATATAAACATAGATAAATAAATAGAATTACTGAGTTCATAATATAAACTATGTATATTCTGGGTAATTTTATTTAGTTTTTAATTTATTTTAGAGACACAGAGAGAAAGAGAGAGAGAAAGAGAGAGAGAGAGAGGTCCCCACTTACCAGCTCATTCCTCAAATGTTGCCATTGATTTCTCAACAATGTTGCAGTGGGTCAAATACTCAAATACTTTTTTTTTTTTTTTTCTGACAGGCAGCGCTAGACCGTGAGAGAGAGAGAGACAAAGAGAGAAAGTTCTTCCTTCCGTTGGTTCACCCCCCAAATGGCTGCTATGGCCGACACGCTATGCCGATCCGAAGCCAGGAGCCAGGTGCTTCCTCCTGGTCTCCCATGTGGGCACAGGGCCCAAGCACTTGGGCCATCTTCCACTGCCTTCCCAGGCTACAGCAGAGAGCTGGACTGGAAGAGGAGCAACTGGGACAGAATCTGGCGTCCCGATCAGGACTAGAACCCAGGGTGCTGGCACCACAGGCAGAGGATTAGCCAAGTGAGCTGCGGCGCCGGCCAACAATCCTCAAATACCCTTAATGGTCAGGATTAGGTCAGGTTTGCTACAACAAAATAGCACAGACTATTTTGCAAAGATTGACACATAAATATTCCATTATAGTTCATTGAAAGCTCCATAACATGATTTAAAATAATTAAGAGTGCTTTGCTATTAAGTTCACAAATAATTTATATACAAATTCTTGGAGAAATAAAATCAAGACATTCATTTAAAAATCTGTCATGGGACCAGCATTGTGGCATAGTGGGTAAATCTGCCACTTATGATGCCAGCATCCCATATGGGCATCAGTTCATGTCCTGGCTGCTTCACTTCCAATCCAGATCCCTGTCAATTGCTTGGGAACAGCAATGGATGATGCTCCAAGTGTTTGGGCCTCTGCCATATACATGGGAGACCTGGAAAATGCTCCCTGCTCCTGGTTTCAGCCTGGCCCAGCCCTGGTCTTTGTGGCCATCTGGGGAGTGATCTCTCCTTTTCTCTCTTTCTCTCTCTCTCCCTCCTTCCCTCCCTCTCTCTCTGTCACTTTGACTATCAAATAAATAAATCTTTTGATAAAATAGAAAAATAAAAATCTATCATAGGTGTATTTAATCACAAATTTTGACTATTTTTAAAGGATATAAAATCCAACTTACTAATTGTTAGGTTACAGGTACTGTTGATTCAACCTTTGGGTTCAAAACCCAGCATCTTTACTGACTGGCTAAATTGTCTACATCTGCGTATCTCACCTACAAAATAAACATAATAGTGCTAACACATAGATGATTAAATGATATAATTTTTTAAAGCTATATTTATTTATTTGAAAGATTTACAGTGAGAGTAGGAGAGACAGAGAGAGAGCTTTCATCTGCTGGTTCACGCACCAAATGGCCAGGGTTGAATCAAGCTGAAGCCGGGAGTTTTATCCAGAAGTTTTAGGGGCTCAAACACTTGGACCATCTGCTGTTGTGTTTTCAGGCCATTAGCAGGGAGCCAGATCAGAAGTGGAGCAGCCAGGGAATGAACCAGTACCCCATATGGGATGCTGGCATTGCAGATGGTGGCTTTACCCACTACTGGCACCTAAATGATATAATTTTTATAAATCATTTTGTACAGTTTTTGGAACACAGATATTCCTCAGTAAATGTTACTCGTATTATGTTTATTATTCTAATATACAAACAAAAGAATAGCCTCTACAACATGCTTCTAACATACAACCATAATTTATGTGTATTTAAAACATTTTCAAATGCTTAGAAGCAGTTGCCTTACACTTTAATTTTTCAGGAAGCAACTGACTTAGAGTCAATTAAAGCATCTTTTTACTGTTTGAGAGTCAAAATACATATCATTCTGTAGCTGAATATTTTGCAAACCTGAAGCAGTGGTCTAGGTGGAAATCTTTCTTTAATTTTTTGACTACTGATATTTTGCGTTTAGTATGACAAGTGACCTTATCCTTAAAGATCTAGATTTCAGATCAATAAACAGAAATTTAAGAGAAAACTTACATCATTAAATAAGCCACTATTAAATTCAAAACTCATCACAATGTTCCAGGAAATCAAATTATTCTTTTCAAACTCAGAATGACTTGGAATTGGTTTATAAAAAGCACTTGTTAAAAATAATAAGTCCTACATTACAGCTGAATGATAAGAGTACTACACACAATGAGATTTAGCACAAAAAGATAATATGGTTGTATATAGGCAAATTTTATAGCTGTACAAAAGGTACATTTCCTGACATCATACACAATGTTGCTAGGTGCATATACATACACACATTTTCCATCAGTAGCTTATTAAGCTCATCAGAAAAGAAGTGTTTCTATATTATTATAATAAAGCTAAAACAGAAATTTAATTTATACAGTTAAAGAACTGTAAGTTTTCAATTTCCTTTCAAAATGTATTGCAATTGAAAGCAGTTTAGAAAAATTTATAAGGACTATAGCTCAAAGACAAACCAGTTTTCAATCTCTGACATGACAACGAGTGACTAATACAACTTGCATCATCTGTTCCTACAGGGCAGACGAGCCAGCAGAAGGGCATCCTCTAAGCAGTGTTCCTGTATGTGCTCAGAGATAACTATCTACATCTTAGATCAAGGTTGCTATGCAGATTTGGCAGTAACCTGTAACTTTGAGGGTGACAGGAATGTTCATTATATTGATTGTGAAGATACATATATAGATGGATGGATATCCATATATTCATGGAGATTTGCTTATGTAAAAATTGATCCTATTGTCCATTTTAAACATGTAAAGTTTATGGTACATCAATTCAGCTTTAATAAAGTTGTTTAAAAAGATCTTACTGATATTGGGAAGAAACAGTCAAGCAACCGAGCTAATAGTCAAGCAAATGAGATATATAAACTTTACATAAAAAACATAAATGGATCTTGAACAACTGAATACTGGCAATACACACAAGTAAAACCCAAATTACACCTTGGTTAAGTACCTAAGAGTGGCGAAAATCTGAGTTTGGAAACTCCCAATGACAAGGAAGAGTGGGGGAAGAAAACACCACCCCATGTTGCTAATTGTAATGACAAAAAGGATAAAACTCTATAGAGGATAAGTTAGTAATTTCTACAAAAATTTCTACCAAAATGACAAATGCATTTAATTTGAATCTAGCAATTGTACTCTGAAGAATTCTTTCTACAAACTTCTGTGCTCAAATTAAATGATGCATACCACTATAGAGCATGGTTTCTATTAGTAAGAGCTTGGAAACAACCCATGTGGCTCACTAAGGCTGTGGCTCAGGAAGTCCTGGTAAATTCACACAATGTACTGCATAGTTGTGGAAAAGCATAAAAATCTGCTTTGCTCTCATAGGAAATGTTTCTGAAATTTATTTCTAATAAAGTTAGCAGTGCAATGTGGTTGGTGCACTACTTTTAATAGAATGAGGAAGCATTAGAGTATATATTTCTTTATCTTATATCTGCATATAGAAATAATAAATGGAGAGTAGAAAAAATAAATATAGGTTACATGCAAGGAGAGGAAATTTGGCAGATGAATACAGGAATGAAAACAAGAGGTTTTTTTGTTTGTTTGTTTCGTTTTTATACATTGTTTTAAGTGCAGGTGTTTGGCCTAGTGACTAAGATGCCAGTTAGGAAACTCAAATCCCTTAGAGAGTGCCTACAATCGATGCCCACCCTGGCTCCTGAATCCAGCTTTCTGTTGTGATGGCTCAAGCAGTTAGGCCCCTGCCACCCATATGAGATATCTGGATTGAGCTCCCAGATCCCAGCTTTGGCCCAGATAGGACTCTTGTAGACAGCTGGGGAGTAAGAAATTTGGCAGA
This sequence comes from Lepus europaeus, assembly GCF_033115175.1. NCBI lineage: Eukaryota > Metazoa > Chordata > Mammalia > Lagomorpha > Leporidae > Lepus > Lepus europaeus. The sequence continues at coordinate 130,278,464 of NC_084829.1, read as the reverse complement.
TAAGTTTTCTCTCTCTCTCTCATGTTAAAAAAAATTAAATTGCATTGACATTTTAAACTAAGTAAATTCATTTCTAAGTCAAGATTATTAAAATATGTTTGTACTTATTTAAAAACAAAAAAGTAGGTTAGCCATCTTAAGTCAAGAATTTGATACATGGTTTTATTAGAAAGAAGGGAACATCTGATATCTATAGTGGTTCAAAATTCATGTAATTGCAAAATTCCAAAATAAAATATTCCTTTCCCACAGATATTCAAGGAATTTATGTACTTAGAAGGATGCTTGAGTCCACAGTCTGGTGCCATAAGAGAATACGTAGGACTGGGTGATTGATAACTAGAAGAGACTAATTTTGGCCCCCAGTTTTGGGAACTGTCAAGTCCAACAACCTGGTGCCAAGCCTGCTCAGCCTCTGGCGATGACCTCATGTTGCTTCAAATCATAGCACAAAGCAATAGGGAAAACCAGTACATGTGAAAGGGACAAAAGGCAAGGAGTGGCCTCATTTTATAGCAACCCACACTGGTGATAACTTATTCAGTCCTTGGGAAACAAGAACCCACTCCCAAAAGAAAGGCCTTAATCCCTCTGGTAACACCCTAATCAACTCTCAAAGGCCTTACCTCCCAACACCACCACAATGGCAGTTAAATTTCAACAGGCATGTATTAATCCATTTTCTATTGCCAATAACACAGGCCAAGTGAGTCATGAAGAAAGGAGCTTTGTTTTGACACATAGTTCTGGTCCAAAGGCACCAGGTTGCATCTGGTGATGCTGGTGATGTCCTACTTACTGACAGAGTCCCAAGGCAGGGCAAGGCATCCCTAGGCAATAAACAGAGAGCTGATGTGTATGTTTTACGGTTTCTCTCCCTCTTCTTGTAACACCAGTAGAACTCAGTCATGTGGGCTACACCCAAATGGTCTTATCTAATCCAGTCACCTCCCAAAGGCTCCACCTCTGAATACCACAGTCAGATTAACTTTCCATCCTCTTAATGCCTCACAATGAAGATTAGGTCACAATACACAAAGCCTTGAGGGACACTCTCCAATCACAGCCAATAACAATCAGTTTCATTGGGGATAAAACACACCCAAACCATAGCAAAGAATATACCCACATTTAACAATAATTAAACAGCAAAATTAAGTTCAAAAAAATATATCTGTTAGTAAAATAGTATGGCCTTACCTGTGGTGCTATCTTAGGCTCTGGCCATTATCCATTAACTCTGTTATATATAGGGCCAGCATTGTAGCATAGCAGTTAAGCCACCATCTGCAACACCAACATCCCATATGGGCACTGGTTCATGTCTCAGCTGCTCCACTTCCAACTCAGCTCCCTGTTCATGGCTTGGGAAAAGCAGAAGATGGCCCAAGTACTTGGACCCCTGCACCCACATGAGAGACCTGGAAGAAGCTGTGGCTCCTGGCTTCAGCCTGGCCCAGCAGGCTTGCAGCCATCTGGAGAGTAGACCAGTGGATGGAAAATTCATTCTCTCTCTCTCTCTCTCTTCCTTTATCTCTGTAACTCCTTCAAAAAAAATTTTTTAAAAGAGGAAAGAATGTAGTCTTAGCTTCAAAAGCAATTAGCTAATATTAGAGAGTAATGTCCCATAAAACTTTGTAAGACCCCTGAAAGGTGCCTCACACTTCTACCGACCCCAGAAACACGAATTCCATTCCAATCGCTGTAAAGAACATGAGGAAGTTTATTACATCTGCGCAGATGGGCCAACTCTAAGCACAACAACACCCTCTAGTGCCGTGCGAGAAGAGAGGCCCCGACCATCAACTGCTCAAAGTATTTAAGGCTAAAAACCACAACATTAGCATATCTCCACAGCATTACAGAAAGTCACAAGATAAACCGCAGCATGACAAATTCTCATAAGATGCATGACAAATTTCCAGGGTGAGGGGACAGAAGACCTTGAGTAAGCATAAACACGGGGTCATCATGACCAAAACCTCAACATAGCTCCTAAAATAATTATCACATGCTCAATTATCTCATACACGCATTAGCACAATCATCACATGCTACAAGGTCAGTTAAAGTCTAGTTATCTTAAAAAAATGCATTTTGCAAGCCAAAGCATTTTGTACAGAAGCAAAACAATATGCAGTCAGCTCAGCAGCTCCATTTTAACCCTTCCTATCTTTATCACATTCCAATTTAACCCCATCCTATCTTAATTTCACAACTTATTTTTAAAAGAAAGCTGACATTATGCCTTGAATACTAGATTGATCTTATTTCCAGTAAATCAGATGCTGTGGTAATAGAAATCAAGTGATTCTACTTTAGAATTTTGATTTGAAAAGAAAGTCCAGCATAGTCGGATCTCCAATTGTCAGCTTCAGCAGTTCTTTTCTCATAAAGAGATTCCTCCTGAAGAAATCACTGTTCAATAGAAACTCAACCAGATGCTTCACATTTATTCTTCCATACAAACTCAGGACCCCTGATGGCCTCATTTACTCTTCATTCACATTGTTAGACTGCTGGGAGGACAGTGTGAAGCTTCCTTAATCTGAAATTTAAATCAAATCCTTTCCTTTTTTAGCTTGAAATTGAAAGCTCCAATGCTCATTAGCAATCCAGGCAGAGAGAGTTATCTGATACTCAAGCTCTGTGTCCCAAGGTGACAAACCCACTTGGGAACAATTTCTCTTTCCTAGCAGCTTGCACAGGGCAAATCAAAATGAGCCTGCAGCATCTCCGTTCTAGGAAAAAATTGAGCACAAACATGTTTTATGCTGATGTGGATCCAAGCCCCAAAGAGGAAACAAAAACCCTGGGTGTTACAAGAAGCCCAACTGCCCTGTTACTTCAGCTTATCCCCTCGTTTCTTTTTAGAAAGGAATAGACAGATTTGGGTTGCAGGTATTTATTTATTTGAAAAATCAGGACAACACCAAAATTTCGATTCTACTCTCTCCTCTTCTTTTTTTAATTGTCTTTTTTTTCTTTTCAGAAAAAAAAAAACAGAAAAGTTCAAATGAAAATCAGGACATGGAATATAGTTCTCACATCTCTTTTGTCTCTTGCATCTGGGTGAGCTCAGCCATATGAAAGGAGGCAAACTTAGCTCATGTGAGGAATTTATGAAGAGTTCCATAGCTGTGGAGTCCTACTCAGCATTGTTTTTCTTTTAGGCTTTATAACTAAAATCTTTCAAAGTAGTCAAGGAGAGAGAAGTCACTGGGTCCACACATCATGTTCTATCTCCTCGAACATTATCTCCTCGAATATTACAGTTCCCACGGGATGCACTGCACTTCAGCACAATTATACTGATTCAATTGTACAATTCAGTACTCTATATTATAAAAAACTTGGTTGGTCTCTGTTGTGTTGTAATCACTTTTTTTAGAAATCTAAATTTTTCTTCAATTTTAATTTTAATTAATTTTAAGGTTGAATATGATTTGTAGATAAAGTCTAAGAACATAATGACATTCCCCTCCTCCCTCTCTCCCACCTTCCTTCCTTCCACTTTTCCATCTTTTCTCTTTTACAGTTTTTGAGATAACATTTTAGATTTACATTACAGTAAAAAGGCTTAATACTTCACCAAATAAGATGTTTAACAAGTAAAAAGCGAAAAGACCCTAGTTTAGTGGGAATATAGACAATGGCTATAAACATTAATTGAATTTATAAATGATCATCTCACCCCTATACAGTTTTCTTTTGACAGGCAGAGTGGACAGTGAGAGAGAGAGAGACAAAGAGAGAAAGGTCTTCCATTTTCCGTTGGTTCACCCTCCAATGGCCACAGCGGCCAGCGCACCGCGTTGATCCGAAGCCAGGAGCCAGGTGCTTATCCTGGTCTCCCATGGGGTGCAGGGCCCAAGCACTTGGGCCATCCTCTCTGCACTCCCGGGCCACAGCAGAGAGCTGGCCTGGAAGGGGGGCAACCGGGACAGAATCCGGTGCCCTGACCCGGACTAGAACCCAGAGTGCCAGCACCGCAGGAGGAGGATTAGTCTATTGAGCCATGGTGCTGGCCCCCTATATGGTTTTTTGGTCAGTTAGTCATCCATAATTTCTTTCAATGAAATACAGCCAAAGACAATGTAACATCTAAATATTTCCTGTTTGATTATAAGGTAATAGTTAAGTTCATTTAGACTTTAAGCCCCTCTCAACAGTATATGCATAGGAATAATTTTATGCAGATTGCAATGCAAATAATTATGCATTATATTTTTTGCATTCCATTAGTTACCACAGATGAGGGAAAACATGATATTTGTCTTTTGGGGACTGTCTTATTTTAGTAAGTATAAAGGTTTCCAGTCGCATCCATTTTGTTGTGAAAGACAGGATTTCATTCTTTTCGATGGCTAATATCCCATAGTGTATATGTACTACATTTTCTTAATCCAGTTATTGGTTGATGAGCATTTGGGTTGATTTCATATCTTAGCTATTGTGACTAGAGCTACAATGAACATGGGGATACAGATAACTCTTTCATATGCTGATTTCAGTTCATTTGGATAAATCCCCAGGAGTGGGATTGCTGGGTCGTATGGTAGATCTATTTTCAGACATCTGAGGAACCTCCATACTGTCTTTCAAAATGGTTATACTAGTTTACATTCTCACCAATGGTGTATTGGGTACATTTCTCCCCACACCCTCGCCAGCATTTATTATTTTTTTGATTTTTTGATGATAGCCATTTTAACCTGGATGAGGTGAAACTTCATTGTGGTTTTTTTTATTTGCATTTCCCTGATGGCTGGTGATCCTGAGCACTTCTTCATGTGTCTCTTGACCATTTGTATTTCATCCTTTGAAAAAGGCCCATGCGGCCGGCGCCGTGGCTCAACAGGCTAATCCTCTGCCTTGCGGCGCCGGCACACCGGGTTCTAGTCTCGGTTAGGGCACCGGATTCTGTCCCGGTTGCCCCTCTTCCAGGCCAGCTCTCTGCTATGGCCCAGGAGTGCAGTGGAGGATGGCCCAAGTGCTTGGGCCCTGCACCCCATGGGAGACCAGGATAAGCACCTGGCTCCTGCCTTTGGATCAGCACAGTGCGCTGGCCGCAGCGCGCCAGCCGTGGCGGCCATTGGAGGGTGAACCAACGGCAAAGGAAGACCTTTCTCTCTGTCTCTCTCTCTCTCACTGTCCACTCTGCCTGTCAAAAATAAAAAAAAAAAAATAAAAAGGCCCATGCACATCCTTACCCATTTCTTAACAGGATTGTTGAGTTTCTTGAGAATCACTGACATAGCAACTCAGAACTGACAAGCTTCCCAAACCCAAAACACAAACATATATCAACCTGTGATCACATTTTAAAAAAAAAATTATGCAAACAAAAACTTTCAGCACTAGTCTGTATTAGCTTAAATTTAGGACTGTAGATTGCATCCTAGTTTAACTGACATTTTGTCAAATGAGAAATAAAAATAAATTACTTACTCTGCTTCCTCAATGTTGTTCATTCGGGAAAATCAAAAGATTCTGCAGATATACAGTGCTTTAAGAAAAAATGTTCTTATTAGCTATTACACCCAGGATCTACATTCTTCTTTTTTCTAGCCACAAAACCGTTTATTTACAAAATATATATACTGAGTATTATACATCTGGGTCCCTCGCTGTGGAAACTCAAAGCCTGTCCAGGATCCAGGGAACCTATAGAAAGCAAAGTTGTCTCCCAGCCGCCTCTCCACTCCGGGGAGGAGACCCCCGTTAGTGCCGGAAGGTGGGTGTGGGCTGAGGGCAGGGTGAGGCTGCCGAGCAGAGGGCTTGGGGAGGTGGGGAGAGGAGGAAGCAGACTGCGGGACCCCTGAGGCTCTGGCTGGGAGCTCAGGTCAGGTCTCGACATCCAGCAGGGGCACCCGCTTGTGCTGGTAGCCACTCTGCCAGCCGTGCACCCCCTTCCGGTCTCCCACGTCCGACAGGAGCTCCCACTCAGCCTCGTGCAGCTCCTCAGCCGGGTCATAGCTGTACATGGGGAGCAGGTGGTGGCGAAGCCGGTCCACCCTTTTCTCTTCTGGACATACATTACCACGGCCACCACCACCCCGACCAGGGTGATGAGGAAGAAAGGGCCCAACACATAGCCCACCATAGAGTCGCTGTTGGCCTGGGGCACATTGGGTACTGTGCTGTTACTCATGACAACATGGGCAGTGGTGCCTAGGAGGGCGCCTCCACCGGGCTCCCTCCCGCCGCCGCAGCTCCGACAGAAACACCCTCGCTTGGCTCCCCGGCCCCCCAGGATCTACATTTTAATTTGAGCAGCCATAAGAAAATGTGTGCCCCTTTCACTTTTCTACCAACAATTAACCTTATTACAAAGACTACTAAAATTATGTAAGATATCTTGTCTGAATTTGAACAGTACATTTTAGAAATGCTGTAGAACAGTCAAGAGGAGTCTGTCCAGAATCAACTTTCTCTGTAATGCCTAGGTGTCAGACTCATGCATTCAAAAACAGTGCACACACCCGTTAGTATGTCTTTGGGGAAAGGTATAACAAAATTTTCAAATGTGAGATTAAGCTACAGAGACATTACTGGACAGACTTTGTAGCTCTTGGTCAACTCATAGATCACCTCATATTCTTTCAGCACACAAGAGACCTCCTTATCAGCCAAGGATGTCCAAAGATGGATCTCCATGGCAACTGTAACTCTGGTTCATGTACTGCATATAAAGCATCAGCATTAATATCACATGCACACAAAATTAATTTAAAATAGTGTGTATAACTGTCATATTTGTAGTTATTACTAAGAATATCATTGCCAAAATATAGAAATAATGTAAGACATAAAGAAAAATATTTAAACCTTTGATCACTTCTAAACTCTTGGAGTGTCTTTATTGTGTTCAATAAAGGATACCTACATAACCAAAAAACTCTGGGCCCTGAAGCTTTGAGAACTGTCAAACTTCAACACCAGAAAGAGACCAGAAGGGGGCTATGTCCTGAGGATGTCCCAGACTTTGCACTGTGCAGCTCCACTTTAGGCTAGTTTGGATTTGCCTCCTTTTGCTATATTGTAATTGTAACCATAAGAATAGTACTTTTTAATGAGTTCTGTGAGTCTATCTAGTAAACTATTAAAACTGAGGTTGATTGTGGGAATCACAAATCCCCAGTGGGAAGGAAGCCCTGGAGACCCCTGAACTTGGAGTTGGTGTCAGCAGTGGGGCAACGTTCTGACGACTTTGTCCTGAGACTGTACAGTTTGCATATTTCATTACACTGTTCTTCCTGAAGCTCCCAGCCAGGCCTGTCTCTGCTGATCAGATGCTGGACACAGCAAACTCAACCTGTGTCACATAGCAAACCACCAGACACTTGTGCCACATCTGTGAAATACTCTTTATCTTCCCACTGCCCAGTTCTTTTGAGAAGCATCTTGAAAGATACTCTAGTTTTTAGCAAATAAAGTTGGCTTGCTTAGCAAATAGTGTCAGGTTCCCCTTTCTCACCACACCACTAAAATAATAAAATAAAGTAGCAAGGCCGGCGCCGTGGCTCAACAGGCTAATCCTCCGCCTTGCGGCGCCGGCACACCGGGTTCTAGTCCCGGTCGGGGCACCGATCCTGTCCCAGTTGCCCCTCTTCCAGGCCAGCTCTCTGCTGTGGCCAGGGAGTGCAGTGGAGGATGGCCCAAGTTCTTGGGCCCTGCAACCCATGGGAGACCAGGATAAGCACCTGGCTCCTGCCATCAGAACAGCGCAGTGCGCCGGCCGCAGCGCGCCTACTGCGGCGGCCATTGGAGGGTGAACCAACGGCAAAAAGGAAGACCTTTCTCCCTGTCTCTCTCTCACTGTCCACTCTGCCTGTCAAAAAAAAAAAAAATAGCAATAAATGCTAAATTCCAGCATTTGCTAACTGCTTTTTGTGATCTACCACCGTCCTATAAAACAGGTCCAGTGACTTTCTTTCACTTTAGAGATGAGGAAACAGGTTTAGGGTAGGTAATATATTCAAAGTCACACTTCCAGATAGGGAGACTGCCTACATATGAAGCTCAGTTGTCTGATTCCATTACTTGAATTCTATATGCAGTCAGAATACAGTGTCTCCAATTGTACTAGCAGGTGCAGGCACCCATGTCTGTATCAGAGTATCTGGGTTCCATACCCAGCTTTGCCCCTGATTCCAGCTTCCTGCTAATGCAGACTGTGGGAGACAGCAGTGATGTTTCAAGTAATTGAGTTACTACCATCCATGTGGGAGAACAAAATCTAGTGAGTTCCCAGCTCCCATCTTCAGATTGGCCCAGTGCTGAATGTTGCAGGCATTCAGGGGAGTGAACCAGTGTATAAGGGCATTTCTCTCTCTCTCTCTCTCTCTCTCTCTCTCTCTCTGTGTGTGTGTGTGTGTGTCTCATACAATAACTTTTATATATATATATAATTTTTTAATGAATATAAATTTCCAGTGTACAGCTTATGGATTACAATGGCTTCCCTCTCCCATAACTTCCCTCCTACCCGCAACCCCCCCCCTCCCGCTCCCTCTCCCCTTCCATTTGCATCAAGATTCCTTTTCAATTCTCTTTATATACAGAAGATCAATTTAGTATAAAGATTTCAACAGTATGCACCCACATAGAAACACAAAGTGAACCATACTGTTGGAGTACTAGTTATAGCATTAAATCACAATGTACAGCACATTAAGGACAGAGATCCCACATGAGGAGCAAGTGCACAGTGGCTCCTGTTGTTGACCCAACAAATTCACACTCTAGTTTATGGTGCCAGTAACCACCCTAGGCTGTCGTCATGAGTCGCCAAGGCTATGGAAGCCTTCCAAGTTTGCCGACTCTGATCATATTTAGACAAGGTCATAAAAGACAGAGTGAGGATAGAAACCAATGATCCTAAGAGTGGCATTTACCAGGTTTGAACAATTATACAGCATTAAGTGGGGAAGAGGACCATCAGTACACATAGGTTGGGAGTAGAGCCATTGGTGGTAGAGTAGAGGTTATGATTACAAAGGAATGAGGCCCAAGTACAATAGACAGGGTCTAGAACAAAGGACAGAGTCATTATTAGAGGAGCTAAGAAAGGTGCTTTCTAAGCTACAATTAAGTTTTCTGATTGAGAGGCAAATAGAACCTGATAGAAGGGGCTTGAGAATAATCTGCTGGGCTTTAGGCCTTGTAAGTTAAGAGGCCCAGACCTATCTATCTCTTCACATGGGGTATATCCTAAGGGAGGTGTGAACCTCTTAGGGGAAGGCACTCATACAATAACTTTTAATTACCTTTTTTTAAAGATTTATTTTATTTATTTGAAAGAGTTAAAGAGAGAGGTAGAGACAGAGAGAGAGGTCTTCCTTCTGCTGATTCACTCCCCAGATGGCCGCAAGGGCTGGAGCTGCACCAATCCAAAGCCAGGAGCCAGGAGCTTCTTCCAGGTCTCCCACATTGGTGCAGGGGCCCAAGGACTTGGGCCATCTTCTACTGCTTTCCCAGGCCATAGCAGAGAGCTGGATCGGAATAGGAGCAGCCGGGACTAGAAACGGTGACCATATGGGATGCCGGTACTTCAGGCCAGGACTTTAACCTGCTGCGCCACAGCGCCTGCCCCTTAATTACCTTTTTAAAAATTGAATGTTGTTACGGAACCAAGGTGGGTTCTGTGTAGGCATTGGAAGGCTGACGCTGAAGCCACAGACTTGTGCCGATAGTTTACTGCCAAGCAGACAAGCAAGGAGCAGAGAGTATATTCAAATCTGACTGCGAACTCTTCCAAACAGCTTTTGGAAGAAACGCTAACCCGGAAGGGAATGAGGTGTGGAGTTGATTGGGCAGTGGATAAAGGGGCGACCCTGGTCTTTATGCGCAGGTGCAGGTCAGCTACTTACTTCCTATGGTGCATGTTCCGTGGGCGGGGCCATAAAATCACCGTTATCAGTAGTAAATGTGCTGTTTGCCCTCTCACAGTTCTGACGGATTTTATCCGGTTGGAGAGTTTCAACCAAGTTTCCTATTGTTCTGTAAGGTAAGCTCAAAAGTTTTGTTTAGGGTGCCATTTCTTAACCCTGTGGTGTGCAGTTTTATTAACTGGGAAAATTCTTCTGATAGCAGACAAAGTGATGGCAGTAAAAAACATAAATGTTACTGTGTGTTACTGTGTTCATTATGTGACCACATGTTACAACGTTTAAATCTTTTTTTATGTCTTACATTATTTCCACATTTTGACAATTTTTTTAAATTTAAGGTAAACAAATTTCATGCATTTCATATATACAGATTTAGGAACATAGTAATAGTTCCCACCCTACCCTCCCTCTGCCCATGCTCCCACCCTTCCTCCTCCTTCCTCTCATTCCCTTCTATTAGTTGCCACAGACTAGGGAAAACATATGGTATTTGTCTTTTTGGGACTGGTTTATTTCGCTAAGCATAATGGTTTCCAGTTGCATCCATTTTGTTGCAAAAGACAGGATTTCATTTTTTATAGCTGGATAGTATTCCAAACTCTATATATCTAATTTTATATTTATATATAAATATATATAATAATTTCTTTATCCATATCTTAACTATTGTGCATTGAGTTGCAGTAAACATGAGGGTACAGATAACTCTTTCATATCCTGATTTAATTTCCCTTGAGTAAATTCCCGGGAGTGGGATGGCTGGGTCACATGGTAGATCTATGTTCAGCTTTCTGAGGTATCTCCATATTGACAATGTTATTTTTAGTCATAAATAAAAATATGACAATCATGCACACTATTTTTAATTAATTAATTAATTAAAAAGGCAGAGAGAGAAAGAGCACTTCCATTTGCAGGTTCACTCCCTAGTGTCTGCAAAAGCAGGAATCGGGCAAAGCAGAAGCCAGGAACTTAATTCAGAATTTCCACATGGGTGGCAGGGACTCAATTAGCTGAGCTATCATGCTGCCTTCCAGGGTCTACATTAGCTGGAAGCTGGAATCAGCTGGGACCCAGGTATTGTGATATGGGTAATAGGAGTTAACTAGTAGGCTAAACACTCACCCCTATGTGAGAGGTAAACATTTGGTTCATGTTTAGCTCTGAGTAGACCACTAGCTAGCATGACAGCTTGCAAACAAGTAGCTAGCTAGCCTAACAGCTAGGTGACATGCACCTGAAAGTTCTTTAGGCAAACAGGATGTTAGTGGCCAAAACAGCTGAAACAAATGCCAGGAAGATTGTAACCACGGAGTTACTCAGCCAGTGAGGAGCCAGGGCAGGGACCTGCATGCCAGGAAATAAATAGGTTGCAGTAAGCCACCCCTGGTGAGCAGGCTCACCAGGCAAGCAGTCTTGCAAGGTCATTAATAAAGTCTCAATTTCCCTGCGCTTCCTGAGTCTGAGTTCATCTTTTGAGTGAACAGGTGAGGCTGTTTCTCACACCCCATAAATACTATTTTTAAGGTCTTTGAAATCTTAATTTTTTTATGTAAAGCATTGATAATTCTGTTGAATTGAACATGACTAACAGCTGAGGAGGCAGCAAGATAGTGAAGACCTTCCCCAGGTTAAAGTTAGCCTTATCAGAACTCTTCAGGGATGATTATTCAACCAATTTTAAATCTTCCATGGTGTCTTAGCACTCAACCCATATTCTTTATCTTGACTACAAATACTAAAATGTTTCTAACCAGGTTTGAATGTGATTGTTCATTTCATCTATTCAACAAACATTTATTGAGGAACCACCCTGCCCAGACTAACCAGGAAGGACCCCAGGATTGTGCATGCAAATAAACAAAATTAGCCCATTCACCAACACAGAAGATGTCACGTCTCAGGCATAATTTGAACAGTATGACAGACTCCCCCTTTTAGATGTTCCTAGTTGACCCCAACCTGCTGAGCATCCACAGCATATACTTCTTGGATTTGTGACACAATTGCTCAAGTGTGAAGAATTTCAACATAATACCGTTCTTTCAATGGACTCAAAGTAATCGCTTCAGTGTTTAAGAACTCTTAAGGGAACTCCACAGAAATAAATCTGCCTTATTTTCTTTAGCAATTTAAAGCCCAACATTGTTCTGCACCACAGCTTATGCTATGTAATGTAAGATGCCATACGTTACAACCCACTGTGAGGCATTTGATAGTCTTTGTATGAGCAGGTAATTGACTTATGAATTATGACTTCAGAAAAGTAATTTCTCCAGTTAAGAAGTTTCCCTACATTTCATAATCTGCAGTTTTCTGCTTGATAACTATTTAAATTGTCACTGTAATGAGGTTTGCCAACTTTTTTTGCTGTGAGCCTATTCTACTAGCTTCTCCCTACACAGTTCATTTAGTCATCACTAATTGATAGCTTTTTCTGTGCTAGCATAGCACTAACTACTAGACATATGAAGTTGGATAAAAAAGACAGTACTTAGCCTCAAAAATCTAGCAAGGAAAATACAGGCATATGAGCAACTTTATTCTATGTATTTGAATGTCACAATGGAAGCAAAACATGATGCTCTGGTATACTTAATTCATGTTTTGGTCATCAGACACATAGTTTTCCATGGAAATATATGCCCCTGTCAACGTGATCCTTGGGTCGAGAGCCTCGCTACCACATCCAGACTTTGGCTAGGCACAAGAAACTTTTTTAAAAGACTTATTTATTCATATTTTAAAGGCAGAGATACCATCTATCTGCTGGTTCACTCCCCAGATGGCTACAATGGCTGGGGCTAGACCATGCTGAAGCCAGGAGCAAAGAGCTTCTTTCTGATCTCCCACATGGGTGCAGGGTCCCAAGGGCTTGGGCCATTTTCTGCCGCTTTCCCAGGCACATTAGCAGGGAGCTGGATCAGAAGTGGAGCAGTCAGGGCCCAAACCAGTGCACATATGGGATGCCAGTGGTGCAAGCAGAGGCTTAGGCTTCTATGCCACAGCCCCGGCCCTGGGCACAAGAAACTTGAACTCAAGTCCTCTAGGGCTGAAATCTGTGCAGACTAACAGCCCAGCGTTGCTCTTTCCACTGCTGCTACCTCCTTGGCAGTACTACTCAAAAGAAAGGCCTGAGGTCCTCCTTTCTCAGAGAACTCGCCCTTGTCTGGAGAATTCCTTCTCTCTTTGTTTTCTAAGAACATGTCCTCTAAGCTTGAAAAGTGCCTAAACTTCTTATGGGGTTCAGGTTTTTGTTAAAAAGACATAGAAACATCAGTAAGCATTTCTGTTTTCCACACTGCCTTGTCCTTCTCCCATGGCAATGACCTGAGAGTCTACCTCGGTTAGAAGGGTGGCAGTGAGGGGGAAGAAACGTGGGCTGGAGTATGGTTGCAGACACACATAGAAGCCTCTCCACCCAGTACTGTCTGCTCACACCTCCCATCTGCAGGCCTCCAGAAGCCTCCTCCTTGAGTTGATGCAAACAGTTCAAGAGGAGGCAGGAGATGCTTCCACAGTGGTCTTTCCTTGTTTCTAGATGTCTCTTATGTCCGTCTTGCTTAACACTAGCACATCTGAGCCCTACCTGTACACTGGAATCACCTGAGAGATTTTAGAAAATGCTCGTGCCTGGATCCACCCTCTAGACATTTTCATTTGATTGGACTTGTGTGGAAGCTGGCATCAGTTTAATTTTTAAGCTATGCTGGAGATTAACATGCAATGAGAGGTAAGAATTGAAGCATTGATCCATTTGTCTCTTCCTGGTGCTCCCAGGATCCATTTTGCTTGTGTAGCTCTCGGCTTTTCAAACATGATGGCATGCAAAGAAAAGAAAATAGTACTCAATGAGTTAAATGAGTGAGAGTACTTAAAATATTTGGGCATCTGGAAGAGTCCACTCTCTAAAAGAGGAATTTAGTTTTCATCATGAACCCACAGATGGAAAGCAATCGGTGTGCTGGGGCACTGGGATCAGGCAACTATGGGTTACAGGGCATCTGGCTCTTTAGAGATGACATGGATAGAATTTTCCTGAAAGCAGTTTGGCACAGCAATTTTTTTTTTGCATGTGTTTGCTCAGGATACTTACTCAATAGCTTTGAAGGAATGCCCTGTGTTGAAGACCTCAGCCCAGGGAAGACAAAGATGAAACGATGCAGTTATCATGCGAGGGCTTCTGGATTGCATTAAGAAGAAAGCGCCTTACAGGCTGGGGTCACTACATACAGCCCTCTTTTCCTTGCTTTACTGGGCAGACAAAAAGAGCATCTTTGTTCAACCAGCTGTGAGTCAAGTCACTCAGCATTTCTGATATTCTCTGACACCATCTAGGAAATGAGAGGATTTGGTCAGGTCTCGAAGAGCCAGATAAATCTATGCTAATCATGTTGCAGGAAATCAGAATATGTTGAATTCTCCTGGTTTTTTGCAGAAATATCAAAATTAGATCACTAACGCAGGGACCTGAGCAGATATTTTTCCACCATGTGCACAGCAGCATTGTTCAAAATGGAGACACAAGCCAATGTCTTTTGACAGATGAATAGATACATCAAATATGGAATAGTCATACATGGAATGTCACTCAGCCTGAAAAGGAAGGGAGATTCTGCTTCACTAGGACATGGATGAACATGAGTGTAGAAGCCCAAGTACTTGGGCCATCGTCTGCTGATTTCCCAGACGCCTCATCAGGGAGCTGGATCGGTTGTAGACAGCTATGACTTGAACCAGTGCCCATATGGGATGTCAGCACTGTAAGTAGCAGCTTTACCTGCTATGCCACAACACCAGCCCATGTTATATATATATTTTACCATAGTAAAAAAAATCTTAAAAAACATAATTGGGTCACTACATTTATTTTACATTCCTTATAAAAAAATTTTTTTAATATATGATTATTTTTGTAAAGGGCTATAAAAATTCTCAATGATATACTTTATGCATGATGACATTTTGGGGACAGTTTGGAAACTTTGATCTGTTAGGCTATATAAATTGGAAATAAATCATAATGAGTTCAGGAGTCTATAAGTTCATGAAGCACTTCAGTTGACTCATGAAAATCAGATAAGCTGGAAAATTGCATTGTTTAAAATAAATTCTGAATTTTGAGTTCAATAGAGAGAGGCAAGGGATAAGAAACAACCCCTGACTCTTCAGTAATACCTGTTAGCCTCTCCAGCCTGGCTCTGTGCATCAGGTCGTATCAGAAGTGTAGGATGGCCTGCTTCAAGGATGGCCTTTCTTGAGACAACAGGTGTTACCCTGAATTAATGCAAGTACTTCTTCAACAGTGGATGGAAAACTGCATCTGGAAGACAACCACCTGTTGGGAATATTCTGAGGGATAAGGGCAACTGGGTAGAAATGGTGATATGAAGAAGAGACCATGAAGCCATGACTGAGACACCAGCAGGTTGATCACTTAATTCTGGAAGGCATCTCTCTATAGCGTTTACTGGGAATAAGAGCCCAGATAAGCCTTTTTGAAATTCTGGTATAAGAGCTCAAAGTGACAAGTTGGTTCTCAGCCTAGTTATGGAAATATTGATTTTTAAACATATTTTAAGCTTTTTGGAATACTTAATTTATAAAACAACTTTGTTTTTCTTCCTCTTCTTCCAAACATCTGACACCTTTACCTTGATGTGTCACGTGTGTTCCCTGATGTAGTCAAGGGACAGTAGAAGTGATTAGGACAAGAGTTAAGACTGAGTTTTCAAGTAGAGAGTTTTAAGGTTTGTTTACCATGAGACCATGTAAAAATGAAGGAGATACTCCATTGCCATTGTTATGGGCTTTATTTCCAATGTGATTATCCATTTACTTGTTATTCATAGTAACCTTGTCCTCTGCTCCTTAATATTCCCATGCTTATTTACTCACTTGCTCCATTGTTCTCTGTTTCTCTCCCTCCTCTACTCACTCTCTCCACCTCTTTCTGATTCTCTCTCTCTCTCTCTCTCTCACATACACACACACACACACATTTAATAGTGGACTATAGCCTACCAATTGGTGCCAATCTTATTTTTTTGGTTAATTTTTTTAAAGAGTAGCTTTGCATCAACAAGGGTTTGAACATCTTAGATTCTCTTCAGATGAACTTAAGGCTGACAGAAGTTTAAGCATTTATCATTCATCTTGTTCCAGTTTTGCAGAACAACAAGGTCTCATCCCTTTTCTGTCCCTATGCCATCCATGGTTTGAGTCACATGACCTTAAGAAAATCCACCTTCTTGTGTCCTCTTGTCTCCCAGGGGGTCTACAAAGCCAGACCATCCCTTAATATCACAAATTAAGAAAGCCCAGCTTGATGCTAACTGCTGAGCATTACGGGAAGCTGCAGAAATCACCTGTCAAATGTTCTAAAAGATGAGTGGCTCCAAAGAGACAGTTTAATAGCTGTAATATTTTAATAATGTAAGTTCTTGCCACCATTCAGAACTATAAAACAAACAATTTTCACCTGCACTGTCAAGTACACATTTTAACAGAAATCACCATAAGCCAGTGTCTATGCTAAATAAAAGGTTATGCATTTTAGTACAATCATATTGTTACCTGAAACCAAAAGCCCTGAGACACTAGAGCATTGTGAAACACAAAACTTCAAGTCCTTGGCTTTTGACACAACATCTAAATTCTAATGTATGTATTATTATCTAAAGAACTAAGGGGGAGGTCATTTGGCTTAGCAGTTAAGACGCCTCTTGGGACATCCACACCCCATACCAGAATGCCTGGTTTGAGTCCCAGTTTCACTTCTGGCTCCAGCTTTCTGCTAATATGCATCCTGAGAGGCAGCAGGCGATGGTCCAAGTAGTTGGATACCTGCCATCCATGAGGGAGACCCATACTCAGTTGCTCGCTTTGCTGTGCCCCAGTCCTGGCTGTTATAGTTATCTGGGGAATGAACTAACACATGGAAGATTTCTATATCTCTCTTTGTGTGTGTGCCTTTCAAGTAAAATAAAGAACAATTTTTTAAAAGTTACTATTTCTTAAATATTTCTTAAATTTTTTGAAAATATTTCTTAAATTATTTGAAAAAGTAGAGGAGAAAAGAATTCTTCTAAATTTATTCTATGAGGCTGGCATTGTCCTGATACCAAGACAAGGAAGGTCACTACAAAAGAAAGCTACAGGATATACTAATGAACATAGATGTAAAAATCATCAACAAAATGTTAGCAAACTGAATTCAGCATCACATTAGAAAGATAATTCACTATGATTGAGTGGATATCAGCCCAGGAATGCAAGGACAGTTCAACATATGCAAATCAATAAAGGTAATACACCATACCACATCCACAGAATAAAGAAAAAAAATCACAAGATCATCTCAACAGAGGCAGAAAAGGCATTTAATAAAAATCTAACATCCTATCATGATAAAAACTCTTAACAATTTAAGAATAGAAAGATAATACCTCAACACAATAAAAGTTATATATAACAAACCAGCAACTAACATCATACTGAATGGGGAAAATCTGAAGGCTTTCTAAAATAGGGCAAAAGACAAGATTCAACATAATACTGGAAGTCCTAACTACACCAGTTAGGCAAGAGAAGAAAACAAGGTCATCCAAATTGGAAAGGAGGAAGTTAAATTGTCAATGTTTAGGGCTGACATGATCTTATACAAGGAAGACTCTGAAAAATTGTTAGAACTGATAAATTCAGCAAAGCTGCAGGATACAAAATAAACACACAAAAGTCAATAGTATTGTTATACACAAATTCCACATTGTCTGAAAAAGAAATCAATAAAGCAATTCTTTTTCTAATAGCTAGCAAAATATAAAACATTGCAGATGATTCAGCTTCATGGACTGAGACAACCTCTTTGGAACGTTCCACTTGCAGAGTGTCTGCTGGCTTTGTAGATCTCAGTCCCTTTCTGACCATGATGTATGAAAAAAAAATTAAAGGTCGTATTTTCACAAGTGTTTTCTAAAATGAAGGACAATGAGTGCTTCTATGGATGTTTAGAAAAAGTTAAATGCTTCTATCTCATACATAATTTACTTCAAGAACAAATCCTTTCTGTAGTTTGTGTCAGTTGCTTAAATAATCCTTCTCAGAGCTGGAATATATTGTCTATTCAATGACTATGAAGTTCACGTATAATCTGTACCCTCTTAGCTCAATATGCCAGGCTCTTCATACCCTCTCTCCTTTCATTCTCTCCCATGTGGTCACCATTCAAGGCAGTGTGGTTTAGTTTTGGGTTCCCAAAACATAACTTGCTTATTTCTGGCTTTTTGCTTTCAGTTTGTTATATGGGTCCCATCTCCTCTGGCTCCTATACTGTCTCGACTGTGACTGTCATTCAGGTTCCAAATCAAAATTCATTCATTGCCGGCGCCGCGGCTCACTAGACTAATCCTCCGCCTTGCGGCGCCGGCACACCGGGTTCTAGTCCCGGTCGGGGCACCGATCCTGTCCCGGTTGCCCCTCTTCCAGGCCAGCTCTCTGCTGCGGTCAGGGAGTGCAGTGGAGGATGGCCCAAGTCCTTGGGCCCTGCACCCGCATGGGAGACCAGGATAAGCACCTGGCTCCTGGCTTCGGATCAGCACAATGCGCCGGCCGCAGCACGCTACTTCAGCGGCCACTGGAGGGTGAACCAACGGCAAAAGGAAGACCTTTCTCTCTATCTCTCTCTCACTGTCTACTCTGCCTGTCAAAAAAAAAATTAAAAAATTTTAAAAAATTCATTCATATGCAGGACATTGTGGGAAAATCCTGCCCCATAGTGAGTTCTCAAAGCACCATCATCATAGTTCTCCACCGTATTATGCTTCTTCATGTGTCTTAGCTCCCTGGTAAGGCTTCTAACTTCGTTAGTGTATCACCATTCACCCAGCTCTGGGCAGGAACAACAGCTGGGCAGTAAACATCTGAGAACTGTCCCAGTTTTCATTTTACTTGGTCTGGTGATATGCAATGAGCCTCAGTTCCAAGTGGATGAGATGTCAGACTCCATTGGAGTAACCTTGTTTGCCAAATGACACACCAAACTCATTGGAAAACTTTCTATAGAACCCCAAACCTAGCCAATTGCTGGCATCAGGATGGTGGAAGAGAGTAGGCACTTATTGCAAAGCACAGAACAAGAGGCCGGGCAGCTATTGATTAATTCCCAGACTCCCCAGGCAGTTAGGGGTGAAGGTTTTAACAGATTGAAATTGGGTCTGAGAGGGTCATGTCCAGCTCATGTGCAAATTATTGGTTGATAGTGGTGCTTGTGACCTTCCCTTGATTAGTCAAGAATGCTGTGTCCTTTAGGGAAGTTTTATGATGGCCAGGTGGGCTTCAGTTGATTTGGGAGCTACAAAAGTGGTAGTAACCTTTTTGCCACAGACCTAGAATTCCCTGCCAGGACCAGGAATTCCCCTACACAGACCCCTCTGAACTATATTGGCTAACAAGGTTTTTTCTATTGGAGAAGCAAATGACTTTTGAGTTCAGTGATTAGCACCTTGTAGGGGCAGCTATGCAACTCCCTCAATTAATTGGGTCCCTTTTGGTAAATAGGCAAGGACACCTTGGGCTAGGAGAGACCAATGAGGGCCTGGGTTGTGCCTTTACCTACCTGGATTTGGTCTTAACTGGATGCGACTGCCTGACATGGCAATAAGGCTGACACTCAACAGAATCTCTCAGACCCTACGCCATGCAGTAGCCAGGTCCCTTTCTTAATACCTTGATTTCCTTTCTTTTCCCTCAATGGGACCTGATTTTTTGCTAAATGGCTTGTCCTTTCTTGTATAATCATGGGAAGAGATGCTCTTCCCCAAGGCAGGATGAGGTATCGATCCAGAAGAGCATGTATGCTATCAGCAAAGCTTTTAGGAACCTTTTTGTTGTCTCAGCTTTTGGTCTTTAGAAATATAAAAAAAATGTGAGCAGGAAGAAAAGTGACAAAATATTCTCATATTTTCTTTAAAAGTGCTTCTTTGTGGTAGTTTCTTCTGTATGGTACAAGGTTCCCAAAGTTTTCTCTATTGTCTTCCTTTGCAGTTTTTCACAAATTTTTTAAATCAAACTTGGATGCTGTAGCCAAAATCTTAACATCTTTTTTAATTAAATGAACCTCTTTACTACTTAATATAAAGTTCTTGTATTGAAGCATAACTTTATCCAATAATGAGAGTGCTTGGACAGGCAATTTTACATACAATGTTATTATAAATTCTTTTTTCTCTTTATTATTTTGTTAAAACATTTAGGGATAATGTTTTATGGTTTGAAATCTTTTTAGGTAGTTCTGAAACAGAATAAAGTCACTCAATCCATCATTTTCCTTTGGTCACATTGTTTATCAGTTCATTAGTGCCGAAGAGCATCATGATTATGTCATCACCACTATGTGATGGCGAGTTGTAGGCTGCTACTTAAAGATGTCACATTGCCTAGTAGAGGTAGGGAAACTTTTCTTTGCCAAGGACCATTTGGATGTTTATAACATTATTTGTGGGGTTTACAAAATTATCAACATAAGAATTAGCCTGCTCTAGATGTACTGAATTTCTAGTCCCACCTGTGGTTGCCTTGGCAAGACCAGACCAAATTATTTTGTAGGCCTTATGTGGCCCACGGGCCAGACATTCCCCACTACTGGTAAGCAGTTATAGTATTTCATTTTATTAAATATTAAGAAAACCAATTTTACTTTAATGTTTTTATGAGGTTATATTTTGATGCATTGCTTTGCTTTTTCCAAGTAGAACTGGGATAAAAATTTGTAAAATGAAAGATATGTGAAGGGTTCCAAATAACTCATTTCATTTTCAAATTTCCTTTTATCCATTGAGGACTGCAAGGCAGTCTCTTCTGCTCTGAGTACCTTTTAATCTTGGAGTTGGGAGAATTGTTTTCTCTTCCTCTTCTGTTTTTTTCTCTGTCCTGCTCTTCACAAGGAAGCCAGAAGTGTGACAGAGAGGTGTGATTTTTAATTTACACCAGAGTCTCGCAAATAATGACTTTTCACACCCTGCTGTTGCTGCTTAGCTTAGGGGAGGAGTTCTGTGGCTACTGTTTGTCATAGCAAATTAAATCCACTGCTGTAATCCAGAAAGACGTTCTTCTATATTTAACCCTTGTCTTCAATTTTTCCACTTGGTTGCTTGTGAGTACTCATGAGTGTGTGGCTTATTATTTTGAAGCATACTTGTCTTCTAGGAAATGATTTTTGAAGGCTGTTACTTTTTCAGATTGTTGAGTATGAAAGATAAACATCATGTCCCTTCCCACCATTCTAACTGTGATGTTGGTAATTGCAACTTACTTCAATACACAAAAAATGAAAAAATAAAATATTTAGTTTTAGAACTTCTAGCAATGAAATCTAAGTACACAAGCTAATAAATATTTCTGTTTCTTTATGATTCCATTTCTCTGAGAGTAGCTTTTTTTTGTCTTTATATAATGGTCAGGATTTTACTGTATCAATAAATCTACATCACTTAGATTAAAAGTTGAAGTCAAAAGTAATACTAAAAGATTAAAATGATTCAAGTTCTTTTCAGTTTCTGCCTAGTTCATCAATAAGTCATTTGGATTGAGTTATAACACAGGGATTGAGCTGCCTAAGAGAAGTAGGAAAAATTATTGACATGCGTACACTCTAAGTTTTCTGGGTGATTGCAGAGTAGTAACATGGAAGACTAGTAGAATATTTGGAGAATGTACCTTTCAAACTCTGTTCATGGTTGTTTCCCACAGACAATTATTAATACTTAATTATTTTGCAATTTCCCATCTACCCTACTAAGTAAAAAAAAAAGTTTCGAAATCATGCTGCTATCTATCTAGTTATTTTACCAATTATAATAGTATCCAACAAAGTTCAAGAACTGAATGGAATATGTCAGGGTATTATTGGAAGACAGAAACATTTAGATTTTCCCAAGAAATATGGCTCCTACTTCCTCTTCTTGCTAACTAAAGCAAGGAGAAGCAGTTATAGCTCTCTCTGTCCTTGGCTGGGAGCAGCAAGGGGTTAACCAGTTTTGGTTTAGTAAGTCTCTCTGTCAGGCTTTTAGATCCTTCCTCCCTTCCTCCCCTGCCCACCCCTTTCGAAAATGTCAACCACTTCCTGATGATTTCACACCTTTCTTTTCTTTGTGAAGAAACCTGGGTGTTAATGGTACGGGATTGGGTACCATTGTGTGCTCTGGCTCTCCGTTAGTAAAGCTGAGGGATGCCTGTGGAAAAAAAGTAGGAGAAGGTGAAAGAATTTGAGAAATGAGACTAGGCAATAGGTTAAAATCAGTCTTGCTTTTAAAATGACTGTGCATTAGCAATTTTTAAATGTGAATTGCAAAAATTGCCATTTTTTAAAAGCTTGGTATTGAGAGTCTAAAGGAGTCTTGCAGGGCTAGGAGCTGATTGTTAAAAAATAAAAACTAAAGAACCACAGTCTGGAAAAAGAAAAGCTGGAGATTCCTCTTTGATCTTTTGCTCTACAGGTGGATTTACAGGAGCCAGGGATGGAAACTTGGTCAGTGGATCAGGTCTGCAGCTGGTTGGTGGAGAAAAACTTAGGCGAACTAGTCCATAGGTTTCAAGGTGAGTGGTTTATACTTTCAAAAAGTTTTACGTGAGCAGCCCAGACATCCTGAGTGTCCTCTGTTATTGAAAAGTACTTTTGCATCCCACTCTCTGTGTGTATGTGAGTATGAAGTGGGGGTGTTGCAGTTGAGTATTTTCCTTTATTGACTACAGAAGAATATCTATTTGGCCTTGCAAGCATGCAGAATAAACTATTTCCAGAAAATCTCAAAGTTTCAAGAGTTACTTAGAATAACATTTAATCCATGTGTTTTCTGCTGCTTTATCATTACATAATGCAGTATATGTGTTGTGCAGTGTTGAATTTATAAGTATTAAATATTTGCAAGTATTGGCTAGGAAGAATTACCATGAATAAAGAAGATTTTTTTCCTTATAAAATAATGAATTAGAATGAGGGAGGGCATTAATATGGAAATATAAAGTTTTTTCTCCACGTTCTGGTACTTCCTTAGGAGCAGATATTAGCTTGGAATTTTGCAGTATCAGAGTTCTACCTTTGACAAAAATGTGGATGATTTTATACATGCAGAGGACAAGTTGAGATGATCTTATTTTAAGAAATGATTTTGCCTATTGTACAGTATTTTTCTAGGAAGCAATGTGGAAAGCAATTTTCTGTTGTTTTTCCCAGAGGAAGAAATAAGTGGGGCCGCCCTTCTAGCACTTAATGATCGGATGGTTCAGCAACTGGTAAAGAAAATCGGGCATCAGGCAGTTCTGATGGATTTAATTAAAAAATACAAGCAGAAGGGCCAAGGACTGCAGGGTCCTGGAAGCTGCAGTGACAGAGCCCTGGTCACACAAACAGAAACAGCCCCACAGTGAGTATGATGACTGATCTTACTTGGGTTCTGGGCTTTCCCAATGCTAGCTGGCTCTAAGAGTGGCTTTCGGATGTAAAGCTGTTTGAAAACAGTTACCACTTCAGCTAGATGGCTTGCACAGTATCTGTAATGTTTGAGTAAAGGAATCTGTTTGCAAAATATCATGCCTGAATATATATGCTTAAATCCACCACTTTCCAAATCCTGGCTCCATTGGCTGGAGAAGCCCTGTAGGCAGAGTTTCTACATGAAATGTTGTGGATGGAGCAACACGAATAGAAAGGGCCCCTGCTGCTGTTTTACAGTCCCAGCTTGGGAAAGCATCTGTGGCTGCTCTTTGCTTTCCTCAAATTTACTCCTTTATTTAGACACTGATTTGCCCAGGGTTCCTCATCATAGCTAATTTATCCTTGTCTTGCGGCCTTCACAATGTGATTTGATAAACACTCGCCACAGTGAGTTTTCTAATTTTTTAAGAGTACTCTCCGAGTAATGAACACTATGACAACAGCTCACAAAAATCAGGTAGCACAGTTTGTGTTAGCAGATAAAAGCTCTGGGGCATGGGGTTGGTTTCATGTTTGATTATCACTCACTCCTACAAGGGAAAAGGAATAACAGGGTTTATGAAGTTAAAAATCAGACTTTAAAAAATCAGACTTTAAAAGCCTATATTCCTGGATCATTTCAAACATACCAATTTTGTTACAGGAGATGACTGGAATAGAGGTCCTTATCTTCCTGTAAGAAAAGAATTTCAGACATGAGATAGAAAGTAATGGTAAGCAAGGTAGCCAGGTTTAATGGGGTAGGGCGTCTGTACCCACAAATGGATCTGAGAGAGAGTGTTCAGTCATTCAGACTCGGTAAACAAGGTTACAAGTTTAATGGAAAGAACATCTGACAGGCCAGTCTCAGCAATGAACTCATAGCTGAAAGCCAGTCTGCATTCAGGCTGGGGCTTTATAAGGGAATGGGGTCCAATTCTTCCCACCATGTCTCCATCCCCAGACACTATTCTCACAGACAAAGGGCTTTCTGGATGTGAAACAGGTGAATTTTCTCCCTAAGTTTTATTACCTAATGTTATCACCCTAGGGCACAGAGGATTCTCCTAGGGTACCTTCCTTGGAGGGAAGGCTGAGACCACTTATAAAGTTATGGGGGTGTGGGCAGGACTTTAAACACTGGACTGCTTCTAAGATCCTCTTCCAGGCTGCTATATTCCTTTCTGCAGGTGTTTTGTCTGCCCTGGACTCCTTCCACACTCGTAGGCTAATTTCTATCTTCTTACTTAACAGTTGGATTTTTTCATATCTAAGACTTTTTACAAGGTTTTTAAGGTTAAATATTTGCAGAAGACTAATTGTTCATTTACTTGAAAAAAGATTGTGAAGTTTGATGAAATCCATTCTGCATTTTTACTCTTAAGTTTTTGGCATTAGATCTGTAATATATTTCTCACCCTTTGATAAGCAATTCAATGTTAGAGAGACCTGGCATAAGTAATTTTATTTTTTAGAATATTGGGTAGTTGGGACATAGAGAAAGACGGGTGGCCTTGTAGGTCAGCGATGTGATGCCACTGGAAATCTACCAACTGATTTACTTGAAGGATCTCGCCTAAACATTGCTTTGGCACGTCAACTTGAAAGCACACTTTTGTGAGTTTTGGTGACGTTCCTGTTGCAAACTTTTATTCCTTTCCAGAAAATGGAGAGTGTGAACTTCCAAGAGAACTCAAAGTAATTTCTGGTTGTTTTTGGATGGGTCAGACTTGTGAGTTGGAAGTTCTTTCAGTTGACTGGAATCTTGATATTGCCTTAGGCACAGCCAGGAGAAAACAGGCAAGTTTGTCTCTACTGTAGATCAGTGTATGCTATTGTCTAGTCAATGAGAACGGACCGCACTGCCAAGGAATCTGGGCTTCATTCCTGGTTCTACTGCTGACTTGGACTGATGATTTTCAAAGTTGGCACTCCCATGTCTTTGTGAAAAGCAATGCGCTACCTAAGTCCTTATTAATTTACACTGATGTTACGAGTATATTAATCTTCCAGGGAATCAGCTCCCTTTCTCAGCCAAAACAGTCCTGTGCTCGTTATCAAGCTTTGTTAACCTGGTTAAGAAAGCTGGTTGCAAATGTAGCCAAGTCTTTCAAGACTTGGCTGTCCAGGGATGCTTGAGTAGGGGCTTTCCACTCGATCCGTTAGGCATGAGTCACTTGAAGGATTGTGTTGCCTGGCATTTGGGTTAAATTAGTGTTACGAAATCACAATTGCCTGTGAGGAGAATGCTTATTGTTTGTATGAGGGTACTTCAAAAAGATTGTGGAAAAATTGAATTAAAATATAAGTATATTTTTGCACAAAAGGATTTTGAAATCCATAAATAACCTTTTCATAATATGTTTTTCCCACCACCTTGTTGAAAACCATAGTCACTCACTGCTAAGTATTTTGTCATAACTTCAAGTGTGAATGATGATTGAAAGAAGCATGAATATATGTCATTTAATTAATGCCTGTTGGAAAGTACTTAATAAAGATAGACGTGGTATAAGAAGACATCCTAAAGCTGGCTATCAAAGCACTCAGTTTCACACCCCTGATAGGATGTTAGATAGTCCTCTCACCTTGACTTCTTCTAGTTTCAACTTCAACTGTAAAATCCAGTGGGGAGCATAAATGATGCTTTAGGTTGGCATTCTAGATTACAGATAGCAGATGGGTTTCAACTTGAGGGACATTCTACTTCCTGGGTAATGCTGCCCAGGGTGTTATTTTGAAAAGCATCCCTAGGGCACATTTGGGCAGAGTATTTGGCATCCTATTTAGACTTAAGAGAATGATCGAACTATGCAATAGGTGAGACTATTTGCTGGTATTTTTGGTTGTTGCTCTTGTTGAAGCTGGTAAAAAAATCACTGGACTGGATGTTGGAAAAACTGATCTCAAACCTTGTCACTGCTACTATGCAGCCTGTGACCATGAGCGAGTTGCTCTCCCTCCTGGATTCCAGTTGCTTCACTTAGAAAATGAGGATGTTAGTGGAGTGTGGTTCTAAGATTATGAGATTTCACAAAGAATAAAATGTCCTCCAAAATGAGAATGAATAGAGAAGGGATCACACAGAGTTTACCATTTTATTTTACCAAGTAAGAATATTAACTTAAAAAGATACATTCTATTATCATTATCATTTCAGAAAGAAAAGGATGATCCTAACACCATTTTTTATTTTGAAAACACTTTCTTTTCCTAAAAACTTTTATTGTATAAATATAAATTTCCAAAGTGCAACTTTTGGATTATAGCGGCTTTTTCCCCCATAATCTCCTTCCCACCCGCAACCATCCCATTTCCCACTCCCTCTCCCATCCCATTCACATCAAGATTCATTTTCAATTATCTTTATATACAGAATATCAATTTAGTGTATACTAACTGAAGATTTCAACAGTTTGCACCCACACAGAAACACAAAGTATAAAGTACTGTTTGAGTACTAGTTATACCATTAATTCACATAGTACAACACATTAAGGACAGAGATCCTACATGGGGAGTAAGTGCACAGTGATTCCTGTTGTTGATTTAACAATCGACACTCTTATTTATGATGTCAGTAATCACCCGAGGCTCTTGTCATGAGCTGCCAAGGCTATGGAAGCCTCTTGAGTTTGCCAACTCCAATCTTATTTAGACAAGGCCATAGTCAAAGTGGAAGTTCTCGCCTCCCTTCAGAGAAAGGTACCTCCTTCTTTGATGGCCTGTTCTTTCCACTGGGATCTCACTCACAGAGATCTTTCATTTAGGTCATTTTTTTTTTTTTTGCCAGAGTGTCTTGGCTTTCCATGCCTGAAATACTCTCATGGGCTTTTTAGCCGGATCCAAATGCCTTAAGGGCTGATTCTGGGGGCAGAGTGCTGTTTAGGACATCTGCCATTCTATGAGTCTGCTGTATCCCGCTTCCCATGTGATCCTAACACCATTTAAAAATATAATAGATGGGTGAAAGTAGCATGATGAAATGGCATCGCTCTCCCTCCCTACTTATAGGAACCACTGAGTGAGATGACTCCAGAGGGTCCTTCTTTCAAGTATCTTAGTTATGAGGCTCGTGGGGAGCTTGGACATGGACAGAGATCATAATGTTACCTGTGATTTGACCTCTACCCTCAGAGCTGCTATCAGATCAATGCTTATATCTCCTATTGAATAGTGCATGACCCACCTTTTCTTTCTTGGTTAGAAATGAACAGTCTTCCAGTCTAGCCAGCTGTGGGGAACAGACGCCATCATTTTACCCAGCTGACAACCTAGATAATGGACTAATCGACCAAAGAGTATTGAAACAGAGGTAAAGTGCTGACTTTATATATATTGAAGCCAAATGATAACATTCTTTTTGAAATGAGCTTTCTTGTGTTTAAATATATTTCTAATGTTAGGTGTTTTGCTGTCCTGGAAGGGAATTTTTATTGTCAAGTAGTGAAAATATTTGTTAAAAGATAAAGGTTATATTTTATGATCTTCACATTGGAAAAGCAAAGTTCTAAAATTATACATATCCTTCAAGTACATATACTTAAGATAAAAGAGGATTTCTCTGCCATAAACTGCAAAAAGATGATGTTTATTCCATGAATAATATTCTTTAGAATAGATCTTTAGTGGAGTCTTTGTTCTGAATTTTGTAGTTGTTGGTTTAGCTTGACTATTCTTGATAGCAACCCAGTTTTGGGAAACTTTTCCTTTATATTTCTACACTAGATTTTATATGGTACAGTATTTCAATTTATGGCTTACGTTAGAATAAAGGGCATGTGTAGACCTAGAGAAGCATACACAGGAATGTGGAACCCAGACAGTCTCGAGAGCGACAGTAGGTAGTGTGTGGCCAATACCTCAACCACTGAAAGGAGGGGCTGTCGCAAAGGGAGAATAACAGGTAAGAGCCAAGCAAAGGTGTGACCTCTTACAGTTCTCACAAACCCTTTACGTTGCCATCTCATTTAGTCCACACAGCAGTGCTGCAAGGTAGGCCTTATTTTCTCTTCGGTGAGTAAAACAGGTTTAGAGAAGAAGTTTTCCTGAATGGCTTTGTCACCTTGGCACAGGGTCCACAACCACCAGGGCAAGAGCACCAGCCTCAGACTCAGGTCTGTGAGGCCCCAGCAACCCCATGCGTGCAGAGAAGAGCAGCACTTCTCATGTGAACTCTTGCATGGGTATTGGCTCTGGGCTATCCTCTCTGAACTGTTTCCCTCTCTACCACCTCCAGCCTCCCATGCCAGTGTTCAGGTCCATCTCCTTTCATGCCCTTGATTCTTCTTGGGAGGTAAGTGTGACAGGAGAGGGGGATGTCCTTGGAGGGAAATTGGTCCCCTTGGTCACCCTGCTTGAATGTTTCAGGAAATATAAACATGTTTTTATGGTGGCCTCATTCCCCTCCTCTCTGCTCAGGAGTGCTTGTTGATTTCTAAGAACTTTCCTCTGATGCAGCATCAGGGGGTGTGGAATCAGCCATGGGTTCTCAACTCCCCCATCCCATATGAAACTACCCACTACAGCCTGTCCATCCCTTCTGTACCTGTTGAAACTGAATGGAAAGAGGGAGAACTAGGATTGGTCCCAGAGGCACCCATTGTATCTTAGACCCTCACGAGCACACAGGGAAGAATAGTCCTTTCTCATGGTGCTCTGTGAGCATTAAAAACAGACCATGCCTGTTGATGCTGGGCAGAGAGAAGCTCCTGGAAGGCACTCTGTGCAGTGTTTCCCCAGCCCTGCTCCAGGTAGTATTCCTACTGTCCTGGGAATGCTTTGCTCTCCTCCTTGCTTCCAGTGTAAGATGAGGATGCAGCCTTCCATGCCTCCAGTTCTCTTCTTTCCCAAGTCCTTGGCTGACATTCCATCCAGATGGTGGTGCCATAGTAGTGGTGGGGCAGGGTTATTTTGCCTATTTTCCCATATGCCTGGTTATATGATGTCTCTCATTCCTCATAGCACCTGGCATTGGAAAGAAGAAAAAATGAGACTAGCTTAGAAGCAGATAAATAGGTGGGTTTGACATCCCCCATATTTTTATCAATGACCATGAAGTCTCTCCTAAACCATGTACCTGGACATTTGACCCCTGCCCATCTTTATACATAAGCAGTTCAGAGTTAACATTACCCCTGCCTTAATATATAGTTAGGTATAAAAAAACCAAACCCTATGCAAACTAAAAGCAGGCTGTTTGTAAGACAAGCATTTCACATGCAGCAGCTGAACATGTACATTTACAACTGGTGCTAAAAAACAGGGGGTCAAACTGTCTCCCATTTTCTTGCCATCTTTGTCTCTGGTCTACTTCCCATGCTGCCTGGTTCCTTTGCTTCTCCCACTGAGGACAGATTTATCCTACTACTCAGGACTGCTCTGTGCCCCTCAGACTGTCCAGGAAAGGACTGCCTTACCATAGCACCATGTCCACAGAAATTCTGAAAGCAGCTCAGGTTCTCCCAATTGATGCAATCTTTCAGTGTTGCTTTGTTCAGATATCTGGGGGGAGAAACTAAGAGATGGAGTAGGGAGCAGGTGCCCCTGCTGGCAATTAGCTGTGTGGAAGAAAGAGTAGATAAGAGCAGGGAAGGAGAACCTACTTTAAACACTTCACCTGTGGTCTTGTCCCTTATTCAAGGCTGTGGATTGTGGGGGGCGGGGGGTCAGAAGATTCTACTCCTTCCAAAATCCGGCCACAGACAGTGGCTCCACCATCCAGCTGAGAAAACCAAAATCATGGAACCAACAGCGGCCTTTTCCTCCCATCCCTCTGCCCAGGACACTGTTCCCTCAATACGTGATTCACAGCCTGTTGTATGAATTTGCGTCAGGCTATGTTCTCTTCCTCACCCGCCTAAGACTTGGTCATCCCTTGAGCTTCTATTGAAACTCACTCACCACTCCAACAAGCCTCCAGTGACATTGTAGCACAGGCAAGGAGCCCTTCTATGTTCAAGGAGACATGCAAAAGTCATGGAAAATGGAATCAAATTATAAGTTTCTTTTAGAGCAAGAAAATTTGGAAATCCATGCATATTTTTTTGTAACAGAGTCCCCATGAAATTTTTGAGATGCCCTCAATATATGCATGGATTTCAAAAAATTTTCCCCCAAATAAACATCTTTTTATTACATCTTCCCATGGACTTTTTAAAGTATCCTTGTTCATTTACTATGTAGATTATTTGTAGACAAGGATAAAGAGAAACCTCTAGAGACTGGAAACTCACCTGACTTTGACTGTTGAAAAGTCTCTTGCATGGTGAAAATGGGGTGTGTGTTTTCCGGTGGATGAATTTGTGTGTTCTAATTAAATGGTAGGGTACTATGGCATGAGTGTGGTCTCTTCAGTGACAGCTGGTTCTGTGCCCTTTACTGAATGGCTTAAATGTCCTTTGTGAGGAGAGGGATTCTTGAGTCCCATTCTCATCATGTGTCAGTAATGCTTTGGAAGAACTTTTTCTGCAGTATTGTTCTTTGTCTTTTATCTACCCTGTTTGAAACTTCTTATTTGTTTGAAACAAACGAACCTTGTTTGTGCGCTTCTCTTTCAGTACTCAGTAAGGCATGAAATCAGATAAACAGGTAGAGGTTTCTTAAATGTTCCTTCAAGGACACTTCACTTGAACTTTAAGCTTAGGTGTGCAGATGTTTTGTTTCTGCCTTTGGGCATTATTATACATTAGTCATGGTTTCACGCATGTTTAAAGATAATTTTAATGAAATCTTTTTTTATTTAGAAATGGTGTAGGATCAGCTGATCCTGCTTCCCGTGTGCAGTAAGTGGCTCCTCAACACTTTGGAGAAATTATTTGCAGGCACTTTGATGTGTGTAGCTCAGACGAGGGGGTACCACAGTCGTGCCTCCTATCCCAGAGTGTAATAAAGGGAATGTTCACTGAAGTTTGCCAGCCTAATTATGGGTTCACTTGTACAAGTTCCAGTTAGCTGCATAATTAGTCTTCTCACTTCCTTCACGTCTGTGCCCTCCACAGGCTAAGATTTCTGAAGGAAGGCGAGGTGTCAGCCACCAGTCTTACCTCTGCAGTGCCTGAAAGAGTAGATGATCAACAGATATTCAGTGAAGGAGCGGATGTATTAACCATTTTCATGGCCTCCTCTTGATTGAGTAAAAGTCATAGGATATGGCAGAGCCTTGGAGGAGGATGTTGGGGTGATCTTTAATATGTTGATATCTACTGCCAGTGGTTCAAACACAGCTACATAGATAGCTGCTCATCTCAATGAGTAGATGGAGCAGGAAAGGCATAAGTATGGGTGTTAGACCAGGATATCAGCCTAGACAATGGCCAAGGTTGGTAGACTGAAGATACAGGTCAAGCTAGTAGTTGAAAGTTAAAAATCCTAACTCAGCTGTGTCCAGCTGAGTAACCTTTGGAAAGTTATAAAACCTCAGCAGCTCCCACTTTAACATCTATGACATGAACTGAAGAGTGGGTTAACGCATGAAAAATTCTTGGCCCATAGCAGGAGGTCTTACATTTCAGTTACTGGTTATATTAGTTAGCCAGTCACCAAGGTATATGATACAAAGAGACAAAAAATTCTGTTCTCAGTGCTGACAAGTGGACCCAAAGTATAAGCCATTCAATATGTAAATATTTACTGAGTGCTTATTGCGTGCCAGGCACTGTTTTAGGCACTGAGAATATAGCGGAGAACAAAGTAGTCTAACATTTGCACTTCTGAGAACGCACTTTCAGGGAGAGAAAGTAACACACAAATACACTATTACATTGTGAATGTGTTGAAATGCGATGAAAAGCAACAATGCCAGAGAGGGAGGGTGCATAGAGTGAGTGGTGTGTACATGTGCATGCATGTGTCCATGTATAAGAGAGCTCTTTGTCAGTTGGGATCACTGGGGAAGTCCTTTGACTTTGACAATGACATTTGAGCAGAAATGCAAGTGAAGTGAGAACTATCAGCTCACTGAGAGAGAACCAATCTTTCCTTCCGTAGAAGACATCTGTGGATACAGACAAACAGGAATTGCAGAATCGGTGGAAACTAAACTGCCATAAACGATAACTCTCTGACTCCTAGCCATTTCCATTAAGTTTAATAAGAAGGTTTCAGAGAGATCCAAAGTCAGCTTGATACTAATCAACTTTTTCCCTTCTGTTCAGTCCAAAACTTAGGTATGATTTAGACATGGTGGGGGCAGGGGAAATTCTCCCTGGCCTGGAGAACTGAAAGTCTAGTCAGTGAGAATGTCAGCCAATAACTGCAGCATTGAGAAAGGCATGCTGAAATAGCAGAGCACGGGATAGAAGTGGCACAGACAGAGGGAGCAACAGACGTTCAGGGAAGAGGGTGGGGAGGTGGCTCTGGAGAGAGGTTTCACGGGGCCCAAGTCATGATTTTGAGAAATGATTAAAAGTCATCTAAAGGGAAATGGGGCAGGAGAGGAAAATGAAATTCCCAGCATGGGCAAAGATACAAACACTCGAAACAGCACAGTGGATTCCATTTGGTCTAAGTGTTTTGGGGACATGAGTCATAGGCAGAGAAAATGACACTGGTGGAATGGGGAGAGATGCTGTCAGGAGGTCAGGAGGTGATTTCTATGCTATGAGCAGGGTAGCGCTTCCTAACCTTGACTACACACTGCATTCACCCAGTAGACTTAAAATATAACCTCTAGACTAGTGCTCCTCAAACCCTAATGTACTCTAAAACCTCCCAGGATTCTAATTAGATAGGTCAGGGGTAGAACCTGAGACTCTGCATTTCCCAATGCCAGGTCCTAATCTAGGACTATCCTTTGAGTAACAAGATCTAGACCAGTAAGAATTTCTAGGAGTGGGACGTGTCAAACAGTATTTTTTAAGTGCCATAAATAATTCTAGTGTATAATGAGATATGAGAACCACTGCTATAAGTTACAGGGAATGGTCATTCATGCAATGGAGTGGCTTGATTAGATACACATAGCTTTCATCATTAACTAAGTGGCAGTGTTGTGGAGAATATATGGGAGAAAACATAGATGCTAGGCTAAAGTTCATGCAAGATATGAGAAGAATCTAAACTAAGACGGTGGCAGTGAGCATAAAAAAAGATGTTTAAATACAAAATCAGGAGGACTTGTCATTCCTGTTATTGACAGGGGTGTGGGGCAGGAAGGGGAGGACTTTCTATGTGGTAAGTGTTATTCTATATTTCTGGCTGTAATACCTTTGCCAAAATGAGAAAATATTTACTAGATAGCATAACAAAGGATAAGACCAACAACTTGTTAATACAACTTAATGGCACTGAAAAAAAATAGAAGATTTTAAAAAAGCCAGGGCTTCTTCTCACTACTTACTTATTAGCACTCCCTATAAGTAAACATTCCATGGGAGTAAACACCCAAAAGTTCAATAACATTACCTGCTAGGATGGGACCTTGCCATTTATCTTCCAAGGTGCAATTTTTTACATTTCTCAGTCTCCAGTGAAAATCCTTGCCTACTGAATAAGTGGTGACAAATCAGCCTGCTTGATCCTTGCAAATGGAAGACTTCAATTTTTGTGAAGTCACACGGTAGAGAGATTGGCAAACCATAGCTTAGATAACACATGATTGGGAGCAGACTGATTTAATTTTTGCCACAGGCACATCCTCTTGGTACCCAGGGCTAGATCCAAATCTAATGCTGTGACTGATGGTTTTGCCACATGAAGGGTATACACCCAGAACTGTGGAATGGATTTGGATAATGAC
This sequence comes from Lepus europaeus, assembly GCF_033115175.1. Taxonomy (NCBI): domain Eukaryota; kingdom Metazoa; phylum Chordata; class Mammalia; order Lagomorpha; family Leporidae; genus Lepus; species Lepus europaeus. Next base: position 130,244,359 of record NC_084829.1, on the reverse strand, counting down.
CTTTCTACTCTACCCTGATCTCCCCTTTATCCCCAAAAAAGAGATATGATGTGGACAATGATGTTCTCTGCTAGAGCAGGGCTTCAAAGCCTACTGGTGTGAAGGTGGAGAAATAGGAAACTTCCCTAAGTCGACTGGACCTTTAGCCAACAGATCTTGATACTTTTGTACTAAAAACGGTAGTGTTGAACCATGTTGCAACTACTGACAGGCGATATGTCACTACTTTTCCTTGTGTGTGAATGAGGAAGACAAAAAAGGGGATTTCGGAGTTAGTACCTTTGTGAGACCTGTGTTAATGTAGTGGTGGTAAGTCTAAATCTTGAGAATAAAGGCCAAGTTTCTGGTTCTCTACATTTCTGCTAATACCAATAGGAATTGGGGAACTGAGAAATATAACTATGTTTATTTTATGCTTCCTTTCTTCTTCACTGGGGCCCAAAGACACTTAAATCCTGAGACCTCACACTGGTATCTCCAAAGAGGGAATGATGTGATGTTACCAGGTAGATTAGATCTGAGCGAGGAAGTCTGCTACATGCCCCCACAAGGAATTCTATCTTCCTACTTGTCAGTCAAAATACCCCCTTTCCCAGGATGCACCTGCTTCCTGGGATGCATGGTCTCCTGGGGGAGGATATCATGAAAATATGGATATTAAGCTTCACTTGGAATTTGTGGAGGCACCACAATAAAATTCCCAGGTAGCTTCACACCTGTAGAGGCATCACCCCTACCTCATAAAAGGGGCAACATGGTGGGGAGGCTCTCTGTTTCACTACACAGGTGTCCTCTCTCCCTCTCCCACTCCTTCTCCCTTTGGGCAATACTCAAGCCCACTCATAGCAAATATTTCTCCGTGTGGGGTAATCCACCATTGAGCATGTATGTGTGTTCACTTTCTCACCTTTGGAATAAATTTTGTTACCACTTTGTGTACCTTATTTCATTTGCAATTAGAATGCTCATCTTTGTGTGAGACAAGAACCTCGGGTGAAAATTAATACATCAGCTGGCGCCACGGCTCAATAGGCTAATCCTCCGCCTTGTGGCGCCAGCACCCCAGGTTCTAGTCCTGGTCGGGGCGTCGGATTCTGTCCTGGTTGCTCCTCTTCCAGGCCAGCTCTCTGCTGTGGCCCGGGAGTGCAGTGGAGGATGGCCCAAGTGCTTGGGCCCTGCACCTGCATAGGAGACCAGGATAAGTACCTGCCTTCAGATCAGCGCGGTGTGCCAGCCGCAGCCATTGGAGGGTGAACCGATGGAAAAGGAAGACCTTTCTCTCTGAATCTCTCTCTCTCACTGTCCACTCTGCCTGTCAAAAGAAAAAAAGAAAGAAAGAAAATTAATACATGACCACATCATATTAGGTTAAGGGGCATCTGTCTGACTGCCACAAAAATAACACCTGTTGCCATTCACTTCTCTCTTTTGTGTTTGATTTTTCGTTCACACATGCATTCATTTCAGAAACTAAATTCCTCCTCAGTGGATTGATTGGCAGATGTGAAAGCCTGGAGCTGTAAAATATAAATAAAAAGCAAACATCAGAATTCAAACATTTTCTGATTGAGTGACAGTGTCATCAACAAAATAGCATTTCCTTTGTAGCCTATGCTTGCCTTGCACTGACATTGTTGCATGTTCTCAGAGATGGTTTTTAACTCTTCATTGGCATGTGTCTCTTTAATGGATGGTATAGTTTGAATATGATTTGAATGTGTTCCCCAGGGTTTCATGTGTGGAAACATAATTTCCGCTGTGAGCTATTTAGAAGGTGGGAACTTAATCCAACTATGAGGTTTGAGGGGATGTGTTGGGGGATTGGGAGGTGATTAGGATTAGGTAAAGACATTTTAGTGGAGTCCCGATGGTTAAATCCTGGTGCCTTTATCAGAAGAGGGAGGGAGACCCAAAGACACACATGTGAGTTGACTTCAAAAAGTTCATGGACATGGAAATAAAAGAGAATTATATTTTGGCAAAAAAATCTTTGAAATCCATGCAGTTTTTTCATTCTAGTCTAAGAGCCCTTTACTCAATTTGTCTTCTTTCTGTCACACTTTAGTATAAGTAACCGCAAGAAACAAAGATGTACTTTTAATACAATGCTTAGAATTACCTTAGTTAAATATCCAAATTTGTAACTCACAAGATTGGTTTTTCATATAACTGCAGGATACCATACACTCACACTCTATCACCATTTGACAAGGATTCCCTCTCTTGTACTTTCTGAGATTACTTTTCTCATTTCCATTTCAGCCACCACTGGTAGTGTCTTTAACATTCTAATTTCTATCAACTCTCTGTTCATAATGACTCAGGTATTATCTGAATCTCCCCTGGCTTCCTCTTCTATGTTCCAGAAACATTCAAGTTTTTGGATGTTGCTGAGGTCAAATGTCATTTAGTGTCAGAGTTGATGTAGAACTGGATATGTCAGTTCAGACCATTCTTAGTGTGTAAAGTCTAAAGCTTGTGTGTGAAGAAGAAGAAAATGAAAATGAGATGCCAAAATAGAGTGGTGTGTGGAACCCTCGTTTAGTTCAGTCCCTGGACAGCATGGTGTTGGTCATTGCTTTCCTTTCCAATTGTGGGATTCTTCTACCACCCCTGGTGGTACTTCAATGTGAAGACCAAACCCTGGGGCCGGAGTGGTGACTCTTCACCAAAAAGTGCTCCACTTGTATCTGGTTCTTTTTCCTGGAGGATCAGAAAGGAATACCTTTTGATAGTACCAGAAAATCATCTTAGGTCCTTAAAGTAACAGATTATCACCAATTGGATGCTCTTGGAAAAAGTTGTCTTTTGTACCTTAAAGTCTGAAAGACAGGAAGGATTCATGAGCTGACTGTAGTGACAAATGTCCACCAGGGTTCAGCTGAACTCTGCCCTCAGTCCTATAGGGAAGCCACAAGGATGCAACCAAGTGCAGTGAGATGCTAGAAAAGTGCTTTTTGGATGACTTTTCTCTGACAGTTGTAATGTCCCATAGCCACAGTCTAATTCTTATGTACTTATTGTGTTCCAGAGGACTCTGCTTAGTCCCCAGATCTCCCTCTCTGGCATTTGTATCCCCCTGATTTTCATATCTCAAACCTAAAAGCTCAGTGATCTGGTACTTCTCTTTATGGGCATGTTGGCTAGAAGCTTTGCCAGTCAATGGTGCCTTTGTCACGGGTAGGATTTCACTATTACAGAAGTTTCCTTTTCTGAAGATGACAATTTCATGTATGAGAACACAAGATTACAGAACCAGAGACTGTCTTTGTTTATCTGACATGGAATTTTATATTCAATATTTTATCTTTCTTAAACATTCCTAAATCTTTCTACAACATTATGGCACAAACTGCTCCACTCAACAGGGACCCAGCAAAATCAAAACTGATAAGGATCTGAGATACTGTTGAGTGCCCACGGGGCCAGTGCTGCAATAGGCCATGTGGGGCAGTCAGATGAGGAGGACAGCTAAAGGCCAAGAGAGTGATGGGGGAGATTCGACCCAAGGGAGGGCTTAAGGTAAGCTTAGGAGAACAGGGGAAACTTAGGACATTTCGGATGAGAGAAACAAGTGCTGACACATGCATAATGTGCTCTGGAAATTTAGTGAGCCTTGTCACTTTTTATTAACTTAGAGTTTTAGGAACTTTTTATTTATTTATTTTTAGTGATTTGAAAAAGAGAGGGACAGGGAAAGGGAAGGAGAGACACTGAGAGACAGAGAGAGACTGCTAGGTTACTCCCAAATGCTGGCATTGGCCAGGGCTAGTCCAGGCCAAAGCTGGAGACCCAGAAGTCAATCTGGGTCTCCCACATAGAAGGCAGGGACCCAACTGCTTGAACATTACCTGCTGCCTCCCAGGATGCATTTCAGCAGGAAACTAGAATTGGAAGAGGAGTTTTGGCTCACACCAGGCTCTCCAGTGTGGGGTGTGGACATTCTAATGACGTCTTAGTTGCTAAGCCAAACTTCCATCCCAAAGTTTCTATCTTGACTGAGCCTAAAAATTCACCCTGTACAGGGGTTGATAATAAGATCATGTAGAAAACAGGATCATATATTTTTAAGAATTTTTATTTGAAAGCAGATAGAGATAGAGACACAGATCTCCCACCTACTGTTTTACCCCTTAAATGAACATAATAAGGAGCGCTGGGCTCTAGGCCTAAGCCAGGAGCTGGGAACTCAACCTGGGTCTCCCATGCGGATGGCAGGGACCCAAGTTCTTGAGCTACAATTTGCTGCCTCCCAGACTGTGCAGGGAGCTGGAATGGAGAACAGAGGCAAGACTTCAACCCACATGGCAGTTTAACCACTGTATCAAATGCCCCCCCAACAGATCATATTATTAATTGTTCTGATTATTAAATATGAGGGATTCAAACTTGGGACTTTAGGAGATACACACCATTATTATTTTTTTTTTTTTGTCATAGAACTGAAACTCCCATTACCTGTTTTATTTACGGAGATGAGTAAAGAGGGAATGATAAAATTCCCTTGAACTTGAGAGTCAAAAATTTCAACCAAGTAGAGAAGGAAGCGATGGTTATGGACTCTTTAGACTATCCTAATTCATAAAAAACACTGAAGCTGGGCTGTGTTTTGGCATAGCGGTAAAGCTACCACCTATGATGCCTGTGATGCCAGCATCCCATATAGGCACCTGTTCATGTCCCGCTGCTCCACTTTGAATCCGGCTCCCTGCTAATGTGCCTGAGAAAAGCAGCACGAGATGACTCAAGTGTTTGGGCCCCTGCACACATGTGGGATACCTGGAAGAATCTCCTTGCTCCTGGCTCCTGGTTCCTGGCTTCTGGCTTCCATCAGGTGCAGTCCCCACCATAGCAGCCACTTGAGGAGTGAACCAGAGGATGGGAAATCTCCCCCTCTCTCTCTCTGTTTCCCCATCTTCCTCTTTCAAATAAATAAAATCTTTCTTAAAAAAAAAAAAAAGAAAAGAAAATATCCACTGAAGCTTTCTCATTTGGAGGCTCAAGTGTTTACTTTCTCCCTAAAGCAATATCACCCACTCTCATAGGGATAAAATAACAGCCAATCCTCAGTAGCTCCAAATGGAGTCTGAATGCAGAGAACAGATTCAGGATTTCCTTCCAAATGCATTTTTGCATCTAAAAATGTTAGCAAATCGTAGTTATTTTCTTCTTCCTAGGGAACTTACAGAGATGACAAAGAATAGGCCTAACTCAGAAATAGGAAGCAGTAACTACTTTCAGGGAGACCAGATATGGAAGATACTATTGGCCAGAGATTAACAGAGTACACTGGACCTCCGATGCTCAGCCTACCATGTTCACTGCATGTTTTCGGATTGCTGGGGACAGAAGAACCTTGAATCACTTCTGTCACTCAATGTATGACTTACATTGTTAGGAAACAGAAAGATTATCATGCTTCAAGCTGTTGGAAAAGGGAAGAAATTTTGCATGTGAATTACAAGAGGCACATATCAAGTGTGGTCAGCTATGGAATGTTTTCCCCTATACTCAGTCTATAAACCATGAGGCTTTTATATTTGAAGTAATGTTTCTACTTTGATGTCTACTGCTCTTTTAGTACCCGAAATGTGTTTAAAGTGTTTAAAGCCAGTAACAGAACTGGTAAAAGTCTATAGAAATGCTGGATTTTTTTTTTTATATTTGGGCTACAAATGACTCATATATGAGGTTTATCAATATTAAATCATGTGAGCCTTGGGACTAGCCTTGTGGTGTATTGGGTTAAGTTGCCAATTTGAGATACCACTATCCCATATTGGAGTGCTGATTGAAGTCTTGACATCCAGCTTCCTGCTAATGTACCTGGGAAGGCAGCAGAAGATGGCCCAAGTACTTGGGTCCCCTCCACCCATGTGACAGACTACAGTGGAGTTCCCAACTTTGGCCTGGCACATCTCTGCCTATCGTGACCATCTGGGGAGTGAACCAGCAGATTGAAGATCTCTCTCTGTCTCTCTGTATGTGTGTACATGCACATGTATGTGTCTCCCTGTCTCTCTTTCTCTTTTACTCTGCCTTAAATAAAAGTCACGTGAACCCTGAGATAGCTCACCTGCCTATATAGACTCTAATCTTGGAGTAAATAAAAGACATTCAGTGAGAAATCCTTCAGAATAAATTCCTTCACAAAGGAGTTTACATGGTAGTGCAGCTAGCTATTCCTCAAATCAGAACAAAATTTACTATGTGATCGGGACAAATATAGGAGGCCAACAATAGCCAAATACCTTTGAGATACCCTTCTTTTCCAGCTCTTTATGGCCTCTGTAATTTTTATGTGCCTTCTACAGAGACAGTATCTATGGCTTTATTTTATCATCATCACAGGGTTACTTAATCCCAGAAAGAGCTTCCCTGTAGGAATCCAAGATGCTATAGATATTACTCTGAAAAACATTGTTCGGGGACAACACTGTGATATAGAAAGTTAAGTCTCTACCTGCAGTGCTGGCATCCCATATGGGTACCAGTTCGGGTCCTGGTTGTTCCACTTCTGATCCAGCTCCTTGCTGGTGCACCTCGGAAAGCACTGGAAGATGGTACAAGTTCTTAGGCCCCTGCAACTATGTGGGAGACCCTGATAAAGTTCCTGACTCCTGGCTTCGGGCTAGTCCAGCCCCAGCCACTGCAGCCATTTGGGGAGTGAACCAATGGATGTAAGATCTCTGTCTCTCTCCCTCTGTCTCTCTCTCCCCCCTTGTCTCGCTGTATCTGCCTTTCAAATAAATAAATCTTTCCAAAAAAAATTGACAGCATTCTCAGCCTGTCCAGACTTCACAATAGCCAGTTCTAAGTTGGTATAGCTTGATGTGGGGACTCAATTGGACCAAGTAATCATGGACCCAGAACTTGAGTTCCTTCTTTCTCTAGAGCATAGTTACTGTGCAACTAAGACCTGCCTATTCTCCTGGGACCCTGTTCTATGTCTTGGGTCAAAGAGTAGCCTGGAAAACCCTATTTAGTACATTCTCATATTAATTTTTAAAAATATTCTAAATTTATATTTTATTTTTTTGAATAATTTCTGTTTCACATCTAAAAATGTTAAAATTTTCAATCATTTTAGACATTCTAGCATATTTACCTTTAAGTCACTAAACACATGGATTACTTTAAAATCCTTGCCAACATCTGGATCATCTCAACATCACACTATTGATTATATTTACCTTTTTTTAAAAGATGTATTTTATTTATTTGAAAGACAGAGTTACATAGAGAGGTAGAGATAGAGAGAGAGGTCTTCCAACTGCTGGTTCATTCCGCAGATGGCCACAACAGCTGGAGCTGCACCCATCCAAAGCCAGAAGCCAGGAGCTTCTTCAGGGTCTCCCACATGGGTGCAGGGGCCCAAGGACTTGGGTCATCTTCTACTGCATTCCCAGGCCAAAGCAGAGAGCTGGTTCGGAAGAGGAGCTGCCAGGACTAGAACCAGCACCCATATGGGATGCAGGCACAAAAGGCCAGAGCTTTAACCCGCTGCGCCACAGTGCTGGCCCCTATCTTTACTCATAAGAATAGGTCACATTTTTCCATTTTTTTTTAATTACCAAATTTGGGATTGTATACTGGTCATTCTAAATATTATAGTGTGGAGACACTTGAATCTGTTATATGAACCCAAAGAATGTTGATTGTTTGTCTTAGCAAGCAACAAAATTTGTTGAACTCAAATGGAAAACTGTTTCAGTTTAGTTTTTTTTTTTTTAATCTTTAGTTGGGTTGCATACAAATGGGATTCAAGATAATCCAGAATTTAAACAGTTTATACACAGAATTTAGAGTTTCTCATCATAAGCTCTTTCTCTTCTGGGATTTTGTCCTTTTCCACTGATGTGACTGCCCCAAACTCTATCTGCTGGCTTTGTAGTCCAGAAAAATTGCAGGTTTTCTAATAGAGTAGCACTTCCTATGACCTGTTGTCAGGCTAAAAGCTGTCAAAGAGGAAATTGGCCTATTGCCCAATATCTTCCTCTTTTTCCAAGTATAGATTGCAGTTTAAAAATATTTGATTTTTTCACTATCCAGTGTTTTTTATTTTTTGTTTTCTGTATTTTGTCTAATGTTTGTAGGGTGGCTGGTGTAGTGGGAGCTTGTTAGGCCATTCCAGAAGTAGAACTCTGCCAGTAGACTACTGAAATATCCACATTTGAGTGGCAAAGGCTTGTATTATTATGGTAGATGAAGCATGGAGAGAAGAAGACAAATACAAGAGATAAAAGGTAGAGGAATTGTTAATAATACCTAGGAGTGAGAGATGAACGTTAAAAGGATGCTAAGATGTTCAGGTTGAGTTTCTAAGAGAAAGATACAGTAAAAGCAAGAAAATTGGAATGCTATGTTAGCTTGTATATTAGTCAACTTTTCATCACCATAACCAAATACCCAAAGCAAGCTACTGATGAATGAAGAATGTCTGTTTTTTCTCATAGTTTTGAGGCTCACAGTTCAAGACCCTTGGCCCATTGGCTTGACAAGGCTGGCAGGGTCCCAAGGCAATTGTAAAGTGTCAATCACATGGTAAGAGGTGCACACAGGGAAGCAGGATCCCCTGGTGAGCCAGGGATCAGAGAGAGTGCCTTGGACCAATTTGACTTTTGTAACCAACCCTTTCACGAGAACTATCTTAGGAGGGCACACCTTTCAGTGACCTAAGGACCTCCCACTAAGCCCATGTGCTGGACACCATAATTAGATTTAAGTTTCTATCCACTTTGTACCATCAATTTATGACTTTGGGATTTAACCATTTGTATGAGTTCAGGAGCCATGTCCTACTCAACATACCACAGACTGAGCAACTGACACAATAGAAATTTATTTGCTTTATGTTCTAGAGGCTGGAGGCACAAGACCAAGGTGCTGACTGCTTTGGTTTCTGGCAAGGGACCCACTTGGTGGCTTGCAGATGGTCACCTTCCCCTCACTTGGCACAGAGAGCTTGCTGGTGCCTCTGCTTATACGCATTGTAATTCCACCATCTTAGGGCCCTTGCTATATAATATCACTTACCTTGAGTTACTCCCAAATACAGTCACACTGGGGACCTAGGGTTTCAACATACAGAACTTGAGAAGATATAATTCAGCCTGTAGCAAATAAGAATCTAGTTATTTTAAAAATTATTATTTTGGGACCGGCGCTGTGGTGTAGCAGGTAAAGCCATCACCTGCAGTGCCGGTATTCCATATGATTGCCAGTTTGAGTCCAAGCTGCTCCACTTCTGATCCAGCTCTCTGCTATGGCCTGGGAAAGCTGTAGAAGATGGGCCATGTCCTTGGGCTTCTACACCCATATGGAAGACCTGGAAGAAGCTCCAGGATCCTGGCTTTGGATCTGAGGAGTGAATCAGCAGATGGAGGACTTCTCTCTCTCTCTGCCTCTGCCTCTGTAACTCCGCCTTTCAAATAAAATAAAATATTTAAAGTATTTTTAAAAATCTATTCTAAATAATTATTTTGAACATATTGTGTACGTGATGAGCATGTAAAAGTTGTTAGATATCTTGGATGGAGCATGGAAAATAGATTACGGATTGTAGGTGTATGATCCATCCACACAGCATTCAAGGCAGAGGCTGTGGGGTTGGATGAGTTCTCTGAGAGAGAAAGCATAGATCAAAACAGATGAGGTAAGGGGGAAAGGTCCAAGCCATGTGTAAACAGAAGATGAAGGGGGAATAAACAAGCTGCCAGAGAGAGAGAGAGAGAAAGAGAGAGAGAGAGAGACAAAGAGACAAGAAAATAAAACACTATCACCAAAGGAAGAAAAGAAGGTTGTGAAGAAGCAGTCAACAGAACTGAATGGATTAAAAAGATATTGGAAAAGACCATTGCTAAAAGGCCCTCAGTTGACTTTCAAGGGAGCAATCTCAATGAAGGGACTAGAAAGAGACCAAGATGAAAGATGTTGTGGAAAAGCCAAATGGGGGTAAAGAGAGGGGCACATTTGGAGTTTAATAGGGACTTATATTACCAGAGTTATGAGTGTGCTAAGAAGGCATTGAAATACCCAGAACTTCTCCCAGGGAAAATTGAATTCAGCCCTGCCAGAACTGCTCTTTCCAGTGGACCTTATTCATTTTTCCAGAAAAATCATTGTGCATTGACTGCAAAGCAATATTGTATGTACTGGAGATCAAGAAAATAGGTCTTGCCCTCATGTAGCATCTATGTTTCTTCTGTTTCCTACCAACCTCAACTCCTGTTCTTCTGGTTTGTTCATATTTTCCCTTAGCCCTCAAGTGGACCTGTTCTTTAACAGGGCTCTCTTCCTTACCATGCATGAGCTGTCTCAGACCATACTGTTTTCTCTTTAGGAGCAGAAGAGTTGGACAATCATGAACTCTTATTAAAGTTAGACAAAATTGGCACATACTGAAAGGGAGCAGTGTTCTAACAAGACAGGAGGAAGGAATGGTAAATAGCTGAGGTGATGGATATGTTAGCTAGCTTGATTTAATAATTCAGTATTGTGTACATATTGTATCACTGTGTACCCCATACATATTTACAGTATACTTTTTTAGTAATCAATAAAAAATTTTAAAAAGTCAATAGAGCCAATTTCAAATGTGTCAGGTTAGCTTTATTGTAAGTTGTATTTTATTATCAATACAGACTTTAAAAAAAAAAGATTTATTTATTCATTTGAAAGGCAGAGTTACAGTGAGGCAGAGGCAGAGAGAGAGAGAGAGAGAGGTCTTCCATCCACTGGTTCACTCCCCAGATGGCTGCAATGCCTGGAGCTGTGCCGATCCACAGCCAGGAGCCAGGAGCTTCTGGGTCTCCCACGCAGGTGCAGGGGCCCAAAGACTTGGGCCATCTTCTACTGCTTAAACAGACCACAGCAGAGAGCTGGAATGGAAGAGGAGCATCTGAGTCTCGAACTGGCGCCCATATGGGAATGCCAGCACTGCAGGCTGCGGCTTTACCTACTACATCACAGTGCTGGCCCCCATATAGACTCTGTTCCTGAAAAGAACTGGACGTTCCATTTACCAGTGGATGTTGCTTCCGTTAGCTGGGGTCAGTCCTTGGCAGTAACATGTTTTAAAACCTTTCCGGTTGCACCCAGAATTGAGATCCACTAACATGGAGATTTGTTGTTTTGTAGCGGTGATTTTACTGAAGAGGCCTGGCTCAGAGGTGGGAGCAGAAAGGCTAATGTCCTCTGAATTTCAGAGTGCTTTCAGGTCTCCACACTTCCACAGGTGTTCTGTCCAGCTCTTGCGTGCTAAAACATTAAGAAAAAATTTCAAATCCATTAAGAAGAGTTTTGAAATCCAATGCAAATGTAAATTTGCAAGTGGGAAATGGTTGTGCCTGCAGTTGTCCACTCCCAAATTATAATGTATTTTTAATTTTTGATGACTCGTATTTTTTGTGTAATACTTGTTGTGACTTGTATTAATCGAGATAATTTGTATAGTCACTTCTACAATGCATTGTTTAGTGTAAAGAAAGGAAAATTTGATGCTGCTGGTTTTGTCTAGTACTCTATTTTGGAGAAGGACGGACAGTCTTTGCTGGATCCTTCATGGATCTGACTGTACTCTGCATGTTTGGTAGAAATAATTCCCTTCATTATGCTCTCTACACTTACATAGAAAAGACAAGACATACAGAAAAAATAGGTTGAACAAGAAGGCAGAAGTTGTACCAAGCCCTATTTGGAACCTTAGAATATTGAAGTTATTTACTGGTGTGCTACTAAGTAAGTGAGAACAATCTCAAAATCCTGAAGGGGACATGTAGCTAATTTAGCTACTTGAAACTCACCGAGGAAAAGAAGATTGAGGCTAAAATACAAGGAAAACAAGCTTAACGTCTGTGTAATTACACCACCTTTAAAAAACATGAGCAATAATACCGCCATTACTTTATACCTCTTGGTCTTAATAAAGAAGAAATAATGTGGCCTTGGGAGAAAGAACAAGATAATAGAATGTGGCAGGAAACAGGAATTGCAGAAGAGTAACAGGCATATAGTGACCCCCAATAAATACTGGTTGAAGGAATGAATAGATGACACAAGAAGAAACACTCTGGAAAATAGTTGGAGCTAAAGCAGAAATTCACATCCGAGAATTCTCTGTTGCTGCATTGAATCAAATATTAAATTGTCAGTGTGCTTATTTTAGCACCGACATCTTTTCACCAGTGATGGAGTGCCTGTTAAAGCAGCATTGGAGATAGGGAGGAGAAGGAACCCGGATTAGTGAATACCTGAGAGGAGCTACTTAGGGAGGAAAGTCTCTTCAAACTCCTGATTTTAGAGGTTCACAGGCCCCCAGATCAAGCAGCTGCATTACTCTGGTGTCTGATGAGGGTGGTAGATGTTTAAATGTAGGAGGCAGGAAGATCACGTAGTTGGCCAGCAACAAAGAGAAACAGGGAGCACGCTGGTCCTCCGTGTCCATGTGACCTTTGTTTGTGCAACCATGGTCAGTCAGTCCTAGGGCACCACCCCAGCATCCAATCTGATGACCTCCTAAAGGCCCCACCTTCAGATGCCCGATAGAGGATCAAGCCTCTATCCTTCATTATCAATTCATTACCCATTAACGTAAGACTTTGGGGGCCAAGCCCCTAACACGTGGCCCTTTGGGGAAGACCTACACTACTCTCCAAATCATAGCAGAGCCTGTCATACAGAGAGACAGGCATGCTAACTCCTGCTTGCTTTATTCCTCGTGTTCCAGTGGAGCTCAGGCATTCTTACAAAGTGTGACCCAAATTTCCAAAGGAAGCTTGACTTTCAAAATTCATCTAAAATTGTTTTTGGACCACTAAGATACCCTGGTTGTGCCAGAAAATTAACCTATTTCAGCTAATTTAGGAAATCTCCCTGTTGTCTCTACTTGGCTTACTTCTGTTCCTTTACTTCCATCTCATTCAGTCCTATTAGTGAAATGGATTGAAAGCTACCTAGTCCCTTTAATTAACTGTTGCTTTGAAATTTTACTATAGATTCTTTTTATACACTCAATGATGAGTCACTAAGGCTTTAAAGTGATTCTGCTACTTAATTTTTAAACAGTTTTATTGACTTTTAATTTACAAAGATTCACCTACTTAAACTATATAGCTCAGTTAATTTTAGCAAATTTAAATGATTGTGTACCCATTGTCATCATCCATCAGCCCTGGACAAACCACTTTGTCTGCTTTCTATAAATGTTTCCTGTAGTCTTTTGTAGAAACTTCATCTAAATGGAATCACAATATCTGATATTTATTTTTAATATAGAAACAATGTTCACCTTAATAAAATAATTGAAGACCAACTAAGTTAGGTGAATGTTGTGTTTCTGTACAAACAGCATTAGAGTAAGTTAAAATTTTCTTAATCAGGTGTTAAGATTTTAGTATATACCTCATTTGCATCACTGAATTATAGTTTATCATTTTGGTTTTGTAAGATATCTTGTTCAGGCCTGTGTTGTGGCGTAGCAGGTAAAGTCACTGCCTGCAGTGCAGACATCCCATATGGACGACAGTTTGAGTCCCAGCTGCTCCACTTCCGATCCAGCTTCCTGCTATGGCCTGGGAAAGCCATAGAAAATGGCACAAATGCTTGGGCCCCTGCATCCACGTGGAAATCCCAGAAGAAGCTCCAGGTTCCTGGCTTTAGATTGGAACAGCTCCAACTGTTGCAGCCATTTGGGGAGTGAACCAGCATACGGAAGATCTCTCTCTCTCTCTCTCTCTGATTGCCTCTCCCTCTGCCTCTCTTTCAGATAAACAAATAAATCTTTTAAAAAATATACCTTGTTCAGTTTTGAGCTATACATTAAGTATAATTTCTCTGAGATGCATAGATTAATATTCTTTCTATCTTCAGGCTTTATTCTAAAGTTTATATTATTATGACATCACCTGCTGCGCCCCTGTGCCAAACTGCAAGCATTTATTGAGTTCAAAGGGAAAGAAAACAGAGATACTTAATGAGCCTCCAAACATTTGTGAATAGGTGAATGGATGAAAGATAGATTGATCATTTCTGTATATTTAGGTCTTAGAAAAGTAGCCTCTATCAGAAGTCCTCATGGGGTAGAAAATTAATAAACTGTGTATTATTTAAGTAGAAATTCACTCTTTGTCCTTTTTCATTTAACAGAAGAAATATGAAACATGTTCTAGCCAGGAATAAAGCATTGCAATGGACAAACTCCTATGTCTTACCCGAGTTTCCCTATGATGTCAAATGCATGTTGGCGGAGCAGAAGTGTCCCGACCACAGCATGAGGATAAGGATGATCGAGTTCCTCCAGGCTGACATGACGAAGTATCTGGAAGGCTCCCTGTGAGTAATCCCAGGGCCCCAGGCTGCTTCCAGAGAGGGGTTTTTCAAAGTAGAGTAGAATTTATTTGTAACCAACTATGTTCCGATTTCGGATGACCTATTGGATGCAAGTCCAACATTGCTTAGTATTTATTTGTCCGTTGTATGGAGAGATCTGAAGAAAGCGAGTGTGACTTAGAGCCACCCTGCAGTGAAATATGCCTTCTTTGTTTCGGTGACAGGTATCCCACCACCCAACAGTACAATGATGTGGTCAGTGCCCTGCTGCAAGCCCACCCTTTCCTGGATGACAATGGCTGTGGCTTTGTAAGTGACCACGTGATGTGAGCCTGTCAATCTCAGCCTGTCTTAAAATGCTAGTGTTGTCTTGATCAGCGATTTTGTGCTTCAACCCTCTTTCCTTAGTCTTTTTTCTGTTTCTCTCTCTTGGTCTGTCCGTATGTCTGGGTCTATGTGTTTCTCTCTATTTCTCTGACTCATTCTTTATCTATGTAGTTCTGATTTCTTTAGTTTCTCTGGCGATATCTGTCTCTTTGTCAGCTTTTTCCCTTTGCTTTGACAGCCTCCTTTCCCCTTTTAAATGCCTTATCTTTTCTCTGGATGGAGTCCTTGGTCTCTGTCACCATCCTGGTGTCCCTCTCTCAAAGCTGTTGGGAAGCTCCTGTGCGTGTTTAGGAAGGCTCTTTCTAAGATGTGATATATAGAAAGGCAAGCCATGACTCCCTTGCACTGCTGTCATTGTTCCAGTTCTCTTGCCTTCTGATTGGAGCCACTGGGGACGTCATCTGGGTATGAAGCTTTGGCCTTCTGCCTCACCTGGTCCTCTCACATCACTGCCATCCTGATAAAAATGGACCCAAAGGATGTTCTGGGCAGCAACTCTAACCTCTGGATACACATTAGGAGTCTCAGGATTCCACTTTAATGATCTGAGGATGAGGCCTAACAGTAATATTTTGAAAAGAATCTACAAATAATTCTAATGAACAGTCAAAAAAATTGAGGACCACTGTTCTAGAAGTTTTAGTGCAAACTTTACTCTTGGAGCCTGCTTATCTTTTGAGTTTAAACAACTGGAATTTTTATTGCACAGCAATATGAATATACTTAATAGTACTGAACTGTACACTTAAAATTTTTAAGATGGTAATGAAAATTTGAGTGTTTATGCCACTACAGCTATATGATCTAAGGAAAAATTATGCAGAATTATAGAAATGTATACATAAAGATATTATGTCTATTATTCCCTGAATCTCTATAAGGGTGCTTCAAAAAGTTCTTGGGAAATAGAATTAAAATAAAGATTTAGTTTGGTACAAAACAATAGTAATCCATGAACTTGATGAAGAACCCTCATATATTTTAATAGAGATTCCTTACATATATAAGCAAATACATATCTCCCCAACTGCATTTGACCTTTAATATCATATACACAATTTCAGTGTTTTTTCACCAAAATTTTAACTCCATATTCCACAAATCTTTTGAAGTATCATTGCATATACCTTATGCATACACATTGGTAGTCATAGCTAAATAAGATTTACCTTACCAACCTCAGATATCAATGAAAAAATATTTTTTACTGTGCTTTCTTGAAGAGGTAGGTCTTCAGCAGTCTGGTCCAATTTAAACAACGAAGACTAACTACCAATATCTGTGAACATGAAAAATTTAAGGCTCCTGTTTTTCCCTCTCTTACTACCTCTCCTCCCTTCCTTTTTCTGTTTTGAAGAATAGACTCATTATACATGAGAGCATCACAGAAGTTCCTGAATAGGCCGGCGCTATGGCTCAACAGGCTAATCCTCCGCCTTGCGGCGCCGGCACACCGGGTTCTAGTCCCAGTTGGGGCACCAGATTCTCTCCCGGTTGCCCCTCTTCCAGGCCAGCTCTCTGCTGTGGCCCGGGAAGGCAGTGGAGGATGGCCCAAGTGCTTGGGCCCTGCACCCACATGGGAGACCAGGAGAAGCACCTGGCTCCTGGCTTTGGATCAGCACAATGCGCCGGCCGCAGCGGCCATTGGAGGGTGAACCAGCGGCAAAAAGGAAGACCTTTCTCTCTGTCTCTCTCTCTCACTGTCCACTCTGCCTGTCAAAAAAAAAAAAAAGAAGTTCCTGAATAGGGCAGACCTTCAGGATTAATTGTTTTATCACTGAGACTCAGAAAAGATGTTGTATCCTGTGTTTGGACCACGGAACCAAGAATGGAACTGAAGGATCCTTGTTTTGAGGGTTATAGCCTTTCTAAAATATACTGCTGCATATAAATCAGCCTACAAAATAAACCAGGTTTGCTCTGTAACAAAACAAAAAAGAAAAATAAAAAACCAAAGCTTGGAGTCCCAACACTGACATTCACGAGTCTCCATCAGCAGTTCTGTGTCAGGGCTTTGGGTTTTTGGGTGTTTGTTTAATTTCAGAGTGATTAGAAGGGAACCATGTCCATGTAGAATTTTCCATACCCTACTCACTGGAAAAGCATGCAGAAAGGGGATAGTTATTCTGTAACACAAATCTTCTCTACTGAATCCATCCATCCCCCCTGGGCATCTGTATAAGTAACTCCTAGTGCCCTGCATATAGCAGGTGCTCAGTTAATATTCACTGACGGAATACTCCTGTGGAAGGCTGTATCTGCTTTGTCCTTTTTCTGATCCTATCACACTGTTTAATAAGGAGAGACTGGAGATGTTAGGAAGAGGAAATTGGTAATTTAAAAATGGCCTAGCGCTTGATTGCTGTAATACCTCCCACCAGGCTCAGCAGGTTCAGCGGTGCTTCAGAGCTGCAGGGAATGCGACAAAAAATTATACTTCCCCTAGTTCATATGGGGGTAAAGAAAAAATATAAACCCTCTGCTCTTTTAGTGCTGTTGTAAAACAGTGACGGCAGAGACTGGGCCCACAGCCTGTGGGAGGCAATGAGCAATGTCTGACTCACTCATACTCAGGAGCTGAAGCCGGCGTAGTCAGACCCACTGCTCACTGGGCTGTTTGAAGAGCATTATGAACAATACTTTTGTTGATAAATATTTTTCTGGAGTATCTACTCATTTGAGTCATCCAAAAACCCAGTGCAATTGATGAGGCAGGTTCTGTTGTTCCATTTTCGGGCTGAAGGCACTAAGGCTAAGGTGAATGGGGGAGTTAACCTGTTGAAGCTTGCGTGCTATTACAGGCTCAGGCTAGCGCTAGAACTGGCTCTTCCCATCCTAGGCCAGGCTGTTTTCTGAACGGCAAGGGATACCGATTTTTTTTTTTAATGATTTATTTTACTTATTTGAAAGGTGGAAGGAGGGAGAGAGAGAGAGAGCATGAGCAAGAGAGAGATCTTCCATCTGCTGGTTCACCCCTCAAAAGGCTGCAATGGCCAGGGCTGGATCAGGCTGAAACCAGAAGCCAGAAACTTCATTCCAGTCTCCCATGTGGGTGCAAGGACACAAGTCCTTGGGCCATCTTCTGCTGCTTTCCCAGGCACATTAGCAGGGAACTGCACTAAAAGTGCAGCAACCAAGAATTGAGCCAGAACCCATATGGGATGCCAGCACTGAAGGTGGTGGCTTAACCCACTAGGCCACAATGCTGGCCCTGGAAGAAATACTTTTGTTTGCATTGAAGCCATGTAACCATGAGTAACAAAACCTAAGTGCCGGACACTTGACCAACATTATCTCAGTGGCACTGCAGTTGCTCCGAAGCAGTAAGAGTGCAGGGAACACACCCAAAGCCACTCAGTGACTTACCCCCCTCTCTAGTGACCAGGGCTGGGACAGAGACACAGGCCTGCCTGGCTGCAAAGGGTCTTTTCTTTCCCTAGACCCCAAATAGGAGTCTATTCAAATACAGGGCATTGCAGGGGAGATGAGCAGCTATGAGCAGCTACAAGGCTCAGGCTCTAAGAAGTGTTGGGCTACCACTCACATGGAGAGTTATTTACCAAGCAAGGCCAAGACTCAAGGATCTGCTTTGAGTCTGTTGCATCAAAACCTGGAGCTTTTGCCTCATAGATACGAGGCATCACCTGTTTATAGTTTTCAATAAGCATCAAGTGCTGAGCTGGGCTTGGTGACCCAAGCAGACATGAGCCTGTCCATACGTGCATGCAACCAGGAGAAAGGAAAGAAAAGGGAAGGAGAACGGGGAAAAAAGGAAGGAGGGAAGTAAGTCAGGGAGGAAAGGAGGGAGTGAAAAAAGAAAAGGGGAAAGAGAACAGGCATTTGGCCTAGTGAGTAAGAGGTGCTCATCCCACATCAGAGTACCTGGATTTAATTCCTGGCTCCAGCTCCTGCCTCCAGCTTCCTGCTAATTCTGACCCTGGGAATCAATGGTGTTGGCTCAAGTAATTGGGTTCTTGCTACCTATGTGGGAGACCCGGACTACACTCCTGGTTCCTGGCTTCTACCTTGGCCCAGTCCCAACTTTGTTGTGGGTATTTGGGGGAGTGAATCAGTGGATAGGTGCTCTCTTTCTGTGTATCTGCTGCTCAAATAAATATTTTTTTAAAAAAAAGAATAATTAAAGAAAAGCAACCGAAAAAGAAAGGCAAGCTTTACGACACCATGTGTTATACTGTTGTTGGGGGCGCACACATCCCATGTCAGGTTGCCTGGTTTGAATCTGGGCTACACTGCTTCTGTTCCAGCTTCCTGCTAATGAGCCTCTAGGAGGCAGCAGGGTAGGAATTGGTCTTTGTGTCTGAAATAGTACATGCACCACAAATATTTGGAAAGTGAATGTCGACAGTATTCATCAAAATGAATTTCAAGCGGTGGTAGGAGAAAATTTTGTAGGAAAATGCATCAATACATAAGCCAGCATTAGTTCTTCTTTAGAACTCACTGGAAAAGTGCAGTGTGTCAGAAAGACAGCAGGGTATGGTAGAGAATATCCACTTTGGGGAATTAGAAAGCTCAAGAACCAGTTCACTTACACAATAACTGTATTCCATTGGGAAATATGTACATGTAGCTCTTTCCTTAATCATAGTTTAGGAATTATAATTTTTATAGCAGCATCATAAGATTGTTATCATGATAAATGGAAAGAGAGATAATATTATTTCCATTACTGTCATGTGAAAATAATTGCAAACCCAGGGTTGGTAGATAAATAAATATTTTATTGGTTATATAGGATTATTCCAATCTACTTGAAGGTTAATTAGCTTGTTTTGTTGTCTTGTGCAGTTTTCATGGAAACGAGCTCTCAAAGATCGCTTTAAGTATGTTCGAAGACCTATAGAAGATGATGAACAAGTGCTGAGAAATAAGTGTAAATTTGGACACCGACGAGGCCAGACAAGGAAATCTCTTGATGATATACAATTTGATGAAATTAAAATCGTGCAGATAAAAGTAAGATTGATTCTTTAAATGTCCTCGCAACTTGATTAAGATTGACTAAGGAATAATAGCATTTAATATCATTAAAACAAAATAAGATGCCTTTAAAAATTTTGAGATGTGGCCAGGAACCAAGCAAATCTATTTTGTATTGCTAATACTGTGACTGATAGTTCCAACAAGGGCTTCCAAAAACAGATATGATTAAACATCTCATGTTCATTTTTTTTTTCACATCCTTAAAAAAAACCTGGAAGTTCTTGATGCCCTTAGTGCTATGAGAAATTTGATTTTGTTGTTGTTGTTTTTAAAGAATATGCATGGTGCTGTCCCTGTTGCATGGAGAGTTAAGCCTCTGCCTCCAGTACCAGCATCTCATTTGGGCACTGGTTCAAGTCTCAGCTGTTCCACTTCTGATCCAGCTCCCTGCTAATGCACCTAGGATGGCAGAGGAAGATGGCCCAGGTGCCTGGGCTCCTGCACCCATGTGGGAGACCCAAGGGAGACTCCTGGATCCTGGCTTCAGCCTGGGCCAGCTGTGGTCATTGCAGCTATTTGGAAGATTCCTTTTCTCTCTCTCTCTCTCTCTCTCTCTGGCTTTCAAATAAACAAATTAAAAAAATGTATGAATGAAGGCTTTAAAAGTGCTCAAGAATTTATTTATTTACTTATTTGACAGGTAGAGTTACAAACAGTGAGAGAGAGAAACAGAGAGAAAGGTCTCCCTTCCGTTGGTTCACCCCCCAAATGGCCTCAATGGCTGGAGCTACTCTGATCCGAAGCCAGGACCCAGGTGCCTCTTTCTGGTCTCCCATGTGGGTCCAGGAGCCCAAGGACTTGGGCCATCTTCTACTGCTTTCCCAGGCCACAGCAGAGAGGTGGACTGGAAGAGGAACAACCGGGACTAGGACCCGGTGCCCATATGGGATGCCAGTGCTGCAGGTGGAGGATTAACCTAGTGCGCCACGGTGCCGGCCCAAGAATTCTTATATTTTTGAGAAGCAGGGAAATAGAGATAGAACTCCCATTTACTGGTTCACTCTCCAAATGTGTACAATTGTTGTGACAAGGCCAAATGGAAACCAAGAGCCAGGACTCACAGATCTCCTATGTGTGTGGCAGGGACTCAACTCCTTGAGCTATCACCTGCTATCTCCCAGGGTGAGCACTAGCAGGAAGCTTGAACTGGGAGTAGAGTCCAGATTTGAACCCAGGCACTCCAATACAGGACACAGGCTACTGAATCTTCATCTGAATTGCTAGACACAATGCCTGCCCCTACAAGTTTTTAAAGCTCACTTTGTAGGGGTTATAAAGAAAGAAATAATCTTTATGCATGAATGTAAAACTCCATACTGGCCTTTTCCTACCTGCTGATATAGAAGTCTTCCCTTTTCAACCCATACTGGGCTGTGGGGAGCTTCACAATGAGGGTCTCAGACAAAGCTTGGAGATTGTTCCCTCAACAGTGAAGTAGTCCTAGTTATCTGAGACCCTGTACGTATTCTTTAACTACTTCAGATGTAAAATTCCCTTGTTAACAAAGTAGAGTAAACTCCTTAGGGAGGATGTCCCAACTACCAAGTGTCCTCTCAATCCTGTCTCCACCTTAATGCAACACAGGATGTAAACCTTGACTCTTTACTACCAACACAATCATATTAGTGGATGTGGTTGGTGTAAAAAAATATTTTTTACCTGGTATATTTACTTGATATTACTAGAGTAAATTATTTAGTCACCTCAATTTTATTAGTATTAATTAAAAACTCCAGGAGACAGGAATATTTACAACATACATTGTATAATACTCATCCCAGTACTATGTATAATGCAAAATTTTATAGGAAGGTGTATACTTACAATATTTATAAGTTTCAGTGAATTTTTCAAATGGTAGGTCAGTTACTATAATAGAATTCTGTATCTGTTCTTTGATAAATTGATAGAACAGCTGAAAGGTGCTCTAAATTTAGTTGTGTAACTCTTCAGAAAATTTGATGCAAGAGTTAGGACTGCTAAATTCCAATTATAAGCCAAAATCACCATAAGATAAAATGATATTTATTTTAAAATACCTTTTATATTCTTAGAAAGTCACATTGTAAAAGAAATGCATAATTATATTATGCATTTTCAGTTCACTAAAAAGAGTTAAATTTAAAAATCCAGTTTTCCCTTTTTTTCTATGATTCATGCCCCACCCAAACTCATTGGAATTAATGAATGATAACTTTGGATGCTGAGAGCAGCTGTCCCCATCACTAGAAATCAAGAGCATGGCCATGGGATCAGATGGAAGTCCAAGAGACACCAGGCCAAATTGAAGTTCCTCTTTTACTGAGGCCTTATCTCAGAACCAGCTTCCATGCTCACGTGTTGTGCTGCTCCTCCAGCTGCCTTAGTTCCTCAGGGAACTACGCTTTCCACGCCTCTTCTCTCCTGGTGCTGCAGACATGCCTGACTACCAGGGCAAATTCTGCTAAGGCCCACGTAGGAGACTTGGCAACAAAAAGAGCAGAGAATTGAAAGGACCAGGGTTAGGAGATTAAGTTGCAATGGAATTGAATTCTGGCCTTCCTGCCAGCTTTGGCTAAAGAAGAGATTATAAAGTGGTCATTATTCAATCTGAAGAGGCAGCATTTTTCCTGGCAAACACATCTTATTGGTAAGTTTTTACTTTTCTCTCTGTGAGCTGCAAATTGCTGATTTTTTAAAGACCATAGCCTCTCCCTGTTTATAATTTTATTTTCTGTAAAGGCTAAAAGCTTTAAAGGATGAGAAATATTTACACTGCAATATTACAGAAACCAAGTGTTTCTGTGTTTTATATCCTTAGTAGTGGATGGGAATTCCTATATATTGAATTTATGATGCTGGTTGCCTTAATCATTTCCAGTCTTTATCTTGAACATCTGATAGCTCCTTTGAAATGCATGTAAGGTTTTTGAAAATTAAAGATAATTTGGATTAAGACACATTTGGGTAACTCTCATATCCATTAAAATTTCTTGACTGGGCACAGTATTTCCATTACATAGAAAAAGATGGTTCTCTGTGCTGCACAGATGGAAGATGTTGATGCCAGCAAGAAGCAGGGGTCAGGCCATACACTTGAAGACAGGGAATTGAGTTAAGCTAACCGGAGGAAGGTCTTGGGAAGGAAGAAGGGAGGGGAAGAGATCCTCATTTGTTCTGCTTTGTTTTGTGTCTGGTGTTGCTTTCCTTTCCCAAAGAACTGAATGTGGAGGTCTAGTGAAGGAAGGTGGGCTTCTTGGTCCTGCACGTGGGCTTCCTCAGATAACCCACACAGCTGCAGAATTTGTGGGGTTCTGACCAGAAGCCTGTCCCTCACCCTCTGCCTCCCACTGTCTCCTATGCCAGTGTAACTGTTTCCACTCTTGTTGGCTACTGCAATGACCAAGCATCATTTGCAAGTCAATATACATGAATTCCTCATGTTCCATTGACACAAAAATGTATCACCACGTTGTACAGGTCACTATATGGGTCAGAATCCCAAACTATGTTCCCAGGACAATCTGGCAGAATGCTGGCTGTTTTGCAATGCATAAAATGTATTTCCTGAGCCAGCAGTGTGGTACAGTGGGTTAAGCCATTGCTAGGGATGCCATATCAGAGTCCTGGGATCGAGTCCTGCCCCTGCTTCTGACCCAGCTTCCTACTACTGTACCTGGGAGGCAGCAGATGATGACTCAAATACTTGAGCCCTTAGCAGCCACATGGGAGACTTGGATAGAGTTCCTGGCTCCTGGCTTCAGCATGGTTCAGCCCTGGCTGCTGCAGGCAACTGGGGAGTGAACCAGCAGATGGAAGATCTTTCTGTGTCTCTCCCTCTCTCTGTCACTCTGCCTTCTTAATAAATAAGCAAATAAAACAGAAAACAAGTGCCTTCCATCCTTGAGAACTCAAGTTGCTGCTTGAGTTGAGCAGTCAACACAGCAGTGGTGCTGTAATGTCTCATGCATCTGACCTAAGTCCAAATCATCTGTGGCCCCATAAATTGGTAAGTGTATGTCCTTTTCTTAATTGTCATTTATTATGCTTCATTTTGTATTTAAAAACACATGCAATTAGATTCTCAGAACAATAGAGTAATTTTGTAAGTTGCTGAAGTTTCTTTGTAGTAATTTTTAAAGTTACTGTAATTTTTATAGATGATTAAAACACTGATTTTAAAAATTCATAGAAATTGCATGGCAGTACATGGAAACAAGCTGGAATATACTTTGCACTGTGTGTATGTGAGTGGGGGTTGAGTGAATCCAATTCATCACTTCATGGAACATCTCCGTTATTATCCCACACTAGGTATTTTTCTTGTTTTAAGTTTTCTTTCTGTTCATCTTCCTATCTGCCTTTATCCCCACCTGTGCCTGTGGGCAACCATTCTATAGTATTTCATCTATATCTTTCTGTCTGTAAGTGTTCCAAAAATCTGTCTGTCATTTAGGGTTAATGATATATATATTTGATTTAATGTCAGTGGCATTATATACTTGTTCCTGTTTCAGTTTTTTTTTTTAAATGTTTGTTTATTTATTTGCAAGGCAGAGTTACAGAGTGAGAGAAAAGTGAGGGAGAGAGAAACAAAGAGAGAGGGAGAGATCTACCATCTGTTGTTTTACTCCCCAAATGGCTGTAAGGGCCAGAGCTGAGCTGATCTGAAGTCAGGAGCCAGAAGCTTCTTCCAGGTCTCCCACATGGGGGCAGAGCCTAAGTGGTTGGGCCGTCTTCTGTTGTTTTCCCAAATGCATTATCAGAGAGAGCTGGATCCAAAGTGGAGCAGCTGGGACTTGAACCGGCACCTATATGAGATACCGGCACCACAGCACTTTCTTACTCACTCTTGAGATTCCTCTATGTTGCTATGTGTATTTCTAGTCCATCAGTTCCAGCCATTGTAGATTCCTCCTTGCCTTGAGTCCAGTTCCTCCTCACCATAAACTGTAGTGCAGAGAACCCACATAGCTGGTTATGGAGCTGTGAATTATTTCTTTGAGTTGTACATCCAGAAGCAGAACTGATGGAGCACAAGGCATGCATGTACTTAATTTGACCAGTTACTCTCCAGAAGGACTTGGCTAATCTCACAGCAGTACACATCCCTGTGCCCATGCCAACCCTTGGCGTTATCTAGCCTTTGTATTTTGCCAAGTCTATTAAAGTATAAAGTGTAATCTTGTTCTTGTTGTGATTTGCATTTCCCTGAATAACTAATGAATGTTAAGTACCTCTTCGCATATCTGTTAGCCTTTTGAGTTTCTTCTAGAAGATTACCTCTTTAGATCCATTGCCCATTTTTAATGAGTTGGCATCATTTTTGTGCTGATTTGTAGAAAGCATTCTTTCCCATGCCCCATGTCACGAAGAAACACTCCTGCTCTTTCTCATTAAGCTTATAATGTCAACAGTCATGTTTAAAACTTTAAGTCATCTGAACTCCATCTTTGTTTATTAAAGATCTCCATATTCTGAGTCACTGTCTCGACACTGATTCCTGATAATCCACCCTTTTCTCATTGGTTTATGGTGCTACTTTTATTGTATGTGAAGTTCCCAAAGAGACTTGGGTATGTTCTGGTTACTCTTTCTTATTCCATTGGTCCATTCTTCAATTCTTATATCATTTCACTTTGCATTTTACTTAAAACTTAGTTCTAATTACTTACTGTCACTAGCACTCAGGGTGGAGACGTTCTCAAATAGCGAGAGGGAGATGTACAGGAGTCCCTCAGTGTGGCATATTCTGTGCAGATTCATAATGATTTTCAGAAAAAGGAGAAGGACGTGGGTTCTCTTCCCATGACTCAGCCCCTGGGACCCCTTTGTAGTATCTACATTCTCAGAGGAGAGTTACAGCTCGAGCTAGGGCTGCTGCATCCAGGTGGGACTGTTGTACCGAAAGAAGATTCCAAGTATAAGGAATGCCAGGACAAGCTCTTTCTTGTGCGTATGGAGGACCTGGGGCAATGGATGGAGAAGGCTGGATGGTGGGATCCTGCTTCTACTGCCCTGGCCCTGGGGTGGGGCAGTGGCATCTTCTCTATGTGGGGCATTGGACTTTACCCCCAATACTCGCGGCCTGATGTCCAGGCTTTGTGCGGAATCTCTTCCTCTAGGAGTCCTTGGCAGATTCCTGTTTGAAGCATCAGGATGTAAACATTATTTTTGAAATGTTTAAAATATCCTTAATATTTTTTAAAATATTTATTTATTCATTTGAAAGGCAGAGTTACAGAGATGCAGAGAGAGAGAAAGAGAGGGAGGGAGAGAGAGAGAGGTCTTCCCTTGGTTTGCTCCCCAGATGGCCTCAAAGGCCGAAGCTGTGCTGATCCGAAGTTAGGAGCCAGGATGTAGACATACTTTTTAAATGTTTAAAATCTTCCTTGGCCGGCGCCGTGGCTTAACAGGCTAATCCTTTGCCTTGCGGCGCTGGCACACTGGGTGCTAGTCCCGGTCAGGGCACCGGATTCTATCCTGGTTGCCCCTCTTCCAGGCCAGCTCTCTGCTATGGCCCAGGAAGGCAGTGGAGGATGGCCCAAGTTGTTGGGCCCTGCACCCACATGGGAGACCAGGAGGAAGCACCTGGCTCCTGGCTTCGGATCAGTGCGGTGCACCGGCCGCAGCAGCCATTGGAGGGTGAACCAACAGCAAAAAGGAAGACCTTTCTCTCTCTCTCTCTCTCTCTCTCTCTCACTATCCACTCTGCCTGTCAAAAAAAAAAAAAATCTTCCTTAATATGTTTTTTTAATATTTATTTATTTTATTTTATTTTTTGACAGGCAGAGTGGACAGTGAGAGAGAGAGAGACAGAGAGAAAGGTCTTCCTTTTTGCCGTTGGTTCACCCTCCAATGGCCGCCGCGGCCCACGCGCTGTGGCCAGCGCACCGCGCTAATCCGAAGGCAGGAGCCTGGTGCTTATCCTGGTCTCCCATGGGTTGCAGGGCCCAAGGACTTGGGCCATCCTTCACTGCACTCCCGGGCCATAGCAGAGAGCTGGCCTGGAAGAGGGGCAACTGGGACAGAATCCGGCACCCCGACCGGGACTAGAACCTGGTGTGCCGGCGCCGCTAGGCGGAGGATTAGCCTGTTTAGCCATGGCGCCAGCCTCCTTAATATGTTTTTTTAAGATTTACTTATTCATTTGTAAGGCAGAGTTACAGAGAGGCAGAGAGGCAGAGAGGCAGAGAGAGAGAGAGAGAGAGGTCTTCCTCTGGTTCATTCCCTAGATGGCCACAAATGCCGGAACTGTGCAGATCTGAAGTCAAAAACCAGGAGCTTCCTGCAGGTCTCCCATGTGGGTGCAGA
This sequence comes from Lepus europaeus, assembly GCF_033115175.1. Lineage (NCBI taxonomy): Eukaryota > Metazoa > Chordata > Mammalia > Lagomorpha > Leporidae > Lepus > Lepus europaeus. The sequence continues at coordinate 130,217,347 of NC_084829.1, read as the reverse complement.
GACCCAAGGGCTTAGGCCAACTTCTACTGCTTTCCCAGGCCATAGCAGAGAGCTGAATCAGAATTGGAGCATCCAGGACTCGAACTGGCATACATATGGGATGCTAGCACTATAGGCGGAAGCTTCAGCAGCTATGCCACAGCGCCGGCCTCCCTTAATATGTTTTTTTGATTAGTGCATCCATTTTATTTTCTGAAGTTCCTTTTCAAAAGTTCTTTTCAGATGGTAGAATTCTCAACAAATTATCAGACTTTTTGCTCAGGGCAATGAAGCTGACTTTGATAATAACCAATGATAATTTCAAATATTTTGGAAAAAATTATTTTGTATTTTGCAAATGTCCAGCCCTTTTTTTTAAAAAAAAAAAAAGAGAGAGATTTTTATTTATTTGAGAGGTAGAGTTACAGAGGAAGAAAGGGAGAGAGGGAGAGACAAAGAGAAAAGTCTTCAATCTGCTTGTTCACTCCCCAAATGGATGCAATGGCCAGAGCTAGGCCAATCTGAAGCCAGTCTCCTGAACAATTATATTCTTAAAGTTTGTTTTGTCTGATATTAGGACATTCATTTTTTCCCTTTGAGTACTGTTGGCCTGGTGTTATCTTTCCCCTTCTTTTTCCTTTCAGCCCATTTCTGTCTTTGTATCTAAAGTGTTGTCTCTAGTAGATGGGCTATAGTTAGGACAATTTAAAATCCAATCTGCCACTTAATGTATTTACTAAAAATGGTAGGACTTAGGTGTTTTCTCCCATTTTTTTCTAAATGCTATCTCTCTTTTGTTCTTTTATTCCTCTGTTGTTGCCTTCTTTTGTGTTAGGTAGACCTTTCCGAAAGTACTATCCTAGTTTCCCATGTTGTTTCTTACACTGTATTTTTGGAGTTGCTTAGGGGTTACCCTGAGGGTTATAATTGACATCTCAGTCTAAAATAATCTGGTTTGGATCAACACTGATTTCATTATAAAGCATATCGGACTTTTTTTAAAAAAAAATCATTGATTTATTTGTTTGAAATACAGAGTTATACATAGAAAGAGAGAGAGAGGGAGAGAGGTCTTCCATCTGCTGGTTCACTCCTCAAATGGCCACAACAGCCAGAGTTAGGCAAGTCCCAAGCCAGGAATCAGAAATTCCATCCCAGTCTCCCACATGAACAGCAGCGGTCTCAGCACTTGCATCATCTTTGCTGCTTTCCCAGGCACATTAGCAGGGAGCTGGGTAGGAAGTGCAGCAGCCCGGACTTGAACCAGGGCTCATATGGTATGCTCCCATCGTAACTAGTGGCTCCACCCTTGTGCCACAGTGCTGGCCTCTAGAACTTCTATATAACTCTGCCCGCCCCTCCTTTTGTGCTGTTATTGTCAGACGTTACATTTTTATACAGTGTATCCCTATCAACACAGATTTGTAATTGTTGATGTATGTACTTGTCTTTTAAGTAAGTTGGAGCAAGGAGTTACTGATAGAAATACATTTATAGTGGCTCTTACCTTTAAATATGTAGTGACTGGACTCTGCTCCTTACTCTTTCATGTGGCTCTGGATTACTGTCTAAGAGTCTTTCATTTCAGCCTGGAGGGCTCTGTAGAACTTCCAGTAGGGCAGATCTGCAGGTGACAGATTCTCTCAAGTTTGTCTATCTGGAAGTATCCATTTGGCCGTCATTTTTGAAGAGTAGTTTTGCTGGATATAAAATTCCTTCAGGAAACTGTTTCCTGGTTTGAGAATTGGCTATTCTGACATCTTAATTTATATGGTTTGAGCTGGAACTTAATTAAAAACCTTGTTTCAAGCAGGTCAAAGCCATAAGGAAAGCTATGTTCTTACATAACAAGAAACCTAGAGCCAGACAACTGTGTGAAATATTTATTGACCAACTGAACTGCCTCTTTTCTTCCAACAGTCAGCAGGATTGTACTTGTCCACTCTTTGAGGTTAGATGTGGCCGTGAACCTCACTTTGGCCAATGAAATGGGAGCAGGAAGGACTTGGGCATCAGAAAGTCAGTCTGCTCCTCCCCTAGGCCTGCTTTCTTTCTTAACAATGACTGACTATGTTCAAGATGGTGGAGCCACGCCCTGGCTAAGAAGGATGAGGAGCGTAGCCCCACTAGGGGCATACCATGTGTGTGATAAACTTTTGTTGCTATAAGGTCTGGGGGTTCCTTAGGTACAGCAGCATAACCTTGCCCATCCCAACAAGCACAGTGTCTCAGGCCTTGCATCTGCTTCTCCGTGATGCTTCTCTCCCTGTGTCAGCCTCATAAGTGAAAAAAGCACATTTTGAGGATCCCCCAGGGACCTCATAGTCTGTGTCCTGGTAATATACGTGTATCTGGCAGGGGGTGAGTATTGCCAAATGTTATAATGAAAACACGCATCATGTAGGAAAACTTGTTGAACTCTAAGTAAAGCATACTTGTTTTTATTGTTCCAGCTAATTCAGTTGGAAACTCTTTCCAGGCCCTCACTAGTAGGAATAGGTGTTCTCCTTTGTGACCAGTTTTTTTTTTTTTTCAAAGAATTATTTTATTTATTTGAAAGTCAGAGTTACAGAGAGGCAGAGAGAGAGAGAGAGGCCCTCCATCTACTGGCTCACTCCCTAAATGTCTGCAACAGCTGGAGCTGTGCCAATCTGAAGTCAGGAGCCAGGAGCTTCTTCCGGGTCTCCAATGCAGGTGCAGTGGCCCAAGGACTTGGGCCATCTTCCACTGCTTTCCCAGGCCATAGCAGAGCACTGGATCGGAAGTGGAGCAGCCATGACCTGAACTGGCGCCCATATGGGATGCTGGCACAGCAGGCGGCAGCTTTATTCACTATGCCACAGTGCTGGCCCTGTGACCTTAGTTTTAAGGGCACTCCCGAGAGCTTGAAACATGAAGGAAGCAAGTTCCCCCCTCCCAGGGTGAAATGTCCTGTCAAACATGTGCTAGAGCACTGTGGCAGTTTTGCTAGGAAGGTTCCCTCCTGCCTTTGTTTTTTTCAACCTGCAGGATATTCAGGATCATGACACAGGATGTAATAAAAAGATATTTGCTACATCAGTTAATTAGTCTATCAATCAACCATTCAACTACCAGGCATTAAATTACTAACACTATACTGATGTTTATAGTTCATCCCTCTTAACACATTCTCTTCTTCTGCTTATTGAATATATATGTACCCCACGGCTTTGAGACTGTGAAGTAGTGTTGTAGCCTTCTGTAGCTTACAAATAAAATGGAATTGAAAGTTATGGAAGAAACTACCTAGCCAAAGGGTAAGTCCTTTGGCTTTCTCTGGTGGCATTTACTGTTAGTTGCTTACTGTACGAGAGACATTAACAATTAATTGTATAAATGCTAATTATTTTTATAGCCTCTTCAACAGATGTTTCTCTCATGGTACAATACTGAACAAGACAGCAAAAGTTGAAGAAAAATGTTGACAGTTAATTGCATTCTGGAATACAATTACAGCCATCAGCAGGTGGCAAGTTTACTAATACTGTGAAGTTTTACAAGTCAGCTGTGCACTTGGCAATGTGGGACAAGGTTGCATGGGTGAAGCTTTGCCTGCTGATTGACTGGAACATATGCCTGAAGACCAAGCCAAGAGACTGTTCAAGATCTGCAGGGAAGACATAATTTCCAAAGTCAACTTGACAATGATAGAATTGAAAATGAGGACAATTCCAATTTGGTATAAGGAAATCCCTAGTACCTAACACAACACTATTCAATAGAAAAATAATATGAACCACGTGCCTAAGTTTTTATTTTTAGTAGCCACATTAAAAAAAGTAGGTGGAATTCATATTAATGTTATCTTTTATTTAACTTAATGTATCTACATAATTGTTGTTTCAACCTATAGTTACTGTAAATATTACCAATGAGATATTTTACATTTTTTATATGAATGCTTTGAAATGTAGTATTTCCAGCACACATTTCCATTTGGATGAGCCAAATTTAAGGCAACCAGAAGCCACACATGGCTGGTGGTTACTGTACTGGATGAATCAAGCGATCACCCCCTTAGAGGAATTAGAGATGTGTGAGATGACACAGGATACAGAACACTACAGTTAGGGAGCATTATCAGCTGTTTGCTGATGATGTTCGGAAGTTCCAATCCCAAATCTTAGTTTTAGGACCTTTGTGTATATAAGGCCTAAAAAGTAGATTTTTAGTGGTATACTTGTAGCAGTGATTAAATTTTCATAAGATTTGTTGCAAACTTACTCAGATTGCAAGATATAGAACAAAATTGTGCTTAATAAAAGTCACATTGAGTTTTTATTCACTTTGGGGACAGAAAAAGTTATATATATATATATATATATTTTTTTTTTTTTTTGACAGGCAGAGTGGATAGTGAGAGCGAGAGAGAGAGAGAAAGGTCTTCCTTTTTTGCCATTGGTTCACCCTCCAATGGCCGCTGTGGCCGGCACATCGCGCTGATCTGAAGCCAGGAGCCAGGTGCTTCTCCTGGTCTCCCATGCGGGTGCAGGGCCCAAGGACTTGGGCCATCCTCCACTGCCTTCCCAGGCCATAGCAGAGAGCTGGCCTGGAAGAGGGGCAACCGAGATAGAATCCGGCGCCCCGACCAGGACTAGAACCCGGTGTGCTGGCGCCGCAAGGCGGAGGATTAGCCTGTTAAGCCACAGCACCAGCCAAAAAGTTATATTTTTAAACAGGCTGTGTCTTCTTGAAAAAGTCACAATGTTCTGTTAAAATCTAACTGTAAAATATTGTCCTCTGTCTTTTATTCCAGCTGTCAACTTATACTCAAGCTTGGCTGGAACTGAGCTCTGTTATTCCAACCAGCTCCCTTGAAGCTGTAGGTTGCTATGGTGCTGGGATAGACAGACTGGCTCTTTATTAGGTTTGTTTGGACCCAACTGAAGTTCATATTCTGGTTAATTTATGCAGATTCCTGTCAAGTCAAAAGTCTCACCAGTCACTCTCCTTCCATGGATTCCTTGGCCTGGAGTAATCTCATCCCTGCTCTCTGCCTTCCATTCATTCTTTTTTTTTTTTTTTTTTTTTTTTGACAGGTAGAGTAGACAGTGAGAGAGAGAGAGAGAAAGGTCTTCCTTCCGTTGGTTCACCCCCCCAATTGGCCGCTACGGCTGGTGCGCTGCGGCCGGCGTACCGCGCTGATTCGAAGGCAGGAGCCAGGTGCTTACCCTGGTCTCCCATGTGGGTGCAGGGCCCAAGGACCTGGGCCATCCTCTACTGCCTTCCCAGACCATAGCAGAGAGCTGGACTGGAAGAGGGGCGACCGGGACTAGAACCCGGTGTGTCAGCGCCGCTAGGTGGAGGATTAGCCTGTTGAGCTACGGCACCGGCCTCCATTCACTCTTTCTTGACCACGTGCCCCCACTCTTTGCCCACTGAGACAAATACCAAATAGTTGACCCCACTCTTCTGCAGAATCGAGAGAGTTCTCTTACACGACCCCTCATCTCAATAGGCAGGACGAAGGAAATGAGCCTGTCAGAGCAAGGCCATCCTTCTTCTTAGAGAAGTGGGTGCTGCACCAACAGGAGCCCCCACACCTTGCCATCTCCACACTTGGTGAAGTCCCTTCCCCTGGAGGATCTGATGGTGCTCTTGAGTAAGGTGAGAGGCATGGACCAATCAACTTCCAGCTTCCTTCTAGCTCTAACAATACATGTGTAGATCCTTAACCACATATGTAACAAAGTATACATTTTTTTTCCTTTTTTTTTTTTTTACTTTTATTTAATGAATATAAATTTCCAGTGTACAGCTTATGGATTACAATGGCTTCCCCTTCCCATAATTTCCCTCCCACCCGCAACCCTCCCCTCTCCCGCTCCCTCTCCCCTTCCATTCACATTAAGATTCATTTTCAATTCTCTTTATATACAGAAGATCAATTTAGTATACATTAAGTAAAGATTTCAACAGTTTGCACCCACATAGAAACACAAAGTGAAACATACTGTTTGAGTACTAGTTATAGCATTAAATCAAAATGTACAGTACATTAAGGACAGAGATCCCACATCAGGAGCAAGCGCACAGTGGCTCCTGTTGTTGACCCAACAATAAAACAAAGTATACATTTTTAAAAAAAATATTGGATTCTAGTGTGACCTCCTGCTGAAGAAAGTTACTTGAACCTAGACTACAACCCACCACTTTGTGTATGTCCCATGGTCCAATCAGCTAGAACTTCCTACAAACTCTTCTTCCGTTCTGGGTTGAGGAGGGCAATGCGTCATGTATATAATAGTCTGTGAATGTCAGTGTCAGAAATTAGAGTTTCCATTATATTTCTGTAGTGGAAGCTGTTTTTACATATTTTCCTTTACTTTTTAAAAAAGGTAGGGCTTTTTTATTTTAAAAATTGTCATTGTGTACATTTGATAAAAAATGAATATCTATATAGCATATAATTTATGACACAAAATGAGCAGTATGAACCCAAAATCCAGCTTTAGAATTGGCACAGTGCCTGTACCATTATATCCACCTGTTTTCTTCCCATCTCCCATTTCCCCCCCAAACTCACTGCCTCTAAAAATTTTGCTACTCTGAACTTTTTTTATCATTCACCTGCTTTTTAAATAAATGAGTTTGTCACCTAAGCATGAATTCCCAAAGAATATAGTTTAGTTTTGCTTGCTTTTAAGGTTTACGAAGTGATATGGAAACCATCTGTTGTCTCCGACAACTTCTTTTTTTCTCACTCAATGTAACGTCTCTGGAATTCATCTAGGCTGCTACATTGAGCTGTGTAGTACATTCATTTTCCCACTGACTTAATAATTTTTGTGACAGAAAGCCAGTTTATTTGGCTATCGTCCTGTCAGCAGACATTTGATTTGTTTCTGGCTTGGCTGTCCTGAGCCGTGCTGCTGTGACCATTCCTATGTGTGCCTCAGTGCATATGTGCAATCCTTTTCCAAGGATTTACACTTAGGAGTGGAATTGCTGGCTCATGGGGCATGCAAATATTCAACTTTACAACACAGTGCCAAATTGTTTTTCTAGATGATTGCAGCCATTTAAGCTCCCTGAGTAGCACTTGTTATTATCACATTTCTTTCCCTACCTATTGGAAATAAAATGGTATCTTGGGTGGACATTTGTCACAGTGGTTAAGTTGCCACTTGGGACTCCAGCATCCCATATTGGAGTGCCTGGTTTGAGACTTGACTTCTTTGCTTCTGATTTCAGTGTCCTGCTAATGTGTTCCCTGGGAGGCAGCAAGGGTTGACACAAGTGCTTGGTTCCCTGTTAGCCATGTGGCAGACCCAGATTGAGTTCTGACCTGCTAGTTTTGGCCTGGTCCTGTCTGTAACTCTCTGCCTTTCAAATGAATGAATGAATATTAAATAAAGTTAAATTGTAGCTTACTTTAAATGGTATCTAATTTTCAACTTTATTATTTATAAAATTCATCACTTTTTATATGCTCATGAAATATTCATGTTTCCTTCTCTGTAAAATATCTGTTCTTGTCTTGCAATTTTTCCTGTGAGGTTGCCCCTTTTCTTTTTTCTTTTTTTTGACAGGCAGAGTGGACAGTGAGAGAGAGAGAGAGAGAGAGAAAGATCTTCCTTTGCCGTTGGTTCACCCTCCAATGGCCGCCGCGGTTGGCGCGCTGCGGCCGGCACACCGCGCTGATCCGAAGGCAGGAGCCAGGTGCTTATCCTGGTCTCCCTTGGGGTGCAGGACCCAAGCACTTGGGCCATCCTCCACTGCACTCCCTGGCCACAGCAGAGAGCTGGCCTGGAAGAGGGGCAACTGGGACAGAATCTGGTGCCCCGACTGGGACTAGAACCCGGTGTGCCGGTGCCGCAAGGCAGAGGATTAGCTTATTGAGCCACAGCGCCTGCCGCCCCTTTTCTTATTTATTTTTAAGAGTCCTTTATATATTCTGTATTCTACTACTTTACTAATTGTGTCTATTATAAACATCTTCTCTGAGTAGTGTCTTGCCTTTTAAATTTCCTTTTGCTGTCTTTTGACAAAGACAAGTTTATGATTTTAATGTTGTTGGAGTAATCAATCATTTCTCTTATAATGCTTTTAGGAAATCCTTTCTTATAATGAAGTAATTAAGAAATATTCTTGGGTTTGATTCAAAAAAATTTTAAAGTTTTGTCTTTAAGTTCTTAAGCCATGTAGGATTTGTTTTCTCCTCTTCCTGCACCTTGCTATCTGTTGTTTGCGTCACTGCACCCACAAGTTCTGCTATGATGTTCCACTAGTAAAGTTAGCTATATTTGCATGAAGACCAACTTTCCTAATTTATATAGCTATCAAATATCTTGATACTTTCCCATCACTGTCTTATTATTCCTTAAGAATACCTTGGTTATTCTTGAGCTTTTAAATAGTTCATATGAATTTTAGAATTAGTTTATCATGTTCTTAAAAAGTCATTTTGGGGTTTTGACAGGTTTTGGATCTTGATCCAATATTGTGGAGTTGTAGACCGATTTGTAGAAAGGCCACTTTCCCGTGACAGCCTTTCTGTGAAGATGGTGAACCTATCCATTACGTAGGGGTCACTAATATTTTCTAATATGTTTTTCATTTTATCCACAAAAGCCTTGCACATCTTTCATTAGTTTTATTCCTAGTTACCTTACATATACATTTTCACAATTGTAAAAGTTTGTATTTTGTTTCTTAGTATGTTTTTATATATTGATCTTGTATTTAGTTGCTCTGAAAAACATTCAATTACAATAAATTATATGTGCATCATATTGAATTTTCTCTTAATCACATCACAAATAAACAATAATTTTTCTACTATGTTTCCAAATCTTGCACTTCTATTTCTCCTGTTGAGTGTAGCTAAGAACTTCCGGAGTTCAGTTCCACTATCTAAGTCATGTTAGCTCCAGGTTTTTGGTAGATAACTATACATTTAAAAATTTTTTATTATTTTGACAGTTTTTTCTTTTGTTACAAAGGGACGTTGAATTTTATAAAATGTTCTCTGCAGCTTTTAAAATGAGTGTATTTTTCATCTTTAATTGGTTAATACAGGATGCAATATTGACACAGATTTAGATAGTTCAAGTCAATCACATTTCTGAAAACCTTCTTTACTGATCCAAGTCATTCAGAAATAGTGCCTCTAAAATTGAGATTTCAGTGTGATAGGATATGAAATATAATGGGCAATGCAGTCATGTTTTCTTTAGTTTATTCAAGTTCCTTTACTGCTGTGAAAACATTGTTGCATGTTTGGGATAAGCTAGAGCGGGTGTTCCTGGTTCCTGGTTTGTATGACTTTGTTCCTGAGTGAGGGGATCTGGTTTGAGGATCAGGGTCATACAGACCTTATAAAATAGGTTGGAGAGGGGCTGGCGCTATGGCTCACTTGGTTAATCCTCTGCCTTGCGGCACCAGGTTCTAGTCCCAGTTGCTCCTCTTCTAGTCCAGCTCTCTGCTGTGGCCCGGGAAGGCAGTGGAGGATGGCCCAAGTGCTTGGGCCCTGTGCCCGCATGGGAGACCAGGAGAAGCACCTGGCTCCTGGCTTTGGATTGCCGTAGCAGCCATTTGGGGAGTGAACCAACAGAAGGAAAACCTTCTCTCTGTCTCTCTCTCTCACTCTCTATAACTCTACCTGTCAAATAAAATAAAAAAAAATAGGTTGGAGAGTATTTTAACTTTTGATCTCCTGAAATAATTTGCATAAGTTTGGAAAACTGTTTTGAAAGTAAAATGTGTCTATAAAACACTTGAGTCTTAAAAAAAAAAACACTTAGGTCTTAATATATTTGTTGTAGAAAGACTTTTATCTTCCAATTAAATAGGAATTTGGTTGTAATCTGGGTGAATTATATTTTTCTAATAAATTTTCCACTAATATATGTCTCACTAGTCATCTGGCATTCACAGGAAGTGAATCTACTTGATATTTTCCCAGTGCATTTGTAAAAACCCGGAATGTTAGAGCATTTTAGACTCCTTCATGTTTTTGTGTTTTACAGGTGGCATCTGTTTATGTCCTGGCCAGCTAGACAGTGGGTCCACCTTGACTTAAGTGTAGTTCAGCCAGGTGTCTGCTCAACTAATTTTTCTAGAAATAGTTTTTTTGCTTGTTTGCTCAAAGATGAGTATCTTAGCTTTTTCTACAGGAATATGTAAGATGCTTCCAATGTACACAGTGTGTAGTGAACATAATTGAGAGTTTGATGATGATTTGGAACCTGCATTACATGGCAGAGTACTGCAGCTATAAAAAAGCACTGAAAAGGAAAAACACAAACAAGGTCAATAACAGACCCTTAATTTACAAACATTGTACAGAAATCTTACCATTTTCTTCTCTAAAATGTTAAATGAGTTTACAGAAACATTCGTTTTAAGTGTGAAGCTTCTGAATAATCTGGGTTTCCATATCCATGGGTGATTCAGGAATTAAAGTAACTTTCTCTGGTCTATCAAGAGCAGAGATTATAACTCCAGTGGTAAGTAATTAGCTCATTCGTTATTAAAAACTGTTCCTTTGTTAACCACAGTCAAGGCCAGGTGTCACTACACAATGATGGTGCTTACCGTAGTGCATTACTGAGTGCAGAATGACAGCCTGTGATTCAAGTTTTCAGGAAGTCTCAAATCACCACTTGAAACACGGAATTCACTGACACATATTTTGGAAATACTTTGTAGGAAGAAGTTGTTAGTTCGGATTCTGAAGTAGATGAGCATATTAACTGGTTCCAGCAAGAATACGTGAAAACAGAAAAGGACTGGAGAGAAATTGACAAGAGGATGAGCCAGACCTTGGGAATAAGAAGAAAGATGATCAGAAGCGGAACACCTCTGAAGAACATCTTTAAAATGTTTCCTTTCCTGAAGTGTCCTTATCAGGTATCTTTATTTGTTTATAATATTCTGATCACAGGGTCCACAATGATTTTTCCCCTCTCTTCTTGGAGTGGCAATGGGACAGTGTAACAAAACACTGGGTGAGAATCTCAGTAGGGTATGAGGCCCCAGGGGCTGTTTTTAGGACCAGTGGGCATGGATTTCAGGAAGCAAATTTGGGTAACAGTCACTGGCTGACTTCAGCATGAGAGTTCCCTGTTATTGGGAGTATTGTCGTGGCCGCTGCTGGTGGTGGTGGGGTGTCATTACGTAGGGGGATTTTGACAATGTGGCTCATTTTCCTTTACATGCTTTTAGACAATTGTGATCATTTTAAGGAACTTCTAGAATCCAACTTTACTCAAAATCTCTTCATGATCACCAATCATTTCATGAAGTGGCCTTAAATATAGAAGTTTATTGAGTAACTCCAATATCCTTTCATTGACTTTAATTAAGGGAGGAGCATTCTAGAGTCTTATGACAACTATAATGTGATTTTAGCTGTAGCATATAAGGAAGGCTTCATCAAAGTTTTTACACATGTCCGCATTTCATGGAAAAAATCTGTAGGTGCAATTGACCAAATTGAAAATGAACATTTTACATATTTTTCTCTCCCCCTAAAAAACTAAATAAGAATTTATTACATGTTTACTTTTAAAAACAGTGTCATTTATGAACACATGAGTGATTACTAGGTGACAGGCACGTTATTGCAATCTTTCCACTGGGATCAAACTCACAGAGATCCTTCATGTAGGTCATTTTTTTTGCCACAGTGTCTTGGCTTTCCATGCTTGAAATGCTCTCACGGGCTTTTCAGCCAGATCTGAATGCCTTACGGGCTGATTATGAGGTCAGAGTGCTGTTTAGGGCATTTGTCATTCTATGAGTCTGCTGTGTGGCCTGCTTCCCATGTTGGATCATTCTCTCTTTTTAAATTCTATATATTGTTATTAGCAGACACTAGTCTTATTTATGTGATCCCTTTGACACTTATTCCTATCTACATGTAGATCCTGGACTTGTAAAGAACATGATTGGAAAAACTGGCAAATCTGAGTGGGTCTGCATTAGAGTTTCCTGATTTTGAGTGTCCCTGTACTTGGGAAATACACAGGAAGAACTAAGGCATAAAGGGGCATCATGTCTGCATCTTATTTTCAAGTGGATCAGAAACTGGGATTTGGGGTGGGCATTTAGCTTAGTGGTTAATGTGCCCACATCTCATATTGGGGTACCTAGGTTTTGATCCCTGGCTCTGCCTCCTGATTCAAGCTTCCTGTCCTTGCAGACTCTGGGGAGCAGTGGGGATGGCTCCAGGGACTGTGTTCCTGTAACCCATGTGGGAGGCTTGGATTAAGGTCCTGAGTCCCAGTTTTGACCTGGGCCCTTGCAGACATTTGTGGAGTGGAGTGAACCAACAACAAGAGTGCTCTTTCAAATAAATTAATAATAATTTTTAAAATAAGAAATTGGGAAAGTTGAGTGAAGGTCATTCCGTGAGCTCTCCTTTACATTTCTGCAACTTAACTGTAAACTAGAGGTTATTTCAAAATAAATAGCTAAAAACGTTTCATGGGCTGAGGGCCAAGGAAAGTGGTGTGAACCTTCAGTTCACCTTGATCACGTCTCAGTGCTGAGAGAAGCACTTTCTAAGGATGTTAATCTAGATGAGTAACACCTAGGGTGGCCTGATCAGAGTCATGATGCCTTTTTGAGAATGGGATTCGAGCTTTCTGACAACTTAGCTTTCAGACCTAACCTTGGGGCAATTAACGATCTAGCAAAATACTCTAGGAATGTTGAGGCCCAATGAATAGGTTGTGACTCTTCACCTGAAGTTGTAGGGCCCAGTGATGATTAAATTAATTCAGGCTGCTATGGGTGGTTAAGAAGCTGACACTACCACTCTGACAAAAAGTGGGGGAGGAGCAGTGGTGATGGGGTTCTCTATGGGGTAGAATTTAGGCAGCGGAAGGAGCAGGTGCTTTTGGGTAAAGGAGGTTCTGTAGAGGTTTCACTTTAAGCTTCCAGTCAAGTCTCCGGCACTTATATTGCTTTCCCACTGTTTGCTTTCATCTGAACTTACCATCTCTGAAGCACTGCACTTGCCCTTGGAAGATACTATGCCTAGGTACCTTTCAAGGGTTGCTTCCTAAAATCTAATAGAATTTTTTTTTTTCTCTATTGTTGGACACTGTCAAACCATAACCATGAAGTTGCCCTAAAGAAATGTAAGATCCTAGGATTTTGGCTACATGACCCACATCGTCAATGCATGCATGTATACTTTGGACACCTCACTTAGTTGATTCTGCACCCAGAGTTTTCCGTCTATAGATTTAGAATTTTGCCATATCCAGTTGTTATCTTTTCCTGCTCACTTTAGACTTCTATTCTTTCTTCCCATGCCAAGTCTTTACTTTGCTTTTAAGGTTTCTAAAAAATACTTAGTATGTATTTTAAACTAACATTTGAAGATTAGATAATTCCAGAGTTATTTACTTCCTTACATTCTATATCTTACAATTACTTGTGACCTTATATATCCATTGATTTTTGTTTTATCAGATGTTCAGAGAAATCCAACTTCTTACAAGAACAGATATTTACAAGAAAACAAGGCACATTTTGGAATCCTATTCAGAAAACATACTGACTTCTCTTTCAGTGGTGGACCATCCAATCAGTGTTGCATTCCAAGAAAAAATAAAGCAGTGCACAGATGAAGACATGCTGAAATGTTAGTAAACGCTGGGGTTGGGGTGAACAGGTCTAAGTTATCTGTATAATTCAGAATACTTAGAAAAGCTCCACTTTGGTTGTGAGTGAAGTTCAATGAAACCACCACTGTGAAAGAAAAGATTTTTTTCAAGAAGGAGCAGAGAGAGATTTATAAAGTATACTCAACACTGTTAAAATTATCTTTGGGGAGCTAGTAACCTGTCAAGTTTATGACACAAAACATAGGGTGAAGCATGATAAAATCATCCTGGCAATGGACAGAGTACAGAATTATTCTCCTGGCAGTGCTCTGGAAGGCAGACAGGAGATGTCAAATGGTTTATTAGAAGAGGATGTTGGTTTAACGAGGTCTTGGAACACTGTTTTAAGAAAGCTAGCTTGTTTTCTGAGGAAAGTAATCATTTTATAAATCCAGATGTTCTAGTACTAGCTCTGCCTACAGCTGCTCAAAAATTGGTTTCCTTGGATTCTAAACATGTTTGCCTCAACAGATATGAAGATGATGGCCACGTGTTTACTCCTCCCAAATGTTTTTGGGGATGACCCCAGTCTCTTTGTTGTCGTCAATGAGAAGGTATGTAGTGCGTTAATGACCACTGCTTGGCATTTTACATCTTCCTATGGTAATTTGTTGAAAAGTAGACAGTGGTCTGTTTTGAAGTGTGTTTTATCATCTTCATAAATATGCTCAATTGCAACCAGTTCATTTACTCTAACATCACAGTAAAGTTTAGGGATGTTATATTATTTAGCTATTTTATGTATCACGCAGTAGTGACTCCATTCTTTTTTTCAGGTACAAGTGTCCACGCCTGTGCTGGAAGTTAAAAACCCTTTCAACATCAATGCTTGTGAAATTTCTTTATATTTAGACAGAGAGAGGCTCACAAAGGTAGACGACTGTGTCACAGCCGTGGCTGCTCTTGTGGCTGCCTTTCAGGTATTTGGGATCGAGTGTCCAAGAAGACTGTTCCAAACCCTAAACTTCCTAGACACACTGATTTTTGACGTTCACAGCCCCCATTTTCCTTCTTTGAAAGAAAAGGAAAAGGAAGTAGGATTTCAACACCCACTTAATAATATGCTACATACTGCATCAGAATTTGCTTCTGGGACGGATGAAACTTTGTAACCAACTGTCTTGATTTAGTGCTGTGGTAGAGATAGATATTAGAAAATCATCTTGTATCAAAGATGCTAATGAATTTCAATACCTTTTATCTTTAGATACTTAAGTCCTTTGTGAAATTCTCTCATAAAATATTACCAAAAGAGCTCTTTATTTGTGATATGTGTTCTTAGAAATTTCATGATCAAAGTTATACTTCCAAGGGTGTGTTAGTTTTTAAAAGACACAACACTTCAGATTTATTCAAATCCTTTGGCTTGACATATGACCTTGCACTTTTTCACTCAGTGTGCCTACTCTTGAGAGACTTCACCACCAGAGGCTGCACACTGTGGTCTGTGCCTGCCTCTTTGATTTGGATGTTGTTTGGAAACACTGTGAACTTGACCATTTTAAGAAGGAACACGTATTCCCCAGTTCCTTTTTCCCCCAGATGACCTTCTGGCTTTGGTCTCCTTCCATCACATGTTGAGAACAAAGGCGAATGCATGCCTCACGTCTCTTCCTCGCTGGTCTTGTTGGCATGAGTCCTGCTCTCTGTGACCTGGTTCATCTTCTGCCTCCCTCCCTTGAAACATACTGCCTTTTCCCGGAAGCCCACTGGCTAATTCCCAGAGGCCCATGTTATAACTTTGTTCTGGCCCTACCAATGGCTGCACAAGTCCTTTTGGGACCTAACAAGACTAATGTACTGTCACACTTTTCCAAGTATTTCATACAGAAAAACTACAATACAGTTTTAAGGTACCCTCTGGTGCTATTATCAATGTTACTTATTAGTTCTAAAAGATAGAACTAGTTCATCTGGGGACTGAAAAGAAACCTAAGGGTATTAATATCTGGTTACAATAGAATAACATTTCCTAGGTTACTTCATCAAATTCAGTTTTTTAAAAAAAGCTAACGAGGGGCCAGCGCTGTGGCATAGTTGGTTAAGCCTCCACCTGTGGTGCTGGAATCCCATATGTGCACTGGTTCCTGTCCTGGCAGCTCCTCTTCTGATCCAGCTCTCTTCTATGGCCTGGGTAAGCAGTGAAAGATGGCCCAAGTACATGGGTCCCTGCAAGAAGCTCCTGGCTCCTGACTTCAGATAGACTCAGCTCCAGCCATTGTAGCCATCTGGGTTACAAACCAGTGCAAGGAATTCTTCTCTCTCTGTCTGCCTCTGCCTTTCTCTGTAACTGTACCTCTCAAATAAATAAAATCTTAAAAAAAAAAAAGCTGAAGAAAGATTTATGGAAGGAATCATTGAAGAAATATTTTTATAATATACATCTCTAGAAATATCAGAAAATATTTTATCATTGAAATAATGTCAGCCTGCTATATTCCATTCTCTGTATAAGGACTGTTCATAAAAAAATGCTTGCTAATGACATAAACAGAAAGGGAAGATCAGGAACCCATCTCTACCACAACTGTTCATTAACGGTATGGACAAGCAGAGGAAATAACAATTTGACACATCTTTTATTTTGAAACAAAAATTTCCATTCTTAATTTTATTTCATTTCATCTGATTATATCTAGGAGAAAACCCCAGACTGATGTTAATGTGTCTTTAACACATTATGTTGTTTTTTTATAAACTAGTCCATATTCCCCAGTTTCTATTTCTTCCCTTTCTCTAGAATGTTCCTTAAGAACTTTCCCTTATTTCCCCCCAGTCTCCCCCCTCTCCCTTTAGTTCTCCATGTTTCCTAATCTTTTCTCCCAAATGAAGCTCTGGAGCTCTTAGGGGTTCCTTTCTGTAGAAGGCACACACCCTCTATGGCTAAAATTGAAGGAAGCCTCTCTTTGCAGGGAAACTGCAGTGAAGTTTGTCAACAAAGAAGACAGGAGCTGACCTTGAGAACAGAATCCTGTCCGTTTTATTGTCTTTTAATGGTTTCTCTATTCCCAGTACACAGCATGGGCCTGCCCCTTGATAAATATTCCTTATTGCCTATTCTGTATTTTCCTTGAGGACTGAATCCACTCTACAGGTTTCAAACTGGAATCCTTGAGTCTGCGGGTTGCTTATCCTAGTGATTATGACATTAATTAAGATGCCCACATCCCACACTGGAGTACCTGGATTTGATACCTGGCTTGGGCTCTGGTTCCTCACTCCAGCTTCCTATTAATGCAAATCCTGTGAGGCAGTGGTAGTGCCTCAAGTAATTGGGTTCCTGCAGACTTGATTGAGTTCTTGGCTCCTGGGCATTTGTAGAGTGAACCAGCAAATAGGGTATGTGTCAGCCTGCCCCTCCTAACCTCCAAAAGAAGGAAGCCGGTGGGACCTATCTGCAGACAGAGGCCCGCATTTCCCACCCTCCCCTTTTGCTTTCTCTCATGTCAGGCTCTCCCTGCCATCTTGGCTCCCTGATTCTTCTGCTTGGACTTGTCCCTGATAGAGCAGGGACAAAGTTTCCCCTTCTTGAGATACTCTAAACCCTTTGCCACCTGAAGGAAGCTTAATGCCTTGCCTCTGAGAGATCCCACGATGCTTAGAGTGAGTGAATATTTTAAGTAAGATTTCAAAGTCCTTTTTGTTACAATATTTGCTTTATACAACAAAGAAAAAATTCCCAATGGGGATGAATCCTACTTGACCTAAGAATATGATTTTTCAGTGTGTCACTCATCACCTTGCATCATCTTGGGACAGTGTTGAATAATCTGGAATCCTACAGTCTCTTTACCAGGTCTCTAAAGCCTATATGCTTGATGTTCCTGCTTTTGGTCTGGCTCTCCTATTCAACAAGCTCTCTGAGAAATCATACATATGTAAAAAGAGCATCTGCAATTCAGATTTTATTTCATTCATATCAGATATAACAAGTGCAACTCGAATGTACAAATTCTCAACAAAATATTAAAAAAGGAAAAAAGCAACAATGAAAAACTTCTCTAAGTAGATTCATGCAAAGAAATGAATGGGCACTACAGATGTCACTGACCCTGTTTTACAACCTGGAATCATGACAAATGCAAAGGGCTGTTAACAGACCTCCAACAGCGGCCACTCGGGGAAGTCCAGCATGGGGAAAACCGAGAGCTAAGGAAGGAGAGGTGGGACCTCTCCAGAATTCAGACAGCATGCTACAAACTCACTTTACTATTTTTAAAATTGTCCTTGAATAAATGTCTAGTCCTGGAATTAGAAAGTACATCCAAAGACTGACAAAATAATTTATCTTTTGCTTTAGAAATGCATTCTTGCAAAAGAAACACTACCAGCTATTAGTTGCTAGATAGTCAAGGGTTTCATTTAAAGTGCATTTGTTTGCTCACATACATCGAGGAGAAGTGTTCTACAGAACAAGGAATCCTTCCATCATGGAGGTTCTTGAATAACTGCTTTGGGAAATCACCTCCCTGGGCTGTGAGCCTTTAGCATTTTGTGTCCATGGTGTTGCTCCCTCATACTTTGCTTTTTTCAGTAAAATCTATACACTTGCTCTTCAGCCAACCCTGAAGAAAGCCTTTGGACTTACAGGATGCTACAAAGATCTGAGAAGGAGCTCTTTACAGATTAGTGTTTCTGTGACAGAATGAGGCTTTCATTTCTGTAAAACACACTAGTTACTTCAATGACAATCAGACAAACTCAGGATAATCACATACATCGTTCAAGAGCCTTACATACATCCCCAAAGGCAACTGCATCCTCCTCCGACACCATCTGATTCTCATAAGCACACGGGGGCACCGTGCGCATGAGACCGATGCCACTCAAATACACTACCTAATTGATTATGTTTATATATTTTATTTCTCAATTCCATTCTTTTATATACATGTTTTTGGTAATTATAGTAAAGATGCTGGTGAAAAGTACTTTGTTTAACATTTCATAATGCGTGCAAAAGTAAAAACACTGATTCAAAGAAAAGTAATTTTTACAACTATTCAGCCCCGACAAATATTATGACAAGCAGTTAAGCAATATCATGACTTGCAAAGTTAACCTTAGCATAATGCTGCAGTTCAAAATATGGCACAAAAGGAACAATACAGGTAACAGTCCCACTGGCTAAGATTAGCCAGGTTTTGACTAATTTGGTTTAAGTTGATATTTGATTATATAAAAAGGCTTCTGAAAGTATTGAAAAAGAAACAGTGTACATGAAAGAGAATTCAACAATGTTTACAAAATGCCAAAATTTCTTATTCTGCCCCCCCCTTAGCCATAAATAATTAATGAAGTCCCCCTGTCCCCCACCCTCCCTGGCCTCAAAAAGATTTACAAAGATAAATTTAGCTCAGTGAACAGAACCAAAAGATGACTGTTTTTAGACAGTACCTGGTTAAAAGCTCAAGCACTTTCATAAGAATTCATATACATTGTCTCTTGAGGAATATAAATAATCCGATAGTGTTGCTCTTTTGAGTTTTGGAGACTTCTCGCTTAGGAGTTATAACCGTCCTTGTGCTTTGAATAAAACATGAGCTCTAACTCAGAAAGCTGATGGCATTCAGAATTCACCATCTTCAAAGTTCGTTGTGAGAATTCTTCTCTGCAGCTTTGAACATCAGGATAGAATTGAAAATTTTGAGAGCAGGGCCCAGCTTAATACTCATAATTTTCACAATGTCCGTCTGGGTCATAAGTAGAAACGCTTCTCCATCGATTTGCTAGAACAGGGGAAAAGCAAGAGATCATGCATTAGCTGGAGGGAGTGTTGTGGGAAATAGTCAAGGTTAAGTGACCAGCTGGCTGTTGTCTACCTGGCAATACTGAAAAAGGAAAACACAGGCGTTCATGTGTGTAACATTTCCTAGTATTCAGACCTTCCTGATCTATAACAATACCAAAGATGTGGGCTGGGAGCAAAGTGGAACTCATTCGTTTGGAAACTCCCAATTAGGCACTGAGGCAGACAGAATATGGAAAAATTTGGGATACCTCAAATCCAGTTCGTGTGACAGGTTTTAAATTAGAGAAGACAGTAGATAGACAAATACTGGGGACATACACACATTCAGGCACATGCATCAGCTGTATGCTAATACAGCTTAAAAAATTCCATGCAAAAAAAGTAAAAGATAACGTGAATTTTTTATGAACTTTCTGAAGCCCTCTTGTATTTATAGTATGGCCATGCTAGTCTTCACATTACAAAGAAAGGCAGTAACTAACGAGAGCAATTGGTGCAGACTGAACGGGAGACTGGCGCTCAGTCATCGTCCTGATGCTTGCTTCTGCTGCTTAGGTAACTCACACTCTTCCTCTCTGTGGTCACTTACTAAGACAAAATTCTGTGCTTCTGCAGAATGGAGTACTTTAAGGTTCAAAGGCACAAACTATGAAGATGACCTCTGGTTTAGGGAGCACAACAAAGTACAGTCTTTTCTATGACTTTCAGCCCTTAGAAAGTTCTACCATGTTAAAAATTTTCATTTCTCCTTCAGATTTCCTAATTTGAAAAAAAAAAAAAACACATTCATGTTTTCTTTATAGTTCACTAGAAACACTGACAGCAATGAACAGTGCTACACACTGAACTGTGCTCCCTCTAAACTCTCGTGCTGACATCCTAAGCCCAGCACACCAGATGATGGTCTTATTTGAAAGCAGAGTAGTTGCACCTGTAATCAGTGAAGTGGAGGTCAGACTAAGGGAGGATGAGCCCCTAATCACTATGGTGCCTTCACAAACAGGGGACTTCAGACAGAGACGGACACACAGAGAAGGAAGGTGACAGGAACACAGAAAACACCACCCACTAATCAAGGGACAAGATTTTTTTTTGCAGCCCTTGGAAGGCAGCAACTTGCCATCATCCTGGCTTCTAGCCTTCCCCAGACTTCTAGCCCCTGGAACTGGGAGATAATAAATGTGTGGTTCAAGGCCCTTGGTTCTGTTAGCCCTGGGCAAACTAACACGAACTCTAAAGTCTACAAACAGTTCATTAAATATAGGCAGACAGAATTAAGTAGCTGTTCCTTAAGATTCTGCCACCTCCAAAAATAAAAAAACCCTGTAAATTTAAATTGTCTACATACTTAATCAGGAAGAACTGCAGTCATCTTCTACAACTTCAAGCAACAATTATGTGAAAAAAAGTTGGCTAATTTTAGTAAGAAAACTTCCTGCTGCCATAAACTAGAAGGACAGACTTCCCAATGTTAATCTGCAAGGGTGGCATGAGGAAGTGCCAATGTGGGAAAGGTTCTGCTGCTGTGTGGAAATATTTATGCCGGTGCCCTGTGCTTATGCTTGCTCTAACAAAGCAAGGCCAGGCAGAAAGGCAGGTGGATCAGTTACTAAGCAGGGCAGACCCAGTAGAGGAGACAGACTGAGGACCTGCAGGTCATTCAGGAAAATGTCAACTAACACACAGGTCCCCAAGGAGCTCACTCCAGACACCAATGTGTTATAGTCTTGGACCCTACTGAAGCTCGGAATCCCCTTGTGAGTCTACGCTAACATGACAGAGGACTGAAGAAAAGAAACGAGAGAACCAAGAGGCTGAAATGTGAAGAGTGAGTTGAGAAGGATTCGTTTTGGTAGATTATGATTCTTAAGAATAATAGAAAAAACATCAGGAGGCTAGCACCAAAGTTAAGTGTATTTTGTACATGCTTCTCTGCTATGTGGGCATATGGACAAGTCTTGATTAGAAGGAAGTAAACAATTTAAGTGGATCCTGGGGCCAGTGTCATGGTGTAGCAAGGTAAGCCGCTGCCTAGATGCCAGCATCCCAGGTTGATGCCAGCATCCCAGGTTGATGCTGGCATCTGATATGGGCACCAGTTCATATCCTCACTGCTCAACTTCCAACTCAGCTCCCTGCTGATGCACCTGGGAAAGCCACAGAAGATGGTCCAAGTACTTGGACTCCTACACCCACAGGAGAGACTTAGATGAAGCTCCTGGCTCCAGCTCAGCCAAGCACTGGCCACTGTGCTCATCTGGGGAGTGATCCAGCAGATGGAAGATCTCTCTCTCCCCCCCTCCACCCTAGCAACTCTTTCAAAGAAATAAATAAATCTTAAAAAAAGAAAAAGCATCCTAAGAACAACAGTGGTTAGTGCAATGCACTACGAGGCAGCTTACTTTGTGCTTGCTTTTGCACTGTGTACACACTAGTCAACCTCCAGAAATTAAAGGTCTCACTAAATGCTCGAAACTAGAAAGAAGGATCTGGAGTGCAGGGGCTCCTGCCTTCCACTTTACTGCCCTCTGTCACAGGCTCTCAGGTCTTTTCCAGTGCTTTCACTCTAAATCACAGGGACATGATCTCTGAGTACACTCTAAAGGTCTAAGTACATTCACTCAACAAAAACACACTGAGCACCTTCAAACTCTCTTCTTGGGCTGGACATACCACAGAGAACAAAACAGATACACACAAGCATGCAAACAAGTCTCTGTGGAGCTTATGTTCTAGTAGTGGGACACAGACTGTAAGTGATAAACATCATAAATAAGCCAAGCGGTTAGAAGGTGACTAGGCAGTGAAACAGAGCTGGTGAGGGAGATGAAGAGGCAGTGGGGTAGGGCTGCAGCATTTGTGGTGGCAAGATAGCAATTTCAAGTAGGATGGTCAAGGCAGGGCTAACTGGAACTTGGAATCTGAGCAGAGGGATGGAGTCATGTGACCATCAGGAGGAAGGGCAGTCTAGGCAGAGGAGCTAGCCAGACCAGTCTTGGACAAGCTGGGGAACAGCAAGGCAGCCAGGGGGTGAAACTGCTAGGAGCAGCTTGAAGAAAGAGGTCAAAGTGCAAGAGGTGGCGGCAGGCGCTGTGACGTAGTAGGCTAAACCTCCGCCTGCGGCGCTGGCTGATTCTTGTCCTGGCTATTCCTCTTCCAATCCAGTTCTCTGCCGATGGCCTGAGAAAGCAGTGCAAGATGGCCCAAGTGCTTGGGCCCCTGAACCCACCTGGAGAAAGCTCCTGACTTTGGATCAGCCCAGCTGCAGCCATTATGGCCATTTGGGGAGTGAGCCAGTGGATGGAAGACCCTTCTCTATGTCTCTCCCTCTCTCTGTAACTCTACCTCTCAAATAAATAAATAAAATCTTAAAAAAAAAAAAAAAGAGGCAAGAGAGGTAACGAGGTATCAGATTGAACACTTTTGCTCTGCTTGGGATATGGAGCTATGGGAAGAATATGAACAGAGGAGTGACTTGATGTGACTTCTATTTCAGCAGGAGCACCCCGGCTGTGCTGGGAACAGACTGTAGAGGAGCAAAAACAGAAGCACAGGGCTTAGTCAGGAGATTATTGCATGGATCCAAGTGAGAGGCAATGGTGGCTCAAATGAAGGTGAGTAGTGGTAAGAATAGTCAGGAACTTTATATGCCCCCCCCCCCCTTTTTTCTTTAGTTTATAAAGATTTATTTGTTTGTTTGAAATAGAGAGAGAGAGAGGAGAGAGGAGAGACAGAGAGGTCTTCCAACCGCTGGTTCACTTCCCAAATGGCCACAACAGCCAGGACTGGACCAGGCAAAAGACAGGTGCCTAGAGGTCCCTCCAAGTCTTCCACATGGGTGCAGGGGGCCCAAGCACTTGGACTCTCCTTCACCGCTTTCTCAGGCCATTGGCAGGGAGTTGACCAAAAGCAGAACAGCTGGGACTTGTACTGGTGTTCATGTGGGATGTGCTTGTATTTTTAATCATCTGTCATCTATCTTTTGAAAACATAAACTTTTGAAAACAAGGCAGAAAGAGAGACAAACAGACCAAGAGACCTCCTAACTGCTGAGTCACTGTCCAAATTCCCACAATGGTTGGAGCTGGGCAGGGCTGTACGTGAGCCACCCTCTTCTGCCTCCAGCAAGTCAGACTAGGAAGCAGAGCTGAGAATTGAACCCAGGCACTCTAATACAAAATGTGGGCATCCCAAGTGCTACCTTAACCGCTGCAACAAAGCCTGCCCTATGTTTTTTTTTTTTTTTTTAATATTCATTTTATTTTATTTGAAAAGCAGAGTTACAGGGAGAGACACAGAGAGAAAGAGAGGGCTTCCATCCACTGCTTCATTCCCCAAATGGCCACAATGGTTGGAGTTAAGCCGATCTGAAGCCAGGAGCTTTTTCTGGGCCCCCCACACAAGCATGGGGCCCAAGCACTTAGAACATCTTTTACTGCTTTCCCAGGCCACAGCAAAGAGCTGGATCAGAAGTGGAGCACCCGAGACTTGAACTGGAGCCCATATGGGATGCTGGCATGGCAGGTGGTAGCTTTACCTGCTACGCCACAGCACCAGCCCCCTGCACTGTATGTTTTAAGTACACCTAGTATGACAGAGATTAGATGTGGCATGGGTAACAAAGAAGTCAAAGACGATTTCCAAAAACACCTATCCTAATCCCCGTACTTCATCTTTTAGAGATAACCTACAAGGCTTTAGATTTGAATTATGGTTGTTTTCTAGAACTCAGAACAATGTTCTTTGACCTTGTGAGACTTTTGAAAACAAGAACTCTGTTTTATTATTTTGAATCATTGTTTCTACAACAGCATTACACAGTGTAAAATACACACAGTAGAAATTTAACAAATGAATAAAGGAGTGAATGGATACATGAATCAATGATAGAGATCATCAGAGAGTGTCATCTGCCCTGCTCTCCCAAAGATCTACTGTTCAGGATTTCTGGGACCTGGGGAATTTCCCTGAAGACAATATGCTGTGAAGAAACATGTATTCTAAGAAATACCACATCACTGTGAATATTAACTTGAATATTACACTAACTAGTAGAGAAAACCTATATGGATAATTTATGTACCGATGGTCAAAATTGTAATTTATAAAGTAGATGTACTACAAGTTGATGCTGAAAATGTTCCCTCATCTTCAAGGCTCAGGACTACTTGACTCATTTTGAAAAAGAGAAATAGTTCCTCATATGGACCTAAATCTGTTCCAGGATACAAAATTAAGTGAATGGTGTACAAAGATTCTTAGGCCATATGAGTTAGAGAAAGATGCTCAAAACTGAGTAACTGTTAATGGATGGTAACCACAGAAAGAATATAAACCAGCAAAAGGATGCTGGAAATCAGATCCTTGTGCTTTTTAACAGGTAACCATGTAAAGCATACATTGTATGTACTACTATATGAGATCAGTGGCTGGGTTTCTAGCTGTCCCTACACTCTGGCAATACTTTGAATTGACAGTTATTCTTAACAGTGGAGGTTTACACATGGGGCAGAAAAGTGTATATGCATCTTACTGTAGACAGCAGATGTTGGAAAAAGCCTTCTGAGATTACTTTGAATACTTTCTGCCTTCTGGAAACATTACCCAGAGCCAAAATCCAATGGATAATTGACTTCCATGCTTGGAAGAGATGACAAGCAAGTGGCTTATTTTTAAAGGTCTTTAGTGTAGAGGCTTTCCTGCGGTACTCTAACAATATTACTTCCAGTGCTGTGTGCTGTTAGAAACCAAATTCCTTTTTATTCTAATGCTCAGGGTAGATGATACCTTTATTAATCATTCCTGATTTTGAAGTTTTGGAGAGATAGTGAAGATACACTAATAAAATTATGTCCCAAAAGCAGACTATGATAAATATTTGTTATTCTAAACATCACTAAAGAAATATATAAGGGATCATTTTTAGCAACAGTGGTAATATTATTTATTATTGCCTATCAAATGGAGTTAAGCCTTGGTGTTTTTAGAATGATGTCTGAAAATAAAATAATGGAAACTACACTTTATTAAAAAATTAAATATTGTTTCTTTCTTTGATTTCTCTTCGTGCTTGAAACTAACAGTGTAAATACAAGCTCTTCCGTTCTGTGGATTTTTCACTAGTGCCTCTACCAGGAGACATCATACAATGGCACTGTTACAAAATTCCACTGCATCTCTTCCTAAAGAAGATACTTTTACACAACTGCTTAATGCTGCCTTTTAAGACAACTATGTACCCATCTGTCAGATTCAACATAACTCATCTCTTCCTCACTCTGCCAGTTCAACACATTCCACCATTCATTGCGTTTCGGTGCGTTGATGCCACAAAGGAACATACTGTGATTTAGCGGAACACTTACTTCATCTTTAAATACCTTTCCGTGTTCTTCACACCCAGGTAAGCTCTGTATGAATTCTGATACCTGTCAAAAATACCAAAATTCCTGATTAAAAAAAAAAAAAAAAAAGGCAGAATCTAACAGCTACAGTTTCAAAACACAAACAACCCTCCATCTACTCGTGTGTCTACCACTCTGTAAGCCAGGCTCCTGTATGTGGAGCCTGGCAGGGGAAATGAAATGTACCTCATCTGTGCTCCATTTGGAAACTTTGCTGGCAGGGATGCCGGCGACTGTTGGAAGAAGCTTGCTCTGCTGCTCCCAGCGCAAGGGCAGACACGGAATCGGGGACTTGAAGGACAGAAAGACAGCGGAGCGCCGTTGTGCCTGCTGTATGGTAGGGTCTTCCCGGGCACCTGCTCAGGTGAAACATGTGAGAAATTACTCTTAGCAAAGCTACACAAGAGCCCCAGATTCCATGCATTCCCCAGGCCCTGTCCCCGATTGTGAGATTAGGGGTGAAAACAGAGGTAACACAATGATTCCATTCACATTAAACTCACTGAATGATTTTACTCTCTGTGGTATTCTGAAAGTCACTATAAGAAACCACCTATAAATTCAACTCACACATTGCTACAGCACCTGTCGTTAAAGACATGCTTCATTATGTTCCTGTAATGTTGCTGCTTTAATGCCTCAAATAAGAAAAGTGCATGTGTTCCCCTTTCTGCTTGGGATGTCCTAACGGTAACAGCCAAGCTGCATACTCAACTATTTACCTTGAGGTTACTGTACGTGTTCTCTCCTTTTGTCTCAGCCTTGTTCATTCTTTGTTTTTATTTAATAATCATATTGGCTTTTCAAATAGCTAATGCAATTTTCTATGAAAGGAGATATGAAATTATTAAATAAAGGTAAAATGGTAGAAAAGCAAATGCTCTTTGTCGTTCTTTATTTGTACAGATCAAAATTAAACCTATGGACTATTCTGCTTATGTGTCAGAGCTGAATCCAAACTTGCTTAACTGCTGTGTTCCTAAAATAACCACTCTCTGGCAAATGATTTTTGTGCTTGAACTCCTGACTTACAGCTTGTCAATAATTATCTCCCTATGATCCTGTAGAACAGAAACCTTTCTGGAAAGTACTTAATGAAACCACCCCAGCTCAGAAAGGTACCGCTCACTGTTTACTCTACTTTCACACAAAGCTCAACTCCAGGGAACCCTGAATTCCATCCCAAATCCTTGCCAAAGTGCTGCCTAGTTGAGGCTTGGGGATCTCCACAGGTGTTTATTTTAAAGCAAGCTTTGTTTCCTTGGAGGGTAAGATTTACAGAAAGTGCACAATATCACTGAATTTTCACAAACACACCCATATAACCAACACCCAGGCCCAAAGACAGCACACAGCACACAGCACACAGCTGTCCCATCACAGCTTCCAGCAGAGTAACCACTTTGCTGATGACCGGTACCATCAGTTCATGTACCTTGGTTTTGAACTGTATTTAAAAGTAAAGTGGTGTCTGGCTTCTTTCTCACAACAGCATGTTTGTAAGATACATATACATTGCTGTGGGTAGTTGTGGCTCACTTTCTCTTAGGAGTATTCTAGTATATAAGAGTCCCTCAAAAAATTTGTGAAAAGTAGAACTGAAAGATACATTTATTTGGGTATAAAATATTTAAAAATCCCTGTGTATTCTTCTCATAATATGCATTTTTTTTCATAAACCTTTTCCATACTGCTCATACATCTCTTCTTGGATGTATGTGTGTATTTCTAGTGCATACACCTCCAACAGTGAACCTCTGAGGTCATGGCCTTTTTGTATACTAAACTTTGGCAAGCCCTGCTAGTTCAAAACAGCAATGCAATATGCATCCAGTAAAATCACGTGAGTTCCAGTTGCTGCACATCCTCACCAGTGGCTGGCACTGTCTTCCTCATTGTAACCATGACAGTGAGTGAATAGTGACAGCACATCACAGTGCATCTTATGGCTACTGAAGTTGACACTCTTTTGTTGCATTTTCTGTCCATAGACAGAGTCTCTTTCTGAAGTGTTTCTTCATGCTTTATGCTCGCTGTTTCAGTAGGCTGTCTTGCCTTTTCCTTACTGATTTATAGTTGCTATCTATATACATTCTGGGTAGGAGTCTTATGTTAGAAATATAAATTATAATGATCTTCTCCCACGCTCTGTCTTCCTTTTTACTCTCTTCAGTGTCTTTCAGAAAACAGAAATTCTTAATTATGTTTAAACTATGATTATTTTCTTTTATGGCTAAGGCACCATGTATGTACTAAAGAAATTACTGCTACCCCAAAGATGTGAAGAGAATCTTCTATTTTCCAACCTTTTATGCTCACATCTACAATATACCTGGATTTTATTTTTTCCATATGTATGAGGCAAGGATTAGCATTCATGTTTTTGCCACAGGGATTTCTAATTACCCAATCACAATTTATTTTAAAAAAAAACACCCTTTTCCCCAGTGTACTGCAGTGCCAGCTGTAAGAGAAATATGAGAGTGTATTTTCAGACTGTTTTGTCGCACTGCTTCTTTACCCTAAGCTGCAGCTTTAATTACTATCACTAAGTATCCTAACGTCTGTGATGTAGGTCTTCAAGACTGCTTTCCCTACCCCTTTATGTTTCCACTTAAATTACAGAATCTGCTTGCTTAAAAAAAAAAAATTAATTAGACATCCTACTGACTGTAGATAAATTTGGTGAGGAATGACATCCTCACACTATCAAGTCTTCTAATTCATATACAAATTATATCCTCCACTTCCTTAAGACTGCTTTAATATTTCTCACTGATATTTTGTTATTTTCAAGAAGGCACCCTCTACATCTTTTATTACATTTATTCATGTCTTCTGTGCCAGTATAAGTGGTAAAGTTTTTAAACATTTATTTCCTGTTGGTCTGTTGTAGTTCTCTAATAACTTTTCTCTTAAGCTAGCCTAATCTATATTTTGAAATGCCCTGAACATTAGAAACTCATTATGCTGAACCAAAAATCTTACTGGCACTAACACCAATTGATACTGGTTCTGCCCCATTGTACTCATACAGAAAAAGTCTAGTGTCATGTCCACATGAAAACATTTCAAATCTTCAAATATTTCTTAAAAAGACAAATTGATCCTTCTTTCCACATTTAATTCAACCACAAGGTTTTAGCTCCTCATCTTACTTTATTAAATATTAATTATGAGACAAATATACAAACCAGGACCAGTATGTTTTCATTCTATTAAAACTGCCCAGAGTTCAAAGTATTTTTGCTTAGGAAAATATGGTCTCACTTAAAAAGCATTCCCTTGAAACAGATGTTCCCAAGAATTACCTGAAACATAACATCTGTACATAGTTTACAAAATGAACGGGTAAATTTCCAATTCCACACTGCAGTGAAACAATAGAGTTTATGCGTTGTATTCTAATTGTTGCCTCATAATAAGCTTTTTTCCAAATCCATACTCTATTCTGTAACTTTTTCTACCTGATTAAATACCTGTCTGATAAACATTTGGCACTGTTCACTCTGTCATTACAACTCCATTTCATTTCCTGTTAAAAGTTGTATCATTCACTTCATTTCTAAGGCTCCCACATTATTCCCTAGAAAAATAACAGCATTCTACAGAAATGACTACAAGGGGCAGACACTGTGGCGTGAAAGGTTAAGTTTCAGCCTACAGTGCTGGCATCCCATATGGGAACCTGTTCAAGTCCAGGCTGCTTCACTTCCAATCCAGCTCCCTGCTAATTTACCTGGGAAAGCAGCAGAGGATGCCTCAAACCCTTGGGCTGCTGCATCCATGTGGGAGAGCCAGAAGAAGATCCTGGCTTCAGATAGGCCCAGCTCTGGCTGTCACAGCCTTTTGGGGGTTGAAACAGAGGAAAGATTATACCTATTTCTGCCTTTCAAATAAATAAATATCTCCTTTAAAAAAAGAGAAAGAAAGGACTACAAAATATAAAGTTCTTTATTGTTTTTCTTTTTTTTTTTTAAAGGATTTAACCATCTTTTTCTTTTTTTTTCTTTTTTTTTTTTTTTTTTTGACAGGCAGAGTTAGACAGTGAGAGAGAGAGACAGAGAGAAAGATCTTCCTTTCCGTTGGTTCACCCCCAAAATGGCCGCTATGGCTGGCCACGCCAATATGAAGCCAGGAGCCAGGTGCTTCTCCTGGTCTCCCATGCGGGTGCAGGGCCCAAGAACTTGGGCCATCCTCCACTGCCTTCCTGGGCCACAGCAGAGAGCTGGACTGGAAGAGGAGCAACCGGGACAGAATCTGGTGCCCCAACCAGGACTAGAACCGGGGTGCTGGTGCCGCAGGCGGAGGATTAGCCAAGTGAGCCATGGCACCAGCCATATTGTTTTAAAGTGGTTGTTTTAAAATGTCTTTGAACTGGGGGCTGGCACTGTGACGCAGTAACTTAATCCTCGTCCTGTGGCACCAGCATCTAGCCCCAGCTTCTCTTCTGATCCAGCTCTCTGCTTTAGCCTGGGAAAGCAGTAGAAGATGGCCCAAGCACTTGGGCCCCTGCAACCACATGGAGGACCCAGAAGTAGCCCCTGGCTCCTGGCTCGGTCCAGCTCTGCCTATTGCGGCCATTTATGGAGTGAACCAGCAGATGTAAGACCTTTCTCTCTGTCTTGCCCTCTTCCATCTGCTGATTCACGCCTCAAAGGGCCACAGCAACCAGAACTGAGCCAGGTCTTTCTCTCTGTATAACTCTGTCTTTCAAATAAATAAATGAATCTTTTAAAAAAATGGAAAAAATATATAGATGACTTTTAATGTAGAGTAAGTATCAGGAACACTTACTTCTGGAATAGCCTGAGGAAACAAGAGGAGGCGACATGGGAAGGAAGAAGCATTTTTGAGTAAGGGAGGTAGTGAAATTCTTTAATTGAAGACTTGGCCTAGGCAGCTCTGGTCATAAAATACTCACCCAGTCCTCTGCAAAACCATTCTTTTTCTATGGTATTTTTTTTTCAAACAAAATTTGTATTTTAGTTCATGTGGATATAAATAAATTAGGACAGAACTACTTAAGCAAATGTGGGTAAAAAATATTTTAGGCTGACCAAGAATAACTAAAATTGCCATATACGAGAAATGCTTGTTCTCCCTGATTTTTATTACAATACTTGATAAATTTGATTTGTAGTACTGATGGTGTCATATTAAAGGTGGTGAAATAGGAATTAAGAGAAACCTAATAGTACATTAAAATGAGAAACAGTTCCCAGCAGAGGAAAACTGTAATATTCATCATGCTCACAAACAAGCCAACCTACTCAGACTAACAGTTAATCACATGATCACTATTTTTTCTGGAAAACATTGTTTAATTAATTTTTTAACTGAGGCACATCCATCTGGATAAGATAAACAGACACTGAAGACTGCTGGTCATGAACAGAAGGTATATATGGCCAGTAACATTTATCAGAAAACAGATGGAAGCAAGATATTTTGTGCCAAAACTGAAGAACCAAGTCTATATAGAAGCCAAACGAGGGCCAGCTGAAATACAGCTCCCAGTCTCAGCACACAGTGCCAAAAAAGACCCCTGGTGTGGGATACTGTAGAGTACGGGCACTACATGGTTAGGATCTCTTTCTACACTTACTTTTCAAAAATTTACTCCCAACAGGTCCTGTACCTGCCAACCAATATCAGGGCAGGAAGGCTGCAGCACAGACCAAAAGCAACTTTTGGTGAGAGAATAGCATGTTTCCCATTCTTAGGCTCATCACACATTGCTATACTAAAGAAATTACAAAACACCCAAAGGAAAAAGCAGAGGGCAAGACTTTTCTTTCATGGGAAAAAGGCTCCCTGAGTTATTAACCTCTGACAGAGCAATTTCAAGGCTAAAAGTTCACTTTACGGAAATAATTAAGCATGAGTCTTAAGAAAGTTACAGTGAAGGTTCTGTGCTAGGCATGTAATTGTACCCAGAATGAAAGGTACATTCCTCAGTCTGTCTTATAGCTAAATCAGGCCAAATGACTATTGGAATATATACAGAAGCAGTATCCGCAATACCCAGTAAAGTCTGCTAAAGGGAAATTAGCAAAAGTGGTATCTGCAACAAACCCACCATCACTTTCCCATTTTGACCCTCCTACCTACAGAGTAAATATTAATTTCATTACATCCCTTCAGCAACCACCTGTGACCAGGATACGGGCCTTGGGAACAGATGCTCAACCAATCTGAGCAACATGATGGATGGAGCCAGATTTCTGACACTGTGGAGTTCCATTTAAATTCTGGTCCAGGCCGGCGCCGCGGCTCACTAGGCTAATCCTCCGCCTTGCGGCGCCGGCACACCGGGTTCTAGTCCCGGTCGGGGCACCGGTCCTGTCCCGGTTGCCCCTCTTCCAGGCCAGCTCTCTGCTGTGGCCAGGGAGTGCAGTGGAGGATGGCCCAAGTCCTTGGGCCCTGCACCCCATGGGAGACCAGGAGAAGCACCTGGCTCCTGCCATCGGATCGGCGCGGTGCGCCGGCCGCAGCGCGCCTACCGCGGCGGCCATTGGAGGGTGAACCAACGGCAAAAAGGAAGACCTTTCTCTCTGTCTCTCTCTCTCACTGTCCACTCTGCCTGTCAAAAAAAAAAAAAAAATTCTGGACCATCAAATTCAGGGATTCCTTTATGTCAAAGAGGAAGACTTCTTTTATCTTGTATAAGTCACCTGTATGTGTTTTATGTCATGTGCACGCACCCACTCACAGACACAACACACACAATCCTAATTACTATTGAGACTCACTTCAAAACCATTAATAATAGTGAGAGATACAAAACAACTACCCGGGAAACTCAACAATAGGAGTCTGTTAAGTAATATATCTATCCATAGGGAGAATATTTAACAATATGTAGCAATAAGTATAAATGTTTATGTGAAAATAACTGCAAAATCATTCAGTTTAGAAACTGCAGGCTACAAATTAGTTTGTGTAACATTTTAAATATTAAAAACTCTAATAAAAATGTATCAAAATTCAGAAGGCAGTGTACAGAGCATTTCAAAAAGTTCCTAATGGGTCAGTGTACGGTGGCCACTATTTGGGATGCCCACGGCCCATATCAGAGTGCTGAGCATTGGTCCCAGCACCGCTGGTGATTTCAGCTACCTGCCGAGGTGTGCTCTCAGAGGTGGCAGTGAGGGCTCACACAGGTTGTGTTCTTACCACTCATGTTGGAGACCTGGGCTGAGTTCCTGGCTCTGGGAGCATTTGCAGGGTAAACCCAGCAGATGTGAGGCTTTTCTCTCTCTCTCTCAACTTATATAATAAAGTTCATAGAAAAATGAGATTAATAGTTCATTTTAGTACAAAATAATTTTTGTGCATAGTTTTTTTCACAATATTCATTTTCCATGAATTTTTGAAGCTCCCTATAAAATCTTATGTAATTTCTATTTTCTTCTTTTGGCTTCCCTGTATTTTCTAATTACTATATATAAGCATGTATTATTTAGATTAATAAAAGTTATACAATCCAGAAACTGATATTAAGTAAACTAAGTAAGGTTACCCAAAATATAACAAAAAATGAAGCTGGGAGATATATTATTACTTGGCAGGTTGAGGTGCTACTTGGGGTGCCCACATCCTACATCTGAGTGCCAGTTCAAATCCAGGCTACCCTGCTTCTGACCCAGTGTCCTGCTACTGCAGCCTGGAGGCAGCAGATTGAGTATGTGGGTTCCTGCCACCCATATAGGACAGCAAACAGGGTTCCAGGCTCTGGCTTCAACCTAGTCCAGCCCTGGTCATTGAGGACATTCTGGGGAGTAAACTAGTATCTGGAAGACTTCTCTCCCTTTCTGTTTCTGTGTTGCTGTGACTTTCAAGTATGGGTAGGGAACCTTTTTGCTGGCAAGAGCCGTTTTGGATCAACTGCAGGTCATGAAAAATTATCAACCTAAAAATTAGTTTGCTATAGATTTATTAAGCTTCAAGTCCTGCCAGCAGCTGCCATGGCAGGAGCAGACCAAATTGTGTGGATCTTATGACGACTACAGGCTGGATGTTACCCACCACTGAAACAGGTGAAAATAAATAAATGAACAGCTTTTAAATATGGAAGTATCAGAGGGGCCAGACTGCGATACACTGGGTAAAGCCACCGGTATCTGGGAGGCCAGCATCCCATATGGGTGCTGGTTTGTGTCCCAGCTGCTCCACTTCCAATCCAGATCCCTCCTACTGGCTTGGGAAAAGCAGCAAAGACGGCCCAAGTGTTTGAGACCCTGCATCCACATGGGAAACCTGGAAGAAGCTCCTGGCTCTGGACTGGCGCAGCATTGGCTGTTGCAGCCACCTAGGGAGTGAATCAGAGGATGGAAAATTTCTCTTTCTCTATAACCCTAATTGTCAAATAAATTAATTGTAAAAATAAAATTGAATGAAAATAGAATTTTAAATACATTACTAAAAACATGATCAATTTCTGGGTTTCTAATTTAGTATAAACAAAAATAATAGTAGGTGAGAGTAGTATTAAGAGATATAACTATGGATCTTTGGATGATTTTACTGCTTTCGAATTTTTTTTACAAAAATAGCAAGCAAGGGAGAGATTCCAAGATGGCGGAATAGAAGGGCTGGGTCTCTGAGCAGTCACTGTAGGTGGCTCCACACTCTCAGGGCTCCCTGATTACCTGGTAAGAGTCATTGCTGCAGAATCTGTGCTCACACCGAGGATGGCACAGATACTTTGTGTGGTTCTTATCACATTGCGGATGAATATTGCACCCACTGGGGCTAGCACCTGGGCATTGGTCTCCTCGGAAGAGAGGAGGTGAGCATGGAGAGTATGCCAACAGAGCTGATCAAACCCTCTCCTCTTTAAAAAAAAAAAAAAAAAAAAAAAAAAAAGAGAGGAGATTTAGCACGCCCAACTTGGGTGTCACCTTGACACTCTGCTCACCCTGGAGCACTGAACAGAGCTCCCTGGCCACACCCATCACACACCTCAGGGTATTCCCTGAAAGAGCAGACACTGCACTAAGTCACAGAAGCATAGTCCAAAAATACAAGCCAAACAAGTGGGAAAAATACCCCAACAACTATCTTCACGAATGTCTAAAAATAAACAATGAAATTCAAGAAACAAGAATAAGGAAGACAATATTAAGCCCCCGAAAAAACACAGCAACACTTCAATACTAGAATGTGAAGATGAAGAGACTGAAGAAATGCCAGAAATGGAATTCAAAAAATCAATTGTTAAGATTACTTAGAAGTAATCAGAAGTAGGGGCTGGTGCTGTGGCACAGCAGGTTAACGCCCTGGCCTGAAGTGCTGGCATCCCATATGGGCACCAGTTCGAGACCCGGCTGCTCCACTTCTGATCCAGCTCTCTGCTATGGCCTGAGAAGACCCAAGTCAATAAAATTAGAGATGAAAAATGAAATATAACAACAGAAACCACTGCAATAAAAATAATCATCAGAAATTACTATACAGAGATGTATGCAAACAAATCAGGAAACCTAGAAAAAAAGGATAGATACCTGGACACATACAACCTACGTAATTTGAATCATGAAGACATGGAAAACCTAAACAGACCAATAACCAAGACAGAAATCAGTAATAAAGATTTTCCCAACAAAGAAAAGCCCAGGACCAGATGGCTTCACTGCTGAATCCCACCAGGTATTTAAAGAAGAACTAACACCAATTCTTCTCAAGTTAGTCAAAAACAAGTAGGCCGGCGCCGTGGCTCAATAGGCTAATCCTCCACCTGCGGCGCCGGCACAGCAGGTTCTAGTCCTGGTCAGGGCGCTGGATTCTGTCCCGGTTGCTCCTCTTCCAGTCCAGCTCTCTGCTGTGGCCCGGGAGTGCAGCGGAGGATGGCCTAAGTGCTTGGGCCCTGCACCCGCATGGGAGACCAGGAGAAGCACCTGGCTCCTGGCTTTGGATCAGCATGGTGCACCAGCTGCAGCGCGCCAGCCGCAGCAGCCATTGGGGGGTGAACCAACGGAAAAAGGAAGACCTTTCTCTCTGTCTCTTTCTCTCACTGTCCACTCTGCCTGTCCAGAAAAAAAAAAAATGAAAATAAGAAGATCACCCCATACTTCTTCTATGAAGCTGGCATCACCTTAAAATCCTAAACCTGAAAAAGAAAACAGAGAAAGAGAACTACAGACCAATTTCCCTGATGAACATAGACACAAAAATCCTCAACAAAATACTAGCCAATTGAATCCAACAACACACCAGAAAGATCATTCACCTGGGCCAAGTGGAATTTATCCCTGGTATACATTCTCAAAATAACCAATGTGATACATCTCATTAGAAAACTGAAGAACAAAAGCCATATGATTATCTCAATAGATGCAGATAAAATGTAGATAAAATACAACACCCTTTCATGATGAAAAATTTAAGCAAACTGGATATAGAAAGCATTCCTTGGCCGGCACCGCAGCTCACTAGGCTAATCCTACACCTGCGGCGCCGGCACCCCGGGTTCTAGTCCCGGTTGGGGCACCAGATTCTGTCCTGCTTGCTCCTCTTCCAGTCCAGATCTCTGCTGTGGCCTGGGAAGGCAGTGGAGGATGGCCCAAGTGCTTGGGCCCTGCACCTGCATGGGAGACCAGG
This sequence comes from Lepus europaeus, assembly GCF_033115175.1. NCBI lineage: Eukaryota > Metazoa > Chordata > Mammalia > Lagomorpha > Leporidae > Lepus > Lepus europaeus. Next base: position 130,180,964 of record NC_084829.1, on the reverse strand, counting down.
AGGAAGCACCTGGATCCTGGCTTCGGATCGGCGCAGCACGCCAGCCGCAGCGTGCCGACTGTAGTGGCCATTTGGGGGGTGAACCAACGGAAAAGGAAGACCTTTCTCTTTGTCTCTCTCTCTCTGTCTAACTCTGCCTGTCAAAAAAAAAAAAAATTCCTCAACACAATCAAGGCAATTTATAATAAACTCATGGCCAGCATCCTATTGAATGGGGAAAAGTTGGAAGCAATCCCATTAAGATCTGGAACACCATTAGGAAAGGAAAAGAAATCAAAGGGATATAAACTGGGAAGAAGGAAGTCAAACCACTCCTATTTGCAGATGACATGATTATAGGGAATCCAAAAGACTCCACTAAGAGACTATTGGAAGTCATAGATGAGTTTGGTAAAGTGGCAGGATATAATATTGACACACAAAAATCAACAGCCTTTGTACACACTGACAATGCCACAGCGGAGAAAAAAACTTCTAGGAACAATCTCATTCGGAATAGCTACAAAAACAATTAAATACCTTGGAATAAACTGAAACAAGGGCATCAACAATATCTACAATGAGAACTACAATACATTAACGAAAGAAATAAAAGACACAAAAAAATGGAAAAATCTTCCATGTTCATGGATTGGAAGAATCAATATCATCAAAATGCTGCTGTACTACTGAAAGTAATTTACAGATTCAATGTGATACTGGACATTCTTCTCAGATACAGAAAAAAATGATGCTGAGATATGGAAACACAGAAGACCCCAAATAGCTAAAGCAATCTTATACAACAAAAACAAAGCTGGAGGCATCACAATAACAGATTTCAAGACATACTTTAGGGAAATTATAATCAAAACAGCCAGAGACTGGTAGAAAAATAGATGGATAGACCAACAGAACAGAACAGAAACTCCAGCAATCAACCCATGCATCTACAACCAACTTATCTTTAACAAAGGAGCTAAAGCCAGTCCCAGGATAAAGGACAGTTTCTTCAACAAATGGTGTTGGGAAAACTGGATCTCTGCATTCTGATGTATGAAACAAGATCCCTACTTTACACCTTACTCAAAAATCCACTTAAAATGGATCAAAGACCTAAATCTATGATCCTATACCATTAAATTATTAGAGAACATTGGGGAAAACCTACAAGACATTAGCATAGGCAAAGATTTCCTAGAAAAGACTCAAGAGACATAGGCAAACAAAGCCAAAATTGACAAATGGAATTATTTCTCAATTTGAGAATTGAGAAACTTCTACACAGCAAAAGAAACACTCAGCCAAGTAAAGAGGCAAACTGCCAGAATGGAAGAAACTGTTTGCAAACTATGCAACTGATAAAAGATTAATAAACAGAATCTATAAAGAGATCAAGAAACTCAACAACAACAAAACAAACAACCCAGTCAAGAAATGGGCAAAAGATTTAAACAGGCCTTTTCCAAAAAAGAGGAAATCCAAATGGCCAACAGACACATGAAAAAATGCTCAGGAACACTAGCTGCCAGGGAAATGCAAATCAAAACCATGATGAGGTTTCATCTCACCCTCATCAGAATGGAGATGAACAAACAACAAATGTTGCTGAGGATGTGGGGAAAAAGCTACCCTAATCCACTGCTGGTGGGAATGTAAACTGGCACAGACACTGTGGGCAACAATATGGAGATACCTCCGAAATCTGAATATAGACCTACCATATGACCCAGCCATCCCATTCCTGGGAATTTACCAAAGAGAAATGAAATCAACATATTAAAATATTATCTGTACCCCCATGTTTACTGCAGCTCAGTTCACAATAGCTAAGATATGGAATAAACCCAAATGTCTTGTCAACTGAAGACCTGATAAAAAAAATTATGGGATATGTACACCATGGAATACTACACAGTTATAAAAAAAAAACAAAACATGTTTTGCAAGAAGATGGATGCAAGTGGAAAACATTACACTTAGTGAAATAAGCCAGTTCCCAAAGGACACATAAGATATGTTCTCCCTGATATGCGGTAATAATAGAGTTCCTAAAAGGTTAACAGCCCTTGTCTCAATTGTTGAGGAACAGTTTCTTTTTTTTTTTTATGCTATTTGTTGAACTATTTACTTAGTATAGGGTTAATCTTATGTGTACAAAGTTTATGGAAAATAGAACTTAGTAAAAAATAAGAATGGGAATAGGAGAGGGAGAAGGAAGAAGAGTGGGAGTACGAGTGGAAGGGAGTGTAGGATGGAAAGAATCCTTATGTTCTAAATTTGTATTTATGAAATGAATGAAGTTTGTATACCTTAAATAAAAGGTTTCTGGGAAAAAAATTTTTAAAATAGCAAACAAGGGATATTTTCCTTATGTTGGTACTTGGAAATGAAGAACAGAGACTTGCCTCTATTATATACAGTATGGAAATCATTCATTCAGCAGTCATATATTCAGTACTCATACTACCTCAGTAACTACGGAAGGCTTTGTAAATACAACATCGGTTTGCAGATTTTTTCAAAAAAAGGAATAAATAACAATACAGTTGTCCAAAACAGAAATTTCCAAATACAAATATGACCAACACACACGTCAGTTCTGATAAAGAATAGAGGTATGAAAAGTCTTGATTTGGCTTGGGGTAGGAAAAAGTGAGGCAGAGATGAATAGCTCTTCTTAGAAGATCTTTCTGATAAAGATCATCATGAAGGAAACATCACAAGAATCAAGACTAAATCCTCAGTAAACACCATCTAAACCCAACATGAGGTTTCCTGATACAAGCAGATATGTCTGTTACTGTGCTGGGTGGTACTCTGCTTCACCCTGGACCGTTCCCATTAGGGTGCAACAGGACCCCTGACCAAGGAACACAGGTCCTGCCACCTTCAAACTGGAATCTCACTCCACTTCCTACTTCTCCTAGCTTGTACTGCACTAAGAGGGTAAGCCACAGGCTGTCACTGACCTCCCATTCTGATTCAATTCTGCTCCTTCACTCCAGTGACAAAAAACAAACAAAAAAACCAGAATCTCCAAATGCCTTGTCTGATTTTAGTCTCAAAGCTATCTTATGTGGGAATTATCCCTAAGGTGAGGAAACTGATGATGCCCAGAACTGCCACGTTCTAAGCCACACCATGACACAGCAGCAGCAGGACTAGGACAAGACCCTCATTCAGAGCATAGAGCTGTGGTCTGGAGGGTCTGTTTAGAGTCTGATAAACCTGGATTTGTGGCCGTGGACTTCCCTGCCTTACATGAGCTCTATAAGCTTAGCTAAATCAAATTAACAGTAGTGTTGTAGGGTTACATGGTACCTTTGAAATGCTGATCCCAGCATTCATATATTGTGAGCACTCAGTGAGAGAAATTAGTCCTATCTTGAAAGAAAAATGCAAATCAATCAATAGCCTTTTCAGGTTAATATTTCCAAAGTCTATAAAGCATGTTCTCAATGTGAAAGGAAAAAATGAAGCCCAAAAAACAATGCATTTGTGAACAATTTTAAAAAACTGATTTACAATTGGTGATTAAATATAAAAGGTTGAACAATAAGTGTTTGGGTAAAATACGTACTTTCAGGAGAGAAAACAAAACAATACCTTTCCCAAGAACACAGAGAAGGAGGACAGGAAGGAAAAGGGAGGGGAGGGAGGGGATGGGAGAGTGGCAGACAGCAAATCATATTCACTTAGAGTTCCCAAAGGTCAAACTCCATAACATGGCAAGCATCTCCAAAGAACAGCTCATAATCACACATACTATACTGAATTAAACCACATACAATGAAAAAATGTATCTGGAATCCCTTTGAAGGGAAAAGCATGTTTTTGGTTTTTAAATTAATTTGCTCCAAGTCTCCAAAAAGAAAAAAAAAAAAAAAAAAAAAAAAACAGCAACACAGTCTTCACAGGCTTCTTTCACACTTAAATCCTATTGGAAGTGTAAAGAAATTTAAGTTGGCATCTTGATTTTCCCCATAAAGAACCCTGCCCATACTGTTAGGGGCTTATTTTTTTTTTTTTTATTAAACTTTTATTTAATGAATATAAATTTCCAAAGTACAGCTTATGGGTTACAATGGCTTCCCCCTCCCAAAACTTCCCTCCCACCCACAACCCTCCCCTTTCCCGCTCCCTCTCCCCTTCCAATCACATCATGATTCATTTTCAATTCTCTTTATATACAAAAGATCAGTTTAGTATATATTAGGTAACGATTTCAACAGTTTGTAGGGGCTTATTCTTATACCCCCAAGGCCAGATCCTATATTTGAAGGGGTGCTTTTGCCACTGAGGACTAGAATTGTCAAGAAATATTAAACTAGCTCCTGCTAAAAACCGTTAGAACTGAGCACATCTAACTGACTTTAAGCCTTATGCTTGAAACAAGAATTTTTGTTGTTAATTTATTTGATGGAAAGACTGTGTGTGTGTGTGTGTGTGTGTGTTTGGTGGTGGGGGGTGGAATGGAGAGGGAGAGAAAGCTCTCTCCCATTCGCTAGTTTACTTCCCAAATGTTCCCAATGGGTGGCTGGGACAGGCTGAAGCCAGGAGCCAGGAACTCAAGCCAGGTCTTCCATGTGGGCCGTAGAAATCCAATGACTTGAGCCATCACTGCTGCCTCCCAGACTCTGCACTAGTAGGAAGCTGGCCAGAGCTGGGAATTGAACCCAGGCCCTCTGAAGTGGAATGCTGGTGTCCCCACTGAAGTCTTAACCACGAGGCCCAAGACCTATCTCTACAAAAGACTGTGGAAACTTCCCTGGAATTAAAAAAGCAGTTACCATGGAATCTCTGATACAAAGCTCCAGGAAACACTGGAAGAGGAGCACTGATTTACTGACAGGAAAATTTCATAATTTTAGTAAGGCACTCAGGAATACAACCTCTACCAAACAAAAATAAGACTATAAGAGCAAACCAATACAGGAAATTACTGGAAAATAAAAAATGCTGTTAAAATCCACATTAAAGGCAGTGAATCAGACCTCAGAAACAAGTGGCGGAGTGAGATACTTCAACTTGAGGATTAAGTTAGACAACAGGCACTGAAATACAGTTAGACAGATGGAATAAGTTCCCATTTTCCCCAGCACAGTGGGGCATACTTTAAAATAAACTGGCATATATTTTATTATTTTGAAACCACCACATAAACAAGTAAAGGAATCAGTATACATTTATGTATGTGTTGAAATATCACATACCTTTACCCCTAAAATATGTACAATTATTTTGTGTCAAAAATTTTTAAATATTTAAGGAGGTAGAAATGCTAACAACCCTCATTTGATCATTACATATCATATATATATCCTGAATATCACACTGTATCCCACAAATATGCAAACTGAAATAATAACAGTAATTAAAAAGCAGAAATTGTTGAAAATAATAAAATAACTTCACATTGGTTGGTGGTAATACTTGCCTCCTCATTATGTGGCTGGGCTCTGGCAGGGCTTGCCCAGGACTGGCTGATCCTCTATGGGGATCTATTGCCAACAAAGGCCACGGAAGCGGAACTGATGTGCAATGCTAGTCGCCAAATTAGTTGTTAGATATTCTGAATATCTCCCTTGGATCTAATCCCAAGAATAACAGGTGTTACCAATTGAGAAAGAGACAAATGGAGCACAAATGATAATCACAGTTCACAGTTAACTGCAGGAAGCTTTCTGGATCTAGAAAAGACGTAGGTCTAAAAGGCTCATGACTTTACAGGCAAAAATCATGAAAGAAGATTGAATTTAAGAGCTAGGATCATTTTTCAAAACCAGAAAATTGGACTGAAGTAGGCTGGTCTAATCCCACATACATGAAAGTGTATTTTGGTTTCTTTCTGTTTCGTTTTCCTTAAAGGAAACAAATAAAGAAGCCCAAGAACAGGCTTCATGTGTGGTGGATGCTGTGGTAGACCACTCAAAATGCCCATCAGAACTCAGGTTTTCATTCTCCTATTTGTTGACTGCTGATAGCTCGGAGCTGCACTGCTCCATAGTAACTGCCCAAGGACAACACTCCTTCCAGGCAATATCCAAGGACTGGTCAATTTGGAGAGCCAAAGGCCTGGTTCCCTTGCTTAAATCTGGAATAACCCTGAAGCAAATGTTAGGTTGCCGTGAGCCTCAGTTGTAACTACATTACAGCTCAACTTATTCTACTCAACTCTACTGTTATTTTCTCACTGGTGTTCTTTCAAAAAATTCTCACCAACAAACTTCCTATACACAATAATCTCAGTGTCTGTTTCCAAGCAGCCCAATCTAAGCCAGCAGGGAGAAAGATACCCACTCATTAGGATCTCAGACATCCCCAGTGTCACTGAGGAGCACTATTGCTGAGATTCCACAGGGCCTGGTGGGAATCTGAAGGTCCCTAGGTACAAGTGATGCTAAGCAATAAACTAAGGCCTAGGCATCTCCACCACGAAAATCTGATCCAAAATATTTTGAGTGCTGGAATGTCACAAGTGGAAAGTTCCACACCTAATCTTTAGAGATAGATTGTGCACAAAATGCGGGTGAGCTTAAAATTACTTTCTGGATGTGTAAATAGCTGTATATAAAATATAAATAAATTCTGTGTTTATACATGGGTCCCATCCCCAAGATACCTCATTATATACATGCAAATGTTACCAAAAGTACAGAATACAAAATACTGCTGCTTCCAAGCATTTTAGATAAGGGATAATTCATCTGTACTAAATGGTAAGTTGAGAAAGTGAAATTTGAATCTCTTTTACAAGAAATGATACTGAAAAAAAAAAGTTGCACAAAAAGAAAAGAAACTAACGACTAAGAAGGATGTTACACAAAAGCTGACAAAACATGATGTCATTTCAGACAAAATTACTTGTATGAAAATCTAATTGAAGTGTTTCAAAAATGTTGAGGAAGAAGGAAAGTTAAACTCATTTTAGGAGGCTAAAATTGGAAGACTAGGAAAGGAAAAAATTATAGGGCAATCCTACCTACGGATAATTTGGTGCAAAAATTCCGCAAACTTATTGCTTGATGTTTCACTTACATAAAGTAAGATAGTAAGTATGCATGTGGTATGGGTTTCACGGGCAAATAAACAAATAAATAAAAATAAATGACAAGGAAAATCACAAAATAAAGAAGTATATATGAATCTCAGTAATGTTTCTTTGTATAGAATAAGACAAAAACTCAGGTATACCTCAAATCAAGAAAAAAAGAAAACACACATATAAAAAACTGAAAGACACCTGAGGATGGCCAGAGATGCCTAGCATTCACCTCCTCCACAAGAAAGAATCAAAATACCGAGAAAACAGCTGCATATGGAGGTGAATGCCCGAGGGAGAACACTGGAACTCAGTGAGGGAGACATGGGAGCCCCACAGGACACAGGGATCTGGGATGGCTGGGATGGCAGCACAGAGAGGGGGAAAGCACACAGGAACTGCAGCCCTGGCCCCACAGCCAGGGGAGAATCCCAACTAAGGGGAAGGGTACTGGGAGAGCCCCAGCAGGCTCATCTCCAGGGCTGCTGCACAGTGGCCTTCATCACAGGCTGGGAGGCCAGCAAGGGGAGTCCCCTGGGATACACACGACAGCCTCAGAGAAGGAATTCTGACACTTTTTCCCTGGAACTCCAGAGCACAAGCTGTGGCAAAGTGATGCCATCATGAAAAAGGAGTCACAGTGAGAATCCAAGCTGACGTAGGGGACAGCAACCCCTGCACATGCCCATCCCTGTGGCGTCCACAGACATTCCACCACGTTAGCAACAAACAAGGACTGCAACTTCTGAAACCCAACGACAGCCAGCAGCGACAGTGAACACTGACCACATCACCGCAGGCCGAGCAGCGCCCTGCACTACAGAGGGCAGGTGGCTTGGTACAGCAGGCCAGGTCCTGCTCCCAGGACCTCACAAGCAGGCACACACTGCCACGGAATCACATGCTCATGGGTTCTGCTGTTCCTGCCCCTACTCTGGCTTTGGTAGGTACAGACAACTGAACCTGCCCGCTGCTAGTACACCCTGGAATCACAAACCTCTGCTGGGACTGAGAGGAGCGCCATTTGCTTCTATGGATGCTGCCACTGATTACAGCACAAGAAGATTCATAGAGAATACACTCGGACATCTGCCATTCCAGATGTCCTAAGAATGGCAGATGTCCTAAATAACACTCTGGCCTCAGAATCAGCCCTTAAGGCATTCGGATCTGGCTCAAGAGCCCATAAGAGTATTTTAGGCATGGAAAACCAAGACACTCTGGAAAAAAAAAAAAAAAAAAAAAAAAAAAAAAAAAAAAACCTAAATGAAAGATCTCTGCAAGTGAGATCCCAGTGGAAAGAATGGGGCCATCAAAGAAGGAGGTACCTTTCTCTGAAGGGAGGAGAGAACTTTGACTTTGACTATGACCCTGTCGGAATATGATCGAAGTCGGCAAACCCTAAAGGCTTCCATAGCCTTGGCAACTCATGACTAGAGCCTAGGGAGATTACTGACGCCATGAACAGGAGTGTCAAATTGTTAAATCAACAACAGGAGTCACTGTGTATTTACGTCTCATGTGGGATCTGTCCTTAATGTGCTGTCCAATGTGAAGTAATGCTATAACTAGTACTAAAACAGTATTTTTACATCTTGTGTTTCTGTGTGGGTGCAAACTGATGAAATCTTTACTTAGTATATACTGAATCGATCTTCCATATATAAAGATAATTGAAAATGAAAAAAAGCTTGGTGTTAAATTGGAAATTGCATAGAAAATTAATCAATTTTTAAAAAAAATATCATGTAGGATCTCTGTCCTTAATGTGCTGTACATTGTGATTTAATGCTATAACTAGTACTCCAACAGTATTTTTTCACTTTGTGTTGCTATGTGAGGGCAAACTGTTGAAATCTTTACTTAATATATACTAAACTTATCTTCTGCATATAAAGAGAATTGAAAATGAATCTTGATGTGAATGGAAGGGGAGAGGAAGTGGGAAATGGGAGGGTTGCGGGTGGGAGGGAAGTTATGGGCCGGCGGGGGGGGGGGGGGAGCCATTGTAATCCATAAGCTGTACTTTGGAAATTTATATTCATTAAATAAAAGTTTAAAAAAAAATACACTCAGATGCACAACTAGGACTAAAGCCAAAGTAAACTCCACCAAACTGACACTCAAAGACACCGCCCTCCAGCCTTTAAAGGTGACAGAGACAACTAACCCACCAGATATATTAATACCTATGTAGGGAACCAAGAAGTATGGAAAAGCAAGGCTATGTCATGCCTCAAAGACCACAAAAAACACTTTATATCAGACTCCAAAGAAAAGGAGGCAGTAAGGATTCAAAAGAATCACTATAAGGGCACTCAAAAGATATGCAAGGAAATACAGACACAATTTAAAGAAATTAAGAAATCAATGCATGGTTTAAAAGAGAAATTCAGCAAAGAGAGATGCCAAAAAAGAATCAAACAGAAATCAGAAAAATGAAGAACTCTAAGTCAAATAAAAAATACAGCCGAAAAGATTCAACCACAGACCAGATTAAGCAGAGAAAAGAATATCTGAACTTGGAGACAGGTCTTTTGAAATATCCCAGTCAGGGGCCAGCGCTGTGTTGTAGAAGGTTAAGCCCCAGCCTGCAGTGCCAGCATCCCATATGGGCACCGGTTTGAGTCCTGGCTGCTCCACTTTGAATCCAGCTCTCTGCTATAGCCTGGGAAAACAGTAGAAGATGGCCCTTTAAGTCCTTGGGCCCCTGCACCCACATGAGAGACCCAGAAGAAGTTCCTGGATCCTCATTCTGGATAGGTGCAGTTGCAGGCATTGAGGCCAATTGGGGAGTGAACCAGTGGATAAAAGACCTCTCTCTCTCTTCCCCCCTTTCTGCCTCTCCTCTCTGTGTAACTCTTTCAAATAAATAAATAAATCTTTTTTTTTTAAAAAAAGAGAAATATCCCAGTCAAAAAATAAAAAATAATGAACTTCTGAGACCTTTGGAACACCATTGAAGAAAGAAATACTTGAATCTTAGCAATTCCTGAAAGAGCAGAGAGGCAAGAAAACCTAACTAATGGAATAATAACTGAAAATTTCTCCAATTTCGGGAAACATAAGGTGGCCCAAAGGATGCCAGACAGCTGAGATTCAAATGGTCCTCACTGTAACACATTAGAGTCAAATTGTTAAAAGTTCAAGACAAAGAAAATTAGAAAAAGCATAGAGAAAAACACTAAGTTACTTTTAAGGGAGTCTCACTGGACTAACAGCAGTTGTTTCAGCAGAACCCTTGCAAGCCGGCAGGTAAAGGAATGACGTATTCTAAGTTCTAAAAGAAAGTAATTGCCAATAAAGAATACTATATCCAGTAACAAAGTAGAAATAAACACTCTGCAAGACAAGCAAAATCTGAGGGAATTCAGCCCCACCAGACTGGCCATATGAAAGATGCTTTTGGGCATCCTACAAACAAAAGTAAAAGAATGACAACTATCATCATGAAAACACGTGAATATATAAAATCCCATAGAAAAAAGAAGAAAGGCTATTCAAAATCAACAAGAAGGGCTGGCGCCATGGCTCACTTGGTTAATCCTCCACCTGTGGCGCCGGCATCCCATATGGGCACCGGGCTCTAGTCCCGGTTGCTCCTCTTCCAGTCCAGCTCTCTGCTGTGGCCCAGGAAGGCAGTGGAAGATGGCCCAAGTGCTTGGGCCCTGCACCCAGGTGAGAGGCCCAGATAAAGGTCCTGGCTCTTGCCTGGCTCAGCCCCAGACACTGCAGCCATCTAGCGAGTGAACCAGCAGATGGAAGATGGAAGATCTCTTGTCTCTCCCTCTCTCTCTATAGCTCTGACTTCCAAATAAATAAATAAATAAATCTTTTTTAAAAAAGAGAAAGATATTACAATGGACTTCACAGAAGTATAAAGGATTATTGAGGACTACTATGAACTATACAGATGCTAACTGGAAAACCTAGAAGCAATGGATAAATTTATGGATACATCCAACTTGCAAAAATTGAATCACAAAGACATAGAAAATGAGTAATGAGCCTGAATCACTAATCAAAAGTCTCACAGTAAAGAAAATCCCAGGACTAGATGTCTCTGCTGCCAAGTTCTTTCAAACTTTTAAGGAAAAATGAACATCTTCTCAGCATAGTCCCAAAAAACAGCAAGGGAAGGAACCCTTTCAAATTCATTTTATGAGGCCAGCATTCATTACCTTGATTCCAGAACCAGAGAAGCAAACAACAAAAAAGAAACCTATAGATCAACATCCTTGATAAACTTGCTTTAAAAACTCTCCAAAAAATACTAGCAAATTGAATCCAACAATGTATCATAGAGATCATTCGTTCAGCAAGATCAACCAGGATTTATCTGAGAGATTCAGCAGTAGTTCAGCATAATATAAAAATCATTAAGCATAATACATCATATCAACAGAATGAAGGATAAAAGTCATTTGACATCCTCAACAGATGTAGAAAAAGTATTTAATAAAATTTAACATCTATTCATGATTTAAAAAAAGACACCCTGAACAAATTAGATATAGACAGAACATGCCACAACAATATAAAGATTATATACACAAATCCACAGCCAAATCATGGAATGGAGAAAGCTGAACGAGTTCCTCTAAGATCTGGAATCAGGCAAGGATGACCACTCCCACCATTCGTGTTCAATACAGTACTGGAGGTTTTAGTTAGAGCCATTAGGCAAGAGAAGAAAATAAGAGGTATATGTATAGGAAAAGAGAAAGCCAAATTGTTCTTGCTTGTAGATGACACACTACATAGACAGAAACCTAAGGATTCCAGCAAGAGACTATTAGAACTGATAAACAAATTTAGTAAAGTAAGAGGATACAAAATCAACACACCAAAAACAGCAGTGTTTCATATATCAACAATGAACTCACTGAGAAAGAAATTATTACAAGAGCAATCTTATTCACAATAAATTCTCAATGTAATTATGGATCAAGGACATGCAAATAAAAATCACAATGATACACCATCTCATTCCAATTTGAATGGCTATTATCAAGAAGACAAAAAATAACAAATGCTGGTGAGGACAGGGAGAAAAGAGGGCCCATATACACTATTTGTGGGAATGGAAATTAATACAGCCATTGTGAAGAGTAAGGGGGTTCCTCAAAAACTGAAATTAGATCTATCACTTCTGAGTGTAGAAAGGAAACGAAACCATCATACCAAAGAGATATTTGCATTCCCATGTTCACTGAAGCACTATTCACAACTGTCAATATATGGATACAAATTAGGTGTTCACTGATATTGAATGGACAATGAAAATGTGGTATATACACAATGGAATATTTGGCCATAAAAAATAATGAAATCCTCACATGTGCAGCAAAATGAGTGAAACTAGAGGACACTATGTTAAGTAAAATAAGTCAGACATACAAAGACATACCCAGCATGTTCCCTCATACATAGAAGGTAAAAAAGTCTATCTGAACATGGACTCGTGATTATTGGCGGCTGGGAAAGGTGGCGGAAGAGGGATAAGAGGAAGTTGAATAGCAGGTACCAAAACCGACAAAAAGAGTAACAAGTTCTAGGGTTCCACACAACAGTGCAGTGACTATAGCTCAGTGATGTATTATATACTGTCTACAGAGCAGGAAGAAGAGCTGGAAAGCTCCAAACACAAAGAGAAGATAAAGAAACAGAAAAGTTAATTTGCCTACTTTGTCACTTTACTCTGAATAACTGTGCTGAAATATTTCAGTATACCCCATAAAAATGTACAATCAAAACTCCTGAAGAATAAACAGAAACAGGCAGTTGAAAGAGAGAAATTCTACACATTCCACATTAATCAACCTCCATTAAGTAATATCAGAAAAAAAAAATCAAAATTTCATTCAGCAAATAAAATGAAAAGTTACATAGAAAATGAAAATGCTATCAAAATACTACTGCCTGGAAAGGTTCAGAGTGGGGTTGGGCCATGGTATAGTAAGTTAAGCCTCTGCCTGTGGTGCCAGCATCCCATATGGGTGCCAGTTTGAGTCCTGGCTGCTCCGCTTCTGATCCACATCTCTGTTTATGGCTGGGGAAAGGAGAGAAAGATGGCCCAAGTGCTTGGGCCTTTCAGCCATGTGGGAGACCCAGAAGAAGCTCCCAGCTCCTGGCTTCAGATCAACCCAGTTCCAGCTGTTGCAGCCATCTGGGGAGTGAATCAGTGGATGGAAGAGCTCTCTCGCTCTCTCCCTTTCTCTCTCTGTAACTCTGCCTCTCAAATAAATAAATCAATTTTTTAAGAAAAGGTTCAGAGCCTAGGTTTTATTATGAATCTATCTGAACTTCCAATTATCACTTGTCAATGATACAGGATGCTCTTATTTCGCAAAAGTAAATTCTTCAGTCACTGATGCATTTATCACTAATGATAATCCAATGATGTACACACTATTTCCACATCAATTTTTTCATAGGAGGAAGCTGAGGTACAGACAGGCAACATGCTTGGCCCAGAACCAGCCATATAGCCAGTGTGTGGCAGATGTGAGACTTGAATGAAGGTCATCCTCCTAGCCTCTCCAGTAAACTTCTGCTGACAAAGAAATGCTAGAGCATTTGTCTTAAACAATCAAATACTTGCATAGTGCTTACTGTGTGCCAGGCACCCCTCTAACCAAGTCATAACTGTTATCACACATAATCCTCCTTACATCCTCATGAGGAAGTTGTGCCATTCTCAAACAGCATACAGTAATCTAAACAAGCAGAGCACACAGAAAGCAGTCTGCAGTGGCAATCATTAAATTCATAGTCAGACCCACATCTTCTTACAGAAAATAATAATTATCTAATTATATGTGAATCATAAATACAAGCCAAACCATGACTAAAAGAATGACTACACTGCTTAATGAAACCACTGTTAATATCTTTTAAACAAAGAGGAAGGTAAATTACTTTCTTCAATACAAATTATTTATTTATGTATTTTGAGACAATTTTGTACTTTATTAAGGAGAAAACAGAATTTATTAACTTCTTTAGTACATAGGAAGTCATCTGGTGGCACGCCATATCAGTTTTGCCAGTAATTAACTCAGGTTAAATTATTTCATGTCCAGTGCTAAATTTTCTCATTACAGTAACTGTTCTAGGTCAGAAAAGACAGATGGAACTTCACTGTCACTTTCATGCATTCTCGCTTTCTATATTGTTTTTTCCCCCACAAACCTTTTATTTAAGGTATACAAACTTCAAGTACTTCATAAATACTTTAAGAATATAGTGATAGTGATTCTTCCCACCATACCCACCCTTCCACCCTTCTTCCTCCTCCCTCTCCTATTCTCATTCTTATTTTTAATTAATATCTATTTTCAATTAACTTTATACACAGGAGATTAACTCTATAGTAAGTAAAGATTTAAACAAATAGTATAATAGTTTATCAATAGTTTTTTTTAAATTTTAAAGTATTTATTCCAGTGATTTTCTTTTCATTTTGTGGCATTAGATTAAGGCCATATTCTACGGAATTTAAAAAAAACATTCTGAAGCAAAAGACACCAACATAAGAAAAACATATGACAAGGACTAAAGAGAATGTCTTCCCACACTTTATATACAAAACTGTACTGACATGTGTAACAGCCAGTAAATACTGGGCACAGACACATCCCTCCCAGTGTGAGTGCCATACTACAGTTATCCCGGACAATTCAATTTTATTGCCTGTAATGAGGAACAAGGCAACCAAATGAAGTTTATCTTTAATACAAAAATAACTGCTGTGTTCCAATTACATGCTGATTATTGAATATTAAAAGAAGCATTCATCAATGAAATGAGAATTGTATGGCTACCTCTGGCTTCATGTGATGTCCTCATTTCATTTTCTGTTCGCTCTTCAAAGTCTTCTTTGACATCATCGGCATGCTGCTCTCTGAGAAAAACAGAGGTTTTGTTAATTGCATAAGAGAACTGTTTTGAAAAATGGTTCATAACTGCATCTCAACAACTATCTTTCTTAATTTAAAATCAAACAGTCCCACTAAAATGTTAGAAAGGATATACAATTCCACAAGGTAATTCATACTAATATCATCTATAAAAGCTCATTAGCAATTTTCATCAACTACTCAGAAAGGAGATTTTTTTAAGAAGACTTTACTTATTTATTTAAGAGGTAGAGTTAGAGAGAGAGGGAGAGACAGAGAGAGATTTTCCATTCGCTTGTTCACTAACCAAATGGCTGAAACAGCCAGAAGTGAGCTGCTCCAAAGCCAGGAGCCACGAGCTTTCACCAGGTCACTTTCCAAATGGCTGCAATGGCTGGAAATGGGTTGATCCGAAGCCAGGAGCCAGGAGCTTCTTCTGAGTCTCCCATGTGGGTGCAGAAGCCCAAGCATTTGGGCCATCTTCTACTGCTATCTCAGGCCATAGCACAGCGCTAGATAGGACAAGGAGCAGCTGGGATATAAATCAGCATCCATATGGGATGCCAGCGCCACAGGAGAAGGTTGGCCCACTAAGTCACAGCACTGGCTCCCTCAGAAAGGAGATTTTAGGCCGGCGCCACGGCTCACTAGGCTAATCCTCCGCCTTGCGGCGCCGGCACACCGGGTTCTAGTCCTGGTCAGAGCACCGATCCTGTCCCGGTTGCCCCTCTTCCAGGCCAGCTCTCTGCTGTGGCCAGGGAGTGCAGTGGAGGATGGCCCAAGTGCTTGGGTCCTGCACCCCATGGGAGACCAGGAGAAGCACCTGGCTCCTGCCATCGGATCAGCGCGGTGCGCCGGCCGCAGCGCGCCTACCGCGGCGGCCATTGGAGGGTGAACCAACGGCAAAAGGAAGACCTTTCTCTCTGTCTCTCTCTCTCACTGTCCACTCTGCCTGTCAAAAAAATAAAAAAAAATAAAAAAAATAAAAAAAAAAAGAAAGGAGATTTTAAAGCTAAGAATGTTAAAATGAACTATTCTGGAAAATGCAGATATTGAAAAATTCAACCACAATTTGGGACATGTAGTCACAAGGAATTTTAATTGCACTTTTTGGTAACACTTCAATTTAAAGAAAGAAAACATGAGGCCAGTGTTGCGGCATGGCACATTAAGCTGCTGCCTGCGATGCCATTATCCCATATCAGCACTGGTTCAAGCTCCACTTCAACTCTGCTCCCTGCTAACGCTCCTGAGAAAGAAGAAAAAGATGAGCCAAGTGCTTGGGTCCTTGCCACCTACACAGGAGACCTGGAAGGAGTTCTAGTCTTCTGGCTCTGCTCGGCCCAGACCTGGCCATTGCAGACATTTGGGGAGTGAACCAGAGGACAGAGATCTCCTTCTCTCTCCTCTCACTTTCTCCCTCTGAAACTCTGCCTTTCAAATAAATAAATCTAAAAAAAAAAGAAGAAGAAGAAGAAGAAAAAGAAAGAAAATGCTGAGAAAGTGGATGACAATTTAAACCACTATAAAAGTAGTGTCTGTATCAGGATGTGAGGCTGAGACTGGCCCAGGGGAATTCATCTCAATTTTTCAAAAGCTTCTGCTGCATTATTCTGGTCAAATCCACAACTCAACTGATTCCACCTCTTCTCACCAGCAGTGACCTGATGCTCCACTAAACGTGCCACGATGCTCCAGAATGGAATAGATCTGTTAAAAACTTAAGTCAGGGCTTTACTGCCGACGTCAGGGGCAAAACGGCTCTTCAAAACAAGAACCACATACAAATTACTTACCTTTTTTTCAAGCTACTAAGTTTCAGGGATTTAAAAATTGTCAGCCTAATATATTTCATTCTCAGGGTTCAAAACAAATCCACTTTGCAATATTCTCTATCTAGGAAATGGTATCTAACCAATACACTTGAATGCCTAGTAACATTGTGCTTCTGAGATTTTATTGTTACGTATGTGTTACTTCCTTGAGTTACCTAAAAACTAGGGCCATATTTTACTGTTAAGCTTCAAAAACGGGGCAAATATATATGAAACAAAATGTCCCAAAGAAGTTTGAAGGGAGTTCTACAGTTTTAATTACAAAGGCACTAGTTAATTCTCCATTTGAAATGATAATAATGTGACATAATGATGTTGACACAGTAAGCATACAAGTGAAAAATGCTCACTAGTTTTCACAAAGATGGGGCTAATGTGGAATTTCATTTGAATGTGAGGTCCTGGATTTATTCACATTGTCACAATTACTGAAAAATATCTGCTTCTCTGAGAATGGGGAAGAACCATTGTTATTATTCCAAGAGAAACAAATTAATTGGCTATAGGGGCTCTTACTCCACAAAAAGTGTGGGGACAGAGCTGTAACAAAAACAAATATACTATTACCAATAATTAGAAAGAGGACATAAGTTGAGGTGCTGAAAGAAAATGTTGTCTTTTCTGTAAAAACAGTGCTGCAGTTTTACTTTGTAATTACATGTTAAAACCAGCCTACAGTGCACAAACTAATGTATATTATCCCTTTAAATGCTTTCTTAAAATAAAGGTCTGGGGGTCAGCGCTGTGGTACAAGGGGTAAAGTGGTCACCTGCAACGCCACCATCCCTTATGGGCACTGGTTCAAGTCGAGGCTGCTCCACTTTTTTTTTTTTTTTGACAGGCAGAGTTAGTGAGAGAGAGACAGAGAGAAAGGTCTTCCTTCCGTTGGTTCACCCCCCAAATGGTTGCCAGGGCCGGCGTGCTGCACCGATCTGAAGCCAGGAGCCAGGTGCCTCCTCCTGGTCTCCCATGCGGGTGCAGGGCCCAAGCACTTGGGCCATCCTTCACTGCACTCCCGGGCCACAGCAGAGAGCTGGACTAGAAGAGGAGCAACCGGGACAGAATCTGGTGCCCCAACCAGGACTAGAACCTGGTGTGCTGGCGCCGCTGTTGGAGGATTACCCTAGTGAGCCGCGGCGACGGCCAAGGCTGCTCCACTTCTGATCCAGCTCTCCGCTAATGGCCTGGGAGGGCAGCGGAGGGTGGCCC